>NW_027397098.1:6634799-6719137 GCF_003265705.2 Callorhinus ursinus
TCTTGTTGGATAGACCCTTTAAGTAGGATATAGTGTCCTTCTTCATCTCTTATTACAGTCTTTGTTTTAAAATCTAATTTGTCTGATATAAGGATTGCCACCCCAGCTTTCTTTTGGTGTCCATTAGCATGGTAAATGGTTTTCCACCCCCTCACTTTCAATCTGGGGGTGTCTTTGGGTCTAAAATGAGTCTTTTGAAGACAGCATATCGATGGGTCTTGTTTTTTAATCCAATCTGATAGCCTGTTTTTTTTTTTTTATTGGGGCGTTTAGCCCATTTACATTCAGGGTAACTATCGAAAGGTATGAATTTAGTGCCATTGTATTGCCTGTAAGGTGACTGTTACTGTATATTGTCGGTGTTCCTTTCTGGTCTATGCTGCTTTTAGGCTCTCTCTTTGCTTAGAGGAGCCCTTTCAATATTTCTTAAAGGGCTGGTTCCATGTTTGCAAATTCCTTTAGTTTTTGTTTGTCCTGGAAGCTTTTTATCTCTCCTTCAATTTTCAATCACAGCCTTGCTGTATATAGTATTCTTGGCTGCATATTTTTCTCATTTAGTGCTCTGAAGATATCATGCCAGTCCTTTCTGGCCTGCCAGGTCTCTGTGGTTAGGTCTGTCACCCATCTAATGTTTCTACCATTGTAGTTTACAGATCTCTTCTCCTGAGCTGCTTTCAAGATTTTCTCTTTGTTTCTGAGACTCGTAAGTTTTACTATTAGTTGTCAGGGTGTTGACCTACTTTTATTAATTTTGAGAGGGGTTCTCTGTGCCTCCTGGATTTTGGTGGCTGTTTCCTTCCACACATTAGGGAAGTTCTCTGCTATAATTTGCTCCAATATACCTTCTGCCCCTCTCCCTTTCTTCTTCTTCTGGGATCCCAATTATTCTAATGTTGTTTCGTCTTATCGTATCGCTTATCTCTCGAATTCTGCCCTCGTGATCCTGTAGTTGTTTATCTTTTTCTCAGCTTCTTTATTTCCCATCATTTGGTCTTCTATATCACTGATTCTCTCTTCTGCCTCATTTATCCCAGCAGTTAGTGCCCCCATTTTTGATTGCACCACATTAATAGCCTTTTTGATTTCGACTTTGTGAGATTTTAGTTCTTTTATTTCTCCAGGAAGGGTTTCTCTAATAACCTCCCTGCTTTTCTCAATTCCAGGTAGTATCTTCAAAATCATGACTCTGAACTCTAGGTCTGACATCGTACTAATGTGCATATTGAGTAGGTCCCTGGCAGTTGGTACTGCCTCTTGTTCTTTTTGTTGAAGTGATATTTTTTGTCTTGTCATTTTGTCCAGAGGAGAATAGATGAATGAGAGAACAAAATACTAACAGGTTAATAATGTCCCCGGAAAATATACTCTAAACAAATCAGAAAAGACCTGAAACCAGGGGAGAAGAAAGGGAAAGAAAGAAAAAAGAAAGAGGATAAAAAAAGAAAAAGATAAAAACAAACAAAAACAGAACAAAACAAAACAAAGAAAACAGAATATCATCAAATATGATCAGACTTGTGCACAGATCAGTGCCACACACTAGATTTTGGGTGTATTTTGGTCTGTTAGAAAAAAGTGCCTCCTAAAATTTTAAGAAAAGAAAGACTTATATATGTACAAAATAAGGGTTGATACAATGAAGGGATGGAAGATGACTGTAAAGATGAAAATTATAAAAGATTGTATAAAAGGAATTGGTAAGAAGTTGTTTGAAAAAAGAAAGAAGATTTAACAAAAAAAAAAAAAAGAAAAAAAAGGGAGAGAAGGTGATCAGGCAGGAGACTAGAACAAAGCCATACACTAGTGATTTAGGGTATATTTTGACCTGTTAGAAGAAACTGTATCTCAAAATTTTAAAGAGAGAAGAACTTATATATATATGCCAAAAATAAGGGTAACTACTATGAAGGGATAGAATATGACTCTAAAAATGAAAAATAGAAAGGTTTTTAAAAAAGGTATTGATAAGATGTTGGTTGAAAAAGGGAAAAAGAAAAATTAAAAAAAACATTTAAAAAAATTACTTTGAAAGATTAATGAATCATGGTAAAATGCCATGAATTCTATGTGCAGTATTCCCCTAGCTCTGGAGTTCTCCCGTTCTCCTTGATCGGTAAACTCGGTCTTGGCTTGCTGGCTGTTCGTGCTGATCTTCTGGGGGAGGGGCCTGTTGCCATGGTTCCCAAATGTCTTTGCCGGAGGCGGAATTGCCCCGCCCTTGCCGGTCTGGGCTACTTAATCTGCTCAGGTTTGCTCTCGGGAGCTTTGTCCCCTGCAAGCTCTCGGTACAGCTTTGGAGGACCAGAGTGAAAATGGTGGCCTCCCAATCTCCACCCGGAGGAGCTGAGAACTCGGGGCCCCACTCCTCAGTGCACCCCCAGAGAAAAGCAGTCACTCCCATCTCCCCGGTCTCCGGCCGCACTCCGTGCTTACCGGCCTGTGACCGAGCGTTTCTATCTCTGGCACCCGACCCCGTGTGGAGTCTCCAAACCCAGCAGATCCCTGCGGTGCGCTCCCGCGCTGCTCGTCCCGGGGGAGGAAGGGGAGTCTCCCCGGCTCTGCCGCCTGTTGGGTCCCTGCTGGAGGAGCAGTGGCCCGACTGGGCCGCGGATCACAGTTCATGGACACCCCGAGCTGAGAGCCTGCGCCTCGGCTCCGTCTCTGCAGCCGGCTTCCCCGCTCCGATACCAGGGAGCTCTGCCGCACTCAGGCACCCCCGGTCTTTCTGTGACCCCGAGGGTCCTGAGGCCACACTGTCCCGTGAGGGTTCCACCCCCTGCTTAGCCACTGAAGTGACGTCCCTCAGCGGAGCCGACTTCTAAAAGGTCCGATTTTGTGCTCCGCGGCTCTATCACTTGCCAGAAGCGGCCGACGGAGGCCCCCTCCCCCGCCGTCTATCCTCCCGAATATCACCTGGGATTCACTTCTCCGCACGTCCTACCTTCCAGTAAGTGGTCGCTTCTCTGTTCAGAGAGTTGTTGCTACTCCCCTCTTCGATCTCCTGTTGAGTTCGTAGGTGTTCAGAATGCTTTGATCCCTATCCAACTGAATTCCTGAGACCAGACGAAATCTGGGTCTCCTACTCCTCTGCCATCTTGCTCTGCTCCAATTTATTTTTATATAAAAGTGGTGCTATCTCAAGGACATAAAATAATCAAAAATTATAATATGGAAAATAAGAATTTGGGTTAAAATATGTGATTGGCTACTTGAATATATAGTATAGGATTGCTCTAGAATGCTATTACTAATTATGTCACAGAGACATAGTTATACATTATAATAAAAGCCACAGAAATTACATATGTTGCTAATTTTTGGCTTTATAACTTTTTAATATGATGAATGATGGCAAGCCTGGAGTTGCCTATTCTGTCATTGACTCATTGAATGGCATCACTGGGAGTTGGGCAATGCCACAACTTTGTGGTGTCCACTGCTGTTCTGAATGTCTGATTTAACTATTCTCCAAATGAAGTACAGAGTTCTTTAATAACATTCTGTGCTGAGCAATATGGGAGATATGAAGATAATAGTAACATTGCTTTGGCTTCTAGAATCATATAACAAACAGGTAGAGACAGGCTATAGTTTTTGTTTTCAAAGGCTACCCATTTCTCTTTCTCTGGTCTCCCGTTTTTACTTTTCTGTAGCCTTGGGTTGCCCTTGTTTTGTAATGGTTTCTGTTTTAACAGGAAGCATATTAGAAGTGCTTTTCTGAGTCAGAATCCTGTCTCCATTTTGAGGTCACCTACGAAGTCCTGGGTGCTGAAGTTTATGTGAACTCAACCACCTTCTGCTATACCTTCCTTCTTTGATTTGCCTTGGCACCTAACGATGCCCAATATCTTGGCTCCTGCTGTGTCCATCAAGGTCTCTCTAATGGATCACCGTATCTTGGTTTCTGATAATGAAGTGGTCCTTACCCTTACTTGTTCATGTGGCAAACATCAGCAATATCAATTTACCAAATAGCTCTAGGATTCCTTAGACTGATAACCACCTTTTTTTTTTTTTAATGCCATGATAAACTTCTTTAGATGTGAAAGTTTGAGACTTGTGGGGCTTGACTTAAAGGTAACTGGAGGCAGGGTGCTAACAGATATACCTTGTACAATAAAATAACAGGATGTTTTCAGTCAGAAATAAATAGGAGGATAAAGAGGGAAGTGGTCCGGGAATCAAGGAGAACAAAGTAAAAGCCTGTAGAGACAGGAGGGCAAGCGAGAAATTCCAAGGGTCAGGGAGGCCACATAACTTTTAAGAATAAAGATAGTCTAACATTCAGTTTTCAGTTGTGTAATGTGTTCTAATATAAAAAGCCCCCTCATCTCAAAATATCCATAAACAGCTATCTTCGCATAGCATTATATCAAGCGTGTTTTAGAGAATGAAGAATTGAGGTAGTATTCAGAATGAGGGTTGAGTGGGACTACAAAGGGACGGCAGGTATGCAGTGGTGGGCTCATCTTTGAGTTCTTTTGAAATAGGAATTCAAAGTGGAGATGATTAGGAACACATACCCTACTTCCAGTGGGTGCAGGAGCCAGACTGTATTAGCCCATGAGCGTCAACTGCTAAATTTTCAGAAAAGTTGTGAGCTTCTTATTAAATACAGTCACCATTAAAAGTTATATAAGCATAATTAAATTATTTTAAAAACAGAAGTAATAAATACTCAAAACCTCACTTCCTAATGATTTTACTACTTTTTAATATTAGTTACAGGCTTTATTTATGTCTACTGTATCTCTACAGTGGAAATACAATATAACTGTGTGCAGTGGCACATGTCTCCTCTACTCCAGATTCAGTAATAGGTTGAATTTTGTATCTTGAAATTGGCTATGGTGGGGGTATTTACACCATGGACACTGGCAAATGCTATAAATCAGACATTTTTGTGGAAAGCCGGGTTCTTAAATATTTACCAGTAATCATTGCCACTGCTCAGCTCACGTGCACGAATTTCAAGAGATTAGCAATAAGTGGTGGTCCAGGGCATGTTGGGAAAGAAATGAGAGGGGGGGAAAATCTCCAGGGACTGAGTAACTCCCACAAGAGCTGAGTCATATGTGAGTTGCATGACTTCACCTTGCACTTCAGTCCATGGTTCTTGAATATTGAATCCAGAGCTTAAAATCTGTGCTCGTACTGCCCCATAAATCCAAGCGCCCCCATTTTAGTTCTACTGAAACATCTCATTTTTAATCTTCTGTTTTGAAACTGAGGTGACACAGACATTTTTATCCCTTTTTAAATCAATTCAGTGATGTTAAGAAACTGTACTTCTGACAAAGAAGGTGATAAATCTCTATAACTACATCATTTTATGGTATTTAAAAAGCCTCTACTAGATTTATATATTTTATCATTTTCTGGCTTTATATTACATTCCTAAAATCATGCTTATTGGATTTATCTTTGTTGATTAGGCTAACCACAGAGGATAATACAAGAAAATCTAACAGACATTTGATTATTGGAGCATTTGTATACTTCCTACATCATTTCCTCACCCCCTATTTTCAGTATCCCATACCTAAAGTCACTGATAACTTGCAAGTTCTAGCCTTTACACTGTTTTATAACCTTTTAATTTTTTATAAAGATTTATTTATTTATTTGAGGTGGGGAGAGGCAGAGGAACAAGGAGCCAGAGGCAGGGCTAGATCCCATGAGCCTGAGATCATGACCTGAGCCAAAACCAAGAGTCAGATGCTTAACCGACTGAGCCGCCTATGTGCCCTTGTTTTATGATCTTTGATGGAAGCAGGAGAGCAGCTCCAACCTCCTGATAGGATTATATACTGTGTAATTCTCATGGTTCTGTGAATCATTGATGTAATGTAGGGATGAGGTTGTGGGCTCTGGAGCCAAATTGATTCCAATCTTCGCCCTTTTACTTGATAGTTAGGTAACATTGGGCATCTCTCAAACTTTCTGAGGTTTGGTTTCCTCATCTGTAAAATATGGACAATGGTGTTATCTATTTCGTGTGTGTACTAGTTTCCTATGGTTGCCATAACAAATCACCACCAACCTGGTGCTTAACACAACAGAAATTTAGTTGCTCATGGTTCTGAAGGCCAGAAATCCAAAATCCAGGTACTGTAAAGGACACACTCCCTCTAGATGCTCTAGGGGAGATTCTGTTCCTTGACTCTTCCAGCATCTGGTGGTTACTATTCTTCCTTGGCTTGTGGCTGCATCACTCCATTCTCTGCCTCCATTGCTACGTTGCCTCCTTCTTTCTGTCTGCCTCCTCTGCATTTCCCTTGAAAGGACACTTGCCATTGGATTTAGAGCCCATTGGATTATCCACGATGGTCTCATCTCAAGATCTTTAACTTAATTACATCTGCAAAGGCCTTTTTTCCCCCCAAATCAGGTAACATTCACAGGTTTTGGATATTAGGACCTGACTCAACCCACTAGAAGGGGGTAGTAAGTGAGTGACTACAGAAAAGATCCTTAGAACAGTTCTTTGCACAGAATAAAGGAACATTAAATACTTCTCCTTCTCTTCCTTTTCCTCTCTTCCTGCTCTGTCCCTCCTCTTCTTTTCTCTCTTCTGTTTTCTTCTTTTTATTTATCAAAATCACTAAGTTTCCATATTTAGCTCTAAGTTGCAGGATTCAGTTTTCAGTGAAGTCTTTCATTGCTTCCCAACCAAACCTAACCTCAATTTCGACGTTAGAGATTCTGGAGCAGAATTCTTCAACTTGAACTATTTAAGTTCAGATGAAACATCTGTCCTTGTCTTCATTACAGAATATTTGTCTGAGTGCCTGCCTAAGAACACCCGTCTCCTACAGCTTTGTTGCCTTCCTCTTTCCAGTTTACCTTTCAGGGCCTGGATAACTACTGCTGGCCCTCAAACACATGAGCCATGCTTCTGAATGCTTCCAGCAATGATTATGATTTAAAATAACTGCACACAAAGAGGCAACCCACAGAATGGGAGAGGATATTTGCAAATGACACTACAGATAAAGGGCTGGTATCCAAGATCTATAAAGAACTTCTCAAACTCAACACCCCAAAAAGAAATAATCAAGTCAAAAAATGGGCAGAAGACATGAACAGACACTTCTCTGAAGAAGACATACAAATGGCTAACAGATACATGAAAAAATGTTCATCATCATTAGCCATCAGGAAAATTCAAATCAAAACCACATTGAGATACCACCTTACACCAGTTAGAATGGCAAAAATTGACAAGGCAAGAAACAACAAATGTTGGAGAGGTTGTGGAGAAAGGGGAACCCTCTTACAGTGTTGGTGGGAATGCAAGTTGGTATAGCCACTTTGGAAAACAGTGTGGAGGTGCCTCAAAAAGTTAAAAATAGAGCTACCCTATGACCCAGCAATTGCACTCCTGGGTATTTACCCCAAAGACACAGATGTAGTGAAAAGAAGGGCCATATGCACCCCAATGTTCATAGCAGCAATGGCCGCAATAGCCAAACTGTGGAAAGAGCTGAGATGCCCTTCAACAGATGAATGGATAAAGAAGATGTGGTCCATATATATACTGGAATATTACTCTGCCGTCAGGAAGGATGAATACCCAACTTTTACAACCACATGGATGGGACTGGAGGAGATGATGCTAAGTGAAATAAGTCAAACAGAGAAAGTTAATTATCATATGGTTTCACTTATTTGTGGAACATAAGGAATAGCAGGGAGGACATTAGGAGAAGGAAGGGAAAATGAAAGGGGGGGAAATCGGAGGGAGAGATGAACCATGAGAGACTATGGACTCTGAGAAACAAACCGAGGGTTTTAGAGGGGGGGGGGGTGGGGGGATGGGTTAGCCGGGTGATGGGTATTAAGGAGGGCACGTACTGCATGGAGCACTGGGTGTTAAATGAAAACAGTGATCGTGGATGACCACATCAAAAACTAATGATGTATTGTATGGTGACTAACATAACATAATAAAATAAAATTAAAAAAATAAATAACTGCACACTTTGTATTATGTACACGTACTCTTCTGGTTCTCTTTGCCTGAACCCAGCTTCCAGATGTCTCTGCTTGCTGACTTAGAGACACCGATGATGATAATGCCCTGAGACAACCGAATACCACGCATTATGTTTTGCCCTCCTCACTTCTCTGCTGTCAGTTCCCAAAGGAGGAACAGCTAACTTAGTTCCTGACTCATCCTAGTAGGGAAGCCTCAGGAACCCCGTCTTCTCTGTCCCACTTTGTGTCTTGGGACACAATGCAAAGTGGCTCCGGACAAACATGAGATACAATGGATTATTAGCAGCTAGGCTAAATTCCAAAAAGTTGAGCAGTTTGAATAGTTTAATAGTTTCTTAATATTTGGGGGGAGTTGTGTTGAAGCAAGAAGTAAATGGTGTGTAAACTGAGAATATTTGAATGTCTAGTTATTCAGAGAGTCACCCATGAGTCACACTGGCAAACACGCTGATTTTAGAAGCAAGTAAAATTTGACTACTCCCAAATACCAAGAATAAAAATAATGCCTTCCATCCACATTTAAGAGAACTCTTTTTCAAAGAAGTGAGATATTTATTTATTTTTATTTATTTATTTATTTATTTATTATTTATTGCTACACTTCAGCATTGTGTAACCTGTTTACTACTCTGGAAAGAACCCTGCTGTACTTACTGTTTTATGTTTTCATTAATTCTTAACTTTACACCACAGATTTTACTGTGGATGAGTCCTGACTTTTTAGGGGTTATCTAAATACTTTACCTGATATTCATTTTACTTAGGGGGAAAATAAAAAGAATTTGAGATCAAGTTTCCTCAAAGGATTTCTCCCTGCTGTATAGAAATGACTTTAAAATAAAGTTACATTATCTGAGGACTGCAATGCATTAAAAGGGATTGTAGTAACAAGGAAAAAATCTGGTAGGATTAGCTCACTGTAATACCATATTGCACAATATTTTCAGGTATAGTCATATTATACTACACTGAACTTTTCAGTTTATTGATTTTCTGTACATTCCTGTTAAGATAGTGTAATGGCTGTTCAAAGAAGCTCTAAATTGAAAAGAAAACTAAAGGTAGGAAAGTAACTTTTAAAGTTCTACTAATTAAATGTCTTCACTGGGTGGTAGTTTACTCCATTTGGCATTAATTTTCTGGTCTTTTAGGAAATTAATGCAACTTGTTTAATGAACATAAAGGTGTGATTTGCTTCCTGCATCTGGAACACAGCTTCAAAAGGAGTCTTTCCAACGTACCCTCTCATGACATCAGCAGGAATTATCTTTTTTGTTTTGTTTTGGGTTTTTTTTCCCCCTGTAAACAGTAATAGAATCCTCAGTGTCCTGCCAGGACTTGAGAAGTTACCATAGAATGTTTATCCTCTCCTGCTGAAGCCATATCCTCGTTGTGATACTTCCTTATTACATCCATGCCATCAACATTCTCCTGGAAACCAAGATTTGAAATCTAGACCTTATTTCTCATCATTGTAGCCTTTAGAATGTGCTTCAGCTCCAAGTGACTCAAAATCTCCAAAAACAGTGGCTAAAAGCAATTAAAGTTCCTTCTTTTCCTCATGTTCAAGAAGTCTGGATTCAGGAAATGCAAGGATAGAATGACATGCCACAGTATTAGAAACCAAGGCTCCCTCTATCTTTTATATCTCAAACATCCTCAGCACGTGGCTTTTGCTTCATGGTCTCACTTAGCTACTCATGCTCCAACCATCCAATCCTCACTTCTGGAAGAAGGAAGGGGCTAAGAAAGATAGGCCTCCATTTCCAGTTCTTCATGTAAGCACCTTGGAAGTCACCACTCTGTCCTGCCAATAAGTAAAAAGTTGAACTAACTGAAAATTAACTACTCTTCTTGAATCGGCAAGACAGAGGAGGACACAGGGAAAATCACTACCCCCCATATTGCAGACAGACAGGGAATTGTGGTTTACTCAAGCAGAGATGAAGGAGAAAACACTGTGGGAACCAGTGCTGGGGGTAAGAAAAACTGAACTGTAATTGACAGATTATTGAAGACTCAGTGTGGGCAAGTATGAGAACATATCCCCCCCCTCCCCTACCCACCAGCAGTGTTGTGAGATCTATCTCCAGGAGTTTACCCAAGGTTGTCAGAAAAAAAAAATACCCTTATGCTTCCACCATGGGGAGGGGAAAAGGAATGATTGTGGAATACACAAGAAATCTGTTCTTCTCTATAAGGTCTGCCCTCTGGAGAAACTAGTTAATCAGAGACTAACCTGCTGGGTTATTATCAGAGCCTAACAGACCTGGGGGAAGGAAATAACCAACTCTAGCCCACTCTAGTTATCCTGTTCCACCTAAGGGGAGAGAACAAATCTGAGACACACTCGTGAAGCTCACAGTCCAGAGACATAGGCTCACTAAAAGACTGAGACCTAATCATAAACTATAGAACACTTCCCCTCCACCCATACCTCACCATCATGAAAGGTCCACTTACAGAAGCTCCTTTAATTTGGTCCATCATGTTTAGGTATCAAGAAAAGGTATGCCAAAAGCAAAAAGCACAAACTGAAGAGACAGAGCAAGCATCACAACTAGATGTGGCAGGGAGGCTGCAATTATCACTCTGCTAACTTAAAACAACTATGACTAATAGGCTAAGGTCCCTAAAGGATAAGGTAGACAACATGTAAGAACAGATGGGCAATGTAAACAGAGAGATGAAAACCTTAAGCAAGATTCAAAAAAGAAATATTAGATGTAAAAACAACTGTAACAGAAACGAAGACTGCCTTTAATGGGCTCCTTAGTAGACTGGGCAAGGCTCAGGAAGGAATGTCTGAATTAGGGAACATATCAAGAGGATTCTCCAAAACCAAAAACAAAGAGAACAAAGATTAAAAAACCAAAACAAAAGAGCAGACTATCCAAAGATTCTGGGATACTTACAAAAGGTGTAACATATAAATAGTAAATACCAGGAGAAGAAAGAAAAAGGCATGGAAGAAATATTTGAAACAATAGTGACTGAAAATTTCCCCAAAGTAATGCCAAGCCCCAAACTACAGATCCAGGAGGCTCAGAGAACACCAAGCAAATAAATGCCAAAAAACTACATGAAAGCATATCATTTTCCAACTACAGAACATCATAGATAAAGAAAAAATGAAAAATACCAGAGGATAAAAACAACTTATCCACTAAAGAACAAAGATTAGCATTATATCCACCTTTTTCTCAGAACCCATGCAAGCAGGAAGAGATTGGAGTGAAATATTTAAAGTATTGGAAGAAACTCCTCCCCCAAACCTATTAATTCTATACCCTGTGAAATTATCCTTCAAAAGTAGAGAAATAAAGGCTTTCATAGACAAACAAAAATTGAGGGAATGTTTTTGCCAGTAGACCTGCCTTGCAAGAAATGTTAAATGTTAAAAGTTCTTTAGAGAAATTTGGATCTATAAGTAGAAAGAACATCAAAGAAGGAATAAGTGAAGGTAAAATGAAAACTTTTATTTTTCTTATTTTTAATTTATATAAAAGATAACTGTTCAAAATAATAATACCAAAAATATATTTAATTATATATATGTGTATATTTGTAATATGAATAGCAGCAATGATACAAAGGATGGGAGGGAGGAATTAGGATTATTTTGGTATTTTAAGGTACTCATACTACACATTATGTGGTATAGAGTTATTTGAAAGTGGATTTAGCTTAGCTGTGAATATGTATTCCCAAACCTAGGGAACCACTGAAAAAGGTAAAAACAAAGTATAACTGGTATGCTAAGGAAGGAGAGAAAATGGAATCGTATAAAATGCTCAGTTAAAACAACAAAAGACAGAAAATTGGGGTAGACAAAGATAGGAACAAAGGACAAGGGCAACATATAGAAAACTGTAACAAATATGGTAAATATTAATCCAACTATATCAATTTATAATCATTTAACATGTCAATAATTAAATACAGAGATTGTCAGAGTGGACCAAGACACAAGATCCACATATATGTTGCCTATAAGAAACCCACTATAAAGACACATATAGATTAAAAGGAAGTGGGTGGAAAAAAACATGCCAGGATGGAACTAATCAAAAGAAAGCAAGAGTAGCTATATTAATTTCAGACAGAGCAGACTTCAAAGCAAGAAAGTTATCAGGGATAAAAAGGGCATTACATAATGATAAAGGGGCCAATTCCTCAAGAAGATATAGCAATCCTTAATGCGTATGTGCTGAACAGCAGAGTGTGCACATGAGGTAAAAGCTGATAGAACTGCAAAAAGAAATAATAGATGAACCTCCTAGCATAGCTGGAGACTTCAATACCCATCTCAGAAACGGACAGATTCAGCAGGCAGAAAAATTAGTAAGGACATAGTTGAAGTCAACAACACCTTTAATCAATTGGATATAATTAACAACTACAGACGAATACATCTAAAAACAGCAGAACACACATTTTTCTCAAGCTCACACATGGAACATTCACCAAGATAGGCTATATTCTGGACCATAAAATACACCTCAACAAATTTAAAAGATTGTGAATCATACAACGTCTACTCTCAGAACACACTGAAATTAAGCTAAAAAACTAAGAGAAAGATAACCAAAAAACTCCAACATACATGGAGATTAAACTTCACATTTCTAAATAATACATAGGTCAAAGAAGAAATCTCCAGAAAAATTAAAAAAAATGTTTTGAACTAAATGAAAATGGAAAGAAAAAACTTGTCAAAATTTGTTAGATGCAGCAAAAGCAGTATTTAGTGGGAAATTTATAGTATTGAATGCATATATTAAGACAGATGATCTAAAATCAATAACCTGTTTTTAACCTTAGGAAACTAGAAAAAGAGAAAATTAAAAAAAAGAAATAAGACAAAGTAGGAATCAATGAAACTAAAAACAGGAAGTTGATAGAGGAAAATTAATGAAACCAAACACTGGTTTGCTGAAAAGACCAATAAAATTGATAAACCTCTAGCCAGGCTATTTAAGAAAAAGAGAGGACATAAATTATTAATATGAAAGAAATGAAAGAGGTGTATCAGGCAGACCTTGTGGATATTAAAAGGATATTAAGGGATACTATGAACAATTCTGTGCCTACAAATTTGATAATCTAGATGAAATGGATCAATTCCTTGAGAAACAGAATCTATCAAAACTCGTGCAAGGAGAAATAAACAATCAAAATAGGTCAATATCAACTGAAGAAACTGAATCAATAAGTAATTTCAGTAAGGCCTCTCAAAACAGAGATCATCAGTCCCAGATGGGTTCACTGGTGAGTTCTGCCAATCATTTAAGGAAGAAATTACACCAATTTTCCACAATCTCTCTCCAGAGACAGAGGAAGAGAAAATACTCCCTAACTCAGGCCAGCATTATCCTAATACCAAAGCCAGGCAAAAACATTACAAGAAAAGCAACTACAGACCAATACCTCTCTTTCATCCTAAAAAAGAAAAAAAAAATGGGTAAGTGGAATCTGACAACATAAACAAAAAATCATACATCATGACAAAGTGGGATTTATCCCATGTATGCAAGGCTGGTTCATCATTATAAAATCCATCAACATAATCTACTACATCAATAGAATAAAGAAAAAAATCATGTGATCATATCAATAGATGCAAAAAAGCATTTGACAAAACCCAACATCTACTCATGGTAAAAATTTTCAGTAAACTAGGAATAGAGGGGAACTTCAACTTGATAAAGAGCAACTTAAAAAAAAAAACAGGTAATGTCATGATCCAATAGTGAGAAATTTTAATCTCTCCCACAAAGATCAGGAACAAGACAAGGATGCTTCCTCTCACCACTGCTTTTCAACATCATACTGGAAATCCTAGCTAATGCATTAAGACAAGAAAAGGAAATAAAAGTTATACAGATTGGGAAGAAAGAATAAAACTGTCTTTGTTCAGACTGCATGATCATCTATATGCAAAATAAAAAAGAATTGATAAAAAAATTCCTGGAAATAATAAGCAATTTAAGCAAGGCTGCAAAATATAAGGTTGAAGTACAAAAGTCAACTACTTTCCTCTATACAAACAATGAACATGTAGAATTTAAAATTAAACACCCATTAATATTTACATTATCAATGCCCCCTAAAGCAAAATACTTTAGTATAAGCCAAACAAAATAAACATAACAAAAGTAGGATAACTATAAAACTCTGATGAACCAAATCAAGGATTTAGGGGACTAAATCCCCTAACACATGTATCTCAATGAGCACTGAGTAATGTACAGAACTTTGGATCATTATATTATACATGTGAAACTAATATAACACTGTATGTTAATTACACTTCAATTAAAAAAAGCACAAAGGAAAGAAATCAAAGATTTAAATAAATGGGGAGATAGTCCATGTTTGTGGATAGTAGACTCAATATTTTCAAGATGTCAGTTCTCTCTAACTTTATCTACGGATTCAATGCATTACCAATCAAAGTCTCAAGTTATTTTGTGGACATGGGTAAACTGATTCTAAAGTTATAAAGAGAGCCAAAAGACTCAGAATAGTCAACACAATATTCAAGGAAAAAGAACAAAGTTGAAGGTCAGACACTACCTGACTTCAAGACTTCCTATAATGCTACATCAATTAAGACAGTGTGTTATTTGCAAAAGAAGAGACAAATAAATCACTGGAACAGAATAGAGAGCCCAGAAAGAGACCCCATAAATACAGTCAACTGATGTTTGACAAAGGAGCAAAGGCAATTTAATGGAGCAAAGATGGTCTTTTCTACAAACGATGCTGGAACAACTGGACATTTACATATGAAACAATGAATCTAGACACAGACCTTATAACCCTCACAAAAGTGAACTGAAAATGACCACAGACCTAAATGTAAAACACAAAACTCTAAAACTTCCAGAAGATAACATAGGAAAAAAACTACATGATTTTGGTATTGTCGAATCTTCTTAGATACAACACAAATGACATGATCTATGAGAGAGATAGTAAGTTGGACTTCATTAAAATTAAAAACTTCTGCTCTGTGAAAGACAATGTCAAGATAATGAGAAGACAAGTCACCAATTGGGAGAAATATTTGCAAAAGACACATTTGATAAAGGACTGTTATAAGAATATACAAAGAACTCTTAAAACTCAACAATAAGAAAAAAACAGTTCAATTTATAAATGGGCCAGGACCCTAACAGATACCTCAGCAAAATAGATGTACAGATAGAAAATAAGTATATAAGAAGATGCCTCCACATCATATGTCATCAGCAAAATGCAAATTGAAATAACAATGACATATTAGTACACTGCTGTTAGAATAGCCAAAATCTGGAACACTGAGGACATCAAATGCTCACAAGGATGTCGAGCAACAGGAACTCTCATTCACTGCTAGTGGTGATGCAAAATGGTACAATGACTTTAGAAGACAGTTTGGCAGTTTCTTATAAAACTAAACATACTCTTACTGTAAGATCTAGAAATTTCACTCTTTGGTATTTACCCAAAGGAATTGAAAACTAATGACCACACAAAAATCTGCAAGTAGCACCTTTATTTATCACTGTCAAAACTTGGAAGCAACCAAAATGTCTGTCAGTAGGTGAATAGATAGTGTATATCCAGATAACGGAATATTATTTGGTGCTAAGAAGAAATGAGCTATCAAGCCTGAAAAGACATGGAGGAACCCTAAATGTACATTACTAAGTGAAAGAAGTCAATTTGAAAAGGTTACATGCTATATGATTCCAACTATATGACATTCTGGAAAAGGTAAACCTATGGACACAATAAAAAGATCATTGGTTGCCAGAGGATGAGGGTTGGGGGGTAGGGGTGAATAAGGAGAGTACAGCAGATTTTAAGGGCAACGAAAATAGTCTAAGTGATACCATAATGATGGATACACATTATACGTTTTCCAAATCAACAGAATGTCCAGCATCAAAAGTAAACAGTGATGTAAATTTTGGGTTATAATAATGTGTTGATGTAGGTTCATCAATTGCAACAAAGTACCACCTGGTGGGGGATGTTGGTAATGGGGGGAGGCTCTGCATGTGTGTGGGCAGAGAATATATGGGAAGTCTTCGTACTCTCAGTTTTGCTGTAAACCTAAAATTGTTCTAAAAAATACAGTCTTGGGATGCCTGGGTGGCTCAGTTGGTTAAGCATCTGACTCTTGATTTTGGCTCAGGTCACCATCTCAGGGTCCTGAGATCGAGTCCCACATCAGGCTCTGAGCTGAGTGTGGAGCCTGCTTAAGATTCTCTTGCTCCCTCTCTCTCTGTCCCTCCTCCGGCTTGCATGTGCACTCTTCCTCTCTTCCTAAAGAAACAAAGAAAAACAAAGAATACAGTCTTAATTTAAAACAGAATATAAAAGAAATGGGAGGAAGGGGAAGGGAAGGAAGAAAGGAAAGGATGAGTGGGAGAGAGGGAGGGAGGAAGACATGTCCCTGTCTCTTTAAATAGACTCAGTGAAAGGCACACACGACCCGTGCTTACATTTTCTTACCAGAGTTTGGGTACATGATAATTCCTTGCAAAGAGGGCTGAGAAACATAGTCTTTATTTTTGGCAACTGTGTTCTCCAGTTTAACCTTATCCTTTATTTAGATTTCTTTTAGTGTAATCTTAAAAGTTGTATTTTTTATTTCTACAATGTGAAAGTGAAGAAATTATATAGCAAATAATACAAAAATTGCAAAATAGAAAAAAATAGAGACTGAAGGTCTAAAATTCTTCACCATAAGGAACCACAGGTTAGTGTCCGGGGCATAGGCTTTCAATTTCATATCTATGTAATATATAAGATTATACATAATTTATTTAAGTCTCTCGGACTTTTTTCCATGTCAGTATATACACAGGCACCATACTGATAATTTTATCCAATCTTGGTATCAGCATTGAGGAGAAGAAAAAATTTTCAATTTCCAATTCAGGCCCTCTTCTGTTTGAGTCTTCATTATACTTTATGAAATATTTTAAACTTGTAGAACATGAAACATGAATAGTCAAAAGTAGCTTGTGAAATATATTCCAAGACTAGTTCAAATTTATAATTCATCAAGACATATTTTCTAGTTTGTTTTGTTCCCTTATGCTGATAATAAAAGCCACCTGTAAAATAGTTTGTTCCTTGGTTTGCCAAACCAATGATGGTAAGACTTAGATTTAGGTTTTTCTCCCTTCCTTATTTGGCCTAAATATTTCAAATCACTAACATACTCCTCTATCCTCTCCATCTTCACACTCATATTTAAAATCTCATGCTCAGGCGCCTGGGTGGCTCAGTTGGTTAAGCGACTGCCTTCGGCTCAGGTCATGATCCTGGGGTCCCGGTATTGAGTCCCGCATCGGGTTCCCCGCTCGGTGGGGAGTCTGCTTCTCCCTCTGACCCTCCCCTCTCTCATGTGCTCTCTCTCTCTCTCATTCTCTCTCTCAAATAAATAAATAAAATCTTAAAAAAAAATAAAATAAAATCTCATGCTCATTGAATTTTTTCTTCTATAGAACCTCAGGTTTTTATAACTGGGGCATTTATTTATTTAGACCAGTTTATCTGTCTCCTACAGAACTCACAGGTAGCAGATGTCCCCATATGCATCCCAGAATTACTAAGAGTTATGTTTTGTCATCTTTCTTTGACCATATCAATGGCAACACCATAGGATTTACTTCTTATCTAAAATTCACTGTGGTCTTCTAAAGTAGTGGTTCCCAAACTGTGCTCCCTAGACCTACAGCAAGAACATCACCTGGGAACTTGTTTAAAATGAAATTTATGGACCCACTGATTGAGAAACACAAGATGGGGCCCAGTAATCTGAGTTTTGAAGCACATCAACCTTTGGGAACCACTCTCTAACTCAGAGGATTTTGACCTGGCTCACACATTGGAATTACCTGGGGATCTTTAAAACAAAACAAAACAAAACAAAACAAAACAAAAAACTGATGCCTAGGTTTTAACCCCAGAAATTCTGAATTAATTATTCTGGGATGAGGCTAGAGAACTGAGAATTTTACTAGCTCCCTAGGTGACAATAAAGTGCAACCAAGGTTGAGAACCACTGCTCTAAGTCATTTATAACTTCACATTATATTTGCCAACTCCAGGTTCTTTGAGCTTTTTTCTTTCCCTGAGGATCTATGTCATATGAGGATACAGAGAGGCTATAGCAAATTAGATATTACCTTGTTGTGAGGGGATTTAGATATTAAATGAAATGTGACACTGCATCTTATCATTTCCTTTGGTTTTATCATACGTGATGAGCCTTTGAACTTGAAGCTGAATTAATTTAATGCAATGTTTCCTTTTGAATCTATTGGATTTTGTGTGCATTGGGGTGACATGCAAAGCAAACATCTAAATGCTCTTCCTGTGATCTTTGGGAAAAGCACCAGAGGAGAAAGAGTGTCCACGGTACATTAACCATGTAAAGTGAGTTTAATCAGATGGAATTGATTTGTTTAAGTTACACTTATATGTACAAAAAGAAATGTTCTGGACTAAATAAATTCAGTATTAAAATTGCCTTCACACTCCATACCTAACCAATTTTATCACCATATATGCTACCAGTTAGACGCTACTTGGGGAAGAAAATGTGATTCTTCAGCTGGCAAATAAAGAGAGATAGCAAGAAGTAACCTCTTCACGGTTTCAGTGGGGAGGAATATGTTAAGTACCGTTTTTTCCCCCTGTTATGCCAGACGTGGATTAGAAGCACTCTGAACTCGTTTTGTAACAGACAATGAATTGCTTTCTTCACACTCAGTCAAGTGTTTTAATCTTGTCTTTTTAAAACAAACATCAACCAGTGGCATACCTCTTTTTGTTTTCAATCTCATTTTATATGTGGAGAAAGATCAGGGGTGACTATCCTTTGTAAGACAGGCTTGATAGTGGGAAAGGCTGCTTTGAAACAGGGGTTCCTATTGTTTTTGAGATAAGAGGAGTCTAGAAAACTCAAGGCCATGTGACAGCATTTAACCAACAGAAGCAAGTGGGGATAATTACTGAAACATACAGCAAAGGCAGAATGGCAAATAGGGCATTTTGACTTGCAAAGATCTGTGGTGTGAGATAGATGGTCCAGCAGCAAGGGTACTCTACTTGAGTTTATAACAACAATGACAAGAAATCAAGAGCAAGGAAACAGAAAGCAGATGTCAGCTTTTGCAATGAAGTCACGTCCCCTTCTTCCCATTCCAAAGATGAGCAAATTCTCAGATCTTGGGCCCATCTATTGAAAGAGAACCTGGGTCCCCAAAGGAAGGGCCCTGAAATGTCACAGGAAGTATAGAGTATAATGGTACTTTTCTCCCAATCCTCTTTTAAGGCAATTTAGCAGAGCATACTAAGAAAAGGAGAATACCCAGATCTTTTGAGGCCTACAGGATATATGATCTGAGATGACACTAATACCAGAGGAACCAAAATGTTATCATGGTCCCTCTGTTAAGGTAAGAATCTATAGGGGCCAGGTGATACATAGAGTCCTGGCCCAAGTTCATCACACAAGGGTCTAATGAGGAGTCAACAAACTGGCCCATAGCCAAATTCTGCCCACCATCAATATATGTAAATATTTGTTGGAACACAGACACATTTCTTTTTTAATGTCTATGTCTGCTTTTGTGCTCCCACAGCAAATCTGAATAGCTGCAATAGATACCATATAATCTGCAAAATCTAAAATATTTACTCTGGCCCTTTAGAGAAAAAGTTTTTCTGACCTTTAGTCTAATGGGTCCCCAGACCTACCCTATAGTTTTTTCCATAGTCCCTGAGTAGAAAAATTAGGATGAAGGTATCTAACAGTGGGCAGATTCCTGGCGAGGTTACTTGCCTTATGGAATAAGAGCCGTAAGAATAGACAAGTCAAGTGGAAGCTCTTGAACATTCCACTCCCCACCAGCCAAGAAACTAAGTCAAAAGTAATAACACAAATCAGGTGGGATGGTATTGAATAATACTGCTCTTCTAGTCTTAGAGTATGCAGGGGTGGCATTCCACATCACACACCCACAAAAATGTAACTCACTCTAATGGCCTTCCATAAACCACTGGGCTAAGCATAAATTTTACCAGTTATACTTAAACAATCAAAGCTGCCATGTCAAATATCATATTTTTACTTGGACAGATAAATACAGCCTTTGGAACTTGGTATGTGACTACTGACCCTGAAAAGGCATTATTTTCCATCCTTGTGATAAGGAGAGACAAGAGCATTTCACATTCAACTAGGATGAATAAAGGAACATGTTTATAATCTTGACCCAGAACTATCTTACTTCTCCTACTCTTTGGCGTAATATAACCCAAAGATAACTTGATCTACTTGACGTTCTTTCATTTATATTGGTCTATAATATTGATGAAACCTTATTAAATCAGGCCTAGGTAGGAAAGGAAAGGAAAATTTGACAAATACTCTGAATGCCCTGGTGATACCCCAGAGCACCAGAAAGTGGGAGAACAATACTACAATTATTAAGAGTTCCTTCTCATTGGGTTTGCGTTTTTAGGAGTCCATTGTTCTGTGACATACATATCTCCCCAACATGAAGAACAGGATACTCTACCTTTTAGCTTCTATCGATAAGAAGACACAACACTTGAGAATTCCTTTCTGATTTTGGAGGTAGCCCATACCACACTTAGGAATTCTTTTCTTGATTAACTCAGAAGGCTGTCCTTTTTCGAGAAGAACTGAAAGTAAAAGGATTATAGTCCAGTTTTAGGCTATGAGACAAGATAAAACAGTTCTGTTTAGTCAATGTAGTCTGCTAGATGCAAAGATCCAGAGGGTACACAGTGGATATGATGGTTAATTTTATATGTCCACATGGCTAGGTTATGGTGCCCAGTTGTTAAAACTCTAGTGTAGATATTACTGTGATGGTATTTTTTTTTTAATAAATCGATACATTTACAATCAGTTGGTTTTAAGTAAAACAGATTATTCTCTGTAATATGGTTGGGTTTCATCCAGTCAGTGAAGACTTTAAGAGAAAGACTGAGGTTTGAAGAACAAATTCCACCTCAAAACTACAACATAGAAATTATACTTGAATTTCCAGCCTCCTGGCTGGTTTGCCCCACATATGTTGGACTTTCCACTGCCCCAGTTGTGTGCATGAGCCAATTCTTTAAAATTTCTGTCCCTATCTATCTACCTACCTACCTACCTATCTATCATCTATCCATCCAACCATTCATCCTGTTTTTTTTTTTTTTTTTTTGGAGACTTTGGACTAAAAGAGTAGATGAACATATGGATAGGAGATTGGCAGTGTAGAAGTACAGGATTCTGAAATCAGGTTATGCCATGTGAAAGGCAGCTAGTTGCATGCCACTATCTCCTAATAATGAATACTTAACCAGGCAATGTTAATTGATGATGTGACCTGAGCTATGCCTCATGAGCTAGTATTGGCATAATCACTAAATCAGACTAAGTGGACACAGCAGCGATACATTGTGCAATGGAAAACCTTCATTCAGAATTGGTCCCACCCAGGTCTTCAGAGTACAGATAAATTACAGGAACTAGGGGTTCATACTCCATTTGTCTACCTGTGTCGCATCAATGCCTTACCTCAGTTCACACCATGACCAGCTGATGGGTAGAACAGCTTGTTTGTTAATGCAAACCAATAAAGAGCTCCTAATCCACTAAAGACCCATACAAGGATATACCCAAAGAACAGTGATCAGGAGAAATCTTCTCAGAATCAGTAGCCTGGGCAGTGCATTTGGTCATGCACTTAGAAGAAAAATATAGTCTGAGTTAGGAATACACATGACTCATTGGCAGTGGTGAATGGCTTAGAGGTCAGAGGCTAAGAAATGTATATGGATGGACCTATGGGACCCAAAGTGTGTAAAACTCTGTCTCATGTCAATTTCAACCATAGAATATCCACTGGAATATTCCATTTCAGAGAAAGGACCACAAATTAGCTGTCCAGAATGTCTCATTCAGTAGATGCTAGCCAGTAACTGCCCTTGGCTTTCCCACTGTTTCCCCATGAACAAAAGGGTCATGATGGCAGCAATGAAAGCCATGCATAGTTGAATTTAGCATTAACTCTATCTCACCAAGCTTATTCTAGCTACCACTTAAGATTGCCTCTACAATTCCTTAAGGAGATGATTTAGCCCCTTGTTGGCAAGCTAGTAACATTAGACAACTCCTACGCTTCTGTGATTTATTTTCTCAAGAATGATACATATTCCAAATATGGATGTGTCTTCCTTGCCTACAGTGCCTCAGTGTCAGAGGGCTCAGGGATCCACTTTACAGTAAAGTAAGTATGACAATGGGCATATGACTATGAAGCCACTAGTCCTCCTATGAATTACATCACAGGAATCTGATAGCCTGATAGATAGTAATGCAATCTTCTTAAAGGTAGAGCTAAGCCACAGCATGGAGATGACATTCTGTGAGTTGAGGTGCTGTCCTTCAAGATACGATTACATGGTACTCTGTCATGACACATTGATAGATATGGATCTGGGAACCAAGGGGTGGAAAGAGGAGTTGAGTTGCTCACTCTCATCATTAATTCTAATCAATTTACTTGGAGACTTTGTGCTTGTTACCAGCAAAACTGTAGATTTTGCTTCATTAGAGATCCTGGTTCCTGGTAGAAGGGGAACGCTTCTTTCAAGGTACAGAAAAAGGATTCTGCCAAACCTCAATCAAACTGCCATGTGGTCATTTGGGGGCACCTCATGCCTGTAGTTTAGCAGGCAGAAAAAAAGAATTCCTATATTAGCAGGAGTAATGATCCTGATTATCATAAAGATATAGGACTCCTATATAATGAGAGTGGGGACAAGAATGTCTACAACCCCTGGATGTTACTGGGGAACATCCTGGTGCTTCCCTGCCTAGTGATCGCTATGAACGGACAAGCTGAAAGAGCCCCAGTTTAAGAAGTACATAACGGGGGGCTCAGCTCCCTCAGAAACAAGTCTGGGTTACTCCATGGGACAAAAAACCCAGACCAGCAGAAGTACAGGTGAATATAAGAGCAAACTGGGATGGAAGGTGCAGAAAGATGATATCAATTATGGCTTCGTAATATTCGTAATACTGTACCTTGTTCCATGAAACCTCTAGGTATAACGGGATATGGTTTTACTTTTGTTTGTTTTTTAGAAATTGTGACTGGATACCACTTTCAAGCAGCACAGACAGGGCATTAGAACAATGAAAACTTAACAAGAATTGTAAATCAATAAATTAGCTTACACTCTGGAAAATAAAAGAAGTATATGCAGTAAAACTTGTCTTTAGAAAGCATGTAACTTCTTTTCTTCTCTTCCAAAATATAATGAAGGGGACTTGAGAGGTTACCTTGCCTGCTATTCAGAAAAATCTAAATTTAAGACGTTCTGATAGGCAAAAAACTCTGTATGTGTATATGTCTATATCCCATTGCTCAATAATACTGATGAAAAGTTAAAAAAGTTTCATCTGATCTTAGATCTTACCTAACTTCCTCCTGTTGCAAGCTACACTTGTTCAACAATTGATAAGTATTCATTTCTTTGCCACTCTGTATTTCTACACCATTACTAAACTATCTTCTGACATCCTTAGTAAATAATCTTATTTTTTAAAGATTTTATTTATTTATTTGAGAGAGAGAGAGTGCACACATGCATGAGTTGGGGGAAGGAGCACGGGGAGAGGGAGAGAGAATCTGAAGCAGACTCCACACTGAGTGTGGAGGGACATGGGGCTCAATCTCACCACCACGAGATCAAGACCTGAGTCAAAACCAAGAGTTAGACACTCAACCAACTGAGCCACCCAGGTGCCACAATAATCTTACTTATTAAGCAGAAATGAAAAGAGAAGATTTTGTTTTGGGATTTCCAAGTTCCTGCACCTATTACCTATCCAGACTGTTTTTGGAGCTGAGAACCTAGGATTTAAACAAATACCTCTTTAAAAAACTTCCAGATACAGATTTTCATATACACTGCTCTTGGCACATACTGGCTCCTAAATTATGACAGCAAGCCAATGGAGGGTTTTATTGACTGGATTCTCATGTGTCTCAAACCTGGCCTCCAGACTTCTACCAGAGTGTACTCTTAAAATGGAAATCTGATGATGCTGGTTTTCTGCTATAAATTTTCAGATGCTCCTCTATCATTCTATAAATCCCTCTGTGTTTTGGTCTCTAAAACACCTTGCCAGCCTCATCTGCTGACACAATTTACTTCTTTCTTTGGTGTCTAAAAATGTACTCAACATCATAAAGTATTGTTTCTGTGTTACATCCATACATGACAAATATATTGTAACTAATTGTCTACTTCTTTTATATGCTTTTCAAGGGCAGATTCCCCATTTCCTTAATGAATAATAATTGTGCATTGGATTGGGCCATACCTTGGAAAGATGCTACTGGCCAGTAGACATTCCTCATACTTAAAGAAACTTGAGAAGCCTTGGATGAGGGAAGTCAAAATGTAATGGTGAGAGCCACAAGCAAAATACTGTAAGCAGACCACTCTTATGCCATACACAAAAATAAACTCAAAATGGATTAAAGACTTGAATATAAGACCTGAAACCATAAAACTCCTTGAAGAACACACATGTGGTGAATTCTTTGACATTGGTCTATCTGCTATTTTGGATCCAAATGCAAAGGCAACAGAAACAAAACTAAACAAATGGGACTACATCAAACTTAAAAGCTTCTGCACAGCAAAGGAAATCACCAACAAAATGAAAAGGCAACCTACTGAATAGGAGAAAACATATGAAAATCATATATCTGGTAAGGAGTTAATATCCAAGATATGTAAAGAATTCATACAACTCAGTAGCCAAAAAAACCCACATTCCAATTAAAAAATGGGAAGAAGATATGAACAGACATTTTTTCAAAGAAGATACACAGAGGACCAACAGGTACCTGAAAAAGTGCTCAACATCACTAATCCTCAAGAAAATGCAAATCAAAACTGCAATAAGATGTCATCTCACACCCATTAGAATGGCTCTTATCAAAAAGACAAGAAATAACAAGTACTGACAAGGTTGTACAGAAAAGGAATCCTTGTGCACTGCTGGTGGGAATATACACTGGTGCAGCCACTATAGAAAACAGTATGGAGGTCCTGAAAAAAAAAAAAAAAAACTAAACTAAAAATAGAACTACTGTATGATCTAGCAATTTACTTCTGGGTCTTATTTGAAGAAAACAAAAACACTAACTCAAAAAGACATTTGCCCCCACGTGTCTGTTGATGGATGAATGGAAATAAACACTCACACACAATGGAATACTATTCAGGCATAAAAAAGAATGGAATGTTGCCATTTGCAACAACACAGATGGACCTTAAGGGCATTAGCTAAGTGAGATAAGTCAGACAGAGAAAGACAAACACCATATGCTCTCACTCATACCTGGATTCTACCAAATAAAAACAAAAGCAACTCACAGATAGAGAGAATAGACTGACGGTTGCCAGAGGCAGGAGGTAAGGGGTGGGTAAAATGGGTCAAAAGGTATAAACTTCCAGTTATAACATAAATAAGTCATGGGATGTAATGTACAGCATGGTGACCACAGTCAATATACTGTACTACACATGTGAAAGTCGCCAAGAGAATAGATTTTGATTTCTTGTGTCCACATCACCAGAAAAAATTGTAACTATCTATGATGATGGATGTTAACTATTTTTGTTGCGGTGATCATTGTGCAATATATACATATATCAAATCCTGTTGTGCAACTGGAAACTAAAAAAATGTTTTATGTCAATTATACCTCAATGGGAAAAAAATACAATTGTGAAGAATAGATTTGTGACCAGAGGAACAGCTCATACTATAGTGGTAGACTTAATTAATTAGGACATAAGAAGAGCCAATACGAGCTCATTCACTATAAAGATCCAATGTGACCATGGATGGCAATGGGAAATTGAAAAAGAGAGTTTGCAGAAATCCACCCCGAGGGAGGAATTCTTGTCATTCTTTAAGCAGTCTTTTCATGTAAGAATGTAGATCTCATCCCATTGGTTAGGGAAGAGAAAAAAAGGAGCAATATGGAAGTGAGAAGGCATGTGTCCTGAGATGTCTGAGGCCACTCCAACTAGACCAAATCACATTTTCCAAGGTAAGAATGTTCAACAAATTCTCTAAAAGTTCTCAGGGATCAATAAGTACATTACGTAAAGGCAGTAGAGATGATACGGTATTTTTGGTGTTTGGTATATTAGATGAAAAGCCACCTGATATTTTAACCAGTTGTATGACCATTGATTTTGATTTCTGTTAAGAGATAAAAATACTGACAGTACCAGCTGTTTCTTGGCCAAAGACGCTGTGGGTCCCCAGCTTTGTAGTAAATGACCAACATCCCTGGATGAGTTCAGTCACCTGCAGCCTGCCTTGTCAGCACAGTTGGCTATTTAGGAACCAGTGGGGGTTTATTACAAGTTTGTTTATCTTTCAATAGAACCACCTGCCTGGAGTTGAATTGTCTGAGTTATAAATAGAGAAATAGTGCACAGGATAGTTTCGCCATTAAAGAGGAGAAGAACATTAGATGGGGACAGGGGAGCAAATACTCATTCTACTTTATAGGAGCCTGGGTAGGGTCTTGGGAATTTTTATCCAGTTAGCTTTGGAACTGGAAAAGAAAATAAAATTAGCAGCACCAGGATGTTTAAACATCTAAAATCTACTGAATGTCATTCTAATCTCTTAAGGTCAGGGAAAGAATGCATGGTGGGATATTAGCCTTGTCAACCCTAATGGCAAAATGACAACCTATAAAGCAAACCATCGTAGTAACCTCTTGTTGTTACTAGAAAGTAGAACATACCCAGTTCTGCAAATACCAGCGGGGTACAGTTCAAAGCACTCATAAACTCTTTAGAATAATGCATTGTATCATTGGTAGGGTCAAATACGTCTCGATCAGTGCACATTTCTATATCAATGACCAATTTGTTCTTGAGATGTGCAGTAGAGTATCCTTATAATTTTATGATGTAACAGGTGAAAGATCAGAATTTTTAAATTTAACTTGAATCTACTGTACCAATGATATTTATCTAAATTATTGGGCCAAACCAGATTAACTTTGTTTTCTGCTGCACTGCATAAAGATAAATTCACACAGTTTTATCTTTGTTTTGTAACTTTTTTAATTTCTAATTTTTTTAGTTTGTAAAGTTTTTGAGAATTTAGAATTTGATTAATAGTATCTTTGAATATTGTTTTCAATTTTTTATTGTGCTAAATATTTTTACTTAGGGGCAACTGGAGGGCTCAGTCGTTAAGTGTCTGCCTTCTGCTCAGGTCATGATCCCAGGGTCCTGGGATCGAGCCCCACATCGGGCTCCCTTCTTGGCAGGAAGCCTGCTTCTCCCTCTCCCACTCCCCTTGCTTGTGTTCCCCCTCTCGCTGTCTCTCTCTCTCTGTCAAATAAATAAACAAAATCTTTAAAAAAAAGATAAAAAAATATTTTTATTTAAATAAAAATTTATAATTTTTATTGTAAAAAATTATTAACTCTTAACTACATGCTTCAGTGATGTTATACATTTGTAATGTTGTACAACCATCACCACCATCCATTTCTGTAACTCTTTTCATCTTAGAAAATTGAAACTCTATACCCATTAAACAATAACTCTCCATTCTTCCTGCTTTGTAGGTCTTAGCAATCACTATTCTACTTTCTGTCACACAGATTTTTAAGGAAAAGTTGAAGTCAAATATTTTTCCTATTTATTTACTTCACATATTTTCCTTATTTATTCTGATCAAATATAAACATTGACAAATTATGATGCTCTGAGTGATACTGACTTCACACTGACTTTTTGTGTGTGTGAAGATGTAAATTTTTGTTTGTGGGAATGTAAGCTTTCACTTTGCTAGGGTAAATATTGAGGAATGGGACTGCTGGATCATGTGGTATGTGTTTAGTCTAATAAGAAAATGTCAAACTGTTTTCTAAAGTTGCTGTGCCATTGTGCGTTCCCAGCAGCAGTGCATAAGAGTTCCACTTGCCCCAAATCCCTGCCAGCATTTGGTATTGTCAGTGGTTTTTTGATAATAGCCATTCTAATATGTTTATAATGGTATCTCATTGTGGTTTTAATGTGCATTTCCCAAATGACTAATGATTTTGAGCATCTGTTTATGAGCTCATTTGCCATCTGTATATCTCCTTTGGTGAAGTGTATGTTCAAATATTTTGCCCATTTTTCAAATTGGGACTTTTGTTTGATGTTTTCTTGTTGAGTTTTGAGAGTTCTTTATGTATTCTGGATACAAGTTCTTTGTCAGAAGTTGTTTTCACTGTTAATTCCTTTGCTTTTCCATACAAATTTTAGAATTAGCTGGTGATATTCACAAAAAATCCTGATGGGATTTTGACTGGGATTGGGTTAAGCCTATTGCTCAATCTGGTCATATAGATAGATAGATAGATAGATAGAGAGATGGATATATGGATAGATTTATTTTTTTATGATTATTATTTTTTAAAGATTTTATTTATTTATTTGACAGAGAGAGAGGGACAGCGAGAGCAGGAACACAAGCAGGGGGAGCGGGTGAGGGAGAAGCAGGCCTCCCGCTGAGCAGGGAGCCCGATGCGGGGCCCTATCCCAGGACCATGGGATCATGATCTGAGCGGAAGGCAGACGCTTAACGACTGAGCCACCCAGGTGCCCTGGATAGATTTAGATAGATGGATAGATAGATAGGTATGAATGATGGTTTTACATATATATAATTTCATATATGTTTAGGATGTATAAAGGGTAACTCACAACCAATTAGTCAAATTCCCGCATTTAAAAAATATCCACCCTTATCTTTCATCTACCTAATCAACCTCACCTGTGTTTCACCCCCCAAGGCTTGGGTTATTCATTTGCATACTAATTAATCCTTTCAATGTGTGTTTATTGAACACGTATTATGTGCTAGAACTGTGGCAAAGACCCAAGTGAAAAAGATGCAACTTTACCCTTAATAAATTTGCCCAAGCTTGAGATATGAACAGATGCTCTGGAAGCACAGAGAAAAGGCTTCTAAATCAGACTGCATAGTAAATAAAGGCTCTTCAGAAGAGGTGGTTTGAGCTGAAGTTTGAAGGAAAGGTCTCTCACTATATATATGTGTTATATATTTTACCATTTTCTACCCTCAGTTATCATTGTCTACCCAATGTAAGGCCCTGGTAAGTGTGATGTGAACTCTGTAATTCAGCTGCCCCACCACAGTTGATGGGATCAGGGGCACACACTCTTGCCAAAGCAATCAATCAACTGGCCGGACTTAATCCTTTTGGTCTCTCCCCAGGAATCTGAAAGAGGAGGGTTGCAGAGGGACAGTCCAGTTTTGGTGCTGGATTCTAAGGCAGAGATATTACTACTACAGAGACAATGAATTGGCTGCCCCCTTTAGGCATGTGAAAGTTAGAGAATAAGCAGGGAAAGCCAGACTTCCATGAGGGGAGGAAGAGTAGGAAGATAGGGACCCCAGAGGGAAGAGGTCAGAGAAACTGGGGCCCTCAGAACCTGCTGGTTTTCCAGCTCCTGTAGGGTCCAGGTGGACATTGCTTCCTTAAGCTCCCTGTATAATTTTCTCACAAATTTGACTTTTCATTAGAACAAGATAGGGATGACTTCGATTTTTGAAGCCGAAAGAGTCTTGACTGTATTAGAGATTTAGCAGGAGGGGTCGAACCCTTGAGACAAGGTGGGATTGATTCTAACATCAAGGTGGAATGGAGCTGCTGAAGAGCTAACTGGTGGTAGGGCTAGTGCGGACCAAGGTTCTAATGGTCCCTGTCCTCTAAACCATGAATAACAATTACTTAACCTTTCAGGATCTCCTTTACTCCTAACTTCAAACAAGTCATTCTCATTTGATTTCTTTCCTAAGTATTTGCCTGTTCCTTAATGTCTCCTTTAGTTTTTAGATCAGGGGTCAGGAAACCTTCAGTAGAGAGCCAGATAGCAAATATCTGAAGCCTTATGGGCCATGTGTTCTGACTACTCAACTCTGCCTTATGGTGTGAAGGCAGCCATGACAATACATAAACAGCCGAGCATGGCAGCCTTCCAATAAAACTTTATTTACTGACACTAAAATCTGAATCTCATATTTTCACATGTGAAGAATTATATCATATTGTTTTGATTTTTTTCCCAGCCTCTGTTATAGAGGCTCAACAGGACTCTTGTTTTGCTTCCTTGGAAACTCTTTTTCCTCTCTGCCTGAGAATCCATCTTTGTTCTTCTGATTAGTTTTTCTATCCCATGATTGACTTTCCAAATTATGTGTTAGGTACATAGTTTCCTTGGTCGTCATGTCCTACTCCTGCCATATTTGCTTAGAGCATATGCAAGTTTATTCCAATTCTTTAGCTGCAAATCATTCCCACCCCCAGTTTTCCTATACCTGTTCTACAAAACTCTCTTCCAGGTTAAATTCTCCTAGGAGACTCCTGACCCTTTGCTAAATCGTTCTTCTCCGGCATGCCACACACTCAGATCTTTTCCTTTTTCTTCTTCACCATGTCTTTGGCCTCTATATTTCAACTCCATTTTATATACAAAATGCATGTAACAAAACAAAATGCAATATAGGCAATGTCAATGACAATTATCTCAGAGTAGCAGATAATTTAAGACATTCAAAAATATAAGCATACTATATCTGTTGGGCTCGGTTAGCTCAGTGCAATTTGTTGATGAAAATATTTCCATGAGAATATAGTTGATATAAGTTATTATCCCATAACAATATATAATGTATATAATAATTTATTTAATCAGTCACCCAATTTGGGACATTTTGGGTAATGGTGTTTTTTTCACCTTCATTAATATTGCTGTGTTGAAAACCCTAGTGACTGCATCTTTGTACACATCCATGATTATTTATTTAATTAGGATACATTCCTGGAACCAGAACAGCTATATCAAAATGTTTTCATATTTTAAAGACTGTTCATTCATATTCAAAAATTACTCCACTAAAGTTACCAATTTTTACCTCCTGGGGTAATGCATTGAATACTCATCTTTTTCATGGGCAAACCAGTGCTGGGTATTAGTAATTTTTTTTAAATTCCTAAATTAATAGGTGAGAAACTAGTATGCATTAAAAAATATTAAGGGCTTTAATACTTTGCCTAACATACATTTTCCAATTATTTTCTGTTTATGGACTCCTTTTCAATTTTATGGCTTCTTATGTTAGAGAAGTTTTTAAAATTTTCACAGACTTGAATATTTCATTTGTCAATTTTTTTTTCTTTTCAGTTTCTGCTAGTTGGTTGGTTTAGATAGTTAGTTAATGGTATTTATTAAATAATATTCCATTTTTTATTGATTAGAAATGCTACTTCTTACTTATAATAAAACCATCATTTGGGGAACACTGTATTTTTTATTTTTTTCCACTGATATTTCTGTATATTCCTGTCATACTCTTTTAAATATATAATATATAACTTTCCCTATTATTTTTTTCATACTTTATATATGAGTCTAAAATGAATGGATGGTTTCCAGTTCATATAGCCTTATCTGGTGTCAAGAAATGAAGTCATGGAAATACTGGATTTAAGTTCTCTGTTTTCTACAGCAACCTCATTGCACTATAGAAACTTCCTGTTATCTCCACACTAGAACGTGTCTCAAGATCAAGCACCCTTTTCACCCATCCCTGATTTCTCTGTGCCAGGCAAAGTTCTGGTACTTTGTCCCAAGCCCCTGATTTTATGAGATTAGGGCACTGCTTAAAGCCAAACTGCAAGTGAGTAAGTTAGCAGAGAAACAATTAGTTCCAAGGTTTCTTGACTTGTGGTTAAGTGGTTTTTGCTTTGAGTTTCTTTTTTTAATTCATTAGTATTTCTTATTTCTGTAAATGCTGAAGATTCTACTGAATCTCCATGGTTGCTTGTTTCCAAGGAATAAACTAATATAACCTAAATGATCTAGGAATTTAAATTTATTTACCATAAAATGTTTAGTGAAATTATACTTTTAAATATAGATATATTTTAAAAGTCTTATTGTAGATCAAGATTATAATTCCTTTTTAAGTTGTTTACATTTTATAAAAGTGAACCCCTTGGGAGTCACCTCTGAATCTAGGAGTGCCTTATACTTGACAGAAATTCAATAAATGTAGTTAAACCAAAATGAGTTCTCATTATCCAATCATGCAGCAGCTTTGATTTTTTTTCCCATCACACACACGTGTGTACATACACACATAAACTGGTTTTTAAGCACATGCGGATATTCTTTGTTGTATTTGTTACACATTAGCTCAGTTGTCTGTATAGGCATTATATTTTTTTAGATAAGAATGTCCGATAGGGGAAGACTCATTCTTTAAGATGTGATTTAGGGAGTGCCTCCCCTCTCCATCCTCCTCCAAATCTTCCTTGATGCCTCAGGCTTAGTTGACCCTTCTCTAGATTTCCATGCTGGCAGTTATCATTTTGCATACTTTGTATAGTTATCTGGTATGTAACTGTTACCTCCTCCAGATCATTAATCTAGCACAAATTCTAAACTAAGAAGTTTGTCGTAACTATCTGTTAATGAATGAATGAATGTGCAATGTGCATGATTTAGAGCCAACCTACGGTTCAGGCAGACAGGTGGTTTACCGAGGATTTTCAGATTTGAAATCTATTTAAAAAACAACCTGAGACATTTATAGAATTTAACAAACAGCTGAAGCATAAATATACTGTCAGGAATGTTTTATAATCTTCTTTTATTTTTTTTTTACGATTTTATTTATTTGGGAGAGCGAGCGAGCGAGCACACGCATGAGCAGGGGAAAGGGCAGAGGGACAAGCAGACTCCCTGCTGAGCAGGGAGCCGGACACAGGGCTCGATCCCAGGACCCTGAAATCATGATCTGAGCTGAAGTCAGATGCTTAACCAACTGAACCACCCAGGCACCCTTGTTTTACAATCTTCTTTTGAATTAACATGATCAATTCCTGTCTTGCACGATGTGTACAATTAGTGTCCACCCAACTAACTCCAGGTCTGACAGCATGTCTCTATGTGGGGTCAAGGGTTCAGAGTAGCTACAAGATGGGATGTCCCAGAGTTTCTGGACTTAAAGTCACCCCATGTATACGGTCTTCTATATACAGAAACATATATCAGAAGGATGGAAATACATTTAGAAATGTTCATGTTCTTTCTCAAATATATAAAATGTGTTAGTTACCATAGCAACAACAGCTATAGATTCACTTATTCTTTTTTTATTATACAAAAATAAGCAGAAGCTGAAATATTTTACAATAAACTTTTCCATAGATGTCTAGAAGAATATTTTTGCAATCATCTATGATATTTGAAAGAATGTGTTAAAATGGGAATGGAAGATTTTTTCTTAATAAAAAGTCACTGAACTATTCACAAAAAGCCATCAAGTGACATATACTTCTAAATAATATGAAACCTCCCAGTGTAGGATGAATAATATTTTGTTTTTGCTACTTGGATCTGAAAAGGAGTCAGATTTATTTTAAGTGAACAATGCCTAAAACTTAGGAATATGAATATCACCTTTGGATGGCAAATGCTTTCCTTTTTTATATATAATATACAATCACAAATGAGCATGTTTTACATTTTTAAATAAATAAGAAGTCAACGACCAAAAATAACCTCATTGCAAAAAATATTAACCCCTAAAGAACACAAGAAAGAAACCCTCAAGACGACAGGAATCCCAGCTATTGAAATGATAACCACATCATTATTATATTGGTTAGGATGGCGGGTCTAAGTTGGTTAACATATTGAATTAAAATATGCAGATATAAATTAGGAGAGTCACCAACGAACTGTGTTAAAAAATGTCTTAAGATGGTAGTTTACACTTTTCCCTTGAGCTTTAGACATAGAGCTTCCCTGAATGCTCAACTCCATTTGGACATTTCACAGGCTCGGCAGCTGAAGGTAGGATCTCTAACCACACCTCTTTTACTTCCTGGCCTCCTTCTTCCCATAGATGGCAGCACCACCCACCTGGAAACTTGAACCAGAAACACCATGACCATTTTATAACCTCTCCCTCAGGACTCCCTTTTCACTCCTTCAAAACCATCCAATGAATTTCCAACTCCTCAGAGTGATGGCAGAGCAGCGCTGGTTTAACAAACTCCCATCTCCTCATTTCCTCACTCAAACCCCTCAAACAGCCCCCTGCCAACTACAGATAGAGCCCAAACTCCTGTACGTGGCGTTACCTGGCTGCCCCCTTCCCTCCACCTTCGCCCTCCTCCATTCCCCAAAGGACTACTGTCCTCTGGTAATTCCAAGCTGCTTGGCATTCACTGTGCATGAAGTTTCTTCACACTTCTGTACTTTGGCTTGTGCAATTTCTCTTTCCTGGAATTTCCTTTCCCATCCCCATTCATCTGCTGTATGCCTGCTCATCTTTTAACACACAGGCAGCATCTCTTCCAGGAAACCTCCCTGGAACCCCCAGCCTGGCTCCCTTCCTCTCTGCTTCTGCAGTGACCACCGTTACTAACATTTATAAAAGTGCCCATCACCCTACTGAATCCACCCTTTTGTATTCACTCCTTTGTAAACATCCTATGGTCAGGAACAGACCTTTCCCATCTCTGAATCCTCAGTGCCTGGCAGTAAACTTCTCTGAGGGGAGGAAGCCGAGCTTTTAACAGGCTTGACTACCAGGAAGTGAAATTTAAAGTTATTAATATGATACTATCACTTCTGGTGTAATTGCCAACTCTTTTTAAATGAAGAAAATGTATTTTTCCAAAGTTCTTACTAGACATCTCATTTTGAACCAAACCTAAAACAAAAATAAAACAAACAGAACCCTGGAATGAAAAGCAGTATAAAATCTGAAGAAGGAAAAAAAAAGAATACCATCAGGAGAAGCTGTCCACCTGTTCCTTGCAGAACAGACAAGAAGAGTTTCAGGATGCTGTTTTTGTGTGCACACACATTCCTGTGTAGAAGGTAGAAGAATCCCATGCTGGGTGGGCATACCGAGCCCCAGAACCACATGGCATTAACTAGAAAACAGTATCTTCGGAATTAAGGGAAATGGCCCAAACCCCCCAAAAACAAATGAACCAACAAACAAAAAACAACTTCCGGGTTCTATTATCTCCAGTGATGCACTTGGCTGTTTGTTAGCCTACTCTTGGCTTGGGGAAGTACATTATTCCATCTCTGCCTCATTCCACTGGGCACTATTTAGTGTTTGAGCAGACATGGCCAGCTCTGCAGGTTACATTTACTCCAGAAGCAAGAAAGCACTAAATTGAATTCTAATGGCTCAGATGAGTAAGTACACCCCACCAAACACTTCATTTACCACTAGCAGATGACTTAGGCACTGGGGGTCCCTTTGTTCATTAACCAATGTGGGTTAAGTGCTTATATGGGTAGCTGTGAGTTGAAACGTTCAGTACTCATCCAGACAATGGCCCCTCAAATGACACATATCTTACTTAACCTTTGAAAACAGAGGGGCAACCAGATTCTGATTCTGAGGAGGAGTTTAGGTTATCTATCACAGCGTTCCATATGCTTGCTCAAAAAATATATTGCCATGTGTGCTGGGCAGGACTATTTAACGTCACGGCCAATTGTGCTTTGCAAAAGCAACTTGAAAAGAGGCATTTAAGGGAGTTGGTTGATCTCTGTGATGGTCTTATAAATATCAAGGATGACATTTCCATTAAAAATGGTCCGAATACTTTCATTGCATTTTAAGAACCTCAGAATATATAGAAAGAGAAGTGGGGTGCCTCCCTGTCTGTTCTAATTGTCTACCAGTCACTGTCAAAGCAAATATCCAAATGGCTACAAGATGTGATCTGGTTCTGTAACTGCAACTAGTGATTATGGAAGTATAATACTTATTATACCAAAAACATTTTTCTGCCTGAAAATGAATATATATATACATGTCCTTCTGCATATTAGCAAATTGCTGACTTTTAAGAGCATCGACGCTGTTAGTTATCCTTGCTAGTAACTAATAAAAATAATTTACCATTTGAATAGTATTTTATGCTTCTGAAAGTACTCTGTCATTTTCTTATTCGATTCTTACACAGAGGCTATGAAATAGAACAGTGGCTATTGCCCTCCTGTTATTCTACCGAATGGCAAACTAGAGACAAGACTGATTAAGTGGAAAAGCTAAGATTTGAACTGAATCTTCTGATACTTAATGATTGTCTAGCTTTAAGCATCAAGGGCCTCTGAGTTAGTCAAAAATTGGGGATAGAAGCTTTGGTAAAAAAAAAAAAAAAAAGCATATGAATTATTAAAAACTCTCCTACATATATTCTGCTCGGAGTTAGCTTAAAAAGTCACAATTTGCCATGTAGGATATACGACAAGGAAAACATCATATAGTCGATCAAAAGGGCGGAGTGAACTGTTTTGAAACTTAAAGACTTCAGCTTAGGTATTGGTCATGGATAATAAACCACAACCAGCTTGCTGAGAATAAGAATGAATGTTTCAAAAAACAAAAAAAAAAATGGAGCTGGGGCAAGTTGGCCAGAGGTGTACTGCTCAGTGATGATCTGGTGCAAAAGCCCCCAGAGGGTCTTGGGGTTGTGTGGGATCTTGGTAACCTTAGAACTATGCGAAAGCTGTGTCCAGAGTTAAGTTTGCAGAGAGCAGAAAAGAAGAATTAGCAAGTGCTTAATATTATAAAGAGATGCAAACTGGGATCTGGGCTTGATCTCAAAAAGCACTGCTTCTCATACTTGAATGTGCACCTGAAGCACATGCATAGCTTGTAAAAATGCAATCTGTCTGGGGCGAGGCCTGAGCTTCTGTATTTTTAACAAGCTCCCAGGTCATGCCAGTGCTGCTGGTCCACATGCCATCTTGGAGTAACAAGGTTTAAAAGAACCACACCAGAAACCCAGCTTCCCCCCCCCCCCCCCCCCCCCCCACACCTCTCTACTTCTCAGTTTATAAGTCAGGTCATCTTTAATGTTTGAGGAGACCTGGTTACAGTGCTGGTTCCAGAAGGCTCCAGAACTGTGCACACCAGGAGCCAGAAATGGGGCAGGAAAGAAGTGATCCCCACTATTTTATCCCACCATTTACCCTCTCCCTAAAGAAAATATACCTTCATATCTGCTACTCACATGCCAATTACAGTTTACTTCAGAGAAAGATAAATACAAGTTGTTGATGGAGAGGTTGTGTTACCTATGAATTAAAACATCTTCTGGAAATCAAAAAATGAGAATTCAAGATAAACACATATTTCTTGGATATAAAGGCTCATTTAATATGTGGACAGTTGCCCAGAATATCTCATTTTCTTTCTTTCATTTGGGGAGACATAGAAAGACCTCGCTTGTGTTGGCAGTGCAATCCGCCCACACCTGTGCATGGGGGTGCCCCCACCTGGACTGTACCCTTACCCACATCTACTAGTCCTACTCTTGTTGGAAGATCTTCTGAGATTTATTTTTCCAGTCATTATATACTGTTGACCCTCATTATTTCAGATTCTTTATTTGCAAATCCACCTACCCACTAAAATGTCTGTGAACCCCCAAATCAGTAACTGACAGTGCTTTCCCAGTCATTCGGGGACATGCACAGAGCAGCAAAAACTCTGAGTCGCCTGATGTGCACATTCCCAGCTGAGGTTGAACAAGGCGACATTCTCCCTTCTTGCCTCAGCTCTCATATAAAGGAGTGTCCTTTTTGGGGTCTATTTAATGCCACGTCTTTTTGCAGTTTTGTCCTTTTTTGGGTGATTTTGCTGTTTAACGTGGCCCGCAAGAAGTACTGAAATGCTGAATAGTATTCCTAAGCATAAGGAGACTGTGGTGTGCCTCATAGAGAAAATAGGTGTGTTCCATAAAATTCATTCAGGCAGGAGTTAAAATGCCAGTGGCTGTGAGTTCAATGTTAATGAGTCAACAATATATATTAAGTAAGGTGCCTTTAAACAGAAACTCGCTTAACACAAGGTTATGTACTGATGGGTTGATGACAATGAGGTTAGAGGCTTGCAGGAACCCAGCCCTGCATTTCCCCAGGGTGGTATTTCCCCAATGAACAGTGCTCAGTATCTGCTAATTCAGAGTTCACAGTAACTATATAGGGCATAGTTACTACGGATAATGGAACTGGACTGTAGCTGTGTTTGTGACAAACAAGTAACTTATGGTTAAGCAGGTGGGCTCTAGAGCAAGACTCTGTGAGTTCAAATTCCAGCCCTACCACTTACCACTTGGTAGAGTTTGGGTTTCAATTTCCTCTCTTGCAAAAGGACCTCATTCATAAGGATGGGGATGAGGTTTAAAGGAATTGGTGCCACACGCACGCTCATACAGGAAACACTCAAAATAATATCTGGTAGGCAGCAAGTACTCGACAATATTATTCACTGTCACTGCTGCTCATTATTTTATAGGGCATGGAACCTCAGAAAGCTCTGGGAAGGTGTATAATATCACACAGAAGCATCTGAGCTGAGACAGGAATGCAGTTCTTCTGAGTCCAACACCAAACTCACAGGGGAAGCTATCCAAAGGAGTGAGAAGTGTCTGGAGCCTGTCTGTACAGCTGGTCATCGCCCTAAATACAGAGTTGTGGGCTGTGTATTGAAAGACACAATGGGATGGGGTCAATCAGCAAGAGATAGGAAAAGGGGTGCCTTTGAGTGATTGCAGCCATTTTCAGGTGTCAGATCTCAGACCCCTTGGTTTTGCAGCTTTTTATAGAATGCCTGTGGAAACATAATGTTAGGCAGGGGTGACTGCAGTTCAGCATTTCAGACATATCATCTTTTCTCTCTAGTGCTGCAGGGGTTATGCTACAAATTGAAAGATCCAGCTACATGAAAAGGAACTGACACATGGAGCCAGAAAGTCTTTTCTTTTGCGGAAAGCTCTGATCTTCAAGTTAGCCAATCTGGAAGGGGCGTATTTGACAAGAACAATTTCAAATTTTGTATTTCCAGAGACCACAAGCATAACAAGGAAATTAGGGCCACATCCGGGATGGATGGGGGAAAAATGCAAATGTGAAAGTGAGACAAGGATGCCAAAAATTGCATACAGAATACCCCCCAAGTGCTTCCCAGGCCTACCAGTAGGACAAGTTCATGCTTGGGAGTCAGGAGTAAGCTCCTCGGGTTAGGGGTGCTCAGAAGACACCCCTCTTTCTCTTTACTGCCCGCACCATGGTAAAACACGATCTCTTCACAACTTGCCACCCTACCCTAGGAAGCAGAGATGCTCCTTTGCCTTTGGAAGCAGCCTCTTAAAAATATTCATCCAGCTCTGTAAAGAGGAAAGAGGTGGAGAGCAGATGGCTTGCCTTCTGGTATTTTAAGATTTTTGGCATTGGGAAAACAGATTTCCCTAAGGATCAGAGAAGAAAGGGAGATCATTTTTAAGAAAGGAGATAGTACAATGGAGGAAGATTATGAGTAGGTGTCTCAGGCACACAATGGGGAGTTACAGATAAGAGGAAAAATTCATAGAAGTTTAGGAAATCGACAGGCTTAAGGAGCAGAGAAACTTATTATTACTGTCCAGTGAGCATTGTGCTGAATGCCACAAATCCCTCCACTTAGTTACTGCCCCTAACAGTCCCAGGAGGCAGTTATGATTTTCCTCATTTTATCAGAAGGGAAACCAACTCGGTGAATTTTTAAAACCTACTCAAGGACACATAGGTGGTAAATAAAGGCAGAGGAGAAATTCAAGATTATAAAGCTAGAGCTCTTTGTAACAACAACAACAACAAAACCCATAAGAACAGTAATAAAAGCTAGTATTTATGAAGTACATTATAAGTGCCACACACAGTACTACAGATTGGACATGCATTAACTAATTTAATCTTCGTGGCAATCTTGAAATTCATGTACAATTGCACCCATTTCAGAGATGCAGAAACCGAGGCTTGGAGAAGTTAAGAAACTTGCCTAACCTCTCATAACTAATGATTGTTAGAGCTGTGATAGGATACATCAGAGGGAAGCTTGCTAGCGCTAAAGAGAGATCCTTACCAACATCTGAACTGGTGTTTATGCAAAGCCTCAGAGTGTATGGGTACAGCCAGGAGTGGTCACCCCAGCTGTAGAGAATGGACACCTGACTGATATTCTCAGAGAAGATGAAGAACAGGCTAGCCCAAAGCAGAAGTCCGCGAGGTAAAGGAAAGCAAAGAAAGCCAGAAAGGTCAGGATGGGATAATGGGGTGAATGTGGGGAGGTGAAGTGAGAAGCTGGGAAAAAGTTGTCTTAGCCTGCTGAGTGGCTCAGCTCAGCAGCGCTAAGTAAGACACTTGCCATCAGCCAGAGGAAAGACAGGAGCTGAGCGGGCAGCTCCAGAAAAACTAAGAAGTTGTCTCACTGTGAAGCCAAAGTAGTGGATCTGAGGCCCCGTCAGAAAAGGATGGTATTTTTTTCCAGGAAGTAAGCTTAGAAGAGAGCTAGGCTAGCCTGGAGGCTAGTGGCATATTCAGCAGGAGCCATGGCCTCGAGGACTGAGGGATTTTTGAAGTCAGGGACAACGTAAGAGCCTGAAAGAGCCCATCTACAGAACGAAAACCACACTAAGCCAAGGAGCAGTGTGAGGTATCCTTGGTCCCATGGGCATGTGCCCAGCCCGGCCCTGTGCTGGGCCAGAGGGACTAATGGCAGAAGGGACACCTGCCTGGGAGGAAGAGAAGGTGAGAGGAAGCTCTGATCCAATGTGTAAATGCCAGCTGCAGAGACAGCCTCGCTTTCCCCAAGTAGCGACAGCCAAAATCCAATCCTTGCTGCTCTCCCAAGGGAAGATGCTTTCACTTCATTATTTTACCCAGAATGGTCTGCTTGCAAGTGTCAAAGCCTGAGTCAGAATGATCTCTGTGCCCAACAATTTATCCCTTCGTGCATCTATTTTAATATATTTTCCTAACTAAGTCAGTCCAGTCCCTCTGCAGGACACCACACCCAGACAAATGTTCAGAACCTCACTTCTCTCTGACTCTCTGCTCTTGGATACAGGAGTATCTTCTGACGGAGCCACGCAACTCCAAGTAAGATTTATTTTAAGAGAAACTTGCCCACCTTTTAGAGTAAATAAAGCTGAGAGCAGAGCTGAGAGACTTCATTTCCACTTCCTAGTATAGTGACTGAAGAGTGAGCTTCCTTCGGCTTCGGTTGCTTTTCTCAGAAAGTTTTTATTTAGCTTACTAGAAGAAAGCACAGTTTCCAGACCAAAGAGGAAGAAAATAAGACAAGGCAAGGCAAGTAAGTAAAAGACATTTCAGCTCTGGCTTTTTTTTTTTTTTTTTTTAATAATCTCTCTCTCTCTTTCTCTCTCTCTCCCTCTTTCTCTCTCTCTCTGTCAGTTTTATTTGTATTTTTACTAATAATCAATCTTACTATATAATATGAAGCATCACTACAATAGATAAAGGCGTGGTATACATATGACAAGAGAAGAGCGGTGGAGAGAAATGAACTGAAATATGCATTCAAAGCTATTGCTGTAAATAATATATCTTATAAAAAATGTCCACAGGGGAGCTGGTATATAAATAGAACCACAGTGTGAAATAAGAGTTGTGCCTTATTTTCTGTAGGAGCAGCTGTTTCTGTGCCAGTAAGCAAAGATGCTAACAAAAGAATACACTAAGTGATGTCCCTTAGATGTCTGTCCTTCCCATGGCATATACGTATGTTATATACGGGGCGATGGCATGTGTGCTCACTTTACCCACCTACAGACTTGATTTGTTTTTAAGGATTAAAGGACAGTATCCTACATGGAGCTGTCACACACCAATCAATGTGGGTTGATATGAAGCACAGTGAGTGACGCCCAAGTGGGTTTAACCTGGAGGGAAAATGAAGATACTGTACTTCCAAGAACTTTAAATAATGGCATATAAATTATTTATTTCCCAGGATGTAATTCAAATAACCAACAGGACAGAAAAAATAAAGGAATAAAAGGTTGTGCATTGTATTTTGTGCAGTATAGGTGTCTCAACCTAATGAGTCTCCTGGATCCTAGTTTGCTTCTGAATATCACCAGGGGTGATTATAGCTTGCAAAAGTAGACCAGCAAAAGGCATGCTTTCCTAGGTCTTGGGCTGTAATTAAAGCCACAAGCCATCAGATAGCAAAGAGGCCAGCTGCAGCCCTTCAAACCTTTAGTACCCTGACATTAAAAATAGATTACAGCACAAAATATGTACCAAAAATAATCCCAATAAAAAAATTTGCACATTTGATTACTATAATTGATTTTTTCTTCTAGATATGAATAAATGACCCAGGCTAAATGCCAGTTCCTTGCAAAGAATTTCATTTAAGCTTCACTGAATTGAAAAGCCTCAACCAGACTCAACATTTCCAACTTCCTAGCAAGTAGCAGAAAATCTACCTGACAGTTGCTATGGAAACACGAACAGGAAGAGTGAACCACCAGCCTATAAATCCACAGAGAAACCTTTCTTAATTGGAAGGCCTTTAACCCACACATTTTTCTCATAGCTGCAGAGCTTATTTCTAAAGAGATTATTAAATTCCTCAATTGACTTATGAAGGATGCTTCCCACTATATTACTGTGCTTTGGGTTGCTCGTTCCTTTATATCTGTTTCCAAAATTACAAAGCAGACCAGGGATAATAAAAGTTAACACAGATGTTTCAATGAAAAATCCATATGATGTTCCGAAAATAACTTTTGCAGCAATGCTGAACAAAAAGGATTCCAATACAAGAACCAAGATGGTGTAGACGTGTTTGTCTCAAAGCTATATCTAAGTTACCAAACTTTTTCACCACCCTCTGAAATTCAAAATATTAATATGAGTAGGAAATCCTGACAGCATTTCCCAATGTGTAAGAACAGTGACCAGATCAGAAGAAAATGAATAAATGAGGTGGTGGGATATGTTAATTTTACGCTCACTCTTGATTTTTTAAAATGCTCTTTACAATTGAAAGTAAATACTAACCCGTACGTGACTGACTAGACAAAAAGCAAATAAACACAACCCACCATCTTCATGAACCTCAACAGGATCAGAGTAGTGTTGGTTGGCTAATTTAAACTTGACTAAATTCCATAATAAATCTACATGAAGAGCAGGAGTTATGACAGAGAAGATGGAATATACACACATGCCCCTATCCAGAGGCAACCTCTCTCTCCTTCCTTCCTGCTGTGTTAAAGAAACGGTCCTCCTCCCAGCCTGAGCTAATGTTCTGCTTGGATTTATTTCCCACCCTCTTCAGCTCCCTTTGGCACCTTTTTATAGGAACGAGGCCTACAAATCAACAAAGCCCCCCAAACCCATGTTCCACTCCGTACTGCTCTCTCTCTCTGCTTCCCTTCCAGCCTTGTATTTGAATGAATTTTATTTTCCTCACTGCCTCTAGGTCCTTACTTTCTGTTCTCTCTTTAGCTCCCTGCAAAATGGCACCCATTCCTTGTCACCGTACTTGGTTGTTATGGTCCCCGACTTCTCTTCTGGCATGGCGGGCCACTCATGTCCTCTTTATGTGAATTTTTCCCTTGTTTCCATTGTACAGCAGCACTCTCTTTGCTTTTCTTCCGTCTTTTCAGTTGTTCGCTCTCTGCCTACTTTGTGACATTCCTCAGGATATTTCATAAACGCTCTTCTTCCAGTTTCTATCTCCACTGGACAACTTCAAACCTTCCCATGGCTTCAGTTACTATCAATGCAGTAATGACTCACAAATATTTATTTCAACCTTGATATAAAAAGAGGGCAATAAATATCTACCACATCAGGCTGTTGAGAGCACTGAAGACAACATTTAAAACTTGTCTGACACATTTTTAGCAGTGGAAACATTAGCTATTATTAGTATGTATTTGAGACACCGTAAAAACAGCATGTACAAAGCTGAACTCTCATCTCCTACCAGTAGGACAAGTTCATGCTTGGGAGTCAGGAGTAAGCTCCTTGGGTTAGGGGTGCTCAGAAGACACCCCTCTTTCTCTTTACTGCCCGCACCATGGTAAAACACGATCTCTTCACAACTTGCCACCCTACCCTAGGACGCAGAGATGCTCCTTTGCCTTTGGAAGCAGCCTCTTAAAAATATTCATCCAGCTCTGTAAAGAGTGTTTCTTTCCATAGATTCATTCTCAGTAGATCTCTACTTGTCCTTTAAGCCCATTTTCATCACCAACTCCTTCAAGAACCATTCCCACCATCCTTCTTGAGTCAGGGGCCCCTCTTCATCTATCGAATCATGCTGTATTATAAATGGCTGTATCCTACTGCACTGTAATTGCCTATTTGCCTGGATCTATTCATTTGAGAGGGCAAAACTCTATAGTTTTATTCACTGTTTTATCCCCAACCAATATGTATTGAGCCACGAGTGAATGAAACTGGATTAGTACATAAAATAAACCATTAACCAGAAATCCTTAACTTATTCCTTCATGGCTGTCCTATGAAGTCTTTGGCGATTTCTTCAGTTTTATCTATCCAAACCTCCTTTACTGAAAATCTAGTTGTTGCCAATTAACCTTATAGAGGTGTCCGATATTATTTTGGTTTCAAAATGACATTGGATGACAAGAAATCTTCAAGTAATATGGGGGGGAGCAGGGAGTTACAAAGTATGAGTGAACAAAATACTGCTGAAAAGTTAAGAATACGATGTAATCAAACATGTGCTCATCTACAAAGGTAGTATTTTCCCAGCATTCACACTGACATGGCTCCTGAAAAACTTACCTTGTGTCTATTTTGACCATTAACTACCTGTAGAAAATAATCTTCTTTGAAATCATTTGTTTAATGATGTGGACAAAGACTTTCTCTGGCTAAGGTGCTCAAGAGATATTCTCAAACCACATGCTTTGAGCACTCTCACACTGCCTACTTTGGGGAGCTGCCAGAGATTTAGGGTTTTCATTCAATGTGTCCACGTAACAATCGAGGGAAAATAAGTAGGGGATAGGGGATCATGTAGATTCCATCTAGCAGTTTGCTACAGAAACAAAAATACTTGCGAACAGTATGTATACACAATTATACACACAAACAATGAGTGTGGCCAAAGCACAGTATCTGCAAGCACTTCTGATTTACGTGGATGACCACACATTTACACATGCACTCACACATTCATGAGGCTGTCACTTTGCGCTTACTTTCGCAACCAAAGAAATCTCTTGGTGTTCTGTTTCATATTCTTCTAACTTGCAAAAGGGTGGAACACTTGCAACAGACACAGTATGGGTTACTCTGATCTTCTTAACCAATATAGAAGCCATTGAGATTTCCATGACTGTCCACTTGGGGAGGGTGTACACAACAGTGGAGCTTTGGTGCATAAAATATGGGATTCTGAATCCAGCTATGGCTCTTGCTGGGCCTGTGACTTTGGGAAAACTTCCTGAACTTCAGCTGCCTCCCTTGTGAAGAGGAGAAAATAGTACCAGCCTTAGAGGACTGTCGAGAAAGGTATAAGAGATTATACAGATAAGATTGTTTAGGTTAATAAATGTTCCTGGGGTGGTTCAGTTAAGTATCCACCTCTTGATTTCAACTCAGGTCATGATCTCAGGGTCATAAGATCGAGCTGAGCATGGAGGCTGTTTTAAGATTCTCTTGGGGTGCGTGGGTGGCTCAGTTGGTTAAGCGTCTGCCTTCGGCTTGAGTCATGATCCCAGGGTCCTGAGATCGAACCCCGTGTCAGGCTCCCTGCTCAGTGGGAAGCCTGCTTCTCACTCTCCTTCCCACTCGTGCTCTCTCTCATCTCTCTGTCTCTCTCTCTCTCTCAAATAAATAAAATCTTTATATAAAAAAAACTCTTCCTTTCCCTTTGCCCCTCCCCCACGCATGCTCACTCTCTTCCGCTCTCTCTCTCTCTTTCTCTCAAAAGAAAAAAATGCTCAGTTAAATGCAGTTAAAGAAGAGATGAGCCACGTAGCTCCAATCTACCTGAGGTCATCTCAAGTGACTATTGCTGCCAAACCTTGCCGTTTGATCAAGTAGATATGTGAATGAATTAGCTCATGTATTGTCTTCCACCTGGAACATCACTTAGGATGTGAACATTAGTAACTGTAGCTATCTCTTTAGCTCTGACCCTTGTTGGAACACATAATTTAAAAAAAAAATCTTTTGTAGCAGGTTTTCAGCCTGCTCTTTAAAACTTATAAATGGAAAATTCAACTTGTTTATTGAAATACATAAAATGCCAAAATAACGTTAGTGATCTATCTGTATTGTGCAGATCAAGTATATATGTATATGAAATAAAAAGTAATTCTTCCTTATAGACAGTGAAGTCCAATATCTTTTTGATTCTGCTTTTCTTTAAAAATAATTTTTAAAAATTGCCAAAAGCTTATGTCCAAACAAGAGCGAATTTGGAAGTTTGGCTCACTCATTTGATTCACAACTTCATTCTACCTATTTCTACCGTATGATATCAGGGTACATATTTCCACATCAGGTAACTAATTTAATCTTCATAATAACATTGAAATATATGTGGGTTTTTGAATATTATTGCCATTTTTACACATGAGAAGGCTAAAACTCAGAGAAGTAATTTCCACAATTACACCAAGAATTAGGTAGAATCAAGATTCACACCCAGCTGTCTGATAATAAAGACTATTGTTTTTCCTTAACATAACTTTGTCTCCTGATGTAATGACACTTCACCTTCCGTGTATTACAGTAATTTTATAATCCTCGTGTTCTCTATTCTCCACCCCTTTCCCCTCTTTTTCTCACCTCATGTGTATCTTTTTGCATGTGTGTATTTATCCTGCCTGAAGCTCCTCCTCTTTCTACCCAGTGTTAAGAACTTAATTAGTATAGCAATTTATTTGGAAAGACTTCTGAGAGGTGCCATTGCTGGTTTCCTTTTCTAGTGAAGGGGAGATCTTTCTATATAGCACAGTAGTGACCTCCCTCCAGGACTGCGCTTCACAGTCTCAATCTGAAATGTAAGTGTAGGAGTGTATGTGCTTTGTTCCTCCTTTCTTTTTCAATTTGTTTATTCTGAATAAAGGTAGATAAATAAAATCATGGACTAGGAGACTCCAAAGTTTTAGGAATGTGAATTTTATAAAAAATCCAAATTCTAGTTTATAAGCTTCAAGAGCCAATATTTCACAAGTAGAATTTTCTCCTAGTAGTAAATATGATTTATATATATGTGTGTGTGTGTGTATACATATATATATATGCAATGCTGTTGAAACTATTTTATAATAGTTGATTATATAGCTAATTTGAGGGAACAAGTTAAAGGTACTAAAAAGTACCACAATAAACAGGTTGAAAAATAACTTTTTGAGTAAAAGAGGAATCATGTGGTATACTTATTGGCTTCAGTCAAGAAAACCATCCTTCTCCATGATATATCCAAATAGAAACACAACTCTCCCTTTTTATTAAACCTCTCTGCACCATAATTTTCTCTGTGGCTTATGCTTTTCAAAACAAACGAACAAACAAACACAAAAAAACTCCACCAATTTCTATTTCGCTAACTCATTTCTCAAAGAGGATCTAATGAAAACAACAGCAGATAGGCCAGTAGCACCGCCTTTTCTTGCAGTTAAAAATTACTGGGGAAGGCAACTTTTACCTGGATCTCTCTTCCCCGCAAAGGAGGCAAAGTCAAGAGCAAGGAATGAGACGCGAGTAAGGCTATGCATTGTTACCTGTAGAACTTAAGGAAACTTACAGTCCATACACCTCTCTTACTTGCTTTAGGCAACCTGGGGATCTACAGTAACTCTCAGAGCTCTCCCCTCCCCAGTAGTGTTTACATTGCTTCAAAATGTTAAATTCAGTCTCCTTCAGTTGAGGGATTGGATAAGGAACTAATATCTTTTGAGAATCACAGCATCCCAAGGAAAAGGGCCATTTTTTAAAGAGGAGGAAAATGAAGCTTACAGAAGGAGCAACTTGCCCACAGTCAGAAATGTGATCTAGGTTAGAACGGCAATTCAGAGTCAGATCTTCACACTGTGTTATTATACTTCTGTTACCTCACACATATAATTCATTCTTTTAGATAAAAAATGAATTCATATTTTAAAATATCTTTAGGTTCTGATTTTCAGTAATTGCAGAGTTGCTTGTGTTGGACTAGTTTTCCTGCTGATAAAAATTCTATTTAAAAAGGTGTTTGAAGGCCTAGAAAGTGACCAAAATCAGGTAGAAACTGGAGGGGCCTCAATTCTTGACAGAAGGAAACCACAATGGGTAAGACCTAGATGCAATAAGTTTTGCCCTGAAGGGACCTCCCACTCCCCCCACCCCCCAGCCAGGAACGAGTAAGATCAAGATGGAGTTTGATTAGCCTGATGTGCAAGAGGATGAAGGCTGGGGATGCAAAGTAGCTGAGAATTCCAAAAAGAGGTGAGGGAATTCCAAAATGAATGGTGCCACAGAGGGAGAAGCCCCCAAACTGGCATACAGACTCTCTTTAAATACTTCAAACCCTGGAGAGTGTATGTGCAAGGCAAGGCACCAGGGGAGCTCAGGAGGGTAATGGCAGTTAAAGCCTGAAAGAGCCGACAGGGATCTCAGCAGCTGCACACCACATAGAAGACTGAATTAAGAATTCAGGTCTCCATCAAGTTAGAGGGGCTTGGCAAATAGTTTGAAATCCCGAAAGGGCTTTGGGATTTATGGGTAGGAGTACTACCCAAGGACTACAGCATTTACACTAGGATTAAGACAAAAGTAAAAGATTTACCTTAACAATATTTAAAAAAAAAAAAAATCAAGCTTCTACCAGTCCAAGTTGATTTGTAGTAACTTAATTGCCTACTAGAATAAAAGCTTTCAGATTCCTCAGAGAAAGATAATAGAACCCAGAGTCTCAACAGGATATAATCCATGATTTATTTAAAAAGGAGATATAAAGAGAAAAATCAGTTTGTAAAAGTAAACCTACAGCAGAACCACATGTAAGCATTAGAAGGCAGGGCTTTTTTGTTGTTGTTGTTGAATTGTGATAAATAATCTCATAACAAGAGTATAAAGGAAGAGAGGGGTATAAATGGAATTATACTGTTGTAAAATTTTTACATTAATCACTAAGTGGTATAATATTAATATCTATATCTAGATATTATATTCTCAAATGCTATATTAAATATTATACAGTGTAGTTTGGATAAAAAAATCAGTAAAGGAATTGGAATGAATTACTAAAAGATATTTGATAAATCAAAATAAAGAGAAAAATTAAGGGGAAAAAGGAACATAAATCAGAGAGGACAACGAGAAAATAATAGGATGGTAGATTTAAACCCCATAGTTTTAATAATTACATTAAATGTAAATAGACTATTCTTTTACTTGTAATGAGATTTTCCTCCAAATATTTCAAAGAATTTTTGCAATAATTATCACATGTTGATATTTTAGTAACAACGTTACTGAGAGTTAATATCCACTTATCAAATTTATGAATGACTGGAAACTGAGGTTACCAATTTGATTTGCTGATAGAATCACTGTAAAGAGATACCTACCAACTAACCCCCTATAATCATCCTGGATCAGAAAAAGGGGCTAACCCTAACAAGATGAAATAAGTAACAGAATAGGGGAGACCCAGATTAATAGTTGTTCATATGAAAAAAACAAAAGGTCAATCTATTCCAGGTGTACATCAGATAATATTAGTACATGCCAATGTAGGCGCAGTAATAGAACCGGGTGAGGAAGTCAAGGTCAATGCATATATCAGTCTTCCGGGCATCACATGAATACGTCAGATGTGCAGTATTGCATTTGACTGTGGGTTGTCTGAAGTGGCATATTGCCAACAAGAACGCATTAGGAGGAGGATGAATAGGGTGGTGAATTCTCAGATATCATATATACATCAAGGTTAAACCTGTACAACAAGAGAACAATTAAACTGGAGAAGAAGGGCCTCGGGGGGATATTTGAGGATCATCATGAGGAAAATGCATTTGTTTTATGCGTAGTTCCAAATGGCTCCTGCATCCTCTGTTTCCATAATGTCACATACACATAGAGTGATATGTGGTGTCGTAATGTGTGGCACACCATGTAGGAGGAAAGATTTTGTTTAGGCATCACTTAATGATATATGCAGCTTATTTGATCTGTCCTCTATGGGTGGCAGAATCTTGACTGCTAAATAACTATCATTCTTTTATGCTGACCTTTTACATCGCTACTAGTAAATTAGTGTTGTGAAATATTTAATACACATTTTTCAAGATAATGGATGCAATCTCTATATATCATGTGTGTATGTGTGTGAAATATATGCAAATATATCCCACTGTGTCTCCACTCGTCAATGGATTCAATCATTTGGTAGGTGTGACTATGACAATCATCTGTGGCCCTGTTCTCTCCAGAGTTTATTCTCCCCTCAGTTGGGATTCTACTTCAGTTCATCTTTTTTTCTGAGGGTAGAATTAATATGGTTGCTCTCTTCATTCAGGGCTCAGGACTTCTGCAAAGTCCAGAGAATCTCTGTCTTCATATAATTGTTCAAACTTCCAACATATAGAATATGTATTTATTTGGTTCTAGATACTGTTTTTATACTCTGTGTTTGCTTAGGTAATAGCGGAATTCAAGCAAATGACAGCTCCTTTTCATGAAGCTCCCATGGGAAAGAGCTTCTGTCTTGCAGTGTGGCATGGTGGCTGAGTCCAAACTCAAGAACCAAACTGTCACTGTGGACATCCCAGCCTTCCTGCGTGCTAGCTGTGGGACCTTAGGCATGTTACTTAGCTTCTTTGTGTCCCAATACCAACCTCACTGTGTTATGTTAATATTAAATGATTTAATAATGTAAATTTCTTAGAATAGTGCCTAGGATATAATAAACACTATTATTATAATTCTCTGTGACACATCTGGAATGTCATCTGGTTGAAGTTTCTACATAATGTCCTAGTCATCATTCAGTGTGCTACTGGAAGTAATATATTTAGGCAACACCTTGGTCTTAAAGCACAGACCTTCACTTTTTTTTTTTTTTTTAAGATTTTATCTATTTATCTGACAGACTGAGAGAGAGAGAGAGAGAGAGAGAGAGAGAGAGAGAGCGCACAGATAAGCAGGGGGAGCAGCAGAGGGAGAGAGAGAAGCAGACTGCTGAGCGGGGAGCCTGATGTGGGACTCATGACCAGAGCCGAAGGTAGATGCTTAACTGACTGATCCACCCAGGTGCCCCAGACTTTCACTTTTTAATCATATAAAGCTTGGTAAATATGAGTGTTATAATTGCTCATCTTCCGGTCTGTTTACTCTACTAACTTTAGAGCTTCTGGAAGTCAGGGACAAGGTCTTATATTCACTAGAATAAAACTAACACATGCTCAAAATATCTTCTGGGTAAATACTTTTGAAGTTAGAGGAAGACACCCTCATTTAATTTAAGGAAGAAGTAAAGAAGTAACAATCTGAGTTGTCCAAGAATATGGGCTTCCATTTTTTTAATTGTATAAAAGCCTAGAATCCATATATCAAGAATATTACAAAGAGATTCCAACACTGAATCAGAAATTTAAAAATTACTCCCTTTCATTCCTAAGATTCTATTATTTTCTAATTCTTGAGCATACATTTATTGAGCATTTATCATTAATCAAGCATTGTCTTAAGATGTACGGAAATAGCTAATGATCACAAGGAACTTTCTAGACTGAAGCTAAACAAGTGAAGAATTACAATACATAGTTCCAACTTTAATAGAGGTAATTAGAGTACGTCCTACAGGATCAGTTGAGATGGGAGGTCACCTGAAGAAGTAAGTATTGAGCTAAGTTATGAATGATGAGGGGCAGCCTGGTGGAATGGCCAGGTTGGAGAAGGTCTGGTAGTCGGGAGGGTTAGAAAATTCACTCTAATGATATATTCTGTGATGGGAGCTATGGCTATAACCCCATTTCCTAAAAGGAAGAATAAAATATGGAAAAGTAAAGGGAATGTCTTATTTTAAGGTTATTAATGACAGAATCAGGGACAATGTCCAAACTTTTCAAGTTCTATCTCCATTCTAAATGGTTGTGTCTTTCCACAAGCACATGATAATTTGAGAGCTGATTTTGCACCCTTTTGAAGAGTTGACTCTTTCGTATTGATTAGTTCTTATAATATCAAACAGTAACATATATTATAATTAATGTTCTTAATAAAAAAAACACTAAATTGAGTAATCTTTTCAGGCAAACATTTTAAAATTCTCCATCTAACATCCATTCCCATCTTAGAATTTGATCATTTTCCCAATAGACAGTATTTTAAATGCCCAGACATCTGAACACAGCCTTTCTTTTTATTCCTTCTTTTGGTCTAAGTGGATATTAATCTTAGGATTCATAAGGACTCCACTCTAGGCCTATATACAAATATACTACATGTGCTAGGTGATTTGAAATTTTCAAGGTTAATTTGACTATACATAATTTTTACTTTATGAGCTAACATTAGAATGAAATCTTCACATAAGATATTGTTTTTCTGTTCTATTGTTTCAAATATTAGCTATTCCAACTATAAGCACCAAGCTTATTCAATACTCTAGTTCTATTTCTATTATAAAGTTGATTAGTTTCATTTCATATCAAAATAGAAAAATCCACGTGGTCATAGTGCTTATCCTTAATGCCTCCCCCCTCCCCCCTCTGCCTTTGCCCAAGTATGCTTTCTTGCAAATACCTCGGAAAGAACCCCTTGCATAGGCCACTTGCTCAGTACTGACACACCCAGGAGGCCACTATTGGTAGGGATAGCAGTTAAATTCATCTGTCTTAGCCATAACAAATACCCAAATACCACCACAAATAGGGTAATAAGACAAACTCAGAGAGAAGCACTATCTAAAGATGACAAACAGCAGACATTGCAAAACAAAAAAGAATGATTCCTGTATCCCTTTACACATCTGTATGTGGAGCAACATCTTCCTCTCATATGCAGAAGGGTCTATTTTCTCCTGCACCATTTCTTTTCCTCAAGAGATGCCAGTTTTACTCCCTTCCTTGGAATCATATTCTGTAAGATCAGGACCATCTGGGGATTTCAAGAGCAGTTTGGCAGAAACTATGAACTTGCTCATTCAATACACAGTGTGATGGCTTCTAGCACACAAAGATTGACAAGCTAAAAACTCTATTTCTAACACTCTCTTAAGGGTAGGGTACCCACGTGTGTTTTAGTTTCTGCCAATCAGGACTCTTTGAGTCCTGGATTTGAAGGAGTCAAATGAAGACAGAGGCAGGACTTGGGACATGCATTGAGAAGGGACTGAGGCAGAGACAGTGTGGTCTTGGACCCAGAAGTTTTTCTGACTTTTTTTTTTATTCTACAGCTTTCTGATTGAGGTGGAAGCAGTAGCACTTTGGTGACCCAGTTCTGCAGTATGGATTTAGGAGTCCTTCCTGGAAACTCAGCTTAGAGTTTGTTTCTTCACCCTCTGAACTCGTTTTAAGTCATCTAATACCATTTCTGTTCAAACTTCATCAGGTAATAAATTTCGTTCAGCTTAAACGCTCTGAAATGGACGCTTTCCTTAGACATTGAACCCTTCCTAATATGTTCTGAGAGGGACATTAATGCAGGGCCCCAAACTGAGAATTCCTGAAGGGGCAGGGTTCTGAAAAAAATCTCTGTTCTTTGATTTTATTTTAGCCCATGTTTCTTCTGCTTTTTTGAGTCCTGGACACTTTCATCTAGGTCTAAATTCCCATGTGGCCAGGTAGCTCCTAGGGTTAGTGAAGAGTTACATGCTGCTGCAAGACCCAGTGCTTTCAACAGTTTCCATCCTTGTCAGGTACAGTGAAATATCTCACTAAAATCTCTTGTCTCCAGCTTTGCAGTTTTTTTGGGGGGTAGAGCGGGGCTCTCTTGCCTTCAAGGCTGGCGCTGGAAAAGACAAAATCTGGTCTTTTAATCAAGACCCCACCTTAGCAAGTTCACTGGTGCTTAATATTCTGCAAGGTTTCCTACTCACATACCCAGTTCAGACGTACCACACATTAGCAGGTGAACATACTTTTAAAAATGATTGAAGGTGTGATATATTATTTTAAAAATCTTTCCATAGCTTTCCTTTACAATTCACCTCATTATTCTTTCTGTTGGGCAGTTATTCCTAAATACCCTTGATGCAATTTTGTGTTCATTCTTTCTTATCTAGAACTCATTAGTATAACCTAAGGTGATTTGGGTTGTGTGTAAGTCATTTAAATTTGCATAATGAGCCCTAGTGCCTCTCCGGTATGAACTAAGAACTAAGGAAAAATTTGACGGCTTCAGGAGAGCCATAAAATTGGCTCTTTTGGGGGGGGGGGCAATCCCTTTATAATATTTTAATCAGGGTTTGAAGACAATATATCCAAAGTGTCAGGAGAGACCAAGTCAATGACCCTTAATTGTTATTGCACAAAAGTTAACTCCAGGAGGGACAAGATGTGACCTTTGTAGTGAAAACAGGTCTTCCTTTTACACAGGATCTTTGAGAAGCCAATAAACTACATTACATACAGAACTGTAAGGGGGAGACTTAAGCCCAAAGAAAAGGGTATCCCTGATCAGGTAAATTTCAGGAATTTAGGGCTTTGAGGGAACAGCTGTACTAATAGATGCTTTGTTCTTTTTTCCCATAGCTAACGTATCATGGCATATAAAATATATGTATGTATATGTATAAAATATATTCATTACCCTATTTGACCTTCACACAATCCCAGAGAGTTGATGTTGTTATTGCCATCATCTTACTGATCATGAAATTGTGGCCCAGACCCATTTCACAATTTCTCTAATGTAATACAACCCAGCAGAACTGGGATTATGATGTAAGTACTCTAACTCCAGCTGTCTGACTACTCTGTCATACGCTATACTTACGTCCTCCTATCTAGGGTGCTCAGAGAACTCTATGTGGATAATCTGGATCACTAAGAATATATTCCTCAGACATTAGACCAGCACACCAACATAACAATATGGCAAACTGAGTCAGGAAGTGACAACAGCAAAGCAACTGCGCAAGAATATGTCACAAGTGGGCCATTCCATTAAAGGCAATGGCATGCACATGGGGTCTAGACACAGATCCTCTATTCATAAATGAATCAGCCCCTCCTTGGGCGATGCTGAAAAACTCTTTTAGAGCTAATAAACTGTTACTTATTTTTCTTTCTTTTGATTATATTTCTCTCTAATATATCACGGTTGCACTGCTTTATCATTTTTTAAGATTTATTTAATTTATTTGAGAAAGAGAGGGAGAGAATGCTAGTCAGGGGAGGGCCAGAGTGAAGAGAGAGAAGCAGAGTCCTTGCTGAGCATGGAGCCTGAGACACACAGGGCTCCATCCCACGACCCTGAGCTCACCACCCTGAACCAAAACCAAGAGTGTGACACTCAACCGACTGAGCCACTCCGTCGTCCCCGTCACATTGCTTTAAAATGAAGTCTGCTAAAACTAGTGAGGGTATATTTCTAAGCTTCTGACTATGAGTTTCAGTTAAAAGGAATCTACAAGACTCACACCAGAGGTAATCTGGAAGTTAATTCCACAGATATATCTGCATCAAATGTTACATTAAAAGGTTGTTGTGCATCACGATTCTCTGATAGTCTCTAGGATAGAGCATGATGCAGTTCAAAGAGTGCAATTTTTACAACTAGGCAGTCCTCTGTTAAATGTTTGCCTCATCATATACTAGCTTTGTGAACTTTGGTAAATCACTCAGAGTCTACGAACTTTATCTTCCTCAACTGTAAAATATTGAGAAAAAAATATTATCAGGGAGTTTGATAAAAGGATTAGAGATAACCTGTTAAGATCTATTTGCATGCTACGGGTGCCTGGGTGGCTCAGTTGGTTAAGCGACTGCCTCCGGCTCAGATCATGATCCTGGAGTCCCGGGATCGAGTCCCACATCGGGCTTCCTGCTCAGCAGGGAGTCTGCTTCTCCCTCTGACCCTCCCCCCTCTCATGTACTCTCTCTCTCTCTTTCTCTCTCTCTCAAATAAATAAAATATTTAAAAAAAAATCTATTTGCATGCTAGTAAAGTACAACCCTAAGAAGTGCCCAAAAGAGAGTCAGCTCACATACTGAAAGATTAATTTTTGCATTTTCTCCTTGCTTCAGATGTCAGGAGGAGGGGCGCCTGGGTGGCTCAGTCGTTAAGCGTCTGCCTTTGGCTCAGGTCATGATCCCAGGGTCCTGGGATCGAGCCCCGGATCTGGCTCCCTGCTCTGTGGGAAGCCTGCTTCTCCCTCTCCCACTCCCTCTGCTTGTGTTCCCTCTCTCGCTGTGTCTGTCTCTCTCTGTCAAATAAATAAAAATAAAATCTTTAAAAAAAAAAAAAGGTCAGGAGGAATGGGAGGAGAGGGGAAGTATTTTCCCTCTCCCACTCCCCCAAAGTGTAACTATGTTTTGTTTTCTTGAGTTATGAGGTCTTTGCCTTCAAAGAGCTATTATCAACTTGTTGCTAGCTGGCCAAAAACAGATTGGCAGTTACCCAAAAGGCAACCCCCATCCAAACTTCTGTTTTCGAGAGAAGTCTAAATTATAAGAGGTTGATGTGGGCCAACCTTAGGAAGAGAGAATTTGGAAGGCATCCCCTCCATGGCAAGGTTTTGTCGGTTGTGGTCAGCAGGGATTACAAGTGCCCTCAAGAGATGGCCGAACTTCAGACAGAGCTGAAGGATGCAGGTCCTGAGAGCAGCAAGGTGAGCTTCCTGCAGTGCAAAAGCCTGTGGGGAGGGACTCACTCAGAGCACCAGTGGCTGGCAGACAGCTGGAGCTGGTGCCTCCCGCAAAGCTGATGAGAATGGGCAACGCTCTACGTGCACGACCTGGTCTGCACCCAGGCAAGATGCGGATTCTTATCTCATACAAAGGAAGGAAGGAAGGCACCTTGATAATGACAGAGATCGCATTTTTTCCCCCAGCCAGGAGTAGTGTCAGAATAGATTAAATTTGGTGGATGGGGGGAAAAAAAAAGGAAAGAAAAGGAGTATCACTTGTTTACCAACTTGTGTGTTATAGAATAACTTTTATAATCTTAACAGTACTGCTGTATGGTATGTATGATTTTAAAAAGGCATAGGCTACTTCAAAAATTCTTCACAATTGAGAATTCATTCTCATTTCGTATTGAAAGGTATAATGCTCTCCCCGTGCCCCCCCCCATAACACACACAGAAAAGCAACGTATAAAGGGTTTATTAAAAAAGAGTAAGAGGGAGGGAGAAGATAATGTACAGATAAGGTACTGAATCATAAATAGTTTGGATAAGCTTTCAGTCAACAGGAATGAAGGCTTCACCTCTTAGATATTGAGGCAAAGGAGAGTAGCAGGAAAGAAGAAAGATGTCATAATGGAAAACCCTACTATGTGCCTGGTAGTCTGCTATGTGTTAAGAGACATCAGTATTTTGACCTCCACTTTTGTAGACGTGGAGAGCCTCATAGGATTTTAAACATTTGTCTATGTTCATACAGCTCGTGGGCAGCAAAGATGAGATTTTTGACAGCACCTTTTTCCACTATTGTTCTTTCTGCCATACCTGGTTGTCTCTCTAAAGTGTCTAGTGCTCCCTGGGGGGAAACAATTTTGCGGCGAGTCTGAGATGCTTCAAATGAGCTTATTGAAATTTTATGTCATCTGCCTTTTAGCAGGGAAACTCTAATTTTAAATAGGCTGCAGGAATTTTTCGAAACTTATAAATTTTTTAGCCACATGACTAAATATTTAGAGAGAAGAAACACGAGTGATTGGAACTAGGGATCATCTTGAAAAGGCTCCGTAGGCCTGACAGCAACCCCAGGTCCTTGGGCAGGCTGTCTTGGGAAACAGTCCTGCTGAGGTTTGGATTTTTCAGCTCTCAGCTCACCTGTTCCTGCTGTTCACACCTGTGACTGAGGGCTAGGCCCCGCCTTCCCCTTCGTTTTGGTGACAGGAAAAGGCTTTAATTTGTTGGGGCGAAGATAAATTACAAGAGGAAAATCTAGCTGTTGTAAATTATACATACTCCCTCTACGTTGTCTCTCACTCCATAGATATAGGAAGTTCTATTATCTTTCTCGATCAGAAGTCTCTTTTATTTTCTCGAAAATAGAATCTGTGCCAAATCAACCACCAGACATGCCTTCTCTTAAGGGAATTTAACCAAAGAGCACATGGAAACTGGGCATCTCACCAATGGATCAGGAAGCATGGGCCACATTTGCCTTGAAGATTTTTTTTTTTTTCTGATAACATTTCACACATTAAGAAAAAAGCAGAACAAATGCAAATTTTTAAAATGCTGGCAAAATAATTATAGTAGTTCTTGAAATACCCAGAGAGGCTGGATGAAAATTCAAAATGCTTATGTATGAAGAAGCAAAGCGGCATTGTTAATTTTAGGATGGAAAAGTGTCTTTCCCTTGCCCTATCCCCCAAACTCAGTAAGCAGTATTTTCAGCAAGCAGGTCAAGTAGAAACAATGCACAAGCAGATGAAATAAGTAAAATCAGATGAGGTGAATGGTTTGAATTTAGGAGGACAACAACATCCCCATTCTACATTTTCAACTATTCTGTGCTGTAGCCACAGTGCCAATCAAGACTAGCAGATACTTAAGCAAGACTCGGTAGTTCCATAAACAGAGAAAGATGTCTGAGAAGAACAGATGTAAATGACATCCAGAAAGTCCTTTATACTCCTATTTTTCTTATTTTCTTATTAAGTGTATGTTCCTCCAAAAAGTAATCAAGAGGTAAAAGAATATCTTTTGGTATACAATATCTTTGAGACATGTCCATTTTTTTCTATCTTTCTGCTTTTCTCTATCGCTCTGTCTTTCCATAAAAAAATTGGTCCTCAGAGGTAATGAGTTGAGTAAATAATTTTTCAAATCTCAACATGGTATCATCATGAGTCCCCATTTTGTCTGATTTTATTCTCCTCTCCTTTATTTCAAATTCCTTGCATTCCCAACTCCTCAAAGTCTCCATTATGTTTTAAATGTATGCCATTATGCATATATAAACATATTTTACATGTAAACATATTAAAACATTTATATAAACAGACATGTAAATGTCTCACGAACACATATATGCATATATATAAATCTCTATATGTATCCATATATGGGTAGATATACATATATCCTTTAAAATATAGGACTCTTGTTGTTCGTGCATGTACTTTTAGTTTACATAAGTAGTACAGTGCTATGTATCTCCCTCTTTCTTCTTATTCTTTTCAGTCAACACTGTGTTTTTTAAAATCTTGTCCATGTGTCTTAGCCTGGCTTCTCCTGAAAGAGATAGAACCTGAGACAAAAGCTTCTGTGGAGACAGTTTATTTGAGAACGATCCCTGAGTGCTGGTTGAGGGACAAAAAGAGTGAGCAGAGAAAGAAGGTCAACACATGAACAGGCAATCAAGTCATCTCCCCTGTTACCTATGATGGGCCTTCAACCCCCAGAGTTTTCTTAGGAATTGTATGAAATGCATCTCAGAAGTTTCTGCCCAGGGGATCAAAGGAAACATTTGTTTATCTACTGGCTTTTGTCCTCCATTGGCCGAGTGGAATCTGATGGGCACTAATTTCCCTATACTTTTTTAAGATTTTATTTATTTATTTGACAGAGAAAGACAGAGCACACAAGCAGGGGGAGTGGGAGAGGGAGAAGCAGGCTCCCCACTGAGCAGGGAGCCCAACTCAGGGCTTGATCCCAGGACCCCAGGATCATGACCTGAGCCGAAAGCAGCTGCTTAACCGACAGAGCCACCCAGGTGCCCCTAATTTCTCTATACTTTTGAGTGGACCTGCCCACTCGCAGGGAAGAACCCATAGGCGTCCCATACCACAGCTTCTGAGAAGCCCCCAGGGACGGAAACAATGGTTTACTGTAGGGACCAAGGTCAGGAACTGTCAAGTTGCACCTGGCCAAATCTCTTAAGTGCAAAAGTGGTTGCCACAACAGTGACTGGAGTTCTTGGGGAGACCTACAAAATAGGGAGTAATCCCTCAGAGGGATCTGATGCACTAGGCTACTGAATATGAATCTGTGGCCATTTGAGCCACTTTATATCTCATGGTTTGCAGACACCACATTTCTCTGTACCCCCAGACCTCTCTTAACGGCCTCCGTACTCAAGGAGATGACTGCCTGCTTAACATTTTCATCTGGATATCTCACAGGAACTTAAGCTCAACAAATCCCAAACAGAATAAATGATTATTCCCCTCCAAACCTGCTTCTGCAGGTTGCCTGCCTTGGTAATGGAATAAATCAGCTACCGAGGGATTCAAGCCAGAGATTGGTATATTCACATTTAAACAATCATAAGGTCCTGTGATTATATTGCTTAAATATCTTTTGAAGCAGTCTGCTTTTCTTCATTTCCACTTTCCCACTCTATTCTAAGAAACCATCATCCCTCTCCCGTATTATCACAGTGGGTTACTGAATGCTCTTTCTACCTCCCATCCTGCTCTCTGCCAAACCATTTCCCATTCTAGCTAGGGTAACCTGCTAAAAGTGAAATCTAGTTATTTAACTTCCCTATCTAAAATTCTTTAAAGGCTTCCTTCCATATGATGTATAATAAAGTCCCACAGACTCAGTGAGGCCTCTAAGACCATGGATTTTTCTGGTCCGGTCTCATGCTCTTCTCTTCCTTACCTCCCATGCCCTGGCTCTCAAACACAATGTGCTTTGTCCCTCCTTAGAATAGAGGCAAATGTTCTTGGTTTGACCTTGAATGCTTTCCTCCCTATGATGGGCTAAAAGATGGCACATTTTTTTCTCCTTATTCCCTTCTAGAGGCAGAATTTATTTTCTCTGTCCTTGAAATTGTGCTGGCATGCAAATGCTTTGAATAATCTGAGGAGCTTCTGGGTCTAAACCTTAGGAAAACCTGGTAACTTTTTCTTTTTGTGGTTTTATGAGTGTGGAGCTACCATCTAAGAAGTTGGGCTACCTTTATGGACAAACCATGTGGAAAGGCCATATGAAGAATCAAGATTTTGAAACTACACACACACACACCTGGAGAAAAGCCCAGCCTAGGCTTCAGGACATCCACCACCTGGGTGACAGACAGCTTAGACATTCCAGCCCGCTGACATGCCCAATGACTGCAGTAACAACTGACGTCACATGCAACAGAAGAATTACCCAACTGACCAATCACACAGGAATAAAAGATAATAAAATGATTATTTTGTGACCCCCACCCTGTGTTGAAGTGGTTTGTTACACCGCAATAAAGTTGCCTCGTCCGAAGAAAGGGATGCTCTACAATGCTTAGGGCACTCTGTAAATCCAGAGACGGCGATTTGGGCAGAAAAATTTCCAGCAGGTAAGTGAGTAGTAAGGAGTAAATGATTTCCTCTTTCATGATGGACGTAGTTGAAAGTAATTGTCATGTCCTAGGCGGCTGGCTGGTGCCCTTTGGATAGGTACTGGGTCAGACATTCAGTTTTAGTCCCTGTTATTGGCATGTTAGACACTCAGAGGTGGCTCTATCTGGGTTGGTTTTGGAAAGTGGAATTCCACGTTGCTGGATTTGCCTACTATCATGATGACGTTGTTCATGAGCCCATTGGGCAAGGATAGGGGAGGCTGGCGAAAGGTTGGCTTTCAGGAAGTAATTGGCTTGCTGCTACATAACTCAGGGGAATATGTTTGAAATTCAGAAAATTGGAGTATCTAAATTATTTCAAACCTAGTATGATTTCAGGATATATATAATGTACCAGCCTTTCTATGTGAATAGTCAATTTTTGAAAAACAAGAATACATGGTTTCCATCAAGAATAATGCATACGAGGGGCACCTGGGTTGATCAATTGGTTAAGGGTCCAACTCTTGCTTTCCGCTCAGGTCATGATCTTGGGGTTGTGGGATTCTCTCTCTCCCGCTGCCCCTCCCCCTTCCTCTCCCTCTCTTTTAAAAAAAAAGGGGGGGGCGGAAGAGGAAGAAGAAGAGGAATGCATATGATTAGACTCCAAAGGACTGATATCTAAAGAGAACCTTTGTGTTTGAGAAGAGAATTAGACTTGGAAATCAAGTCCTGGCCTATTTAGTTGCTGCTCTGGGTAGAATTCATGGGGTTAATTAATTTTTACTGGTTAGAGGATAAAGCAGACAGTGCACTAGATGGCAAGGCCCTGGCATATGATTCAAAAATAAAGATGCCTGAACTGATAGGAAGCTGCCTAGGAGAGAAGCCAAAGATAATGCAGACTGACCATAAATCAAGCGTAGCTCTGCAAAAGCAGATCTTGCTGCAAAAATGCATGCAAGAATTAGGGAAGTTATTTGAAGCAGTCTGCTTTTCTTCATTTCCACTTTCCCACTCTGTTCTAAGAAACCATCATCCCTCTCCCGTATTATCACAGTGGGTTACTGAATGGTCTTTCTACCTCCAATCCTGCTCTCTGCCAAACCATTTCCCATTCTTCCCATTCATTTCTTCCCCCCACATACACACTCCTGTTTTCATCGCCATCAACTCTCTCTTCCATGAGTATTCGAGAGTAATTGAGGGCACAGAATAAACACAGATTACAAGTAGTGTATTTATAAGAATGGGACGTCAGAAAGTATGATCTAATTTCAAAGAAAGAGGTGCCTGGGACTGTGTCATATCATATTCCTTCCTTATTCTCACAAGTCCGACAAATAAAATAGTTAAGAAACCCCCAAATATCTCAACTTCTGTCTTACCCCTAATTCCAAGAAGGTCATAGCTACCTAAATAAGAAGATTCTGGAATAAAACATTGAGCAACTCAATTTCTAAAGTCTCAGTTTCTTCATGTGCATTGTTAGGATTATACTGATTTTGCAGTGAAGTGGTAACGATGAAATGAAATAGTGTCTCAATGGTATCTACCACAGTGTTAGAGTTCTTTAAAAATACATATTTAAGAGAGAAACTAACAAGTATCTACTGAGCACTTAATGTGCTGTTCTTTGAAATAGAGACATTGAACAGACTCCAGTGTCATTAAATTTGCAAAACTACTTATTATAAATACAATAATCTGTGGATTTATCAGCTTGATAAATAATAATCATGTGCTGGCTAAAGAAGATCCCATGAGTTGATTAAGGTCTTCCCTATACAAACATACTGGCTGAATCGATGTACCTACTGTACATTATGTAAAATGAGAAATATAAACACTCCTAGAACATGGTGTCTTAGAAGTTAAATCTAGATTTTTTCTAAAGCCTGAACACCTCGTTTAAATAAAGCAAACATTTAACCTCTGCATTAGACATTTAAACAGGGCCTTAATGAATCAATTAATTTCCTAATTTGTTTTGGACATCATTAAAGTATTCATCTATAATCTGGCACACATACACTTTGGGATGCCTAGTTATAGAGAACTCTTAACTGTTAAATAAGAGGGTCAACTCATATTCTAAATTCCGCCTTTCAGAATTCTTTTATTTCTATTTCCAGAGTTTTGCTTGGGCAGGAAATGCTTTTACCCCCTTTCATATGGAAATTATTTCCACAATACGCACCATCAATATTCATCAAGTATCACACCAATTAACAAACCGTGAATAATCTGGAACAAAAATTTAATGCATGAAAACCCACAAACATCTAGGTGGCTGTTAATAAGGCTATGTTTGAGGTAATCACACACAAATTTAATTTTAAATATACTTCCTTTAAGGAAGGGGTATCAATGTTAATTTAAGAATTTAATTTCTATGGTGTTTTAATAAAATGTCTTTCAAGAAATGTGCAAAAACATCATGCTAGGAACTTTGCTTATCAAGCAAACATTTAATTTTCTTTTATGGAATGGAAATAGACTATTCCTTTATATTTATATAACTTTCTATATCTCCTTTGTGGAGTTAACATAGTATCTTAGTATAAGACAAGCAATACAAATTCTTTGAATATATGAAGATATACTTCATAAAACGATTACTTTTGAAATTAGTAGCAAAGGAACTTTTTTTTTCAGTTTTAGGCACCGTTAAAGTTTAGTCAAGGCATATTGAGTTACAGTGATTTACCAATTTATACATATTCTAATTGGCTTTCCAAGCTTCATGGTTTAAACTGGCAAGTATTAATCCCAGATAAATTCACATTTGTCTTTTGTCTAAACTTAATGACGCAGAAAGAAGGGGCAGCAACCTCTCCTAAACAACGAGAATGCCCAGGTCCAAAAAAACCAAAAAAAACAAAAAAACAAAAAACCAGAACCTGTGTATAACTTTTCCAACGACAAGTGAGTGGCAGAATGTCAGAGCCAGGACTAAGATTTTCCCCCTTTCAGTCAAAGAACAAAGTAAAGCTAATAAAAGTTGAGGAGAGGAAATTGTAAAGATACAAGCAGAAGTTAATTCTGTTAAAAATAAAGATATAACAGAAAAGATCAAGAGGATGAAAGCTGATCCTTTATAAATCTTTGGCATGACAAAACAAAGTAAAAAAAAAAAAAGCACAGATAAGGAATATTAGAAATGCAAAGATTAATTATAGCTGGGATTAATTATAGAAGTCTTAAGTATTACATGAGAAAACACACAAAAAAAGCCCTTTATGACAAATTTGAAAATAGACAATAATTGCCATTCACTAAAAAATATAATTTACCAATGCATACTGAAGAAATAGAAAACCTGAAGAGATGATTCACAACTAGAGATTTTCAAACTATAGATAAGAATTTCTCTCTCCACAACAGCAAAAAACTCAATAAAAACATTATAGGCCCTTATGACGTTTCGGGCGTCTTCTATCAAATATTCAAGGGAGAGATAATTTCAGCATTATACAAACTCCCAAGAGCAGAAAAGAAAAATGGGGGCAACACATAATCATCTGACTTTATGAAGCTAATATAACTTTGTTAGCAAAATCAAGTAAAAAGAATATAAAGAAAATCATATTTCCACATCACTCATGAACATTGATGAAAAACTCCAAATAAATGTTAGCCAACCAAATCCCACAGTGTGTATTTGAAAATATCACTTAGCTGTTTTGATCCTTTCGGAGAATCTTTGTCTTTTCTCTAGAGCATTTAATGAATTTGCATTTATGTGATTTCTGATTTATTTCTATCATTAAACATTTTCTACGTGTCCTGATATTTTCTTCTTGGTTCTTCCTTTCTTATGTTCTCTTGGCGGAACGAATATTTTTTTTCTTTCTTACTGTTTTTCATTTACTTGTCCTTTTCTGCTGCTCCTTTTTCTCACCTTTCTTGCTCTCTCCCCTACTGATTCTGTCAATTTTCTTCTTGTTTCCTTTCCCTTCCTTTATGTGTTTGGAAATTGGAGGCTATGATTTTCTACAGATTTAACATAGTCTAAATTTCATAGGTATCTTTACCTCACTCTCAGCGAATTCAAGGACTTTAGAAAGGTTTAGCTCTCATCGACCCCCTTCTCAATTTAATATGATACTGTGGTCTAGTGTTTTAGTCTTACCCTATTTTTTCCCTTAACATTTTATTGTTTGGTACAACGTTTATTTTGACTTCCCCACAAACTCAACATCTTTGTTCAGCAGTCCTTTTTGCATTTTAGACTTGCCATCTGAAATAATTTTCTTTGAGCCTGAAGTATTTCTTTCATGATTCCCTGTACTGAAGTTGTTCTGCTGGTAGTAAATGCCTGTCTTTTTACTTACTTACTTATTTATTTATTTATGTTATTTATTTGAGAAAGAGAGGGAGGGGGAGAGAGGGAGACAGCACCCTAGATGGGTGGGGAGGGACAGAGGCAGAGGGAGAAGCAGACTCCCCGTTGAGCAGGGAGCCTGACAAGGGGCTCCATCCCGGGACCCTGGGATCATGACCTGAGCCCAAGGCAGAAGCCTAACCGAGTCACGCAGGTGCCCCAATATCTCAGTGTTTGTTTGAAATTACTTTGTTTCACCCTCATATTTGAAAGATAACTGGTGGTTGTAGCAATCAAAGTAAAGTTATTTTCTGCATTCATTCTGCATAAACTGAAGATAGTATTCAACTGCTACTTGCTGCTGTGCAGTCACCGGTCAGCCCAGTGTCTTTTGGTAGATGATCAATGAAATCTCTGTGAGTGCCCATAACACTTTTCACTGCTGGTCTGTTGCTTCACTGGCATGTGTTTAGGTACAAACACTGGGACTTTTCTTCTCTCTTGACCCCTCCCTCCATCTCTTCCTCCCTTCCCTCCTCCCTGGATTTTGTTGGGATTCCAAGCTTTGAAGAATGGTGAATTTCAACAAGTCTAGGCAAATTCTTAGCTACTATTTCTTTGATATTGCTTTGTCTGATTCTCTTTTAAATTTCCTCTGTAACACTGGTTATTCATTTTTTTTTAATTTGGATTTTGTGTTTTAAACTTTTTCCTATTTTTCCATCTCTTTTTCTACATTTTTTTTTTTTTTGTTAGGATTTTATTTACTTGAGAGAGAGAGAGCACAAGCAGGGGAGGCGGGGAGAGGGAGAAGCAGACTCCCCACTAAGCAGGGAGCCCGATGTGGGGCTCGATTCCAGGACCCTGAGATCATGACCTGAGCTGAAATCAAGAGCCGGGCACTAAACCGACTGACCACCCAGGAGCCCATCTTTTCCTAGATGTTTTAAGCCATACTCTTTTTGGGTTATATTCATCAGTTTCCTAATTCTTTTGTCATATGTGTTTATCTCTAATTTACTCCAGCCATTGAGGTTTCACATTTAAATTTTTTATTCCTGAGTTTCATTTGCTGCTTTTAAAATAGTTTCATAATCTTCTATAGATTCTATTTTTTTCGAAGTTGTATTTCCAGACTGTCAGTTATGTCTTTATGTATATAAATGACTACATATACACTTAGCTTTTCACAATATTCTCTTTCTGAATGGTTGTTGGAATTTCTGGATATATCCTAGGTGTCTCTTTGTTTCTTTTGTATTTTATGTCTACTTTACAGGAAATGTACTAGACTCTGGAAAAATACTTTGATATCCTAGTTCATTGACTGGTTTTATTAGAGTTTTTCAGCTTTCAGTCTGTTTTTATTTTGAAAACATGTTTAAATTTCCATGTTTCACACATATCTTAGAAGGATATTAGGGGAACTTATTTTTTAGGTATTCAATTTGCAGTGAAAGCATTGTTTTTTGGGGGGGTGTCAATTTGCTATCCCTCCTTAATGGGTGTGTGTGTATATATATTAAATATGTATAATTATATATTTTATATGAATTATATTTTTATTTATATGTATTTTATATACTATATTTATTGCTCCCTGCTCAGTCCAAATGGTTTAAGGTTGAACAAATCAATGGCTTTTTGTGAGACTGCATTTCCCCAATTTCAATATGGTGCCCTTCTGCTCCTACTCTAGGTAATTTTGGGCTTCGCTGAAACTGCTCCTAAGCAACCATGGTCTCTTCCTGCATGTGTTTTGGATTTTCATTTTCTACACCCTTGTTTCTCTGATTCTGATCTCACTTCACTTCTAGCTCTTAGGAATTCCTCAGAATTGTTTTTTTTTTTCCTACAAATGTCTTTCCTTATTTTCCAGTGCACTTATGATTTTATTTCCTTAAACACAATTTATTATGACATTTCACAGAGATTTGGCAGGGGGAGGGAAGTGAGGTTCACCCTACCATTTTTTTTTCCCAATCCAATTCTGATATTTTTTTCTATTTCTATTCTCTCATTTGTTTAAATAAAATTATCATTTTAATGACTCCATAACATTGGATATGTCACTATACCATGGTTTATTTAAACATTCCCTACCATTTGCTACCTCAACTCTCTTACTAATGTAAATAACACTAGAGTAGACATAGTGCAGGAGATATGCATTTTTACATATCCACAATTATTTCCATAGAAACACGCTATACATATGATAAATTATAGTATATTATTAAATTATAAATAGTATGTTATTAAATTATAAATAGTATTATAAATAGTATTAGTACTAATATAATAGTACTATTATAAATAGTATTATAAATCTGTAAATTAGATAAAAATTACTATTAATGCCCTTAAAAAAAAAAAAAAAAAGAATGGAGAGGGTTTGTAGACGGTGACCGGTGGATTTTAACTTCAAGTTTAAGGTAACACTATGGGGTGTTGCTCGGTTTTCTCTAAGGAGGCACAGGCATCTCAATTTTGGGAGCTATTACTGTCAGCCTATCTGTGATGCTGATTAGAAACAAATCACTGGTTTCACCACACTCACTTTCACACCAAGAAGAAAAGGTAACACTTCTACCAGCTGTTTCAAAAACAGCTTCTGTGCAATATGCATGTAAAGAGTGGAAGGAGATGTCATCACCTCTATTTTTATACCTGATTCTACTAATGGTATTTCTGTATCTATAGTTAGCAGAATATGTAGTCAGAATATATATAACTATCTGTCTACACATACACATAGTGGTATGTATGTATATATTATGGACTGGATGTTTGTGTCCACCCAAAATGCATATGGTGTCTCCTAACCTCCAATATGGTGGAATTTGGAGATGGGGCCTTTGGGAGGTATTTAGGTTTTACATGCGGCCCTAGGGTGGGACCTCCATGAGGGGATTAGTGCCCTTATAAGTAGAGACAGTAGAGAGCTTGCCCGCTCTTTCCACCATATAAACACAGTGACCAGGTGGCCCTCTACAGGCCAGGAAGAGAGCTCTTATCAGAACCCAACCATGCTGGCACCTGACCTTAGACTTCCGGACTTCAGAACTATGAGAAATAAATGTATGGTTTATAAGCCATCAAGTCTGTGGTACTTTGTTTTGGCATTCCCGAGCTAAGACAGATTTTGGTCCTGCGAAGTGGGGTGCTGCTGTAATGAATTAATGTGGAACATGTGGGAGCAGCTCTGCAACTGGGTAATGGGTAGAGACTGGAAGAATTTAGAAATATGTCTGTTAAGGGTGATTCTGGAGAGGTCTCAGATGGAAATGAGGAACATGCTATCAGAAGCTGGGGGAAAGGTGATTCTTGTTCCAAAGTAGCCAAGAACTTGGCTGAACTGTGTGTTAGTATATTGGGGAGAGAGAACTTGCTGGTGATGAAATGGGATATCTAGCTCAGATTTCTGGAAAAAGGACTGAAAATGTGCCTTGGTTCCTCCTGAGCATTTATAGTAAATGTGAAGAGAGATGAGCTGAAGAAAGAATTGTTAAGTGGGATGCCTGGGTGGCACAGTCCTTGGGCGTCTGACCCTTGGTTTCAGCTCAGGTCATGATCTCAGGGTCCTGAGATCAAGCCCAAAATGGGGCTCCATGCTCAGCTTGGAGTCTGCTTTAGATTCTCTCTCCCTCTCTCTCTGACCCTCCTTCTCATGCTCTCTCTCTCAAGGAAAGAAATCTGTTTTAAAAAATAAAAGAATCGTTAAGCAAAAAGGAATCACAATTTGATGATTTGGAAAATTCTCAGTCTGTCCATATTGCAAAACAACGAGAACACTTGTTCTGAAGAGAACACTAAGTGTGTGGTTGAAAATGATTTGATAGAGAACTCAGGAGTGCGACTCATTAATAAGGTGGAATAATACTAGCAGAGACACTGCCAGTTTGAACTAAAGGAGGGACAGAGAAGGTGGGACAGAAGGCAGGCAGGCTTCCAGGCTTGTTGGATTTTGCAAAGATGGGACTGTGGAGCTATTCAGCCGGGAATGTGAGCTAGCTTTCAAGAAGGGAAGAAAGATCCCAAAGATGAGTCGTCAGTCACCAGGGTTACCACCCCCTTCACAGGCCCAGAGTTCACAGGTACATGTGGCAAGCCTACCTCCCCCTTGGTTTCAGGTCCATCAGCAGAAACCTCAGAGAGCCACATGGTGGGGCCACTGAAAAGAGCCATGTGGTCTGAAGAGAGCCAGGAGAGCCTGAGGATGCTGCTGCTGCCCCAGTGGAGAGCATCAAACCAAAGGGGATTATTCTTGAGGCTCAAAACCTAAGAGAATTTGCCTTGCTAAGTTTTGGACTTGGGGAGGACCCACCACCTCTTCCTTCTTTTCTATTTCTTCCTTTTGAAGTGGAAATGTCTGTCTAACACTTGTCCTTTTTATTTTGGAAATGCATAACTTGTCTGGTTTCACAGGTTCACAGCTGAAAAGGAATTTTGCCTCAAGATGAATTCTACCTTGAGGCTCCTCCATATCTGATTTAGATGCTATTTAGATGAGACTTTGGACTTTACACTTGAGATTGATACAGGAATGAGCTAAGACTTTGGGGGCTGCTGAGATAGAATAAATGTATTTTACATGTGAGGACATGAATTCTGGAAGGCCCCGGGGCAGAATATGATGGGCTACGCCCTCCCTGCCAAATGCATATGTTGAAGACCTACCCCACAGTATGATAACAGCATCTGGAGTTGGTGCCTTTGGGAGGCAACGCAGGTTAGATGAGGTCATAAGGATAGGACCCTCCTGTCTTTATAAGACACCAAAGAAAGAAGAGGCAGAAAAAGCAGCAGCCATTTGAGCACCCAGGAAGATGGCAGCCACCTATGAGCCAAGAGAAGGCCTCAGAATGAAATGTACCTTGATGGCACCCCGATCTTAGACTTCCCAGCCTCTAGAACCGTGTTGTTTGAGGCACCTGATCTGGGGTATTTTGTTATGGCAGCCCAAGCAGACGGATACAGTGTGCACATAAACATACAGATATATTTTTCTTTAATCCAAAATGGGAAGATTTCACAGATGCAACTTGAATTTGAACTCAAACATTTAAAATCCTAATTGATGAATTACCTTCCTTCAGATCTTTGGGAACGCCTTAGAACAATTGTCTGTTTCTTTTTTGATTCAGATCCTGGGCCTTGGTAGCTCCAGTATTTCTAGGTTGCTACCAAATAATTTAGCCTGTATGCTATTATTCACAAAATTAAATCCTGCTTTCAAATGAGGCTTTTAGTGACAACTTTACATTCCTTTTGCTTTATTTTCTGTTAGTATTATGAGAGATCTCACAATTTTGGTGACCTAATACCATACTTTTATCCTTGTCCAATGAGAATATTATCATTTGCTAAGAGCTTTTTGGCTTACGTGGAAGATTTCCACACCTGTGGCCAGCCCTGCTCCACTATATTAAGAAAGTGGTTTTTTTTCTTTCTCCTTTAAATTGAAATGAATGGGGTGAATACAATGATATCTCCAATCATTGTGCTGTATAAATGTCACATTACACTAGGATTTTAAAAAAAAAGAAAAAGAAAAAAAACACTATTCCAGCAGGCAGATTTTCTGAGATGAAATCACAGGCAGAGAAGAAATGCGGCTTACCATGGGACAGTAGATTAAGTCTAGAATTTGGAACCCACATGCCAGTTGGACTCCTGCACCTATAGTGTGCTAGGTACATAGCTTTGAATGAGATACTTAATTTTCCTGACTTTAATTCTGTGATCTCAGAATGGGAATAAACAGACCACTCCCTAGAGGTCATTAGGAAGATAAATATACTTTATACGAAGTCCCCAGATTGATTCCTGGCCCTTCACTGGTCCTCAATGGCAATTGTTAGTATTATCCTTGTTGTTATTGCTTCTGTTACTACTTTCACCATGTTTCCTTCTCTACCCCCTGCCCTTGCAAAATATGGACTAATCCTTATTACCTATTGCTTGTGTGGTCTGAGTGTCATAAATTGCTTGGGGTTTTGAGTCCTACAGCATCAGGCTACCTTCTCAGTTCTTTTATGTGCTGACCATGTAGTTATGGAGAAACTATTCAGCCCCCTGTAAAAAAAGGGGATAACAACATCTGCCTCCTAAGTCACTATGAGCATTAAATACAATAATGCATGTGTGTAAATGCATAGGAAGCACTAAAGGCTTACGATAAATTATAATTCCTATTGATAATACTTAACACTATTAATTCCATGACAAATCCAAAAAGCAAAAAAAAAACAAAAAACAAAACACAAAAAAACAAGCAAGGATTTTGGGCAAAACACATTTAAGAGACTTAAAACTTCTCCTGGTTTGTTCCATACCCATTCATATCACAATATTCTCTCTCTTCTATCCAAACCCCAAATTAGTTTCTTTGTTTGCTTTATAAGGGAAAGATGTCACAGAGAGGAAATCAGGCAAATAATGCAACTAGAAAAGGCTGTTAAAATGCACACCCCTAAACACATTTTAAAAACAGATACTAAATAACCCACTGTCCCCAAAGAAAAGAAAGGCAAACAGATAAGATCACAACACACACCATGGAAAAAAATCACAAAGTGAGAAGGTAGTTATATAAAGAGCTCATGAACAATGTAAGTACTATAAATACATACATAATTTCATCATCCACTGTTTCCCCGTTAGATGTGCTCCCTTTCAGATTGTTCTCACGCATCTGTTCAAAACAAAGCCTCTGAGCCTCTTAAATTACTCACAGCCTTTAAAAACATACACTTTGGGTTGCAATTTTTAAAGTATTTAGATTTTATTTAAATGTGTTTAAAGACCGTTTTATGTCCCTGGATTTGGAAGGAGATAACATATTTCCCATAACCAAACCCCTCAAACATTTAAGGACTATACTGAATGCTAATTAAATCTGGAAAATACACTGGAAAAAAATTAAAACTCCAGGCTCATTTAAACTACACTTTATAAGGTACTGTAAAAGATAATGAAGGTCTAGTAAGTGGCAGTGAAAAATTAACAGGTAGGGATTTTTACTTTTGGTTTACTTATTTATTTCCAACATCTTATTTCTAACCACTCTGTATTCATGAATTTATCTAAGATGTTTCATGATTTTACCTCTAAGACTACATTACATACACACTGGCTGAACTATCCTATCCTAGATCATAAGATCTTGAAAACTGTTCCTTTATAATTTAAGAGAATACTCAGTAATACTTCCATAAAGTGTGTTCTAGATTTTGTGGTGCCCAAATGGGGTGCCTCTCAATCAGATGGGGGCCCCCAGATGTGGGGCAATGATGGGGTAAAAAGGCGGTGGCGTGGGCAGTGAAAGGATTCACCTGAGGCAGAACAAAGGAGCCAGAAGTTTATTGCATACACCCCGAGGGAGCATCGGGCAGGACAGCAGAGGAGAGACTACCTGCAAGGAGGCAGTGGGTGGGGGCTGTATTTAAAGGGGAAAGGGGAGGAGGTATAGCGGCATAGGGAATTCTTCCTTTTCTGGTAACTGTGCCTGGTTTTAAGCAGTGCCTTCGTTAGTTAGGGCCTGTGGATATTTTGAGGTAGGCCGCCCGATAGGCCTGCCTGTATTCAGCCAGGTGGTAGCTGTGACCCTTGTGCCCTGGTCAAGTTCCCATTGCTCATACCTGTTGCCTAAAATCAGCCTCTGCATTTCTCCATCCCTACCCCACAACAGATCAACAATGACAAATCTTTGGCATTTTGGCAGAAGTCTCAGTAGCTTCATTCTGCTGAACGAGGGGCACAGAGATGTCCCTACCTAAACTGGTCAGTCCATCAGGGGTTCTGGGCAGTCATACATCAGAGAGTGGTATTATATTAATGTGCTGATAGGCGATTTGAGTGAAATTCCTTGATGGTCAGGTCCATGGGATTTGGGGAAGGGGACCTTCTGATGGTATGGGCTGGAATCCCTGTCAAACTATATCACTCGTATATGGAATTGTTGGATTTTAGAAGAGACAGATTTAACAAAGAGATTAGAGAGAGGGGGACCAATAATTAGTAGTATTGAGGCCAGGGGTCCTAAGAAGGGATAAAGCCAGGAGGGTCATGAATGGCTTTCTTTCCAGGAAAACCATCCCTGTGTGGCACGGTCCCAGAAGGAGGACATCAAAGGGTTCTAATGAGAAAGACAAAGCTTAGAGGCGAGTATTATATTGTTAAGAGCAGGACATGGTGGGGGGCCAACTCCAGGTAAGTTATGATTTCTGACCAAGTAAATGCAGAAGGGTTACCCTGAAGGCAAAGGTTAAGAACTAAGTCTTGGAATTGGGAAGGAGAAATCATTAGAATTTTATGAGAAAAGTACTGAGGGAGGTTTTCTAAGATAATATCATAGAATGAGTGAATGTGAGAGAGTAAGGATTGGCATTGGGCCAGACTCATGAGCCTCTAGGCCTCTGGGTATGTATCACTGAGTCTCATTTGAATAGCAGTCATAGATCTCCAACCTGCTCATAGCTATACTTGGTGGATGGAGGTCTCCTCATCTGGGACCAGAGTGGTCTTGATTTTGGAAAGATAGGTCCATGGGAGAAGCTTTTACCACTGTTGGAGTGGTCAAGAGAACATGATAGGGCCTGGTCCTGTCAGGTTCGAGAGGCTTTTTGTTCTGCAAAGGGTCTGAAGGTATACCTGATCCCCGGATGAAAGTTTTGGATATATGTTACCTAAGAAAGAGGGGTCAGGTTTGGGATTGTACTAGTTTTGGTGGTCATTAATGGCAGAGAATGTTTGCCCTAGGGATATCCTTTGATAGTTGACAAAAATCTTCCTCCAGTCCAGGAATTTAACCAATCATTAAAGGAAAGAGAGGGATTGGTTATAGCACCAATTTGAGTATTCAGGTCTTCTAACAACTCTGTCACATTTTTGTGGTAATCTGGAGTATATACAGAACACTGTTTTAATAAGGCATAGGTTTCTCCTTGAGCTGCAATCAGGATATCAAGGGCCATTAGGTTTTGGAGGGCCATCTTTTGAATTTGTGTGTGACTGCATGTTGAACTTAAAGGTGGCTGCTGTATGCTTGGCTAAAATCTCTACTTGCAATTTTCTATCAATAGAGGTGGCTTCTAGGATAAATATATATGGCCAAGGACAAAGCCATCAAGAAGCCCTCTGTTTGAAGTCTAGCCTTAACAATAACCTAATTACAAGGAATCACTGCCAGAGGGAGGAGACTGGTCTCGTGATCAGGGCATTCCCAAGGGCATCACCTAATCCAATCATAGGGAAATTGGGGCATCCATTATTTCTACAAATCCATAGTCAACTCCATGGAGTGGGGTACACACTGGCTTTTAAGGAACCATTCTGTCATTCCAGCCACACGGAATTGGTCAAGGTGATAGTTGAGTTATATCATTATTGGAGATTCAATCCCATTTTCCACCTGTTCAAAAAATCATATGTCCGTGGGGTCTTGTTATTGTCCCCACAGAACAACAAGCACAAAGATGTTCTATACATGAGCTATTGTGGCAGTTTCTCTGCAGTTTACCTCAAGTTGCCTAGCTTAGGCAAACAAGATTCAAAGACAATCAGAACTAGAATTTAACATCCATAAAGGTAGGTTATTGAAAAATAATTTTTCTCTCCAAATCACCTTTATTTCCAGAGATAGCCAAATCAAGACTAATTTATTTGCAAAACAAGTCCAATTTTTAACAAACTGGGCCTATTTATTTATATAAGCTCAGTAAGAATAGTGATCAGCCATATAGATCTCTCAAAATCTGCTTTGCTGAACTTTTCATAAGGAATCTCAATTGAACTTTGAGCAGCCTCTCAGGGCCAGAAGTCAAACCAAGTACTTACGATCGGACATGTCTGCAGGACCTGTAGATTTGGGCGAATTCCTTTTCTTGAGGTCCTCAAATATCCTGAGGTTCCTGCACCTGCCAGGCAGTGACATTCTTCACTTACCTGGCAAGGCTGCTGGGAACACTGTAAGCAAGGTATCAGGCCAACATTTCCAAGGGGCTTTATGGCTGTGTTTCATAGTGTCAACCTAAGTTCCTTAAAGCCGTTTGGTCATATCTGAGTCTCTCTCAAATATGACATCCCTGTCAAAGCCTTAGTAAAATAACCAATGTCTCCAATGGTGTCCTGTTACAAGGAGAACAGATTCTTATTGAACTTATGCAAATGATTATGATTGCCACGGAAGAAAGAATACTCACTAAGACTTTTTGAATTTCAGAGGGTTCAGGTACAGAGAAAAGTTAAATGCTTGAATTTGTTCACAAATGAATATTTTATCATATTTTTGTAAGTCATAGGTATCTTAAGAGAAAGTTTCCTTAATCTGGAAGAGCAAATATTAGAGAACCAGCAATGTTTCAAATAAAAGTTACAAAAACTACAATCATCTTTCTTAATTCCTTTAATCCCATGTTACTAATTCTTATTCAGTTTGAACGCAGTGTTTTAGTTAGTCCTGGAAATTTTTACCCATTTTAGTTTCTGATCTTAAAGATATCAAATGCCTGTATTTGTTCTAAAAGTCCTTTTTATGAATTCCGTTGAAGATGAAATACATTTTGCAAAAGAATAAGAACTGTAAATGACAAAAAAACTCAGAAATGGACACTGTTAACGATCTAATAGGAGAGTTCATTATGATGCAAGTGGTAAGGAAATTGTTATTTCTGTGACACATAACATTTCAATAATCAGAATATATAGTGGTGACCTTATACCAGAAGGTAACATACTAAATGAACAAGACTAATTAGTCAAAAAGACTTTGTTTACAATTTAAATTTGGGGGAAGTTTGTTAAAACCTTAGAAAATTTTGAAGCACATCCCTAAATAGGATTATGGATCATCAAAGATGAAATAAACACAACACAGTGAAACCGGTTTTTCTGGGCAAAGAAAAAACAACTTTGTTTATATTTTCTTCAAGAGCAAACCAACCATTCAAGCAAATGTTGTCTTTTTAACTGAGAGAAAGTAGACTTTCAATCTCGTACCAGTGTACTTTTTAAAATCTACTCATTTCAACCTTAGTCCATCCTCAGCACACATAGAATTCCTTTCCAAAGACTTCCCTTCACGAACCTTCTACAACTTTCCTTTTCCTTCAACAAAAATGTATTCCCATTCCTTATATCTTTCTTACAGAGTTGCTTTCTTATTTCCATCAGTCTTAATTACATTTAGAATTTTAACTCTTAAAAACCTTAGCTCCAGTGAAAACTAAGTAGTAACCAATTATGAATGGTTACATCAGAACTCTTTAGATGGCAAATTTCTGAATCAATCAAGCACAAAGCATGTTTTCCAAATGACGCAAATATCCTTAGTTTCTTTGCAATAAGAAGTCAAAAACACAAACCTTATGTTTAGTAATCAATACTTTAGAATTTCATCCTATTTGGAAAAGACCTAGATGTCCACTGAATTCAAGCAACACTTCAGTTTCAGGTTACCAAAGACTTTAAAAGCTATCTTAACAATTACCCATGAAAACTTTGAGACAGACAAAATTAACCATTATTGTAGGTCATCTCTTGCTGACAAATTGCAACAGAGATATCATGAACTTATTTGACCTTTAGTAAACCTTGGTAAATTAAGTTTCAGTTAGTTTAAATACCAAATTAGGTTCCACCTGGGTCCATTTAAAAGTCAATCAGTTTATTCCCCATTGTCAATTTTCACCTGAGGCACCAGTGGGGCACTGTGAAGTGGGCAGTGTGTGCAGGCCACATGCAAGCTGGTGTGGAGACAGGAGGAGGGGGAGGTCGAAGAGGTGAGGTGCTGCTAGAAGGCTGAGAAAGGGGGTTCCCGGTACTTTAACCTCATCAGCCCAGAAATGAACGCGGGAGAAGCCCCCACACCTATTAAGAGTTGGAACAGTTAGAGAGGAGACGTCCAATAAGTCGGGAGGTGGCTGGTTATTGGCCAAATACCTTCTGCAAAAGACTCTTAGGCCAGCGTCCTGATTTAGGTCCATGAAACTGAGCAAGACACATATAGGTCTTCCGACCATTTGGAGGAGTTCTAGCAAAGGAGGTCAAGCTGCAAAATAGTATTAGTGAGAGTTCAATGGGAGGGCCATGACTCTTGATCTGGGAGTTTGTACTGAGGCCAGAAACATCAGGCATTGGGGGTCAAATTTGTTCCAGCTTTTAAGACCACACCCCCAGGGTGAGTCCAAGGAAGAGAGGGGCTGGGAAAGACTGGCTGATGATTCCCAAAGGGGCTTCCCTCCAAAGGGAATAGAGTTTTGACTCATGGTCGTCCCGCTGATCTGAGAAAGGACCATACCTCTACCAGGAGCTGGACTCTTCTGGTGGTATCCCACCATGAAGAGGAGTTGAGGCAAACACGCGTGACTCTTTTGGCATGTCCCACCAAGAGGGCTGAGGCAAATGGCATGGTCCTTCCTGTGGGGGCATCCTCTGGCCACAAGGGGAGCCTGCCACTGGCTTGGCCAGACTGGGTGGGTGAAAGGAGGCGGACTCACCAGTCAGATGCATAGGATTGTGTTTGCCCACAGATCAAGATGTCTGCTGGACCTGGGGGAAGACAGGACAAGGGGCAGAGGCCCAAGGAAGTCAGGGCACTGAGAGTCAGCCAGCATCAAGAAAGGGTCCCAACCGAGTCCACAATGTGTGTGGTTTCACCCTGGACAAGCTTCCAATCACACCGGACTCTGGGAACAGACCTTGGGGGCAGGGCGAGAAAGCAGAAGAAAGGGGTCCTTCCTCACAGGTGCAGCCATCCAACCTGTTGGCCCTCGGACGTTCAGACCACACCAGGGAGCCGACCTGGCCAGAGGCCCTCAGTTATCTGAGGAGTACTAGGGTTAGACTGTCAAAGGGCCGAAAAGAGGAAGGAGAGCGAGGGAAGGTACCTCTGAAGAGCAAAAGGGGAAATCCCTCACCCTTCCCGGGGAAGGGCGGTGGGACTGGTTCCCCCTTGGGGTTCAGATCCTCACCAAGGAGCCACCTCGGCTGGAGGTCATCAGTTCCCCAAGGAGAGCTAGTGTGGGCCCACAGAGGGAAGGTCATGAGAAATTCCCAGAGAATCCAGGGGACAGTCCTGGAACTACAAAGGCTCCTCCTGCAGGGGGTTCCCCTCAAATGTGGTGGGGTCACAGTCTCCCTGTGTGGGGCCACCAAATGGGGTGCCTCTCAAAATGATGGGAGTCCCCAAATGTGAGGGGGCGGTGGCGTGGGCAGCGAAAGGATTCATCTGAGGCAGAACAAAGGAGCCAAAAGTTTATTGCATACACCCCAAGGGAGCATCGGGCAGGACAGCAGAGAAGAGACTATCTGCAAGGAGGCAGTGGGTGGGGGCTGTATTTAAAGGGGAAAGGTGACAAGGTAGGGGAACACAGGGAATTCTCCCTTTTTTGGTCACTGAAAGTCAGCCAGCATCAAGAAAGGGTCCCGTTGGTTAGTTAGGGCCTATGGATATTTGGAGGTGGGGTCACCTGATGGGCCTGCCTGTACTCAGACCCGGGGTTGCTGTGATCCTTTGTACATTCCATCCCTCAAGCCTATGTGCCTAAAAGCGGCCTCTACAGATTTTTCTTCATATGATCTTACCTCAGAGTTTTGCATAGTTTTTATTTTTAATAAGATAGTTCTATATTTTATGTCTAAGGCATTTTATTTTTAATTACTTTAAAAATATCTAAGGGAGAAAACTGGTTCCAACTTTTGGCCAGAAACCTGGTTGATAGTATGAAACTATCTGGAGACGGTAGACTACATGTTACATTTTCTTCAGTAATTTCTGTAAAAATGGCATTGATGAGGATCGTGAGGTATGAAGTGTGACCTCCTAAAGTAGACTTGTTTACAAGGCAATGCTCTGTTGATGGCAACAGACCACCATTAGGAAATCTAGTTTACAGACATAATCCCACTTTTTTCTATTTTTCAGCAAGAAACTAGGAATACATTGACTTCTTTTTTCCTCACAAAGGAATGGAACGAAAACAGAAAACAGAGAAGCAGAAAGCCAGTAATATACCTTATCAAATGTGAATGGAGAACAACTCCAGAGATAATTAGAAATGCCATGGATGAAACTTAATGTCTTCTTTCTAGTAAATGCTCTGTTTTTAATCCATTGAAACCTTAAATTGGCCAGAAATAGAAAGAACCTGAGGGAGTAAGACAAAGGGCAGTCAAAAACCTCAGAGCCTCAGGGAACACTGCAGGGGGATCTCTCTGGTGGTAACAAGGACACAGGTTGCATTTGTTTATAAACTTTTTTTTTTTCTGCTATATAATTGTGATTTTGCTCTTAAAAATAAGAGCATATTTTTAATTAATGCATTATCATCAGTATATAAGAAACTGAATTGTCTGCTAATTTGGGCTTTCTCCGATACTCAATTTAGTCAAAGAATTTATTTATTTTTTTTGAAGATTTTATTTATTTATTTGAAACAGAGAGAATGAGAGAGAGAGAGAGAGCACATGAGAGGAGGGAGGGTCAGAGGGAGAAGCAGACTCTGCTGAGCAGGGAGCCCGATGCGGGACTCAATCCAGGGACTCCTGGATCATGACCTGAGCCGAAGGCAGTCGCTTAACCAACTGAGCCACCCAGGCGTCCCTAGTCAAAGAATTTAGATTGAGGCTCTTCAAGGTGTTGCCTATGGTGGCAACACCTTGAATTTTAAGCCAAGTGTCTGAGAAAAATCTGCTTCCAAAACCCAACATACTGAGATAGGTGACTTCTGAATAGAGAACACTAGCATTTACTTCACTGTTTTAATTATCTACTGAAGCCTACTACAGTGTTAATAGAGGGGGTCCTTTTTTTTTTTTTTTTTTTTTTTTTTTAAGGCATAAGTCACCAAATGTTGCCTGAAGTAATGTGCCTGTCAAAGAGAATACTTTGGAAAACAAAGGGGCCATTTTGAAAGACTACGCAAACCACTTTTTATTGGGTTGTAGAAGGACCAGAATGAAAAAAAGAACAACTCCAGGCACAATATAAGAGAATCTGGGACAGGCAATTCTACGATTGACGTAAAATAATCTCTTTTAGGGGCACCTGGGTGGCTCAGTCATTAAGGGTCCGCCTTCAGCTCAGGTCATGATCCCAGGGTCCTCGGATCCAGCCCCGCATCAGGCTCGCTGTTCAGAGGGAAGCCTGCTTCTCCCTCTCCCACTCCCCCTGCTTGTGTTCCCTCTCTCTGTGTCTCTGTCAAATAAATAAATAAAATCTTTAAAGAAAAATAATCTCTTTTAGCTCCTAGTTATGATTCAAGCTGATTTCTCATCCTTACCAAATCACTTATGTGTATGTTAAGGCACTGGTAGGGAAAGAATAGTGCCCAAGAATTGGAATGGAGATGAATAAAGGTAGATTCAAATGAATCCTCCCTATAAATTCCTTTCAACCTTCCTTACCAGCAGATAGTGCTCCTCCTTCCCCATCTGAGAAAGTAGATTCTCCTACCATGAGGATACTGTAATGACCTTACATTGCAAAAGGTCCGTAGTCACTACCAATCATGGCCTCTACATACATACTAGAGCCAAATCCAACCTAACCCAGGGAAATGAGTACCACGTCTGACCCGGGAGGAGTCAATTTACACACTGACAAAATTGCAAAATGTGGTTTATATCAGCAGGAATGTACGTGTTCATCAATGGACTATGACTGTATTTGTCCAGGGTGGAAGGAAAATAAGACCGGAAGGGCCAAATGTACCAATTTGGGTGCACTTATGAGCGATTCTGGATTCCTTATGTTAGCTTGAACAACTGGCAAAGGTCCTCACAATTTGCTCACATGTCGGCTGAAACCTGAATGTCATATTGGTCTATGTTAAATGAAACTGAAACGTGCAATTTCCTTGCTGTCATGTAGAGGAATACATCTAATGGCCTAAGGAAACAGGAATGTTGGAGTGGATTTCTAATGTGTGACTCACTCACCCATCTGGGAGGGCTTAGAGGACACTCTTCACAGAATTGTGGAGCAATATTTGATGAGAGGAGTGCTGCCATCCTTGGAAAGCTCTGCAGACCTCCTCTGTAGGATGGGACGAGGGCAGATCCTATTGAAGAAGTGCCTGCTAAGCTGTCACAAGTGTGTACTCTTCATGCTTCTTTCGCTTTCCTTCTCAAAAGGACTTGGAGTCACTGAATCTTTCAGAAAGGGAAATAGGGATGGTTGGGGTTACTGGACCCTGACGGAGTTGGCATTAAACCTGCGGAAGTCTATCAGTCAAGGTGGGGACTTCTGAGGGTTGGGTGATAAACAGGCTTCTGGCCTGACACTGTTTCCCAGTGTGTGCAGTGGGTCTACAAATTCTTCTGGAGTGCATTTCTCACTTTTGAATATGCAATAGAAAGATACCCCTCGACAGGTGGCATAATCTTCTCTTTGGTTTCCAGACACATTCTTTTCTAAAATTTTCTTCTTTTCAAAGAAAAGCATACCCTTCACCCATACCACATAGCGCTCTTAGCTTAGTTATAAAGTTTACAGGGCAGTCAAAAAAGTTATAAATACTGGTTTGGGGAAAGTCTCCCTAATCCTGTAGGTCTTCCTGTCTTTTCTCATCTTGTACATATTCTTATGGGGGAGTAAAGCTGGGTTCATGAGAAATATTCTAATTTGGAATAACCAAAGCCATCTGAGTATGAGAATATGGATCTTTCTTTTTTCTTTTTTTTTGAGAAAATGGATTTTTCTAAATATAATTAGAATGTTCTCATGAACTACATGTCTTAATCTCTTCACATTAGATAACAAATTTTTAGGTGATTTCCTTCAAATTGGGTGTGTATGATTCGATAAATAGTTAAAATATAGTTAACAAGTTGTGTCACATAATATCTCAATTACTCATCCAACCTAATCTTATATAATATTTATTATGGACTACCTCTTAAAAAGTAGTATGTAATGCCATATTTGAAAAACTTAAATATGCATGAGAACATACCTAGATTTTCAGAATTCCAATAATGAATACACAAGCAAACCATTTGCTATTTCACATCACATCATGGAGTATCATTATGCAGGAGGTTGAAATGCAAACAGCAATGGGCAGCAAGCATGGAAAATTCACTCACCAATTTGGGACTTGTGCATTCAGTGATTTTTGTATGTCATTGGCACTCACACAAAATGACAACAATGTGTTAAAATTTTAAGCTGTTTTTTATTAACCCTTCTCACCTCCTCCTGATTATAAATGAGATGATGTGGAGGGGGCAGAGCAAGATGGCGGAGGAGTAGGAGACCCGGATTTCGTCTGGTCTCAGGAATTCAGCTGAATAGGGATCAAACCATTCTGAACACCTACAAACTCAACAGGAGATCGAAGATAAGAAGAGTAACAACACTCTGAACAGAAAAGTGACCACTTTCTGGAAGGTAGGACATGCGGAGAAGTGAATCTGAGGCGATATTCGGGAGGATAGACGGTGGGGGAGGGGGCCTCCGTCGGCCGCTTCTGGCAAGTGCTAGAGCCGCGGAGCACAAAATTGGAACATTTAGAAGCCGGCTCCGTGGAGGGACGTCGCTCCAGTGGCTAAGCAGGGGGTGGAACCCTCGCGGGACAGTGTGGTCTCAGGACCCTCGGGGTCACAGAAAGACCAGGGGAGCCTAAGTGTGGCAGAGCTCCCGGGTATCGGAGCGGGGAAGCCGGCTGCAGAGACGGAGCCGAGGCGCGGGCTCTCAGCTCGGGGTGGCCATAAACTGTGATCCGCGGCCCAGTCGGGCCACTGCTCCTCCAGCAGGGACCCAACAAGCAGCAGATCCGGGGAGACTCCCCTTCCTCCCCGGGGAGGAGCGGTGCAGGAACGCACCGCAGGGATCTGCTGGGTTTGGAGACTCCACACGGGGTCGGGTGCCAGAGATAGAAACGCTTGGTCACAGGCCGGGTGAGCACGGAGTGCGGCCGGAGACCGGGGAGACGGGAGTGACTGCTTTTCTCTGGGGGCGCACTGAGGAGCGGGGCCCCGAGTTCTCGGCTCCTCCAGACAGAGATTGGGAAGCCACCATTTTCACTCTCATACTCCAAAGCTGTAGGGAAAGCTTGCAGGGAACAAAAGCTCCCGAGAACAAACCCGAGCAGACTGCTTAGCCCGAACGACAAGGGCGGGGCAATTCCACCTCCGGCAAAGACATTTGGGAACCAGGGCAATAGGCCCCTCCCCCAGGAGATCAGCAAGAACAGCCAGCAAGCCAAGACCCCAAGTTTACCGATGAAGGAGAACGGGAGAACTCCAGCGCTAGGGGAATACTGCACAGAGAATTCATGGCTTTTTTACCATGATTCATTAGTTTTTCAAAGTTAATTTTTTTAACTTTTTTTTTGAATTTTTCTTTTTCCCTTTTTCAACCAACATCTTATCAATCACTTTAAAAAAAAACATTTTTTATTTTTCATTTTTAGAGTCATATTTTATCCCTTCATAGTAGTTACCCTTATTTTTGGCATATATATATATATGTGTGTGTGTATATATATATATATGTATGTGTATATATATATATGTATGTATATATATATGTATGTATATATATGTATATATATATGTATGTATGTGTGTGT
>NW_027397098.1:6719237-6724881 GCF_003265705.2 Callorhinus ursinus
ATATATATATATATATAAGTTGTTCTCTCTTTAAGATTTTGAGATACGGTTTCTTCTAACAGATCAAAATATACCCTAAATCACTAGTGAATGGCTTTGTTCTAGTCCCCTGCCTGATCACAGTCTCTCCCTTTTCCTTTTTTCTTTTTTTTTAAACCTTCTTTCTTTTTTCAAACAACTTATCAATTCCTTTTATAAAATTTTATAATTTTCATCTTTACAGTCATCTTCCATCCCTTCATTGTATCAACCCTTATTTTGTACATATGTAAGTCTTTCTTCCTTTAAAATTTTAGGAGGCACTTTCTTCTAACAGACCAAAATATGCCCAAAATCTAGTGTGGCAATGATCTATGCACTAGCCTATCATATTTGACCATATTCTGTTGTTTTTGTTTTGTTCTGTTTTTGTTTGTTTTTCTCTTTCTCTTTTTCTTTTTTTTTTTTTTTGTCTTTCTTTTTTCTTTCTTTCCCTTTCTTTTCCCCTGGTTTCAGGTCTTTTCTGATTTGTATAGAGTATATTTGCTGGGGACATTGTTAACCTGTGAGCATTTTGTTCTCTCATTCATCTATTCTCCTCTGGACAAAATGACAAGACGAAAAAAATCACCTCAGCAAAAAGAACAAGAGGTAGTACCGTCTGCCAGGGATCTACTCAATACGGACATTAGTATGATGTCGGACCTAGAGTTCAGAACCATGACTTTAAAGATACTAGCTGGGCTTGAAAAAAGCATGGAAGTTATTAGAGAAACCCTCTCTGGAGAAATAAAAGAACTACAATCTAACCAAGGTGAAATCAAAAAGGCTATTAATGAGGTGCAATCAAAAATGGGGGCACTACCTGCTAGGATAAATGAGGCAGAAGAGAGAATCAGTGATATGGAAGACCAAATGATAGAAAATAAAGAGGCTGAGAAAAAGAGAGAGAAACAACTACAGGATCACGAGGGCAGAATTCGAGAGATAAGCGATACAAGACGAAACAACATTAGAATAATTGGGATCCCAGAAGAAGAAGAGAGAGAGGGGCAGAAGGTATATTGGAGCAAATTATAGCAGAGAACTTCCCTAATGTGGGGAAGGAAACAGCCATCAAAACCCAGGAGGCACAGAGAACCCCTCCCAAAATCAATAAAAATAGGTCAACACCCCGACATCTAATAGTAAAACTTACGAGTCTCAGAGACAAAGAGAAAATCCTGAAAGCAGCTCGGGAGAAGAGATCTGTAACCTACAATGGTAGAAACATTAGATTGGCAACAGACCTATCCACAGAGACCTGGCAGGCCAGAAAGGACTGGCATGAGATCTTCAGAGCACTAAACGAGAAAAATATGCAGCCAAGAATACCATATCCAGCTAGGCTGTCATTGAAAATTGAAGGAGAGATAAAAAGCTTCCAGGACAAACAAAAACTAAAGGAATTTGCAAACACGAAACCAGTCCTCCAAGAAATATTGAAAGGGGTCCTCTAAGCAAAGAGAGAGCCTAAAAGCAGCATAGACCAGAAAGGAACACCGACAATATATAGTCACAGTCACCTTACAGGCAATACAATGGCACTAAATTCATACCTTTCCATAGTTACCCTGAAAGTAAATGGGCTAAATGCCCCAATCAAAAGACACAGGCTATCAGATTGGATTAAAAAACAAGGCCCATCAATATGCTGTCTGCAAGAGACTCATTTTAGACCCAAAGACACCCCCAGATTGAAAGTGAGGGGGTGGAAAACCATTTACCATGCTAATGGACACCAAAAGAAAGCTGGGGTGGCAATCCTTATATCAGACAAACTAGATTTTAAAACAAAGACTGTAATAAGAGATGAAGAAGGACACTATATCCTAAAGGGTCTATCCAACAAGAAGATCTAACAATTGTAAATATCTATGCCCCGAACGTGGAAACAGCCAATTTTATAAGGCAATTAATAACAAAAGCAAAGAAACACATTGACAACAATACAATAATAGTAGGGGACTTTAACACCCCCTTCACTGAAATGGACAGATCATCAAGGCAAAAGATCAACAAGGAAATAAAGACTTTAAATGACACCCTGGACCAAATGGACTTCACAGACATATTCAGAACATTCTATCCCAAAGCAAAGGAATACACATTCTTCTCTAGTGCCCATGGAACATTCTCCAGAATTGATCATATCCTAGGTCACAAATCAGGTCTCAACCAGTACCAAAAGACTGGGATATTTCCCTGCATATTTTCAGACCACAATGCTTTGAAACTAGAACTCAATCACAAGAAGAAAGTTGGAAGGAACTCAAATACATGGAGGCTAAAGAGCATCCTACTAAAGAATGAATGGATCAACCAGGAAATTAAAGAAGAATTAAAACAATTCATGGAAACCAATGAAAATAAACACGTAAGTGTTCAAAATCTTTGAAATGCAGCAAAGTCGGTCCTAAGAGGAAAGTATATAGCTATACAAGCCTTTCTCAAGAAACAAGAAAGGTCTCAAATACACAACCTAACCCTACACCTAAAGGACATAGAGAAAATACAGCCAATAAAGTGTAAACCCAGCAGGAGAAGAGAAATAATAAAGATCAGAGCAGAAATCAATGAAATAGAAACCAAAAGAACAGTAGAATAGATCAACGAAACTAGGAGCTGGTTCTTTGAAAGAATTAACAAGATTGAGAAACCCCTGGCCAGACTTATCCAAAAGAAAAGAGAAATGACCCAAATCAACAAAATCATGAATGAAAGAGGAGAGATCACAACCAACGTCAAAGAAATACGAACAATTATAAGAACATATTAGGAGCAACTCTATGCCAGCAAATTAGATAACCTGGAAGAAATGAATGCATTCCTAGAAATGTATCAAGTACCAAATTGAAGCAGGAAGAAATAGAAAACCTGAACAGACCTATACCCACTAAGGAAATTGAAGCAGTCATCAAAAATCTCCCAACAAAAGCAAGCCAAGGGCCAGATGGCTTCCCAGGGGAATTCTACCAAACATTTCAAGAAGAATTAGTACCTATTCTCCTGAAACTCTTCCAAAAAATAGAAATGGAAGGAAAATTCCAAACTCATTTTATGAGGCCAGCATTACCTTGATCCCAAAACAAGACAAAGACACCATCAAAGAGGAGAATTATAGACCAATATCCTTGATGAACATGGATGCAAAAATTCTCACCAAAATACTAGCCAATAGGATCCAACAGTACATTAAAAGGATTATTCACCACGACCAAGTGGGATTTATCCCTGGGCTGCAAGGTTGGTTCAACATCCACAAATCAATCAACGTGATACAATACATTAACAAAAGAAAGAACAAGAATCATATGATCCTCTCAATAGATGCAGAAAAAGCATTTGACAAAGTACAGCATCCTTTCTTGATCAAAACTCTTCAGAGTATAGGGATAGAGGGTATATACCTCAATATCATAAAAGCCATCTATGCAAAACCTACAGCGAATATCATTCTCAATGGGGAAAAGCTGAGAGCTTTTCCCCTAAGGTCAGGAACACGGCAGGGATGTCCACTCTCACCACTGCTATTCAACATAGTATTAGAAGTCCTAGCCACAACAATCAGACAACAAAAAGAAATCAAAGGCATCCAAATCGGCAAAGAGGAAGTCAAACTCTCACTCTTTGCAGATGATATGATACTGTATGTGGAAAACCCAAAAGACTCCACCCCAGAACTGCTAGAACTCATACAGGAATTCAGTCAAGTAGCAAGACATAAAATCAATGCACAGAAATCAGTGGCATTCCTATACACCAACACCAACAACAAGACAGAAGAGAGACAAATCAAGGAGTCGATCCCATTTACAATGGCACCCAAAACCATAAGATACCTAGGAATAAATTTAACGAAAGAGGCAAAGGATCTGTACTCAGAAAACTATCAAATACTCATGAAAGAAATTGAAGAAGACACAAAGAAATGAAAAACGTTCCATGCTCATGGATTGGGAGAACCAACATTGTGAAGATGTCAATGCTACCTAGAGCAATCTACACATTCAATGCAATCCCCATCCAAATACCATCCACTTTTTTCAAAGAAATGGAACAAATAATCCTAAAATTTGTATGGAACCAGAAGAGACCCCGAATAGCCAGAGGAATTTTGAAAAAGAATAGCAATGCTGGTGGCATCACAATTCCAGACTTCCAGCCATACTACAAAGCTGTCATCATCAAGACAGTATGGTACTGGCACAAAAACAGACACATCGATCAATGGAACAGAATCGAGAGCCCAGAAATGGACCCTCAACTCTATGGTCAACTCATCTTTGACAAAGCAGGAAAGAATGTCCGATGGAAGAAAGACAGTCTCTTCAACAAATGGTGTTGGAAAAATTGGACAGCCACATGCAGAAGAATGTAACTGGACCATTTCCTTACACCACACCAAAAATAGACTCCAAATGGTTTAAAGACCTAAACGTGAGACAGGAGTCCTTCAAAATCCTAAAGGAGAACACAGGCAGCAATCTCTTCAACCTCAGCCGCAGCAACTTCTTCCTAGAAACATGGCCAAAGGGAAGGGAAGCAAGGGCAAAAATGAACTCTTGGGACTTCATCAAGATAAAAAGCTTTTGCACAGCAAAAGAAACAGTCCACAAAACCAGAAGACAACCGACAGAATGGGAGAAAATATTTGCAAATGACATATCAGATAAAGGGCTAGTATCCAAAATCTATAAAGAAGTTATCAAACTCAACACCCAAAGAACAAATAATCCAATCAAGAAATGGGCAGAAGACATGAACAGACATTTTTCCAAAGAAGACATCCAAATAGCCAACAGACACATGAAAAAGTGCTCAACATCGCTCGGCATCAGGGAAATCCAAATCAAAACCTCTATGAGATACCACCTCACACCAGTCAGAATGGCTAAAATGAACAAGTCAGGAAACGACAGATGTCGGCGGGGATGTGGAGAAAGGGGAACCCTCCTACACTGTTGGTGGGAATGCAAGCTGGTGCAAACACTCTGGAACACAGTATGGAGGTTCCTCAAGCAGTTGAAAATAGAGCTACCATATGATCCAGCAATTGCACTACTGGGTATTTACCACAAAGATACACATGTAGGGATCCAAAGGGGTACGTGCACCCCAATGTTTATAGCAGCAATGTCCACAATAGCCAAACTGTGGAAAGAGTCAAGATGTCCATCGACAGATGAATGGATAAAGAAGAAGTGGTATATATACACAATGGAATATTATGCAGCTATCAAAAGGAATGAGATCTTGCCATTTGCAACGACGTGGATGGAACTGGAGGGTGTTATGCTGAGTGAAATAAGTCAATCAGAGAAAGACATGTATCATATGACCTCACTGATATGAGGAATTCTTAATCTCAGGAAACAAACTGAGGGTTGCTGGAGTGGTAGGGGGTGGGAGGGAGGGGGTGGCTGGGTGATAGACATTGAGGAGGGTATGTGCTATGGGGAGCGCTGTGACGTGTGCAAGACTGTTGAATCACAGACCTGTACCTCTGAAACAAATAATGCAGTATATGTTAAGGAAAAGAAGAAGAAGAAGAAGGTAGCAAGAGGGGAAGAATGAAGGGGAGTAAGTCGGAGGGGGAGACAAACCATGAGAGATGATGGACTCT
>NW_027397098.1:6725281-6877211 GCF_003265705.2 Callorhinus ursinus
AGCAGCAATGTCCACAATAGCCAAACTGTGGAAAGAGGCAAGATGTCCATCGACAGATGAATGGATAAAGAAGAAGTGGTATATATACACAATGGAATATTATGCAGCTATCAAAAGGAATGAGATCTTGCCATTTGCAACGACGTGGATGGAACTTCTCCCAAAAGGAGAAGCTGAGTGAAATAAGTCAATCAGAGAAAGACATGTATCATATGACCTCACTGATATGAGGAATTCTTAATCTCAGGAAACAAACTGAGGGTTGCTGGAGTGGTAGGGGGTGGGAGGGAGGGGGTGGCTGGGTGATAGACATTGAGGAGGGTATGTGCTATGGGGAGCGCTGTGAATTGTGCAAGACTGTTGAATCACAGACCTGTACCTCTGAAACAAATAATGCAGTATATGTTAAGGAAAAGAAGAAGAAGAAGAAGGTAGCAAGAGGGGAAGAATGAAGGGGAGTAAGTCGGAGGGGGAGACAAACCATGAGAGATGATGGACTCTGAAAAACAAACTGAGGGTTCTAGAAGGGAGGGGGTGGGGGGATGGGCTAGCCCAGTGATGGGTATTAAAGAGGGCACGTTCTGCATGGATCACTGGGTGTTATGCACAGACAATGAATCATGGAACACTACATCAAAAGCTAATGATGTAATATATGGTGATTAACATAACAATTAAAAAATTTAAAAAAATGAAATGATGTGTAATGCAAGGGAGGAGCTGGGAATGGGGAAGGGGGAGAGAAAGGAGGGGAAGCAGCGAAGTGCTGGCAGGGAGCACCCATTCCAACATGTCAGCTTTAATGTGGATGTAATTGACTAAATGACAGAGTACCCAGCAGCTGTGTGTGGACAGGACACTTTTTCAGCTTCCTCCAAAGCTTGAGGAAAGAGCAAAGTTTAGTCAGGATTATGAGGTGGTGACATCCATTCAAGTTTTTCTGACATAATCTGAGTTTAAGTCAAAGGGTATAAACAGAGGATTGACAGGCTTTCCTATATATCAGAGTACTCATTATCATCAGTTGATGCTGGAACAAAGTATTTTAAGGATCAATAATACAGGACATTATATTATAGTCAGCACATATCATGTGTTATCCCCCTGACAGGAACATGACTTGCAAAGGGCCATAAAAGGCTTCAAGCCAAGGTTCATTACTGGATGGGAAACACCTATGGGAAAACAGAGATCCATAGGGATGCATCTCTGATATGGGGACACCACACAAACCATACCCACCTAGAAAATGTCTCTAAGACACACAATCTGAAGCCAGGTAGACCCTGACCCAACACAGCATTTACAATCGGAATTCCAGAACTTTGGCAATGCTGTGGGCTGAGCCCTCTCCCTCTATAGCCGATCTAATTATGTCACTTTTTTTTTTTTTAAGATTTTATTTATTTGACAGAGAGAGAGCACAAGCAGGGGGAGTGGCAGAGGGAGAAGCAGACTCCCTGCTGAGCAGGGAACCCGATGAGGGACTGGATCCCAGGACCCTGAGATCATGACCTGAGCCAACAGATGCTTAACGGACTGAGCCACCCAGGCGCCCCTAATTATGTCACTTTAAAGTCCAATACGGTTTCCATCATCTTTAGGACACAAACCTGAATCCCTAACACAGCTTGTAAAGCCCCATGTATTTTGGTTTTGGCCGATTCTCTAGCATCACCTTGTTTCTCTCTGTCTCCAGCTTCCAATAGAGCTCTTCAGAGTGCATTCTCTTCCGCGCCACAAGGCGTCCCCCACACTGTCCCATCTGACAGAAAGTTGTGGCAATTCTACTTCTCTTTCAAATTTCACTTACCCTTCATTCCTTGGCCAGGGATCTGTCCTAGACTAAATGAGGCACCATTATAAAGACCCACTGTTTTTTTTTTTTCTTCCCATTTCTAGTACTAATCCTCTGTGTAGCTACTCGTTCACTCTCTGTGTTCCCTGCTAGAGTTCCATGAAGACAGAGAAACTGTTTTGACTGTGACCATATTTCATGAGGAGGACAGTTTCTGGAGGAGAGTAAACACTAAATAAATACCTGGACAATGAATAACTTAAAGTGAGGATCATGAAAAGGAATACATTATGTAGGCAGATCTATCTTTTGTGATTTTCTCCCCAGTTTTACTGAGGGATAACTGAACTGCAATAAATTTCAGATATTTAAAATGTAAGATTGGATGAGTTGTAACACATGTATATCCCTGTTACTACAGATGGAATGTCTATGTTCCTTCAAAATTCCTATGTTGGAACTTAATCCCAAATGTGGTGGTATCTGGAGGTGGGGCCTTTGGGAGGTGGTTTGGGGCCTTGGGAGGTGATCATGATCTCTCATGAATGGAATTAGTGCTTTTATAAAAGGGATCTCAGAGAGCTTCCTTACCTCTTCTGCTCTGTGAGGACACAGCAAGAACACATCTATGAACAAGGCAGTTATTTCTCATTAGATACCAAATCGACCAATGCCTTGATCTTGGACTTCCAAACCTCAATAACTTAAGAAATAAATTTCTTTTGTTTATAAGCCACCCAGTGTATGGTATTCTCATATAGCAGCCTGGAAAGATGAAGATACCTGTAAAGTCATTACCATAATCAAGATAATGAACATTTTCATTATCCTCGAACTTGCCTCATACGCATGTTCCCCCTCACTGGTGCTTAGCCCTAGGCAACCACTGATTTGTTTCTCATGGTGGAGATCGGTTTGCATTTTTTAGCATTTCATATGAATGGAATCAAACAGCATGTATTCTTTTTCGTTTGACTTTTTCTAATAAGCATATTTTTTTTGAGGTCCACTCATGTAGTTGCATGAATGAGTAGTTCATTCTTTTTTCATGTTAAGTAGTTTTTCATTGTATGGCTATAGTACAATTTGGTTATTCATTCACCTAGGTCTGGACATTTGAGTTGTTTCTAGTTTGTGACAAAGTTGTTATGAACATTCACGTGTCAGTCTTTGTGTGGACATCAGTTTTCATTTCTTCTCTAAATATCCAGGAGTAAAAGGGCTGCAACAGGCAAAAGCTACATATTTTACTTTTTAAGAAATTGTCCCACTGATTTTTAAAGTGCTTGTACCACTTTATAGTCTTATAAGCAGTGCATGACAATCCCAGTTCCTCCATATTCCCAGCAACATTTGGTATGATCAGTCTTTTTAGATTTTTGGCATTCTAATAGGGAGTATCTCATAGTTTCAATTTGCATTTCCCTAATGACTAAAGGTATTAAATATCTTTTCACTTGCTATTATGTGTCCCCCTCATTTTATTTATTTTTATTACAGTAAGAACACTTCACATGAAACCTACCCCCTTAACAAATTTTTAAGTATACAATCCAGTATTGTTAACTACGGGCACAATATTGTGCAACATATCTCTAGAATTATGTTTAGTGAAGTGTGTTTAAATTTTTGCCAAATTGGGTTGTTTCATCATTATTGAGTTGAAAGTTAAAGAACTTCATTATTGAAGTTCTTTTTTATATATTCTGGATATAAGTCCTTTATCACATAGGTGCTTTGCAAATATTTTCTTCTATTCTATGCCAATGCCTTTTGAAACAGAAAATTTTAATTTTGTTTAATTTTAATTTTTTTAAATTATTTATTTATTTGACAGACAGAGACATAGCAAGAGAGGGAACACAAGCAGGGGGAGTGGGAGAGGGAGAAGCAGGCTTCCCGCCGAGCAGGGAGCCCGATGTGGGGCTTGATCCCAGGACGCTGGGATCATGACCTGAGCCGAAGGCAGACACTTAACAACTGAGCCACCCAGGTGCCCCCAGAAAATTTTAATTTTGATAAAGTCTAATTTTTCAGTTTTTTTCATGGTTTTAGCACCATAGTCAAGAGATCTTTGCTTCGGGGCACCTGGGTGGCTCAGTCAGTTAAGTATCTGCTTTGGGCCCTGGTCATGATGCCAGAGTCCTGGAATCAAGCCCTGTGTCTGGCTTCCTGCTTGGTGGGGAGCCTGCTTCTCCCACTTCCTGCCCCGGCTTGTGCTCTCTCTTATTATCTCTCTCTCTCTAATAAATAAAATCTTTAAAAAAAAAATCTTTGCTTAATCTCAAGTTTTTCTGTAAGTTTTGTAGTTTTAGGTTTTATATTTTGTTCTCTGGCATACCATATTTTGGTCTATGATCCATTTTGAGCTAATTTTTGTGTATGATACAATGAAGATATGAAATTTCATTTTCTATATCAATGCTTAGCACTCTTTGTTTAAAAGACTATTCTCAATTTGTTTTTATACTTTGTAAAAAAATAATTATTAACACACAAACAACACACGTACTCTGTAGTTCAACTTGGTTTTTTTCTCAAAGGTGTTTGGGATTTTCTAGATTTTTTACATTGCCATAAAAATTTTTACATTACCTTAATAATTCTACCAAAAAACAAGCAAAAAGCCTGGAGAGATTTTGGTTAGGATTGTTCTGAATCAAGTTGGGGAGAACTGGCATTTTAGCAACACTATTCACTCTAATTCATGATCAAGTTATATTCTCCAATTTCTTAGACCCTTTTTAAATTTATCACGGCAAAGTTTCATAGTTTTTAGTGGAGAGGTCTTGCATATATTTTTCAGATTAGTTCCTATATATTTCATACTTTTCAATATTATTATAAATGACATTTTAAAACAATCCAATTGTTGAATGTTCATAGCTAGTATAAGAGAACACAGTTGATTTTTACATATTGATTTTTGTATCCTACAACTCCACTAAACAAGCTTTAAAGGTTTAGGATTCTGGAAATAGTGATGCAGAAGATTCCAGCTTCCCTGTTCCCCGACAAAGATCAACAATTAGATAGCTAACCACAAACAAAAACAGCTCTGGAAGACCTCTAGAAATGCCACGGAACAAAAAACAAAACAAAACAAAACTGAGAATAATCACAAAAGAGAAGGAAGAAAACTTCGTTTTGCCTGCATCATCCCACCCCCAAGCTGGCGCTGCTCAGACTAAAGAGAAATTTCCCAGCTAGCAGGGGTTCCTCTCACCAAGACAGGGAGAGAGGAGTGAATGACCTCTACCCTCTCTGGCAATGTGTGAAGGTCTCACCTCAGCTTTCCCCCAGCTAAGTCATCAGAGAGCTGGTTAGGAACAAGGAGGAAAAGCAGAAGCTGTTATTAGCAAACGCACAATAGGAATGGGTGCAGTTCACATATACCTGCCTTGCAGACAAATTCAGCAGATTCTGCCACCGAAGAAGTCACCCAGCCAACCCGTGAGTACATACATTCACTAACAAGAGTTGCCTCAGTCTCTCCCTCATCACAAACTCCCCCTTCACTGGAGCCAGACTGATAAGGTATTGGAGGCTGTGCAAGTATAAGACGTAAGCCACCTGAGTCCCTTCTTGACCCAGTAGGAGCTGGGGAGATATGCCCACAGGCAGCCTGGGCTTCTGTAGCTGCTTCAGTGCAAGACACCAGCCTAGGCGCTCTTAGCTGACCCCCCAGCACTGTTCTCCTCTCCAACTCTACCTGCATACCACTGGCATGACATCTGTCATTGGCCTCCACTGCAGTGTGTGTGCACACACACACAAGTTGAGGAGAGAGTGTGTAACTTTGGGTGAATGTACTGATAGACAGAGCCACAACTGCTCATGGGCCCAGCTCAGGCCCTGCTCCTGTCACTGACTGGCAACACCATGCCCACCTGTAGGTAGCCCCTCTAGCTTTACTCCAGCATGCTCTCAATGTGCACATCCAGGAAGAAGAGTGTGCAACCAGAGGAGAGCACACGGGCATCCAAGGACCCTGCCACTGATTGGAGGTGCTGAGCAGGCCTTGCCTTCTGTCACTGACCGGCACCACCACACCTACCTGTCAATAGCCCCTCTAGTTGTATACCTACAAGCCTCCTAACCAACTCTTGTCAGCAGCTTCCACTCCAGTGTGCATGCCCAGGGGCAGAGAGAGCAGCCACAGGAGAGCACACGGACCTCCAGTGGGGACCTCATGGCTGCTTGTGGGTCCAGATCAGGCCCTGCCCTCTCTCATTGGCAGGCACCACCATGCTTGCCTGCAGCTAGTCCCTCCAGAAGTGGATCTGCAGGCCTCCCAGCCCTACCCTTGTCACTGGTTTATCCAGGGATAGAGTATGAAGCCACAGGAAAGCATGCTGACATCTAGGTCTCTGCAGATGCCAGTGAGCTCATCGTTGGCCCTGGCCCTTGCTACCTGCCCTGGCCCCCATCAATATGAATGTGTCCACAAGTGGCTTCTGCCACTATATAGGCACCTGAAACTGGTTCCTACAGCCAAGTGTATGCACACCACTGACTCCAGCCACCACTAATGCCTGCCCAGGTTCTTATAAGTCTTGAAGGTACCTCTTAGAAGCCCAAGAGCACTTGCAGCAGTGCTTGCCAAGGGCCACCAACTGTCGATACTATGGACCCTGATGGCCTGAACCAGGGACCTCACACCTTGGATCTGGTGCTGCCACACCACCCTGGACTTGGCATGCTGCACCACTAGATACAGGGTCACAGCATGATTGAGTGTGCCCTTATTCAAAGGTGAAAGGATGCCTTACCAAAATTAGTCTGTAAAGTCTTTAAGAGGTGATTGCTTCTTCAAATGCACAGACACCTTTGCAAAGCTGCAGGGATCACACAAAAATCAGGAAAACATGATGGCACTAAAGGAATTCAGTGACCTCCAAAGAAAGAATTTGAAAAATAATTCAAAAATAATTGTTCTACAGATGCTCAGACAGATAAAAGAAAACATAGATAAGCAGTTTAATGACAGGTGAAAACTAGTGCAATAACAAAAGGAGAGGCTCAACAAAAAGAATCAAACGAATTTTGAACCTGATGAATACACTGGCTGAACCGAAGAATTCAACAGGGAGCTCTGACCATCAGACTCGAACAAGCAGAAGTGAGAGTAAGTGAGGTAGAAGACAGATCAATTGAAATTACACAATCAGAAGATGAAAGAAAGCAAGAAGGAAAAAAAAAAGAAAAAAAAAAAACAACTATGGGAGATATGGGATACCATCAAAAGAATAACATAGGCATTATCAGACTCCCAAAAGGAGAAGAGAGGAAGAAAGGAAGAGAAAGTTTATTTGAAGAAATAATGGCTGGGAAATTCCCAAACATTGGGAGAGATTTGGATATACAAGTTGATGAAGCCAACAGGTCACCTCAAAATTTCAATCAAAAACATTCTTCTCCAAGACACGTAATAATAAAATTGTCTAAAACCAAAGACTAAGAGAGAATCTTAAAAACAGCAAGAAAACATTTTTTCATTAAAGGGAACCACCGTAAGTCTATCAGCAGAGACCTTACAGGATGAGAGAATGGTAACACACGCAAAGTGCTCAAAGAAAGAAACTGCCAACCAAGAATACTTTACTCAGGAAAGTTCTCCTTCATAATTAAAGGTGAAATAAAGACTTTTCCTAATAATAATAATACTAATAAAGAAAGCTAAGGGAATTCATCACTATTAAACCTGAATTACAAAAAATGCTAAAAGGATTTTTCAAGCTAGGAAAAAAAAAAGGATGCTAAGCAGTATCCTGACATCATCACATTCTGAATACCCTAATACTGTAAAATGGTAATGTACAACTGTTTAAATCTAGAATAAAATTTAAGGGACAAAAATATTAAAAATATCAACAGTTTCAATAATCTGTTAATAGATACACTATAAAAAAAAGTACACAAAACATAAAGAGATGGGAACCAAAGCATACCGCTCTGGAAAATTATAAATTTACAAAGGAAGGCAGAAAGAAAAGAAGAGAAAAATGGAATGATAAAACACACAGGAAAAAATTAATAGAGTGATATTAGTCATACCGATCAATAATTACTGTAAATGTCAAGTTCAATTCTTTAATCAAAAGGCATTGAGTGGCTAGATAGATTAAAAAAAGACAAAATGCAGTGTATGCTGCCTACAAGAGACTCACCACAGCTCTGAAGATACACATAGATTCAAAGCGAATGGATGGGAAAGATACTACACACAAGCGGAGAATAAGAGACAGCAGGGACAGGGCTGCCTCGGTGGCTCAGTCATTAAGCATCTGCCTTCGGCTCAGATCATGATCCCAGGGTGCTGGGATCGAGCCCCACATCGGGCTCCTGCTCAGCGGGAAGCCTGCTTCTCCCTCTCCCACTCCCCCTGCTTGTGTTCCCTCTCTTGCTGTGTCTCTCTCTGTCAACTAAATAAATAAAATCTTTAAAAAAAAAAAAGGGGGAGAGAGAGCAGGGACAGCTATACTAATATCAGACAAAATAGATTTTCAACCAAAAATGGTAGTAAGAGACAAAGATCACCATTATATAATAAGGGGGTCAATTAATCAAGAATATATAACAATTATAAATATAATATTTATCAAAGCATCTGAATATATTAAGCAAATACAGATCTCATGGGAGAAAAGCAATCATAATAGTAGGAGACTTCAACCACCCACTCTATTTTTTTCACATTTTTATTAATTTTTAAAGATTTATTTATTTTAGAAAGAAAGCAAGAGAGAGAGAAAGAGAGCAGGGGGAGGGGCGAGGGAGAAGGAGAAAATGCTCAAGCAGACTCCCCTCTCAGCGGGGAGCTGGATTCAGGACTCAATCCCAGGACCCTGAGATTATGACCCGAGCCAAAAGCAAGAGTCAGACGCTTAACACACTGAGCCACCCAGGTGCCCAAGTTTTTATTTAAATTCCAGTTAGTTAACATAGTGTAATATGAGTTTCAGGTGTCAACTTTAGTGATTCATCACTTACATACAACACCCAATGCCCATCATAACAAGTGCACTCCTTAACCCTTTTAACATGCCCCCTACCCTCAAGTCCCCTTTAGTAACCCTTAATTTTTTCTCTATAGTTAAGAGTTTGTTTTCTGGTTTGCCTTTCTCTTTCCCTGCATGTGCCCCCCACCATGTTCATGTTTTGTTTCTTAAGTTCCACATATGCATGAAATCCTATGGTACTTGTCTTTCTCTGACTTATTTCACTTAGTGTTATACTCTCTAGCTCCATCCACACCATTGAATATGGCAAGATTTCATTGTTTCTGATTGCTGAGTAATAAACCATTGGTATATATATATCACATCTTTTTTAAAGATTTATTTATTTAAATTTTATTTATTTATTTGGAGAGAGCAAGCACGGGTTGGGGGAGGGGCAAAGGGAGAGGGAGAAAGAATCCCAAGCAGACTCTACACTGAGTGCTGAGCACAGAGCCCATTCGGGGCTTGATTCCAGGATTCTGAGATAATGATCTGAGATGATATCAAGAGTCAGACACTAACCGACTGAGCCACCCGGGTGCCCCAATTTATTCATTTTGAGGGGGGAGCCTAAGGAGGGGGAGAAAGGAGAGAAAATCTCAAGTAGACTCTCTGCTGAGCTTGAAGCCCACGGAGGGTCTCGAACTCATGACCCTGAAATCCCAACCTGACCCAAAACCAAGAGTTGATCCCTTAACCTACTGTGCCACCCAGGTGTCCTTATACTACATCTTTACCCATTTATCAGCTGATGGACACTTGGGCTGTTTCCATAATATGGCTATGGTAAATAATGCTACTAGAAATATGTATTCCTTTGAATCAGTATTTTTGTATCCTTTGGGTAGATACCTAGTAGTACAATTGCGGGATCATAGGGTAGTTCTATTTTTAACTTTTTGAGGAACCTCCCTACTATTTTCCAGTGGTTACACCAGTTTCCATTCCCACCAACAGTGTAAGAGGGTTTCCCTTTCTCTACATCCTTGCCAACATCTGTTGTTTCCTGTGTTGTTAAATTTTAGTCATTCTGACAGGTCTGATCATAATTTTAATTTGCATTTCCCTGATGATGAGTGATATTGAGCATCTTTTCATGTGTCTGTGAGCCATCTAGATGTCTTCTTTGGAAAAATGTCTATTCATGTCTTCTGTCCATTTTTTAACTGGATTATTTGTTTTTGGGGTGTTGAGTTTTATACATTCTCTATATATTTTGGATACTAACCCTTTATCAGATATGTAATTTGCAAATATATCGCCCCCTTTCCAAATGTTACCTTTTAGTTTTGTTGATTGTTTCCTTCGCTGTGCAGAAGCTCTTTATCTTGATTAAATCCCAAATGTTTATTTTTGCTTTTGTTTCCCTTACCTCAGGGGACATATCTAGTAAGAAGTTGCCATGGCTGATGTCATGGCTCGTGATCACCTCTAGGATTTTGATGGTTTCCTGTCTCCCATTTAGATCTTTTAAAATTTATTTTTGGGGGCGCCTGGGTGGCTCAGTTGGTTAAGCGACTGCCTTTGGCTCAGGTCATGATCCTGGAGGCCCTGGGATCGAGTCCCGCATCGGGCTCCCTGCTCGGCAGGGAGTCTGCTTCTCCCTCTGACCCTCTTCCCTCTTGTGCTCTCTATTTCTCATTCTCTGTCTCTCAAATAAATAAATTCTTTAAAAAAAAATAAAATAAAATCTATTTTTGTGTATGGTGTTAGAAAATGGTCCAGTTTTCCCAACACCATTTGTTGAAGAGACTTTATTCCATTGGATAGTCTTTTCTGCTTTGTTGAAGATTAATTGACCATATAGTTATGGGTTCATTTCTGGGTTTTCTGTTCCATTGATCTATGCATCTGTTTTTGTGCCAGTACCATACTACAGCTTTGTAAAATATAACTGCAAGTCCATTGTGATGTCTCCAGCTTTGCTTTTCTTTTTCAAGATTTGCTTTGGCTATTCAGGGTATTTTGTTGTTCCATACAAATTTTAGGACTGTTGCTCTAGCTCTGTGAAAAATGCTGGTGCTATTTTGACAGGGACTGCATTAAATGTGTAGATTGCTTTGGATAGTATAGACATTTTAACAATATTTGTTCTTTCAATCCATAAGCATGGAATATTTTCCCATTTCGTTGTGTCCTCTTTAATTTCTTTCATCAGTGTTTTATACTCTTTAGAGTACAGATCTTTTACCTCTTTGGTTAGGCTTATTTCCAGATATCTTATGGTTTTTGGTACAATTCAAAATGGGACCGATTCCTTGATTTCTTTCTGCTGCTTCGTTATCACTGTATAGAAATGCAGCAATTTCTATATGTTGATTTTGTACCCTGTAACTTTTCTATATGTTGATTTTGTGTACTGTGACTTTACTGAATTTTTTGGTGGTGTTTTTTGGGTTTTCTATAGAGTAAACATGTCATCTACAAATAGTGAAAGTTTGACTTCTTCCTTGCTGATTTTGATATTTCTTTTTGTTGTCTGATGCTGAGGCTAGGACTTCCAGTACTATGTTAAATAATGCAGTGAGAATGGACATCCCAGTCTTGTTCCTGACCATAGAGGAAAAGCTCTCAGGTTTTCCCCATTGATGATGATATTAGCTTTGGGCTTTTTGTATATGGACTTTATGATATTGAGGGTTTTATTATAAATGGATGTTGTACTTTGTCAAATGATTTTTCTGCATCTCTTGAGAGGATCATATGGTTCTTATGCTTTCTTTCATGAATGTGGTGTATCACATTGATTGATTCACAACTATTGAACCACCCGTGCATCCCAAGAATAAATCCCACTTGATCATGGTGAATGATTCTTTTAAAGTACTCCAGGATTCAATTTGCTAGTATTTTGTTGAGAATTTTCACATCCATGTTCAGCATTGGCTGGTAGTCCTCTTTTTTAGTGGAGTATTTGTCTGCTTTTGGAATTAGGGTAATGCTGGCCTCATAGAAAGAGTTTCAAAGTTTTCCTTCCATTTCTATTTTTTTGGAATAGTTTGAGAAGAATAGGTATTAACTCTAATGCTGCAGGACAGATCACAGGACGGGTCACAAAACAAGTCTTAGTAAATTTAAGAAGAATGAAATCACACCTCAGTATTCTTTCCAACCACAAAAGTAGAAATAAATAACAAGAGGAAATTTGGAAAATTAACAAATACATGGGATTAAGTAGCATGCTCCTGAATTACCAATGGGTCAAAGAAGAAATCAAAAGGGAAAACAAGAACTATCTTGAAATAACTAAAAATGGAAGGACAACATATTATAACTTATGGGATGCTACAAAAGTAGTTCTAAGAGGGAAGTTTATAGTGATAAATGCCTACATTGAAGAAACAAAAATATCTCAAATAAACAACCTCACTTTACACCTCATAGACGTAAAAAAGAACTAAGCCCACAGTGAGAAGAAAGAAAATAGCAAAGATCAGAGCAGAAAGAAATAAAACAGGAAGATCAGTAAAACTAAGACTTTTTTCTAAAAAGATAAACAAAATTCACAAAACTTTAGCTAGACTAACTCAGAAAAACAGAGAGAGGACTCATCTACAGTCAGAACTGAAAAATGAGACATTACAACTGATATTATAGAAAGACAAATGATTATAAGGAACTTCTCATAAGTATATTCCAAACTGAATAACCTAGAGAAATGGATTAATTTTTAGAAACATAATCCACATATAGTATATTTGGTCTGAACATGATTCAGCCTGAATCATGAAGAAATAGAAAATCTGAGCAGATTAGTACCAAGTAAGGAAATTGAAACTCTAATAAAAAGTCTCCCAGGACAGAAATGCCTCAGACCAGATGGTCTCACTGGCGATTTCCACTAAACATTTAAAGAAGAACTAATGCCATTTCTTCTCAAACTACCCTAAAAGCATTGTTCCAAATTCACATTTATTTATGAAGCCACCACTACCTGATACAAAAGCCAGATAAGGATACTACAAGAAAAGAAAAATATAGGGCTATCCCTGTGAATATAGATGCAAAAATTCTCAACAAATGCAGAAAACCAAATTCAGTGCATATTACAAGGGTCTTTCACCATGATCAAGTGGGGTTTATCCCTCAGATGCAAATATTATTTAACATATGCAAATCAATAAATGTGTGCTACACATTAATAGAATGAAAAAATAAAAATCATCTCAATAGATGCAGAAAAAGCACTTGACAAAGTATAACATCCTTTCATGATTAGAAAAGAAAAAACACTGAGCAAATTAGGTATAGAAAAAAACATACCTCAACACAATAAAGCCCATATATGAAAAACTCACAGACATCATCAGAATCAATGGTGAGAAGTTGAAAGCTCTTCCTCTAGTATCAGGAACCACACAAAAGTGTCTACTCTCACCACTCCTATTCAACATAGTACTAAAAAATCATAGCCATAGCAATCAGGTAAGGAAAAGAAATAAAAGGCAACCAAATAGGAAAGAGAAGTAAAATTACCTTTGCAGATGATTTGATGTTCTATATACAAAATCCTAAAGACCCCACCAAAGTTGAACAATTCAACAAATTCAGTAAAGTTGCAAGATGCAAAATCAACATACAGAAAACAGTTGCACTTCTATACACCAATAATAGAACATCTGAAAAAGAAAGAAAACAATCCCATTTACAGTAGCATCAAAAACAATAAAATTTAACCAAGGAGGCAAAATATCTGTACACTGAAAGGTAGAAGACATTGATGAAAGAAATCAAAAAAGACACAAATAGAAAGACACCCTTGTTTATGGACTGGAGAAATTAATACTGTTAAAATGTCCATATTACCCAAAGCCATCTATAGATTCAAAGCAATTTGTATGAAGATTCTACTGACAATTTTTAGACAAAAAGAAAAGACAATTCTAAAATTTATATGGAACCATAAAAGACCCTGAATAGCTAAAGCAGTCTTGAGAAAGAAGAACAAAGTCAGAGGTGGTTACTGATTTCAAACTAGATTATAAAGGTATAATAATCAAAACAGTATTGTACTGGCATAAAAACAGGCACACAGAGCAATGGAAAAGAACTGATAGCCCAGAAATAAACCCATGCACAGATGGTCAACTGATATTTGACAAAGAAACCAAGAATACTCAATGGACTAAAGACAGGTTCTTCAATAAATGGTGCTGGGGGAAAAAAAAGGATATTCACATGCAAAAGAATGAAACTACGACCCATATCTTACACCACCCACAAAAATTAACTCAAAGATGTAAATGTAAGACCTAAAACCATGAAATTCCTAGAAGAAAACAGGACAAATACCTCCTTGATATGGGCCTTAGCAATGATTTTTTAGAAATGACTCCTAAAGCACAAGCAACAAAATCAAAATAAACAAGTGGGACTACATCAAACCGAAAAGCTCCTGCACAGAAGAAATGATCAACAAAATGAAAACAACAACAACAACAAAAACCTATGGAATAGGAAACATATTTGCAAATTATATCTGATAAAGGGTTAATATCCAAAACATATAGAGTTCATACAACTCAAAAGAAAACCAAACCAAACCAATCCAATTGAAAATAGGCAAACAACCTGATTAGACATTTTCCCAAGGATATACAAATGGCCAACAGGTACATGAAAGATGCTCAACATCACTAATCATTAGGAAAACCAAATCACAATGCAAAATCTCATACCTGTTAGAATGGCTATCATCTAAAAGACATGAGATAACAAAAGCTGGTGAGGATGTGGAGAAAAGGGAAGTCATGTGCACTATTGGTGGGATTTTCAGTAGGTGCAGCCACTACAGAAAACAGTACAGAGATTCCTCAAAAAATTAAAGATAATATGTTACCATATGATCTAGCAATTCCACTTCTGGGTATTTATCCTAAGGAAATGAAGACACTGTCCAAAAGGTGTCCGTACCCTCATGTTCCTAATAGTGCTATTCACAACATCCAAGAAATAGAAACAAGCTGTGTCCATCAATGGATGAATGGATAAAGAAAATGTGGTATATATACAGTGGAGTATTACTCGGCTATAAAGAATAGGGAAATCCTGCCATTTGCCACAACATGGATGGATCTTGAGGGCATTATGCTAAGTGAAGTAAGTCAGAGAGAGAAAGACAAATACTGTATGATCTCAATCTGAACTCTAAAAAGAAAAAAAAACAAGTATCACATTTTTGTTACAGGAAATGGGGGTGGGGTGGGAGTAGGAAATTGGATGAAGGAGGTCAAAAGGTACAAGCTTCCAGTTATAAGATCAGTAAGATCTCTAGGGATGTAATATACAAAATAATTACTATAGTTAACACTGTCGTGTGGTACATTTGAAGGTTGTTAAGAGAGTAATAGGTCCTAAGAGTTCTTATCACATGGGAAGCAATGTTTTTTTCTTTCTTTTTAATTTAATCTGTAGATGATGACTGTTAATGAAACTTACTGTGGGAACCATTCCACAATATTTGTAAGCCAAATCATTACGCTGTACACCCTAAACTTATATAGTGCTGTATGTCAATGCTATCTCAATCGAATGGGGGAAAATCTGGGAAAAAAACCTATAATGCAAAATTGATACATATCCTGTTGCAACAAAAATATAACTGAGAACACATATCTTGCAGGATGGAAAAATGATGCACATTGGAAGATTAAAGTCATCATTGCTTCCAAAAATTTTCCAGAAGGTAGCCATCATATCCCTGGCTCAATTACCTTATACTATGATTAGTCAATCCTTATCATGACATAGAGTACTGACAGTTGTATTTGTTAGTGCATACTGTTGTTTTATTCCTCTACCTCATCTTCCTTCTTTCTGAAGCATGTTATCTCTCCCCCTCTATTGCTAGCTCTTCATTTCATATAAAGAGCCTTGCTGCTTTGTTCAACCTTGAGGCCATATTATCTTAGCATTGCCTGATATTCAAAACTATTTGCTTACATGGTATGCTGATTTTGTACATTTTTTACGATGAGGAATGTTTTATTCTTGTAGAATTCTTTAAAAATTGAGGTATAATTTACACAAATCTCAAGGTTACAGGTTGTTGAATTTTGATGAATATATGTATCAGGCAACCTGCAACTGAATTAAGGAATAGAACATTTCCATCATTAAGGACAGTTTCTTCATGCCATTTCTAATCAATCCCTCTACACCAATAACCACTATTATGATTTCCATTCCCACACACTAGATTTATCTGTTTTTTTGAACTTCCTGTAAAAGGAAACATGCAGTTGGCACTCTCTTGATCAACATAATATTTTGGCAATTTTCCATGTCATTGAATGTATCATCATTTTATTCTTTTGTTGCTGAGTAATATTCAATTTTATGAATAAAGCACAATATATTTCCTGTTGTCTTGGTGATGAACATTTGTTACTAGGTTTTTTTATTATATATAATTTTTATTTGAGAGAGAGCATGAGCAAGAGGGACAGAGGGGGAATGAGAGAGAATTTCTCAAGCAGACTCCATGCTGAGCATGGAGCCCAATGCAGGGGCTTGATTTTCTTGACCCTGAGATCATGACCTGAGGCGAAACACAGTTGGATGCTCAGCCAACTGACCACCCAGGTGCCCCTATTTTATATAAAGGTGCAATGTATATTCTTGTACAGATCTTTTTGTATACATATAAACTTATTTTTCTTGGGCATATAGGACTGGGAATGTCTTGCTAGATAAGAAATGTCTGGTTATGAGGAACTTCCTGGTTTTCCTAAGGGCTTACAAGATTTTACATTCATACCAGTAATGTAGGAGAGTTAGTTTCTCTGCATCCTTGCTAACACTTAATATTATTTTTCAATTTTAGCCATTCTTATATGTGTGTGGTAATATTACATCGTGGTTTTATTTTGCATTTTCCTATTAATAAGGTTGAGCACCTTTTAAGGTGACTGTTGTGAAGGGAATGTTAAAATATTTGCCACTATTTTTTTAATTAATTGATTTGCTTTATTTTTTATATAAATAAATGTGATTTCCTTGGATTATGAATGTTTTCTCTGAGTTACTGGCTTTTTTAATTTGTTTTGTCTTTTTTTTAAATGGGTATCTACAATTTTGAAAATTTCATATTTCATTTTATATATGCACAATTTACTTAGTTGAATTATTTCCAATGTTTATTTTAAATAATATTGTATCATATCCTTGAAATTATTTTACACATTTTCTTAAGATATATTTTATAAGAGACTTAATTTGAGTCAGAAAGTATGTGCGCAGGGAGGAGGAGCAAGATGGCGGAGGAGTAGGAGACCTAAATTTCATCTGGTCTCAGGAATTCAGCTGGATAGAGATCAAACCATTCTGAACGCCTACGAACTCAACAGGAGATCGAAGAAAAGAATAGCAGCAACTCTCTGAATGGAAAAGCGACCACTTTCTGGAAGGTAGGACGTGCGGAGAAGTGAATCCGAGGCGATATTCGGGAGGATAGACGGCGGGGGAGGGGGCCTCCGTCGGCCATTTCTGGCAAGTGATAGAGCCGCGGAGCACAAAATCGGACCTTTTAGAAGCTGGCTCCGCGGAGGGACGTCGCTCCAGTGGCTAAGCGGGGGTGGAACCCTCGCGGGACAGTGTGGTCTCAGGACCCTCGGGGTCACAGAAAGACCGGGGGTGCCTGAGTGCGGCAGAGCTCCCAGGGATCGGAGCGGGGAAGCCGGCTGCAGAGACGGAGCCGAGGCGCGGGCTCTCAGCTCGGGGTGGCCATAAACTGTGATCCGCGGCCCAGTCGGGCCACTGCTCCTCCAGCAGGGACCCAACAAGCGGCAGATCCGGGGAGACTCCCCTTCCTCTCCAGGGAGGAGCGGCGCGGGAGCGCACCGCAGGGATCTGCTGGGTTTGGAGACTCCACACGGGGTCGGGTGCCAGAGATAGAAACGCTCGGTCACAGGCCGGGTGAGCACGGAGTGCGGCCGGAGACCGGGGAGACGGGAGTGATTGACTGCTTTTCTCTGGAGACTCACTGAGGAGTGGGGCCCTGAGTTCTCAGCTCCTCCGGGGCAGAGACTGGGAGGCCGCCATGATCACTCTCGTCCTCCAAAAAGACAAACAGAAAGCTTTCAGGGAACAAAAGCTCCTGAGAGCAAACCCGAGCAGCTTGCTTAGCCCGACCGGCGAGGGCGGGGCAATTCTGCCTCCGGCAAAGACATTTGGGAACCACGGCAACAGGCCCCTCCCCCAGAAGATCAGCACCAACAGCCAGCAAGCCAAGACCAAGTTTACCGATCAAGGAGAATGGGAGAACTCCAGCGCTAGGGGAATACTGCACATAGAATTCATGGCTATTTTCCCATGATTCTTTAGTCTTTCAAAGTTATTTTTTTTACCTTTCCCTTTTTTTTTTCTTTTTCCCTTTTTCAACCAACATCATATACAATCCTTTTAAAAAATTTTTTTATTTTTCATTTTTAGAGTTATATTATATTCCTTCATAGTAGTTACCCTTATTTTTGGTATATACATATAAGTTGTTCTCTCTTTAAAATATTGGGATAGTTTCTTCTAACCAAAATACACCCTAAATCTCTAGTGTATGGCTTTGTTCTAGTCTCCTGCCTGATCACATTTTCTCCTTTTTTAAATCCTCTTCTTTTTTCAACCAACTTATCAATTCCTTTTATAAAATCTTTTATAATTTTCATCTTTACAGTCATATTCCATCCCTTCATCGTATTTACCCTTATTTTTGTACATATGTAAGTTTTTCTTTCTTTAAAGTTTTGGGAGACACTTTCTTCTAACAGACCAAAATACGCCCAAAATCTAGCATTGATTTGATCATATTCTGTTTTTTTGTTGTTTTGTTTTTGTTTGTTTGTTGTTATTTTTTTTCTTTTTCTTTTTTCTCTCTTTCCCTTTCTTTTTCCCTGGTTTCAGGTCTTTTCTGATTTGTTTGGTGTATATTTTTGGTGGATGTTGTTACCCTGTTAGCATTTTGTTCTCTCATTCATCTATTCTCCTCTGGACAAAATGACAAGATGGAAAAAATCACCTCAACAAAAAGAACAAGAGGCAGTACTGACTGCCAGGGACCTTCTCAATATGGACATTAGTACAATGTAGGACCTAGAGTTCAGAATGATGATTTTAAATATACTAGCTGGGTTTGAAAAAACCATGGAAGTTATTAGAGAAACACTTTCTGGAGAAATAAAATAACTAAAATCTAAACAAGTTGAAATCAAAAAGGCTATTAATGAGGTGCAATAAAAAATGGAGGCTCTAATTGCTAGGATAAATGAGGAAGAAGAGAGAATTAGCAATAAAGAAAACCAACTGATGGAAAATAAAGAAGCTGAGAATATGACAAATAAACAACTTCAGGATCACGAGGGCAGAATTCAAGAGATAAGTGATACCATAAGACAAAACAATATTAGAATAATTGGGATCCCAGAAGAAGAAAGAGAGGGGCAGATGGTATTTTGGAGCAAATTATAAGAGAGAACTTCCCTAATTTGGGGAAGGAAGCAGGCATCAAAATCCAGGAGGAACAAAGACACCCCCTCAAAATCAATATATATAAGTCAACACCCCGACATCTAATAATAAAACTTACGAGTCTCAGAGACAAAGAGAAAATCCTGAAAGAGGCTCGAGAGAAGAGATCTGTAACCTACAATGGTAGAAACATTAGATTAGCAACAGACCTATCCACAGAGACCTGGCAGGCCAGAAAGGACTGGCATGATATCTTCAGAGCACTAAACGAGAAAAATATGGAGCCAAGAATACTATATCCAACTACGCTGTCACTGAAAATTGAAGGAGATAAAAAGCTTCCAGGACAAACAAAAACTAAAGGAATTTGCAAACACGAAACCAGTCCTCCAAGAAATATTGAAAGGGGTCCTCTAAGCAAAGAGAGAGCCTAAAAGCAGCATACACCAGAAAAGAACACAGACAATATACAGTAACAGTCACCTTACAGGCAATACAATGGCACTAAATTCATATCTTTCGATAGTTACCCTGAATGTAAATGGGCTAAATGCCCCCAATCAAAAGACACAGGCTATCAGATTGGATAAAAAGACAAGACCCATCGATATGCTCTCTGAAGAGACTCATTTTAGACCCAAAGACACCCCCAGATTGAAAGTGAGGGGGTGGAAAACCATTTACCATGCTAATGGACACCAAAAGAAAGCTGGGGTGGCAATCCTCATTTCAGACAAACTAGATTTTAAACCAAAGACTGTAATAAGAGATGAGGAAGGACACTATATCCTATTTCAAGGGTCTATCCAACAAGAAGATCTAACAATTGTAAATATCTATGCCCCTAACATGGGAGCAGCCAATTTTATAAGGCAATTAATAACAAGCAAAGAAACACATTGACAACAATACAATAATAGTGGGAGACTTTAACACTCCCCTGACTGAAATGGACAGATCATCAAGGCAAAAGATCAACAAGGAAATAAAGACTTTAAATGACACACTGGACCAAATGGACTTCACAGATATATTGAGAACATTCAATCCCAAAGCAAAAGAATACACATTCTTCTCTAGTGCCATTGGAACATTCTCCAGAATAGATCACATCCTAGGTCACAAATCAGGTCTCAACCAGTACCAAAAGATTGGGATCATTCCCTGCGTATTTTCAGACCACAGTGCTTGGAAACTAGAACTCAATCACAAGAGGAAAGTTGGAAAGAGCTCAAATACATGGAGGCTAAAGAGCATCCTACTAAAGAATGAATGGGTCAACCAAGAAATTAAAGAAGAATTAAAACAATTCATGGAAACCAATGAAAATGAACACATAACTGTTCAAAATCTTTGAAATGCAGCAAAGAAGTCCTAAGAGGAACGTATACAGCAATACAAGCCTTTTTCAAGAAACAAGAAAGGTCTCAAATACACAACCTAACCCTACACCTAAAGAAGCTAGAGAAAAAAACAGCAAAGAAAGCCTAAACCCAGCAGGAGAAGAGAAATAATAAAGATCAGAGCAGAAATCAATGAAATAGAAACCAAAAGATCAGTAGAACAGATCAACAAAACTAGGAGCTGGTTCTTTGAAAGAATTAACAAGATTGATAAACCCCTGGCCAGACTTATCAAAAAGAGAAATGACCCGAATCAACAAAATCATGAATGAAAGAGGAGAGATCACAACCAACAACAAAGAAATACAATTATAAGAACATATTATGAGCAACTATATGCCAGCAGATTAGATAATCTGGAAGAAATGGATGTATTCCTAGAAATGTATCAACTACCACACTGCACCAGGAAGACATAGAAAACCTGAACAGACCTATACCCACTAAGGAAATTGAAGTAGTTATCAAAAATCTCCTAACAAAAGCCCAGGGCCAGATGGCTTCCCAGGGGAATTCTACCAAACATTTCAAGAAGAATTAATACCTATTCTTCTGAAACTGTTCCAAAAAATAGAAATGGAAGGAAAACTTCTAAACTCATTTTATGAGGCCAGCATTACCTTGATCCCCAAACCAGACAAAGACCCCGTCAAAAAGGAGAATTACAGACCAATATCCTTGATGAACACGGATGCAAAAATTCTCACCAAAATACTAGCCAATAGGATGCAACAGTACATTAAAAGGATTATTCACCACGACCAAGTGGGATTTATCCCTGGGCTGCAAGGTTGGTTCAACATCTGCAAATCAATCAATGTGGTACAATACATTAATAAAAGAAAGAACAAGAACCATATGATCCTCTCAATAGATGCAGAAAAAGCATTTCACAAAATACAGCATCCTTTCTTGATTAAAACTTTTCAGACTATAAGGATAGAGGGTACATACCTCAATATCATAAAAGCCATCTATGAAAAACCCACAGCGAACATCATTCTCAATGGGGAAAAGCTGAGAGCTTTCCCCCTAAGGTCAGGAATGCGGCAGGGATGTCCACTATCACGACTGCTATTCAACATGGTATTAGAAGTCCTAGCCACAGCAATCAGACAAAAGAAAGAAATAAAAGGCATCCGAATTGGCAAAGAAGAAGTCAAATACTCACTCTTTGCATATGATATGATGTTTTATGTGGAAAACCCAAAAGACTCCACCCCAAAACTGCTAGAACTCATAGAGGAATTCAATAAAGTGGCAGGCTATAAAATCAATGCACAGAAATCAGTGGCATTCATATACACCAACAAGACAGAACAAAGAGAAATTAAGGAGTCGATCCCATTCACAACTGTACCCAAAACCATAAGATACCTAGTAATAAATCTAACCAAAGAGGCAAAGGATCTGTACTCAGAAGACTATAAAACACTCATGAAAGAAATTGAAGAAGACACAAAGAAATGGAAAAATGTTCCATGCTCATGGATTGGAAGAACAAACATTGTGAAGATGTCAATGCTACCTAGAGCAATCTACACATTCAATGCAATCCCTATCAAAATACCATCCACTTTTTTCAAAGAAATGGAACAAATAATCCTAAAATTTGTATGGAACCAGAAAAGACCCCGAACAGCCAGAGAAATGTTGAAAAAGAAAAGCAAAGCTGGCGGCATCACAATTCCGGACGTCCAGCTCTATTACAAAGCTGTCGTCATCAAGACAGTATGGTACTGGCACAAAAACAGACACATCGATCAATGGAACAGAATAGAGAGCCCAGAAATGGACCCTCAACTCTATGGTCAACTCATCTTTGACAAAGGAGGAAAGAATGTCCGATGGAAAAAAGACAGTCTCTTCAACAAATGGTGTTGGGAAAATTGGATAGCCACATACAGAAGAATGAAACTGGACCATTTCCTTACACCACACACAAAAATAGACTCCAAATGGTTGAAAGACCTAAACGTGAGACAGGAGTCCATCAAAATCCTAAAGGAGAACACAGGTAGCAACCTCTTCGACCTCAGCCGCAGCAACTTCTTCCTAGAAACAGCGCCAAAGGCAAGGGAAGCAAGGGCAAAAATGAACTCTTTGGACCTCATTAAGATAAAAAGCTTTTGCACAGCAAAAGAAACAGTCCACAAAACCAAAAGACAACCGATAGAATGGGAGAAAATATTTGCAAATGACATATCAGATAAAGGGCTAGTATCCAAAATCGATAAAGAACTTCTTAAACTCAACACCCAAAGAACAAATGATCCAATCAAGAAATGGGCAGAAGACATGAACAGACATTTTTCCAAAGAAGACATCCAAATGGCCAACAGACACATGAAAAAGTGCTCAACATCGCTCGGCATTAGGGAAATCCAAATCAAAACCTCAATGAAATATCACCTCACACCAGTCAGAATGGCTAAATTTAACAAGTCAGGAAACGACAGATGTTGGCGAGGTGTGGAGAAAGGGGAACCCTCCTACACTGTTGGTGGGAATGCAAGCTGGTGCAGCCACTCTGGAAAACAGTATGAACGTTCCTCAAAATGTTGAAAATAGAGCTACCTTACGACCCAGCAACTGCACTACTGGGTATTTACCACAAAGATACAAATATTGGGATCCGAAGGGGTACGTGCATCCTGATGTCTATAGCAGCAATGTCCACATTAGCCAAACTATGGAAAGAGCCAAGATGTCCATACAGATGAATGGATAAAGAAGAGGTGGTATATATACCCAATGGAATATTATGCAGCCATCAAAAGGAATGAAAGCTTGGCATTTGCAATGACATGGATGGAACTGAAGGGTATTATGCTGAGTGAAATAAGTCAATCAGAGAAAGACATGTATCATATGACCTCACTGATATGAGGAATTCTTTTTTTTTTGATATGAGGAATTTTTAATCTCAATAAATAAACTGAGGGTTGCTGGAGTGGTGGGGGTGGGAGCAATGGGGTGGCTGGGTGATAGACCTTGGGGAGGGTATGTGCTATGGTGAGCGCTGTGAATTGTGTAAGACTGTTGAATCACAGACCTGTACCTCTGAAACAATACATTATATGTTAAAAAAAAAAAAGAAGATGATGATAACAGGAGGGGAAGAATGAAGCGGGGGAAATCAGAGGGGGAGACGAACCATGAGAGATGATGGACTCTGAGAAACAAAGTGAGGGTTCTAGAGGGGAGGGGGTTTGGGGGGATGGGTTAGCCTGGTGATTGGTATTAAAGAGGGCATGTACTGAATGGAGCACTGGGTGTTATACGCAAACAATGAATCATGGAACACTACATCAAAAACTAATGATGTAATGTATGGTGATTAATATAACATAATAAAAAAAGATTTCAAACTGTAAAGTAAAAAAAAAGTGTGTGCACAGTATAATATATATATGATATATATGTGTGTGTATGTGTGTATAAACAATTCCTTTTCCATTCATATTCTGTATAAACACATACTAAAGAAGTCAATCTAGGTCTTTGGGGCCCTGAATTTTAACTTTTCAATTCCACTAATTATTATTTTCAGATATAAACTATGATTTTCCCCTTTCTTGTTATACATTAACTATATTTCTCATTAAAAAAGAAAGAGCTCTCCCAAATGTAACGTGGAAGAAAAAGAGTATATATTTATTAAGAACCCATTACGTGAGAGGCACAGAGCTATCGTCTGGATATAAATGATCTCATTTGATGCACAGATCAAACCAATGAGTTTTTTTTCTCATTTCATTTTTTAAAACTGAAAAAGCTGAAATCTGAGACATCTAAGCACATCCAATTAGCAAATGGTAGAGGCAAGATTCAAATCAGGTGGTCTGCCTCTAAGTCTGAGTACTTTTCTCCGTTCAACTGGCTACCTTCCTAATAAAATTCCCATAAAACAGTGTGGCAAAAGTGATGTAAAGGCACAATTTAGCCACCACTTTCTAGTTCCTTCCACATATAAGTTATGTGAAATGTTGGGGTTTGGGTGCAAGAAGGAATTCTTGAGATGTCTTTAGTGCAAAAAAGGTGGTTTTATTAAAGCACAGAGACAGGACCCGTGGGCAGAAAGAGCTGCAGAAGGGTTGTGAGGAGTGGCCAATTATATACTTTCAAGTTAGGAGGGGGTTAGGGATAGTGGGATATCTCTAAGGAATTTTGGATGCAAGGTTTCCAGGGTCTTGAAGGGCTAGCTACTGTTAGGATAAGGTCATTTACCACTGTCAAGTAAAACCTTAGTCATGAGACCCTTCAGGTGTCTATCAGTGAGCCATAAGCTTGGAGGATGGTTACTAAGATATATATCTTGGGGCCAGGGGAAGGGGGTAGAGATAAAGGAAGTTTCCAAAGGAATTTTTGTATGTTAAAGAAGATTTACAGGACCCTGGAAGTTGGGCTAATGTCAAGCTAAGGTTGCCTTTTGCCTCTCCTCTAGTAAAGTATTAACATTCAGGCTGTTGAGTTCCTGGAGGAAGCTCACCCTGTCAGTCTTAAGTACTTGGCAATGACCTACAAAGGGAATCTTTTTTTGTTTTCCTACATTTCCTTTGCCTTTGTACTCCACATCAGTGAGGAGCTTGGAAGTCACCACTCCATTCTAACAACAGGTAAAAAACTGAACAGACTGAAAAAAATAACAGCTCTTCTTGGATTCATAAGAGAGAAGAGGACACAGAGCAAACTGTTGCCTCTAAGACTGGAGAGACCGAGAAACAAATGTAGGTCATCATGGCTTACCAGAGCAGACTCAGGAGCAGAAAATGGTGCAGGAAAAGCTGAACTGCAACTGACGAAGTGCTGGAGATTCAGCGCAGATAAGTCTGAGAGTTAAAACTCCAGGGGGACCTAGTCATAGGAGAGGGCCCCAGAATATTGAGAAACTTACCTTTAGGAGCTCAACCGTGTTCACACAGTAAATATTGGAGAAAAATCCTCTCAGCCTTATGTCAGGGAAGTGGAAAAGGAACCATTTTGAAATACGCCAGAACACTCTTTTCTTCTTAACAAGACTTGCCCTCAGGGGAAACTAATTAACCAGAGCCTAACCTGTTGGGCTGTTATCAGAGCATAACTGACACCTGGGGATGGGAACTACCCAACCCCAGCTTATTTTAGCCATCTTGTCCTACCTAAGGGGTAGAAAATAAATGAGAAACACTTGAAAGGTTCACAGTCCGGAGGCATAGGTTCATTAAAAGACTGGGACTGTGTCATAGTACTACAGAATGCTTCTCATCCTGTACACCTAACCACCACACTACTAAAAACCTATTCACAGCAGGTGCTTTTACCCAGTACATCATATCTGGCTATCAATAAGAAATTACAAGGCATACCAAAAGGCAACAAAACAAAACAAAACAATACAAAAAAAAACACACAATTTGAAGAGACAGAGCAAGATTCAGATCTAGACTCAGATATGGCAGGGAGATTGAAATGATCAGACTGGGAATTTAAGGGCTCTAATGGATAAAGAAGACTATATGCAAGAACAGACAGACACTCTGACCAGAGAGATGGAAATTCTACGAAAGAATCAAAAAGAAATTCTAAGTATAAAAACAACTGTAATAGAAATGAAGAATTCCTTTGGTTGGACTTATTAGTAGACTGGACACAGCTGAGGAAAGACTCTCTCAGAAGCTGTATCAATGGAATTCTCAAAAACCAAAGAAACTAAGACCTGGCTTTTTGAAAAATTCAATTAAATTGATAATCCTCTAAGTGGGCTACTTAAGAAAATACAAGAGATGACATAAATTACTGATATCAGAAATTAAAGATGGCACATCACTACAGATATCATGGACATTAAAAAGATACTAAAGAAATACTATGGATAGCTCTATGCCCACAAATTTGATAACTTACATAAAATGGATCGCTTTCTTGAAAGACAAAATCTGCCAAAATTCACATTAGAAGAAATAAAATATCTGAATAGGCTTGTGTCTATTAAATATATTGAATCAATAATGAATAAACTGCCCAAAACAAAGATCATCAGCCCCAAATGGGTTCATTGGTGAATTGTATCAAACATTTAAGAAAGAAATTGTACCAATTCTCTACAATCTTTTTCAGAGGAGAGAAGCAGGGGTGGGATACTTCCTAACTCATTACATTAGGCCAGCATTATCCTAATACCAAAACCAAAGACATTCAAAGAAATAAAAATATGGACCAATATCTCTCATAAATATAGATGCAAAAATCCTCAACAAGTATTAACAACTTTGGATACAAAAGAGTACAAAAATTATACAACATAACCAAGTGGGATTTATCCCAGATATGTGAGGCCAAATCAATGTTTGAAAATCATTAATGTAACCTAGCACATCAACAGACTAAAAAAGAAAAATCACATGATCTTATCAATAGATGCAGAAAAAGCTTTTGACAAAATTCAGTATCAATTCCTATTAAAAACTCCCAGTAAACTAGGAATAGAGGACAATTTTCTCAGCTTGAAAAAGACTATCTACAAAAACCCTACAGCTAATATCACACTTAATGGTGAGAAACTTGAAGTTTTCCCACTATGATCAGGTATAGGCAAAGATGTCCCCTCTCAACACTTCTTTTCAACACTGTACTGCAAGTCCTTACTAATGCAATATGGCAAAATAAGGCAAGAAAATAAAGGTATACAGATTGGGAAGGAAGATATAAAACTGTCTTTGTTCACAGATGACATGAATGTCTATATAGAAAATCTGAAAGAATCAACAAAATCGTGGAATATATGAATATAGAAAATTTGCAGACTATAAGAATAATGCACAAAAGTTTATGGCTTTCCTATATACCAACAATAAATTAGTGGAATTTGAAATTAAAAAGATATTATCATTTACATTAGCACCCCCCAGAAAATGAAATACTTAGGTATAAGTCTAACAAAGTATGTACAAAATCTATACAAATAAAACTATAAAACTGATGAACAAAATCAAAGAACCAAAAAACTGGATAAGAAGACAATATGTCAAGATGTCAGTTTGTCCCAACTTGATCTATAGATTCAGGGCAATTGCAATAACAATCCTGGCAAGTTATTTTGTGGATATGAACAAGTTGACTCTAAATTTTATTGGGAGTGTCAAAAAGACCAACACAATATTGAAGGAGAAGAACAAATTTGGAGGACTGACAGTACCCTATTTCAAGACTTACTATGAAACCACAGTAATCAAGAAAGTGTGGTATTAGGGAAACAGACAAAAAGATCAATGGAACAAAAGAGAGAGCCCACATATAGATCCTTATGAATATAGTCAACTGGTCTTTGACAAAGTATAAAAGGTAATACAATGGAGCAAAGATAGTCTTCAAAAAGTGGTGCTGGAATAACTGAACAAAAATATAAATCTAGACACAGGCCTTACAACTTTCGAAAGAATTAACTCAAAATGGATCATAAACCTAAATGTGAAACAAAAACTATAAAATCCTGGAAGATAACATCAATTGGGTATGGTGATGTCTTTTTAGCTATAACATCAAAGATACAACACATGAAAGAAATATTGGATAAGCTGTACTTTATTGAAATTAAAAACTTCTGCTTTGTGAAAGATAATATCAAGAAAATGAGAAGCCAAGCCACAGACTGGGAGAAAACATTTGCAAAAGACACACTGAGTAAAGGACTGTTATCCAAAATATATGAAGAACTTTTAAAACCTAATAATAAGAAAACAAACAACCCATGTTAAAAATGGACCAAAGATCTTACCAGACAGTTCACCAAAGAAGATACACAGATGACAAATAAACATATGAAAAGAAACTTCAGCTCAGATGTCGTCAGAGAAATGCAAATTAAAATGAGAAACCATTACACTCTTATTAGGATGGCCAAAATCCAGAACACTAAGAACACCAAATACTGGTGAGGATGTGGAGCAGCAGGAACTCTCATTCATTGCTGGTGGAATACAAGATGCTAAAACCACTTTGGAAGACAGTTGGGCAGGTTCTTACAAAACCAAACATACTCTTACTATACAATCCAGCAATTGCGCTCCTTGATATTTACCCAGAGGAACAGAAGACTATGTTCACACAAAAACCTACCATAGATATTTAAAGCAGCTTTATTCATAATTGCCAACATTTGGAAGAAAACAAGATGTCCTTCAGTAAGTGAATGGATCAATAAATCGTGGTGCATCCAGACAAGGGAAATGAGCTATCAAGCCATGAAAAGACATGGAGGAACTTTAAATGCATACTGTTAAATGAAAGAAGCCGATTTGAAAAGGCTACATCCTGTATGATTCCAGCTAGATGACACGCTGGAAAAGGCAAATCTGCTGAGGAAAATGCAGCTCCTACAAAAGCAATAATCAGGGATCAAAGACACAAGAGGAAAACATTCTTCCTGACCAATACATTTGAAGCAAAGCATGCTGGAGCAAAGGTAGTTTTTACAGCATTTTGAGCCTGCTGATGTACAGATTTATTTTTATAAGATCCTGAATTTGAAATAATAAATGGTGGGGTTGGAGAAGAGCAGAATTGACATATCTCAAATCTGGGAAATGCCAATCACTGAAGAGAGGGAAACTATTCTCAGAAGAGGTAGAGGATAACCACTACCTCACAATGACAATCATATTTTGTTATGAGATTCCCAAAGTACATGTGTGCAGTGGTTGTGATGAGGCATTTTTAGTTGCCAAGACTTCAAACACATTGTACCTTGAGATTCTGCCCGGTTAGGTAAAGAAGTTGAGAGGAGGGATGGTTTTGAGGCAGGAGAATGGAAACTTACTAAAGCCATTTGCAGATCTATAGGAGAACCTTAAATATTTTACTCCTAGTTTCAGGGTAATTTACAGGTTAAATTTTGATATCTTGTAGATTTTAAGAATTGACCTGTTTTTGAAGTAACATTTTTTCTTAAAACATTTAGGTTGACCCAAAGAGAACTCCTGCTCCTGAGATTCATGAGAAAATCAGATGGAATTATCTTGGAAGATTTCATATTTTTAGGCTATAGGATACCATATGTTCACTTGCCACTACTAAATACAATGTGAATAAAATAAAGCTTTGGAATGTGCAAAGTAAACCATATGTAAAGATTGCGTCTTGCTATCATGGATTAAAAAATAATTAATATTTTTACATAGGCCTTATTTTTTAAAACAATTTTATATTTCCAGAAAAAAATGATTTTTAAAATAGACTTTATTTTTTAGAATAGTATTAGATTTACTGAAAAATTAAGATTGTACAGAGAGTTCCCATACAATTTATACACCATTTCCCCTATTACTAATGTCTTACATCAGTATGATTAATTTGTTACAATAAACAAAGCAATGCTGATACACTAAAGTTCACCATTTATTCAGATTACATTTATTTTGACCTAATGCCCTTTTATCATTTCAGGATTCCATTCGGGACACCACATTGGATTTAGTCATTATGTCTCTTTAGGTCCCTCTGCACTGTGACAGTGTCTCAGACTTTTCTTGTATTTGATGAACTAGACAATTTTGAGGAGACAGTTTTGGTCAAGTATTTTTTAAGATGGTTCTCTACTAGAATCTTCTAACTCTTTTCTCATGATTAGATGGGGCTATGGGTTGTTGGGACAGCAGAAAGGTAGAGTGCCATGTTCATCACACCACATTAAGGGTACATACTAGCACCATTACTTATTTTTGTTGATATTGACCTTACCTGGCTGAGTAGAGTTTGGCAGTTTTCCCCATTGGAAAGTTACTCACTTTTCCCTCTCCATATCATACTCTTTGGGCGGGATGTCATTATAAGCACAGCCCACACTTAAGGAGTGAAGATTTATGCTTTCGCTCTTGAGGATAATGTGGCTGCATAAATGTTTTGGAATTCTTTTGCATGGAATATTTGTGACTTCTCCAGAACTTATTTACTTACTTAACCATTTATTTTTATCAGTATGTATTTACGGAAATTTACTTTATACTACTATTTTATTTTGTTCTTCAAATGTTCTAGCCTTTGGTCATTACAAACTCTTTCAATTGGCTCCTGGGTCCCTTTGACTTACCCTAACCAATGTCTGTGTGTGTGTGTGTGTGTGTGTGTGTGTGTGTGTGTGTGTTTAAAGCATTCCTTATTTTCCAGCACAATAAGATGCTCCAGGATCATCTTGCATATGTTCAGTGCTAGAATCAGACATTTCTCCAAGAAGTCCTGGTTCTTTTTACTGTAGAATTAGAATTAGAAACCAGGACCAGGTGCTGAGTGTGCTTGTTGCTACTGGGGTGTCATTTCTTTTAGGATCTCTCAGCTGACAAAGCAAGAAAATGTATGTATGTATACTAATCCAAATAAATATTTCTATGTGTAACCATCTGTATCAGTTTTAAGGAAAACTTGAGTACATCCTGAAATGTCCAACTCTAATCCTTTATACCATGGATCACTCTAGCCTTGTTCCCTTATCTGTAAATTCCCTCTATAATAGTTGAAAACCTGGCTCCCACCGTCCATCTCCATTTTTACTTAGTTGTTCAATTCCCAGTATATATGTCTAGCAGTAACAGAATTGATAATCATACCCAACACTCAGGTGTGAAACAACCACCCACAGTGCAGTGCTTATGTGCAGTTCCTTTGCCCTTAGTCTTACAGACTCTACTCAGTTTCAACTACTTAGGTCAGCTCTTTCCCCCACATCCCCTAACTGAGGTGGTTTCATACATTTGAAATACAGTTTGATTCTCTTGTGACAGTGTGCATTCCTTCCTTGGAATACTCAAACTTGCATGAAGTTTACTCTTTGTGTTATGAGTTTTGATGATGTATAATGTCATGGATTAACCAGTTCACTATCATACTGAATAGTTTCACCAACCTCAAGATTTCTTGTGCATCACCTATTCAATCTTTACTTCTTTCCTCAACCCCTGGTAACCACTGAACTTTTCCTGCCTCTATAGTTTTGTTTTTTCTTTCCAGAATGTCGTATGGATGGAATCATTCAGTATGTAGCTCTTTCAACATGGTTTCTTTCATATAGCAATGTGCATTTAAGATTAATTCTGGTTGGGGCACCTGGGTGGCTCAGATGGTTGGGCACCTGACTCTTGATTTTGGCTCAGGTCATGATCTCAGGGTTGTGAGATCAAGCCTTGAATTAAGTTCAGCATGGAGTCTGCTTGAGTTTCTCTCCCTCTGGCCCTCCCCCATGCTTGCTTTCTCTCTCTCTCTCAAAATAAATAAATCTTTAAAAAAAGATTAATTCAGGTCTTTTTGTGTCCTTAGGTATTTCTTTTTATAGCCAAATTATTTTATACTGTGTATGTCCTCCACTTTGTTTATTCATTTACCTTTTGAACAACCTCATGCTAGCTTCTGGGTCTGTCCATTATGATAAAAATACTATAAACATTTATGTTGATTTTGGTGTGGAAATAAGTTTTCTTTTCTTTTTTAAAATATTTTATTTATTTATTAGAGAGAGAGTGAGAGACAGCATGAGAGGGGAGAGGGTCAGAGGGAAAAGCAGACTCCCCACTGAGCAGAGAGCCCAATGTGGGACTTGATCCTGGGACTCAAGGATCATGACCTGAGCTGAAGGCAGTCACTCAACCAACTGAGCCACCCAGGCACCCTGGAAATAAGTTTTCAATTAAATCAGATAAATACCTATAAATGTGATTGCTATATGGTTTGGCAAGTCTATGTTTAGCTTTGTAAGAAACTGGGAAACTATCTTACAAAGTAAATGCATTGTTTTACTTTCCTACCAGCAATGAATGAGAGTTCCTTTTGCTCCATATTTTTGTCAGAAATTAGCATTACCACTTTTTTAAATTTTAGCCATTTTATTAGTTGTGAAGGTATGTCATTGTTGTTTTGATTTGCAATTAAAATCAATGTTGACAAATATGTTGAGAATCTTTTCACATACTTATTTGCCACCTGTGTATTTTCTTTGGTGGAATGTCTTCTGCTCAGATCACTGCCCATTTTTAAAATTGTGTTCTTTTCTTATTGTTGAACCTTTTAAAAAATTATGGGGAAGAAAAACCCCATAATACAAAATTCATCACGTTAACCATTTCTAAGTGTAAAGTTAATAGTGCTAAGTATATTCATGTTGTGCAATCAATCTCTAGAACTTTTCATCTTGCAAAACTAAAAGTCTATACTCCTTAAATAACAACAAAGTAAAATATTTTTTGGTATCCTAAAAAAATAAATAAACAAATAAACAACAACAAGATTCTCAAGATTCATCCATGTTGTAGCATGTGTCAGATTTTCTTTCTTTTTAGGGCTGGGTATGTATAATCTACATTGTAGGTTATATTGTACGTATAATCTACATTTTATTTATTCACTCATCTGTTGGTGGACACTTGGGTTACTTCCACCTCCTGGACACTGTGAATAGTGCCATTGTGAACATGCATGTGCAAATATCTCTTTGAAATTATGATTTCAATTCTTTTGGATGTATACACTGAAGTGAAATGGATGTTTATTTAGTAATCCTATTTTTAACTTTTTGAAGAACCACCATATTATTTTCCATAGTGGCTGTACCATTTTGCATTCCCATCAAAAGCGTACAAGGATTCCTATCTCTCCAAATCCTCACCAATTCTTGTTATTTCCTGATTCTGATTCTTTGATGGTAGCCATCCTGATAGGTATCAGGTGATATAATTATCATTTTGATTTCCAACTCCATTATAATTAGTGATATTGAAAATCTCTATATTGGCCATTTGTATATCATCTTTGGAAAATGTCTATTTCAGTCCCTTGACCATTTTTAATCAGGCTATTTGATTTTTTAATATTGAGTTGCAGAAGTTCTTTATATATTCTGAATATTAACCCATTATCAGATATATCACTTGCTATTTTTTTCTCATTTCATAGATTGTCCTTTCACTCTATTGATTGTGTCCTTTGATGCACAGCAGTTTTAAATTTTGATGTAGTCCAATTTATTTGTTTTTCCTTTTGTTGCCTGTGTTTTGGTGTCATAACAGAATCCTTGCTAAATCCAATGTTATGAAGTTTTCCCTTATGTTTTCTTCTAAGAGTTTTATAGTTTTAGGTCTTATATTTAGGCTTTAATCCATTTTGAATTGTCTTTATGTATGATGTAAGATAAGGGTCCATGTAGATATCCAGTTTTTCCAAATACCATTTGTAAAAGAGACTGTCCTTTCCCCCTTGAATTATCTTATATTAAATCCCTTGTCAAATATTATTTGACCCTTTGTGTAAGAGTGTATTCCTGGACTTTCTATTCTATTCTCTTGGTCTATATGTCTGTCTTTATGCCAGTACCATACTGACTTAATTACTGTAGCTTTGTAATAAATTTTGAAATAAGGAAGTGTTAATCATCCAATTTTGTTAAGGCAGTCTCATGAATAAAGTTCTTTGACACATATTCAGCTACATAAGAATGAGCCTTGGACCTGGAATACTTCCTTACCAAGAGATAAAGAGTCCTCACAGCCTGTGCTGAACTTACCACATTATGTGGGAGTATCTCTCCCTGTTTCAAATTTAATGTGTGCTTCTTTGTTCTGCTTAAGTGTGTACATCATATGGCAACTGTCCAATCCTAATGCTATATCTCTCCCTTGTGGGGAGGGGATGGAGTCCCTCTGAAGCTGCACAAGAAGGGTGTGCATAGGACAACTTCCATGTATCAGCATCTGGGAGGGACCCACTGGCCAGGAGGAACTGACTCCCACTACTGAAGTTAATCTTCCTCTGTCTGTCTCTGTGTGAGTAACATTATTGTTCCATTTGATGCCTGACTATGTTGTGTTTCCCTGGTGACTCTGATACCAAGATGCAGTGGGTAAAAGTGCTCAGACTCTTACTCCTGATAATAAGCAATGGATGCCACCTACACAATAATGTTCTTGTTTTTAATGATTCTTTTGGCCATTTGGGTTCCCTTGAGATTCCATATGAATTTTAGAATGGGTTATTCTATTTCTCTAAAAAAATGTCACTGGGAGTTTGATAGGGCTCACATTAAATTTGTAGGTTACTTTGGGTAGTACTGACATCTTAACAATATTAACTCTTCCAATTCATGAACATGGGATGTCTTTCCATTTGTTTGTGTCTTCTTTAATTTCTTTCAGAAATGTTTTGTAGTTTTCAGTGTACAACACTTTTGTCTCCTTGTTTAAGTTTATTCCTAAGTTTTTGATTCTTTTGGATGCTCTTGTAAGTGGAAGTAATTTTTTTCTTCCTTTTTTTTATGTTTTTGGATTGCTCATTGTTAGCATATAGAAATACAATTGAGTTTTGTGTCTTGATTTTGTATCTTACAACTTTACTGAATTTGTTTATTCTAACAGTTTTCTTTTGGCAGGGGGAGAATCTATGGTTTCATATATAAGGACATGCCATCCAGGAAAAGAGATAATTTTACTTCTTTCTTCCCAATTTGGCTGTCTTTTTATTTCTCTTTCTTGCCTGTTTTTTTCATCTGTTGTTGAGTTTTAAGAATTGTTTATATACTTTTGATAAAAGACCTTTATCAATTGTTTGTTCTGCAAATATTTTCTCCCAGTCTATGGCTTGTCTTTTTATTCTCTTAACAGTATATTTTTCAGAACATAAATTTTAAGTTAAATCCAACTTATAAATATTTTCTTTCATGGATTGTGATTTTGGTGTTGAATTTAAAACCTCATCATCTCAAATCCAAAGTCAACTACATTTTTCTCCTATGTTTTCTTCCAGAAGTTAGGCATTTTATATTTAGGTTTATGATTCTTTTTGAGTTAATTTTTGTGACAAGTATCAGATATTTTTCTTGATTTTCTTGCATATTAATATTCAATGTTTCAGCACCATTTGTTGAAAAGATTACTTTTTTTCCCCACTGAATTACCTTTGCTCCTTTATCAAAGGGGCACAGTTAGTTGACTGTATTTGAGTGTAACTATTTCTGGACTCTTTACTCTCTACCAAGTGTCTATTCTTTCACCAGTGCCAGAGTACTTTGATTACTGTAGGTCACTATTAAGTCTTGCAATTGAGTAGGGTCAGTTCTCCAACTTCACTCTTCCTCTTCAGGATTGTATTGACTATACTGTGTCTTTTGACATCCTGTATAAAACCTTATAATCAGTTGGTAGTTTTCTATGAAATAGTTTTCAGGGATTTTGATTGAGACTGCATTGAATTTACTATTCATAAAATTTTAAAGCTAAAATGTTCCTTTCCTATGAGGCATTCTCATTTCCTATGAGGCACTCTCATCTTACAGATGGACAAACTAAAAATCAGAGAGGTTAAGTGATTTGTCCAATGTGAAGCAACTGATTCAAGCCAGATTTCTGATCTCTCTTTTTTTTTATTTTTTATTTTTTATTTTTTATTTTTTTTATTTTTTTTAAAGATTTATTTATTTATTTTGAGAGAGTGAGAATGAGAGAGAGAGAGTACATGAGTGGGGGGAGGGTTAGAGGGAGAAGCAGGCTCCTCGCCGAACAGGGAGCCCAATGTGGGACTCGATCCTGGGACTCCAGGATCATGACCTGAGCTGAAGGCAGTCGCTTAACCAACTGAGCCACCCAGGCGCCCAGATTTCTGATCTCTTTATTCCAAATCCATTATTTTCCACACTACACCATCTTTTTTTTCCTTCTGAAGACACTACTTTAGGCCCTGTACATAAAATAATCTTTCTACAGAATGCTGTTATACATAGAACACAGAATTGTCAATTGCTTTATCTATATGTAAAATTTTAATGAACTTTCAAAAGGAATGCAGTGCATTAATCAGCTAAGTTATCCTCTTGTAATGAATATATCCCACATCTCAGTGGCTTACAACAAAGAATAATTTTTCTCTAACCGACAGTTATCATGGGTTATCTTTGATTCTTCATTTTAGGACCCATCCTAGGAAGAAGAAGGAGCCTTATCTAAAACATTTTTCGCATTCAAGAGAGGGGGAAAATGGGTGGAGAAACACCACTATCGTTCTTAAATTTACTTAGAAGGGGCACATATCACTTGCACTCATATTTAATTGGCCAAAGCAAGTCACAGGGCCAAATGTGACTTCAGTGAGGTGAGAAATATAATCCTGCCATAGGAATGGGTCTGGTAGGGAAGGGCAGCAAATATGTGGACAACAATAAAACCTACCCTTACTATTTTTGCCTACTGATTAAGACTACAGATTATGGAAGTAAACTGACCAAGCTTTAAATCTTGCCTCTATCAGTTATCAGCTAGATGACCTCAGGCAAATTACTCAACTTTTCTCTATATCGGTTTCCTCATTTGTAAGATTAAAATAATTATATTAGCTACTTATTAAAATAAGTATACTAGATTGAGATAACACAGATGAAACCTTTAGCCGTCTCTCTGCCACATGGTATACTCTATGTGTTCACAATTAATACAATAATAGCAGCATTCAAGTGAAGGCAATGTTTTTTGTTCAGCCATTCATTCCTTAAATATTTGCTTAGTGCCTGTTAATGGGCAGATGGTTTTTTTTCTTTCACCTAAAATATTTCTTTCTCTCTTTAAAGTTATTGAGTTCATTTTTTTTAAACCCAGTAGGATTTATCTTTAATTACAGACATGGCATATTCATAAAAAGCAACGTAGGGAAGGCTTGGTGATGGAGTCATATTTGTTTCACTGTCAAAAATTTCATAGATTTGTTTCACTGGCTACTGACTCAGTGTCCCTGAATTGACAGTGGAACAATTCGGTCAGCCAAATACTCTCTGAATGCCTACACTGTGCAGTGAAGTGGGAATATAAGAACAAGATACTACTACCTTTGATATTTTATTGTCTAGCGTGGGAGACAAACATTAACATGAAAGGCAAAACATTATAGGTGTAGGTGAGGAGAGTGAGGGGAAGGGAGGAGGAGTGGTGAATTAAATATGGAGAGATATAAATGAATAATACTCAAAATTAAATGTAATGCCTAACTGCAACCTGGGCAGCCTATTTTAGATTTAATGAAAAGAACTATCTAGTGCAGTCGAAACATGATTTTGAGGCTACAAAGTTAGCAACAACTCATACGAAAACAATAAAGGAACAACTTTAAATGTTTGTTAACGTTAAAAGTAAAACTTCCATTAACTTTTTTTCTTATTTAACAATGACTATTCTAATTCACTTTGTTATTTTACAATTAGTCCCACTAGTTGTTCGTGGCCTCTAATGCGGTGAGGCTTCTGAGTTGGCAGCTTTAGTACAAGTTGAACAGCAGACTGTGTTACTGGACTCTAACTACAGAACTTAAATAAATCATATAATGCTGGAATCCCTGAGAAATATTTGTAGTTATTTTTCCAGGCCTTAGATATTCCAAATGTAAGGTATATTTTCGTTCTTTTCCTTCCTTTGAGGTTGGAAATAACCGAAGATGAAGTGGGATTATAAGGTACATATCAACCTTGAGGTTTCTAGCCTTTTCGGAAGAAAGTATAATTTGCCTTGTTAAATCAAAAGGAGAATACAATTTCTGGACACCAAGAGGCAGAGACCTAACAAAGAGTTTCTAGATTCCCTAGAAAATGCAGTGTCAGGCATGCCAGGCAATACCAAGTATGACCCCAAGTCAGGACAGCTACATAAATTTTGGATCCTGGTGCAAACTGGAAATGCAGCATCTCTTATTTGAAATTCTTAAGAATTTTGGTGATAGTAGAGGATTAAACAATTCACAGGACTCTTCTAAGCACAGGGTACTGTGTCACACAGGTGACACCCCCATGAAGCCAGCCCTGCCAAAGTTCACCATCTGAAGGTGGGCATTTTCAAATGTCCATATGGTCCTCAAGCCCAAAGCTGACATTTTTCTCAGAGAATGGAGGTGATGGCAGCCCATACTATACAGTAATCCCTACAATTCTGTCCAAGCCACTTTTTGAAACTTGGGCTTTAGGGAAGCATTTAAAACTTCTTTATTGAAATGCAAAGAAGCAAGCAAGCATAATTTCTGTAAAAGAGAGAATTAATTGGAAAAAAAATTAGACTTTCATCTTTTCTTTCCTTGTCTAAATCTTCTTGAAGGGTACAAGATAAAAAGTGCATGCCTTATTTAGACAATAATTAAAATCTCTTGATTTTATCTTGCTCTAATGAGAAGAAAAAATAGTTTAATGGTGATGTATTTGTTAGTATAGACAGGGTTATGCTATAGAAGCAAAGAGACCTCATCCTGCAAGGGCTAAATATAACAAAAGCTTCCTTCTCTTACCCAGTGTGGTTACAGGTGACTCTTCAGGGAAACTGTCCTTTATGTGGTGACTAAATTTAGTGATGACTTCAAATATGTATACAAAGGAAATCCATAAACTCATTCCTGGGGCAGAGATTATACACATTTGAGTGTCTTGCCCTCAAACACATGTTCACTGACTCCACAGTGGTAAACTAGGTCCAGCGTACTATATTCAGTAATAGAATTTAGTTCACACCTTTTACAATTTTGTCTTTTCTTGCCAAACACTAAAAAGCTACCCTACTAAGTTTTATAGGAAAGCACAATTTCATTTCTCATGGCAACAGGCAGTGAAATTCTGCATTAGAAAAAGCTATATCTCATATGCTTTTGCAGCCTGGAGAATCTACTCACTTTCTTTGCTCAAGCAAAAATCAACACAGAGACCAGATGATACATTTCATTTCAATCAAGAGTTTCTCAGAGCCTCAGAGACACAAACAAGATTTATGGCTTTTTAGAAGCTATAGTGTAAAAAACAAAATTACTTCAAAAACTCTATTTTCTTGAAGTTAAATGCAAATCAAATAGGCCCTAATCTACTCAGCATTTATCTAGTGCCACTTGCCACAGTGCCTAGAAATTTAATATGATTATTTAGCATTTATATGGCACTTTCTATTTGCTGTTTTTAAAAATCACTCTGCTCAGTCATTTTTAATCTATTCTATGAGTTTTTACAGGCCAATTGGTCCCATTTTACAGATGAGGATATTATGAAGTTTTGAAGTTCCTATGGTATTATATGGAGCCAAGTGCTTGATCTTGTAAGTCTGCTGCTATCTAAGAACATGTCCTGCTAATGTCAGAAAATAGGCTTGGCAGGGAAGTTGGATGTACCTCCAACTTTCTTTAGTCGTCAGTTGGTAACTTTTCTTCATTTGATACCTGCTTGAAAAATTAATATTTACTGGCAGACATGCCCTCATTTGTTGCATTAGATTAGCATAAGTTTTCTGAGTAAATAAAATAATTTGAAAATTATGTGTAATTCACACACACTTGGTTGTATCTCTATTCTCTCTTTTCCACTGGTTGGAACTCACTGGTGTGGCTTGGCACCATAGTGTAAAGAGATTGCATGAGACATTGAGATCAAGGTCATAGTTGATTCCAGCATGGGAGCGTCATATTATTGCATTTCTTATGGATTTCTTATGGATTAACACACAGGTGCTCAATTTATAAATATGTGATCATTCCAAAGTTGGTCCTGGACACACATGGATTAGTACAATCCATCACTGGGGCAATTCTCCCACTATGGTTGAGAAATCAATTCAAACTATGTGAACATAAAGCCTCACTTCCTCTAGAAAACATTTGAAGTTCTCCTTGATAGAATTTTTGCTCTTTCCATCACCAGATTATAGCTCTTGTGTACCTGCACATAACTGCTTTCATGTGGTTTTTGAATATAAGCTTCTTTCTTGTGTGGGTACATCTCCCTTTCTCAAATGTAAAGTGCCCTGGGGTTAAGGTCTTTGCCTTTGTCACTTCAAATACATTCACATGTCCTAATACAGGATTTCTGCACATAAGCTTCCAATTCATGTATGTTAAATATAATTTAATAACATCAACATTGATTTCAGAGTTTCTGAAGATATCTTCATTTTCTGTTCTTTGTCCACCCGTGCCTAGGTGTGATTATTTATATTAAAAATGCTTTTGGGGCACCTGGGTGGCTCAGTGGGTTAAGCGATTGCCTTTGGCTCAGGTCATGATCCTGGAGTCCCGGGATCGAGTCCCACATCAGGTTCCCTGCTCGGCGGGCAGTCTGCTTCTCCCTCTGACCCTCCCCTCCTCATGCTCTCTCTCTCTCTCTTATTCTCTCTCTCTCAAATAAATAAATAAAATCTTTAAAAAAATGCTTCTGGAGTAATTTTCTGACCCACTTCTTTTAAAAACTCTGAGTAAGAGTTTTTACCAGTACACAGAGCTAAAAGAGACTCTAAACCTGAGCTTCAAATTGAATAGAGGCTTAAAATCCTACTTTGCTCAGGTGTTCTAGGACTCAATTTACGTCACCTTATGTAAGGAAGCTTGTGCAGGTATTCCTAGATAGAGTCAGGCACTTCCTGCGTTGTTAACCTCTTGGAGTACTTTGAACTCTGCTGAAATTGTAGCATGTGGTACACTGTGTGACATTTATTTATTTACATAACTGCTGCTAATAACAGAATGTAAACTCCTTGATGGAGAGAAATGGTGTTATATCTCTATAATCCTAGTGCCTCGCAAAAGCAGTGTTTATAATGATGCTTGACACCTTTTTATCACACATAAGTCATTTAAACTTTGAGTGTTAGAGACTGATCAAGATAACTCCTAAGTCCACTTAAAGTCTATGACAGATCACTCATATTGGATGGACTAAAACAGATTTTATGTAAGGCAACCATAAAACCAGCTAGTTTCCTGGTATCTGGAACAAAATAAGGAAACCTGATTAAGAGACTAGAATAATGATGTCTACTCCACAATTCCCAGTAGACTTGCAAGCAAGGTCTCTGTAGCAAATATATACCCATTCCAACAAGGTCCATCTGTGTTGAGTTCCTTTAGCAAGATTTCTTTACATTTCTAAAAGACGTGTAACCAAGTGCTGTGGAATTTCCTCAAAAATGTGGGGTCATATTGTGTGGATGACAGCAGTGGATGGTGATGGCATAAATATAACTGATGCAATTTCAAAGCTGCCACCAAAGAATCTTTAGGAAACTCTTTTTTTTTTTTTAACTTCTTTTCTCATCTCTCATTTGGGGTGGAAGTGATAAATTGAAAAATAAGCTTAGCTGCATCTTAATGTTTGTTTCTCCTCTCCTCATTGGTTATAACCTGGTTTTGTCCCCTGTTTACTGAGTACTCTGAAAGATGGGACCGATGTTTAAGTCTTAATTTAATTAAGTTTTAAATGGCAATCTGCTTACTCCATCTTCCTTTCAATTTGCATCAATAAGCACCTGCCAAAAGAATATTTAGAAGCATTTTGATTGAAAGTTTGTTTTAGTAATCATCATGTCAACCTCAGGCTTTCTTGTTTTCCTTTTTTTGTAACTTCTCCACTACAATACTTCCTATATGTTAAAGTGTCCTTGATTTTAAGAGTTAAGATAAATATAAAAACAGTTCTTTGGAAGAAGAAGAAAAAAAGAAACATCCACAGTAAGACACATTTTGATTCAGAAAATAAAAATATGAAAAAAATAGTGCATTTACAATACTCAGATTTTACCTGAGATATTTAAATGACTTCAAACCAGAGTTGTCTTTACTTTTTCTTCAAAATGTTCAGGAAATTGTCCAGTCCAGTGAAAGAGTTTCTAGGTCCAGTAGGCTATTGCTACTCCCTTCATTTAATGATAAAGAGGAAAAAAAATTTGCTGGTCTTATCGAACTTGAACACTTGTCCCTTGAACACTGTTGAGCTATGATCTGAGTTATTCAAGCTTCTCTCATCATAGCCTAGATTCCCCTGCCTCCTACTAAATCCTACTGCTCCTCCCTACGCACCCCTACTCCCCAATTTCAGACACAAAGTAAATCCAACCATCTATTTCTTTGTTTCTGCTTCAGAGATGCTGAAATCCAATTCTGAAAAAAAAAACATATTTTGTTCTTTATTGTCTGTTGCTCCCTGCAGATCCATTCCAGCCATCTCTGTCCTGCTGGAGACTGGCTTCCCTGGATTTGATATCCCAGACTTACCAATGTCTGCCAAGGATCATAGCTCCTACCGAAAGGCCCTCTCTAAAGCTACAGATCTCATTAGTGCTCTTTCCTATTACCCTCTCAGGGAAGGGCAGCTAGCCAACCTGTGGCTTGCTCTAGGATACTTCATTCCCAGGACAGTTCACCAGTTCTTCTTGATTTCTCTTTACCCTACCAACATGTTTGTAAACGAACCTTTGTGAAGGTGTTGCCTTTTTCCTATCATGACCCTTACAACATATAATCACCCTCACACACAAATATACACATACTTATATATATATTTAAATTGTAATAAATTTACAATAATAAAAAGATACAGTAAGACATCTGACACTTATTTTTAGCATTATAATCTCTTTCCCATGTTTTCATGCTAAACAGATCTTACTTTTATAAAAAAGATTAATATGCATAATGAAATGATAGAGTCATGTGATTGACATTAGCTTTGCTCAAGGTGCTACTAGCCAATATCTTTTTCATCCCTAGTTAATTCCCTAGCCCATCGCACATCTGAATATTTCCTAATCTTCTCGGCATATGCAATCACCCTACACTCACTTTTTCCCACTAAGGGAGCTTCAATCTCAAGGAGGAAAAGCAAGTACAACTAATGTCAATTCCTCCAATTTTGTTATCACTTCAGAACTCCATAGCTTCAGTAATATTGACAATTTTCCTGTCTTCAAGAACTTTGAAGCCATTTTTCTAAGATTTACACTGCACCTCTCTAAGATTTACACTTCTAAGATTTGAGATTTACATCTTAAAACCATCTACTCTTACATTCCATAGGACTTATCTCCATGAACTACCTCTTTGATCTCTTCAATCTCTAGTCTTACCCTCTTCACTGATTTTTTCTTTATCCTCCATAAACATCTTCCATTCTCTGTTTTTAGTTTTAAGAGAAAAATGCCTATTCCCTCCGGTCCTTATCATTCACACCCTACTGTTTGCTCTGCTCCCTGTTCTTTATTTTTTCTTATTCTCTCCTTTGAAATTGTACTTTCAAAGGTCATCAATGTCTTTACATTATTAAATACCAATGGTTTAACCCTAGTCCATGGCATCTGAAAGTTCTGAGAATGTTTTTTACTGAATTCTCTTTCCCCTGGCCTCAGTAACACTCCAGGAACCTTGTACCTTTAATTTCTCTATAGAGATTCTTTTGTGGATTCCCTCACAGACTCTTCTTCTTTACGTCCCATTTGTTATAAGCTTTTCTGGTATGCTCTCAATCCTCATTTCTTCTGATTTTACACACTTTGGGGACTTGATATTCTTCAGTTGAATGGTCACAAATTATATTTTTATCTCCCTTTATAGCTAAACAGGCAAATTCTCAACTGTTTCTCAGTGTCTCAATCCAGGAAACATGAAATTTGGATGTTGTTTTGATGAACTGCTTCATCTTGGGTCTTCTTTGAGGTAGCCTCCAAAGCAGACCATTAAACTTTACCAATCTAAGTCTGCATCATATTTCCTTGCTGATTCTTCATTTCTGACCTGAATACTAGCTCAAACTCTTCTCCATAGTTAAGGCCATTCTAAAATCTCAGCCTGAAGCTTTTTGAAAAATCACATATCTCATACCATCCCCTTCTTACATGTACTCAGATGTTCTCCTTTTCTTCAGAATAAACTCTAAATTTCATAGCATGGGCACACAAAGCAGGTCTATGTCACATGCTCTATTTTTTTTTGAAAGATTTATTTATTTTAGAGAGGGAGAGAGTGTGCAAGTGCATGGTGGGAGGGGCAAAGGGAGAGGGAGGTGAAGAGGGAGAGAAGCAGACTCCCCATTGAGCATGGAGCCCCATGTAGGGCTTCATCCCATGATCTGAGATCATGACCTGAACTGAAATCAGGAGTTGGATGCTCAACGAACTGAGTCACCCAGGCGCCTCTGCTCTATTTTTTTTTTTAATTTACTTTTTGCACCTTGTTATCCAACAATGATGAACTATTTGGTAATTTCTGAATACATCATGAACTTACATGGCTCTCTTTTTAAGCTGTCCCGTTGGGATGCTCTTTTTCCCATCTGTGTTACTGAAATTCTACTCATTTCTAAAGTCCAACTGACATCTTAATAGTGAGTATTAAATGCTCCCTTTTTTCATACTACCACAACATGTTGTTTTGCAACCATATTTCTGCATATTTATAGGTAGCTCTTCCTCAATTCATCGTGAGCTCCAATGTCTTCATACTTTAATGAAAAATGAAAATATAATTTTGGGGTCATATTATAGTCAGGTTCTAAAATGGAGATGAGAAAAAGGGGAAAACAAAACTACTAAATGTCTAGGACTAATACATTATCTTATTAATTTATTTTGTATAAATAATGGTCTTTTTAAGGGTATGGTTGTACCAACAGAGAGTTAATTTGGAGATCTTTCATCCTGTATTTTATTTTATCTTATTTAAGTTTTTTGAAGATTTTATTTATTTATTTATTTATTTGAGAGAGAGAGAGAGAGAGAGAGAGAGAGAGAGAGACAGCATGAGTGGGGGGGTTGTGCAGAGGGAAAGGGAGAAGCAGACTCCCGTGAGCAGGGAGCCCAATGTGGGGCTAGATCCCAGGACCCTGAAATCATGAACAGAGCACCAACAGCAGTTGCTTCACTGACTGAGCCACCCAGGCACCCCATTCTCTATTTTAAATAATTACTCAAGAGCTTTTAATTACATATAGTTCTTAGATATATTCTTCTAGAAAGACTATTTACCCTTTCAATTTGCTTAGCAAACTACTTCCCATATAATACAAATGTAAACTTCCTAAGTGTGTCTCTCTATATTACACCACATTCTAAATTAAAACTGTCTAGGTAAATGAGGATTTATTACAGTCTAATACATTTTCCTTTTATTTTTATGGTACTGCAGTACTTCTAAGGTCTTCATAACCATTAATTACTTTTATGCTTATGATATTGCTATGAGCTAGGGAGAAGAGAAACATTATTTTCCCCTGGTTTAAATATAAACAAAGAAAGGACAGGCGGTTTTGAGTAATATGTTAGGATCAACCAGGAGATAGAGACAAGTCCTGAACCAGTTTTCCAACCTGGGTTATTGTCCTTTGCCCTATAAAGGTTACTTTCATGTTGTGCTCCTACCTCACCAAATAGATTTTAAAATATTCCAACTTAATCATGGATTTTACTGACTGTTGCCTGTATTTTCAAAAAGAAAATTAAGCCATGGCAGAAAACTGCTGAATTCATGTGATTTCTGGGTTATATGAGGATCATTTCCCCAGGCTCCCCTATATTTGGTCCAAAAGTGAAGGATTTTGGTTTTCCAGGTTTGCCTTTTACTTGAAACGAAAGCATGTGCAATCCAAGAAAACCTAAAACAGTGTGAGTGGTACATACTTAATTGAGGCTATTCCTACAGGCCTAACTATCTGTTAACAGTATTTTAAAACCTGGAAAATCCTGTGCAATAATCTTAATTCCAGTCCTGAGCATGTGTGTGTGTGTGTGTGTGTGTGTGTGTGTGTGTATTCCCCCCCAAGAAATGGAAAGCAGCCCATTCATCACTTTATTGTTCAGATTATATGGAATCTCATTTACCTTGGCTGATCAGACTTTTAAGGTAAGAGTTAATCCTTTAAAGTGGATGGCTCAATAGAGTGAGCCAATGGGGACAGCCAAGTAAATTTCAGCACTCTGGGAATGGAAAGGAAATTGCCAAGAAAACGTAATCCCCTGTAGATTTTCCTACCTGCAAGGCCAACCTAAGATTTGAAACCTATCCAGTTAATGGCAAGAAGCCCAGAAAAGTGAGGCACCTGACTCCCCTAAGCCAAGAATCTCTGGAATGGGAGAGACAGGTAAGCAATGAAAAAGAGCCTCATTCTAACAGCCCAGATGGCCAATGCCATCCCTGCCAAATGGCTCACCAGGTCTGACAAAGGGGGCAGGTGATCCAACAGACTAAGGCTGAAATGACTGTTCTAAATAGTACTGGAAAGTATGACAGGGATAGGGGAGGCGGATAGAAGCAGAAATAGCCAATTTATGGAAAAATTATTGTCATCTCCACCTGGCAGCATGTCCTTTCGACATCTGCCTTCCTAGGGCTCCTGGATTTTCTCAGCCCTGGCAAGTGGAGATCAGGTGCTTGGGCAGATGATCTACTTAGTTCCTGCTGGGATGGAGGCTGAGTTGCTGTGCTTTGTCAGTTTCACCCCCATGATTGATGGGGTGGTGGGAAAGTCACCATTCCATTGGCCCAAACACATTCTCTCCCTCCCATCAGAGAACCAATTCCGCAAACAAAAGTGGATGGCATTCAAGAGTTACAAAAGGTTGGGGAAAGAAGGGAAGTCACTGAAAATAAAGGGGATAGTTTGCAACACAGGACTTTCCCATAAAAAGTGTCAGTAGATATTAGTTCTGTTTTCCTTTCAGTCAGACTCTCTATCTGAGTGAGGTTATATATTCACTAATTTCTTTTTTGTAATCACCCCCTCTTTTCATCCCAATGCTCTTCACATTTCTATATACAGAAAACATGTCAGTATAGGTCTTTTTAAAGCAGAATCATGAAATACACCCTCTGCCCTATTTAGTCTAATCCACAAGAGAACTGGGAAGTTCCACGGAGTCTTGATCAGTTCAATTACCCAAGTTTATCTTAACAGACTAGTTAACAAAAGGCTTCCCTAAGAAAGGGCGAAAATTAATTAATTAATTAACTAATTAACTAATTAATTAACTAATTAACTAATTAATTAATTGTTCTCCTGAAATGCTACTGTTGAGGAGTCTGGGCATAACATTTCTAGAAGCCCTTTAACCATAGGTGGACCATCCTTAGGAGTTTATATGTCCCTTGATCCAGGAGTTCATTATCTAGAGCTTTTCTCTAAGAGGGTAAGCGGAGATGTGCACAAGAATGTATCAATTAGGATATTCATTGAAACACTAGATGCAACATAACTTCCATTTTGATATTTATTACATTAGCTATGATATATGGCAAGCTTCTAAAAAGATTCAACAATTAAAAGTAATAATGTCAACAAATATTAAATTAATACCATTATCAGCATGTTCTAAGTTATCTTGTGATAAAAACAACAAATTCCCAGGGTTCCTGGGTGGTGCAGTCACCAGGTTTCAGCTTGGGTAGTGATGTCAGGGGCATGAGATCGAGCCCCATGTCAGGCTCCATGCTTCAGCATGGAGTCTGCCTGGGATTCTCTCTCCCTTTCCCTCTGCCCCTCCCATTCATGCTCTCTCTTTCTCTTTCAAATAAATAAATAAATAAATCTTTAAAAAAGATTCTCATATCCTAGTGGATTATAGAAATATAGGTTTGTATATAGTTCACATCACATGCCCTTGGTGGGCTTACTGGGAGTTTTGCTCCACTTTTCCTTACTGTGGGATAAACCTGAGGTAGGGTGAATAATGAGCCTCAGTCGTATCCAGATCCAGATCTGTGGACTCTGTGAATGTTACCTTAATTGGAAAGGGGTCTTCCCTCGATGTGGTTACATTAAGGATCTTGGGATGGGGAGATTATCCTTGGATTATTCAGGTGGGCCCTAACTCTAATCACAAATATCCTTATCGGAGGGAGGAAAGGGAGATTTGATTCCCGGCGGGAGAAAAGAAGGCCATATGACAGAAGCAGAGGGAAGCAGAGTCAAAGCGAGAAGGAGGAAGTCAAGAAATGCAGCCATAGATGATGAAAAAGGCAAGGAAATGAGTTCTTCCTTAGGGTCTCCAGAAGGAGCACGGCCCTGCTGACATCTTGATTTTAGTCTTGTAATACTCATTTTCAATTTCTGGCCTGGAGAACTGTCAGAGAATAAATTTGTGTTGTTTAAAGCCACCAAGTTTGTGGTGATTTGTTGCAGTAGCAATGACAACCTAATAGAGAGGGCAACAGAACAGGCACTATCTTGATCCTTGCTGGTACCATGGCAGAAAGGAAAAGAGCTTTGGTGGGTTATCCTCTGGAAAGTAAGTGTTCTTTCCCACAAGTAACACAAGTTATTTCCACTAAAACTTCACTGGTCAAATTAAACTTATGGCCCCACCGAAACCTTAGGGCTCCAGGAACCCTACCATGTACCTGAAATTAGGAGAACTAGAAATATTTGGTTAGTAGTGCTAATGACTATTCACCACATTGAAAATATGGGTAATATATGGGGCGCCTGGGTGGCTCAGTCAGTTAAGTATCTGCCTTTGGCTCAGGTCATGATCCCTGGGATCGAGCCCCACATCGAGCCCCAGCAGAGCAGGAACCCTACTTCTCCCTCTCCCCTGCTTGTGCTCTCTCTCTCTCTCTCTCTCTCTCTACTAAATAAATAAAACCTTAAAAAAATTAAAAATGAAAATATGGGTAATAATAAGTAAAAATCAGGTTATAAATCATGTTCTAGAACAACCGTGCTACCAATATGGGAAAATAAATCAGGAATATGTACCTACACTTAAATATAAAAAAGAGCCTGGAATGAATACTGTAATTTTTTTCTGGAAAGTGACAGAATAGGTGACTTTTCTTTCTTTCCTTTTTAAAAATTTTTATTTTATTTTTTAATTTTTTATTATTTTAATTTTTTACTTTTTACTTCTCCTTTTTAAGTGTCATCGATGAGCATGTATTTTCATAAGAAGCAAGAAAATACACTTTCTCAAGTAGATTAGCAAGTATGTACTAGTATAATACTGTATAAACCTATACCTAATATTTATTTATTTACCTACTTATTTTTTTAAAATTTTATTTATTTATTTGAGAGATAGAGAGCACGAGAAAGAGCATGAGTGGCGGGGAGGAGCAGAGGGAGAGGGAGAAGCAGACTCCTTTCTGAGCAGGGAGCCTGATCCGGGACTCGATCCCAGGGCCCTGAGATCATGACCTGAGCCAAAGGCAGACACTTAACTGAGTGAGCCACTCAGGCACCCCCTAAACCTAATATTTAAAATATAATATTCATTTGTGAAAAATGTAAAGTCAGGAGTTGGAAAGTATCACAGTTTGAAGGGGTCTGAGAGGAAATTAAAGCCCAAAAGATGAAAAAATTTATCTAAGACATAAAATTATGTATATTAGACTCTGGGCAAAACTTTCAGCTTTCCTGATTTAAAAGGTAGTTTTTTTTTGTTTGTTTGCTTTTGCTTTTTTTACCCCAATGCTAAATCCAATCTTTTGCTTATTTACTAAATTGATAATGTCACTTTTTTTTTTTTCATTTCTCTTCTTACCCCTACAACTTCAATGATGATTTTTGGAATAACAGAATCTTAAAATATAACTATTTAATTTGTTTTGCCCCTTTTCATAAGGGGGATGCCAGGTTCTAGTAACCTATGTCTTAGAAACAGCACACTGTCTTTTCACTAATGCATCCCAAGCACCAACCCACATGCCTAACTCAGATGTGTCTTTCAAATAATGACAATAATTTCAATCAAAAGAATAAGATGGTGGCTTCAGATATGGTGTCTATGGTATTAGAACTTGTAAGAAATGTTATATATATATGTATATATATATATACATATATATATATATACATATATATGTCTTTATCCACAGTTCCTGGCTTACAGCTCCCCAAACCCTTGGAATTTCCTGAGCAATAGGAGCAATGAGACAATCTTTTGTTGGAATATCTGGTCTCTTGTCTGCAAGTCCTGAAATTGCTTCAGAACTATTAAGGTAACATGGGTGTCTTGTTATTCTGAACAAGCTCTTTCCACCACACCTGGATTTATGTTAATGAAGGTGATTTTTGCAAAGCTCCTATGAATGAGGGCTGGTTGCCAGGAGAACCAACCATGAATGGAGGGTTGGAACTTCTAGTCCCACCCTCTGATTCAGGGGATGGGAGAGGGGCTGGAGGTTCAGTCACTCACCAATGGCAATTTTTTTAATCAGTCACATCTACATAAGAAAGCCTCCATAAAAACCCAAAAGGAGGGCTTTCAGAGAGTTTCCACACTGGGGAGCCAGACACCTTCACAAACCACCATGCTGAGACCCAAGCTCCTCAAGGACGGAAACCCCTTTGTTCAGGATCTCACCCTAGGTACCTCCATGTGTCTGTTGATTTGTGTTCTTTAATATCCTTTGTAATAAACTGGCCATCTATGGTCCCTCTAGCAAATTAATTGAACCCAGGAAAGGGGTCAAGGGAACCTCCATTTTATAGCTGGTCAGTTAGAAGCACAAGTGACAACCTGAGCTTATGACTGGCCTCTGTAGTGGAGAAGTGGCCTTCTGGGACTGAGCCCTTTACCTATGGAATGTGATTCTGTCTTTGGGCAGGTAGTGTCAGAATTGAGCCGAATTCTCAGACACGCTGCTTGTTGCTGAGTGGAAACCTACACATACACACACACACACACACACACACACACACACACACACACACACACACTGGAGTTAGGTCCAGGAACCTAACTTAGTGTTCTTCTTGTGAATTCACATGTATTAGTTTGCTAGCGCTGCCACAACAAAGTACCACAGACTGGATGGCTTAATAACAGAAACATTTTCTCACAATTCTGGAGGCTAGAAATCCAAGATCAAGGTATTAGAAGGGTTGGGTTTTCCTAAGGCCCCTCTCCTTAGTCTATCTTCTTTCTGTGTCTTCACATAGTTTTCCCTTTGTTTGTATCTGTGTCTTAATCTTTTTTTTTTTTTAAGATTTATTTATTTATTTGAGAGAGTGAATGCACGCGCACACACGCGGGTTGGGGGAGGGGCAGAGGGAGAGACTTCTTTAAGCACACTCCCCACTGAGCACAGAGCCCAAAGCAGGGAACCCATGAAATCATGACCTCAGCTGAAACCAAGAATTAGACACTCAACTGATGGAGCCACCCAGGCGCCCCTTAATCTTCTCTTCTTATAAGGACTCCAGTCATACTGGATTAGTGCCCAGTGTAATAGCCTCATTTTAATGTAATTATCTCTTTAAAGATCTTATCTCCAGATATAGCCGCATTCTGAGACACTGAGGGTTAGGACTTTAACATACACATTTTTGGGGATACAACTGAGCTCATAAGATCAGGTTTTTAAGGAACAGTTTACTGACATAGTAGGAGCCTCTGTCTTTTGAAACTGATGGAAATGCTACATCTAAGAGAGAAATTGCTGTTCGGCAGAGTTAAGTATTATTTGGCCTAGCCTTTAAACTTATCCTTGGAGACCAAAATCATCTTGGAAGAAGAGACATAGGTGTGTATTTAAATTTATAAACATGTTCTGCAGGCCTCTTCTTTCTGTAAGAGATCCGCATACAAGCACATCGATATTCCTGGTGCCTCTACTTCAACACATTCGTAGAAGGCAGAAGCTTCCAGGAGAATGGCAATTTACCTCCCTCCCTGCTGTAACACACAGCAGGTGTTAATTACTTTGTTATTTCAATTGATCAAAATGCCCCTAATGCCACAATGACTCTGGGCACACTTAGCGATGCTATTCCCCCCCAACACACACCATTTATTTAAAAAGCCTGCTTCGAGCATCTATTTGTTCAGCCAACATTCTATGTTCCAAATTGTTATTGCCTAATTCTTACCAGAATATGAAATGAATTCCCAAAGTTGACCCTCAGACACAGATTTCAGACACTAATTGCAGTGAGAATATAAGGAGGAACTAATGTTTATTTTACCACAGGACAAAAGTCATATCCTTTGAGTCCCTAAAACTCACCCCCGTACAAACTGGGGCCATTTTACCCAGTCCATGGGAAAAGGGCTCCAATTTCCAAAGTAGCATGCGTGGGTGCACGGGCGTCAGCGCGTGTGTGCATGTGTGTTTGTGTATGTGTCTCCTGTTCAAATGCTTACAAAATACAGCTAAGTTGGGGCCTCTTGAGCTTTTTGTGATTTAAATGCATAAACATCGGTTCATGGAGCCAGCCACTCAGTGTAATGGGGGAGGCCGTTGCTCTTGCTTCTTCTATCCACTAAACAAAATGTTTCTGGTTTGATATTTTATCCACTTTAATCTTAGGAAAGATCAAAAGAAACTATGAACATTCTATTCAAGTCCTTTGCATATTAAGCAATTAAATTTCCAGTAAAAAATGAAGAAGGTCATCCTAGAAGTAGTGAGTCTAGGTTTGCATTATCTTCCCCCTGACTCTGTGACACCTAACAAGTCCTGATGCCACTCAGAGCCTCGGCTGTCTCATCTGCCCAATGGCCATCAGATACCACCTGACATCAACATAATGCTTTATAGCTTAGGAAACACAATGAACATTTGATGCTTATAGCTAAATCAGCACCAGAGACAGGAAAAGTTGACAAAGACGATCATTTACTATATGAAGATCCTGAGGCTCAGAAAAATGAATTGCTCATGGTTACAGAGCCAACGAGTATGGAAACAGTACTCATTTTCTAAAGGTAGAAGGCTAAAAAGCCACACGCACTTTTGGTATCTCCTTCTGCTGCATAATCTGCCATTTTATTAAAAAATTAAGCCAACTTTTAGAAAGTTTGCAATAACCCAGCAAAAAATACTCAAGCCAAATACCATTTACTCATACTAAAGAGATCCAAGGATAACATAAATAATTTATATCTCTAGACAATACAAGTCCTATTTTGCTTCTACATAATTTCATTTGAACAAACAAAATAATATGTGTGAAATCATCTGCAGTGTCTAGTTTATATTAGGTACTCAATATATGTTGGCTGAATCGAAAACTATTAAACCTATTTTTTTCTCATAGGTTTTTTTATTTTTATGGGTTTTTTGTTTTGTTCTTGTTGATGTTTTCCTCCAGAACTGTTCTTCTTTTATCATGCTCCATGAATCATGCTTGAGGATACATCAGATCCCAGGAATGGAAACAGTTTTTGGTGGAACCCATTTTTAGGACCAGGACAAGAAATAGCTTTTCCAGAGCTATGTCTGGAACATTCTCTATTTTTAAGAAACCTTACTGAAAACCTAGAGATCAATCTCAGGTTTCAGAATGAGTAGATACTATGTGAGTGGTAGCCTTAAATGAATTATCTTACCAAATCTCATTGCTTTTGGCCTTAATATATTAGGTTCTATTACTCCATATACTGCTTTTACGGTTATTCCTAAGTAGCTTTATGTGCTTTCTTATAAGGAATTTTAAGACAGGATCCATTAATTCCTGCGTTTTTCTTTATTTCCCACTAAAGCATGTGACAAGGGGGAGTGCAACCGGCGATATAAAGAAAGAAAGTGGGCTTTGTAGTTAGAAGACTTGAAGTACTTTAAGTACTGGACCCTCAAATTTTCAAGTATGTGACCACAGCAATTCATATAGCCATGAACCTCTGATTCTGTTTCCAAAAATAAGGATGTTGACTAAAATAATTCACAGGATTTTGACTCATTTGTAATCCAATGAGTCAAAGTGGATAAAAGAGATATATAATGGTACAAGAACTATACAAATATAAGTTCCTATATGAAAAAACCTTAAATGTTTCATCTTTGAAACTGTGTATTTCGGGGGAGGTGCTCAAATATGTTATATTTCAAAGCATCCTTTGCAGTTTCATGTGTCCATTTAACTGAGTTATAACCAATGGGATGGGCAGAAAGTGACACACATTACTTTCAGGTCTAACTCATAAGAAATTACCCATACAGATTCTCTCTCTCTCTCTCTCTCTCTCTCTTCATGTCAGCTGATTAGATGTTAATGCCCAGAGTAGCCCTGGAAACTATGTATTGAAAAGTGGTAGAGCCTTCAACAGCCTGGGTGCCTGAATAACCTCATGGAACAGAGTCCCCATTCCATCCTGCTACCAACTGACTTTACGTAAGTAGCAATTAAATCTCTACTGTGTTAATTCATGGATGATTTTTAGTTTATTTGGTCCAGCAGCTATCATAGCTCTAACCAATAAGGTATTATTACTAAATGTTAGCCAATATTATTTTATTCCAGTATTTGTGGTTATTTTCAGCTTTTCTGTGTTGGCAGCACACTTTCAAATACTAGAACTTTTAGTAGCACACTTGAAAGAATTAAATTCGGAGTTTGTGAAACCCAAGGGATACACACAGGGAATCCGATGTGGGACTGGCAGCTCCAGCAGTGTTGGTTACTTCAAGGCATGGACCACAAACTCCAGCAGAGGTGATCAGCAAGGCTCTCCTAATTCATTCCATACCACACTGATCAAAAGATTATCTCCAGCATCCTCTCAGCTCTGCCAAGCAGTTTTAGTTTGCAATTGCTTTCATATTTTCTTTGAGCCTCTATCTTTTATCTTTTATCATATTTTTGTGCCTGTTTCTTTTATCTTGAACACTTAACTTATGGCTCCTAATTCATGTTTATCACTCTATAGTTCCTTGTACAGGATGTGAACAAACTAGGAGTTCAACAAAGGTTGATCTGTTATCTTCTGATGTGAATATAATAAGCATTGCCACCCCGTGGCACCCAAGCCATGGTTTTCAAAAGCACATTCATGTACCTAACCCACCATAACTGTGAAACCAGAGCGGCAGGATTCCCATGTACAGATGGGGGAACATCAGCTCGGAGAGATCAATTACATTTTTATGTTTCCATGACTAATAAGTGGCAAGTCTGAAACTAGCTCTACTCTTTCCTAATTTTCAGTCTAGTGTTCATTCTACTGAATCACACATGGTAACTACATCATTCCAGTGCTGATAGAGATAGTCTTTATCCTGAAGGGGCCACAGTGTCCTACCTCAAAAATAGAAATGGTCAATAAAAGTGACAGCTAAGGCTTTTGCCCCTAAGGGCCTATTTTGAACATTTTTTGAATGAGCACTATTTCTTAATAAGCCAGATTTTCTGGAGTAAGTTGATAAAACAACTGCAATAGTTTGCCATAATGGGTTGGGCTATTGTGTTTGCTTGTGTCACAACCTTCTAACTCAGATGTTTAAATGAGACTTCATATATGTATAGAAAGGCTACTGGAAGGGCACTTGGCTGGCTCAGTCAGTTAAGTGTTTGACTCTTGGTTTCAGCTCAGGTCATGATCTCATGGGTTGTGAGATCAAGCCCTGCATCAGGCTCCATGCTCGGTGCGGAGTCCGCTTGAGATTCTCTCCCTTCCCCTCTACCCCTCCTCATGTTCTCTTTCTCTCTCTTTCTCTAAAATAAATAAATAAATAAATCTTAGAAAGAAAAGCTATTGGAATCGGTTCCAAACTGAAAAGATAAAGATGGAGGGGGTGGTCCTCACTGAGATAACTTGGAGTACTAAAGAGATTACAGGAACATCAATAAGACTTGGCAGAGAATGCTAGCTAGCTAACCAAAACTTGTTGGCCCTCCTCTGGTCCTAAAACTAGACTCTATCTCACAAGTCTGCCATGTAGTTAGATGTGTTCCTATGAATTAGGACTCTCAAATGTAAGCAAGAATGGTATGTGCCACTTCTAGCTCTGATCCATAAAAAAACACTGATTGCGGACAACCATGAATTTTTCTCATAGGAGTAGCCACAAGATGGAAGGAGCTTGGATCCATGTATAATCACATTTATGTCAACATGACTACTTCTATGTCTGGGTTTTTTTGTTACTTAACCCTAGCCTATCCTAACTAATACAAGTGGTCAGCAGAAGTATGTAAAGTAGAATTGAAGACAGGAAACAAACAAATAGCAAAATACTGATATCCTTCTGAAAGGAAATACTTGGTCCTTGTAAAAGAGCAAGCCACAGAAAGAATAATTTTCAAAAGAAAATTGGTTGATAAAAATATAGCATCATTTCAGGAAATTCCTGTTATTCATTTATTTGAAGGATAAAATACTACCATTTATCATCCAGGCAAATGGCTGATTTTAAAGACAAAAGAAAAAAGAGATTGAAGTTTTATTTCCTTCCTAAATATCTCAACATTTGGTCTAAATAAGCTATCTATATTGAAGTATACAAGGTATTCTCCAAAAGTAATTATCATGACTTCTTATGACTAATTTGGGAGATTAATAATGATTTATGACATTTCTAAAAGGAAGAGAGTTGGTTACAGTTTGAATTGGATGACACTGACTATCAGATCTACCACAACTACTTTGTTTTGTGAACACTCTAGCTAGCTAGCTACCCACCTGTTAGGGGCTCTGAAATCAGACTACTTGTGTTACCATCCAAGCTATGTCACTCATTAGCTGTATGACTTTGGGTAAGCTGTGTAACCTCTCTGTTTTTGTTTTTTGTTTTTTTTGTTTTTAAGCTACTGTGAGATTAAAGGAGTTTGTGCATGTAATCACCACGCCAGTGCACGGCTCAGCTCTCCCACGGCAGGGAGCAGATTGACTGATGGCCCCAGGTGCTGACTTCCTGGATTCACCCCTGTGTTCAACAAAGGTATGAAGGCAAACCCAATTCCTACGAGAAGAGGAAGACCTTTAATGGGGGAAATTTGGTGTAAGAACCCCTCTCAAAGTTCCTGGCTGGATCTTTGGACTGCCTTAGAGATTGAGACACTGCTCTCGAGTCTCCTGTATCACTGACTAAAGGTTCTTCCTGTTTTCTTTGGCTCCCTTCCCTTTATCCTTCACAGCTGTTTTCTCAATAAATCTCGTGCCTTGTCTAATCCCATCTTGGAGGGTCTGCAGTAACACAAAGCATGTGAAGAGCTTAGCCCAGAGTAAGTGCTTGATTCATGTTGTCTATTATTATTCATATTCTTTATGTTCTTAAAATAGGAGATTCCATAAGCACAATGGTAAAGTGGCAACCTTTGGGGGTAGGGAGGATTCAGAGTATACATTCAAGATTAGGCGAAAACATGTACAGTTCTAGTAAATCTCACATCATAGAGAATATTATGATATTGTCACTTAAAAACACTACGAAATATAAGCAACAGCAACAACAACAAAAATACAAGGGCTGATTTATAATCCATGGTTGGGATTAAGTTTTTTAAATTTGCTTATATAAATTTAAAATCCTAATTTTAGCGATGTGGAGAAAAAAATATTGAAGGATTGAAGGAACAAGAAGTCTGGTTTATCACTTATTGAACATTTGAATTTTAAAAGATGTACACAAATCAGCTCTTTCCCATACTTTTTGTAGGTTCTGAGAAAAGAGACAAGATGAAAATGGTGTAATGAAATAATATATTTCTTATATAAACAACAAAAAAACCCCAGAGTATGTTTTTCCATTTGCAAATTCTTAATGGCAGGCAGTCACTCCTGTATTTACTGAATGCTGACCTCAGGCACAAGTCTAAAGCTACATATTTTGGGGGAAAATTCAAAGAATGCAGGGTTATGGTCCCTGTCTTTGGGCTATTGAAGCCTCAAATGAATCTACATATGAGACATTTTATTAATGAATGGTAATAAGTTCAACCCATGTACAGAGGTGCTATAAAAACCTGGATAAGAAGACTAGCTCAAGAGCAAAAACAGTAACAATGATTAGTACTATTTCTTGAATATTTACCACGTGTCTAGCATTTTATGGACGTTAGACCATTAAATCCTCTCTACATTACTGTGGAGTCTTCTATGTTTTATGAGTTAGAAATCTGAGACATACACTGAATAGGAGACCCAGGATCTTAGCTTGGGTTTAAAGGGGTCAGGGTCTTGATTCTTAACCAGTGAGGGTCCACAGTGGATGCAGCCTGTAATCCAATAAAAATGACTTTTCAGGAAAGACTATTTTAAGGGAGACAAATTTTGAACAGTTAGCATATGTTGTAGCTTTCACAGAAGGCGACAGAAGAGCAAGTATTCCACGAGTGGACTAGAGAAGCAAGAACAAAGACATACAGGGGGCGCCTGGGTGGCTCAGTTGGTTGGGTGACTGCCTTCGGCTCAGGTCATGATCCTGGAGTCCCGGGATCGAGTCCCACATCGGGCTCCCCGCTCGGCGGGGAGTCTGCTTCTCCCTCTGGCCTTCTTCCCTCTCGTGCTCTCTGTCTCTCATTTTCTCTTTCTCTCAAATAAATAAATAAAAAATCTTTAAGAAAAAAAAGGACAAAGACATACAATGGGAAGGGAGCAAACCATGTGTACAAGAGAGGAAAAGAGGCTGGCCTATCAGTGTTAGAAGCTTTGCCAGGTGAACAAGGGGGGGGATGAGGCAGCAGAGGCAGAAGGAAGTAGACAGTTGATACATAGCCTGAAATGCAGACAAGGCAGTTCTGACACCTGCTGTGAAAGGAACCCTGTTCTGGCAGTGGTGGGTCCTGCTGTGGTTGATTTCCTGGCCTGGGAGTCAGGGCATGAGGGTCTGGTTTAGGGGCAAAACTCTGGAAACGGAAAGCATGGCGTGAAGCAGGAAAAAAAAATTACAGAGGAAGCAGTAGGCATAGCTGGGTGGGTGACGTCATGCAAACAACACACGAGGAAAGAAGTCGGCACCTGTCTATGGCCATGCACTGGTTCCATGCCAAACAGGGACATCATAACACTGGGGGATTCAGGAAACGTGGCCTATGACCCAGGCAGTAACTACAGCCCCCCACAGCCCTGCTTTCACCGTCTGTCAAAACTCTGGGTGAGTTCTCTACAGCCCTGCCTAGGAACAGGAGGCTAGGACCCCACCCAGGTGTGGCATTGCTGGCCTCAGTGAGGACAGCATGAAAGGGGTCTCTGTTCACGTCAGAGCTGACCAGAATGCAACAATCAGGCATCCGCAAAGTCTGCCAGGGGAGTTTTGAAATTACCCCTAACCCCATCTTTTTCCACACCAATAGCTAATCCCCCATGAAAAATGCCGGAGCGGCAGCTACCTTCTCCAGGGGCATCACTGTGTTTTTCTGAGGCTCAAGTGGGCCCAGCACTAGCAGCTAACAGTCGGCGGCGAAGTACACAGCTACCACGCCACAGGGCTGGCTAATCAGTGCTATTATGCTGTAGAAAGCTTCACTGATGTGCCTCTTAAAATTTTACCACTGACACACCTACCTTCTGACACCGTACAATTAGCCCTGCATTCTTGGAGCCCATGGTAGCTGTAATATTACCATATCAGAGAAATCATTATTTGAGATTCAGAGCAGCCCGTGTACATGCAGAGTTCCTATGCCCTTCTAGGGCAAAGGATTGAGGCTGTTATTCTTTATATTGTCGAAAAGTGTTAATTTTCCAGAGCATTTTCTCTTAAGAAAACCACTGTGCTATATTGTCATCTGATCCATTACGATTAACCCCACTGAGAAATGTTACTCCTTCCCTAGACTAGGAAGTAGGACCTTGCTGAGCATTTCCTTGCGTGTATGACTGGAGAAGAATTATCTGTTTGGGGAGCTCTGTGACATTTCAGTCCACCAGATAATCCATGATCTCTCCATGGGTTTTACATACTCTATGTCTCACCCCCAGTCCAGAGTACCCCACTCCCTGCCACACACACAGACATACCCAGACCTGCAGCAGACACAGAGACATGCAGGACAGACACACAGACACACATGCACACAAACACTCATATACACAGGAGTCGGACTCAAATCTAATTTAAAAATAGGACAGACCAAGACAAGGTAAACGTCCAGAGAAAAACGATGCTTTAAGATTTCTCAAGCATGCAAAGCAGGCAAGGAAATGGGTGTAAGTACTTTGAATGGCATTCTAATATTTAAAAAAAAAAAACAGGCTCATGATCTACCATGTACAAATGTACTTTTGAACAATGACGACAGAACATTAAAACTGGATTCTTAGAGTATTCAGATATATATATATAATTGTCAGGGGCATGGAAAACAGCCAGTGGCCAGGGGAGCTGGGACGAGGGCTTTTTTGAGCTTTTTCTAAACCACTGTGCTTCTTCTGGAGTGATGCTTTGGGGAGGAGGAGGAGGAAATGTGTTCAGGGAGCCCTATTTACACACCACCTATTCCGAGATGTGATGCAAATTTGCTGGTGAGGGGCATTAGGGAGGCACGGGCAGGGGATTAAAGGCTTTAGGATAAAGTAAAATATTCCCTCTGGTGCTGGTTTTATAACTAGGGAATAAGAAAGTCTCCACCTTCCTCCAAATCTGTTTTTATCCATCTGTAGTCTCAGGAACTGAGACAGCTCTCCTGCTGCAACTTAAAAAAAAGCTGAACCTTAGATACCAAAACATTTGATAGCTCTTCTTGCTACTGTTGTTTTGGAGGTAGTTAGGCTCCCTATTTTTCTTCTACTTTATCGCCTGTTCTGAAATCTGGGCCATTTCTTGGGAAGTGCCAAGAGAAAACAGTTTTTGCTGAATTTCCAGCCGGAACTTTGAGGAATTAAAATGTCCCAGTATGCCAGTACTTGTACTATTTCTAGTCATGTTTTGAATCAGATTTAAGTAAGAAAATGGAATTTCAAATTCCAGTAAAAAAAAAAAAAGAAAAAAAAGGCATCTTTACCTTGAAAATACTTTGAAGACTTTCCAAATACTTACCCCTTTGTTTGGGGTGGGAGGTGGTGGCTCACTGAATATTTCCTATTACAGAAATGTTGGAAATAGATGTGTCCTCTATTTAAGCACTGCTTCAGAAGTCAGACCAGCGGCTTCCATGATGTATTAGAGTATCTTTATAGCACAGAAAATGTCCTTTTCTATTATTATACCACAGATTCCCTCAATGTATAGGTAAACAGACTTGAAGAAAATGATTGAATGCAAAGACCTGAAATCAATGTCAGCACATCTTCTAATGAGCTATAACCACAATGAGCTGATTTCCCGATGAGACCACCTGCTCCAAGCAGACAGATGGTGGCCCGATGGGGGTCATGGCTCCCCTTGTAACGAAGGCTGGAGTCCCATACGTGCACAGTTTTGGCAGGAAGAAAGAGACCAAGACATTGACACTTCACAGAATAGAGCAGTGACTTTGTTAAAGAAATGTCAGCACTCTCGGCTCCCTGACTCCCTCTATTTCCTATCATTTTACTGGGTTGGGCAGCCTCATCCTTCCTGAAGAGCCTTGCACTTAGAAGAATAGCTTGAGAAATTAGCATTCTCGGAGGCTCAGCAATCATGCAGATGGAATAAGCTGAATATGTTGAGTGACAAAAATAAAACTCAGGGCAGAGCTTCTATTTGGATTCACACTCCCTTAATCGCAGCCCTACAGCAGTGTTAGATTTGATGATTGAAGATAGCAGTGAAAAGGGGCACAAAGAAGGGACACCAAGTAAGAGGTTGGATGTGGAAGAAAGCAGCACATTGGATAGGAATTCTGTTTTTAGGACAGCGTATGTATGAGCTATACTATGAGGAGATCCTTAGGGAGATACACTAAAGGAAGAAAATTTGTAACTTTAGTTGATTAAAAGTATGTTCTGTCTTCTAGTAAACAAATTAACAAAATACACATTAAAATGTGACTACAGAAGGTGGTAAAGTAGATTACCTCTTTGTTCTATATAAAATATAGCTTTATTTTTATTTTTTTATTTTTATTTTTTTAAATGTGGCTTTATTTTTATATTAATGTTTGAGTTTTAAAGACTTTAAAATCCCTTTTCATTTGTTCTGGAAGCCATGTTTTCCATTGTTAGAAAAAATTTTGATTGCATTTATTATGTAAACAAGAGATAGATAAATTTCATTCATTCAATCATCTCTCCACCATGGAGCACTATCTTGCAGGCCATTTAGAATTCATTATTGGTTCCCACCAACTAAATGCCTTGAGCATTCCCTAGTCATAGTGACAACCAAAAAACCAAAAACAAACACACAAAAAAGCCCAAAACAAAAACTACTCATTTCTCAACATTCTAAAGGAGGAAGAGTAACCACCACCACCATTCCCCCCATCCTAGGTTGAGAAGTCTTAAAAAGGAGGCTACAGACGTAAAACAAAAAATATGGTTCTGCACTCCAAAAAATGAACAGTCTGAGGGAAAAGAAATATGCCAAGTCTAATCATTTATTGATGTATCGCCACTCAGTCCTGTCATTTAGATTGTGATAATCAGCTTAGAGCACAGCTCTTCTCTTTCCTGAGCTCAGCCTGGAGCTGTGCTCCCAGAGCCTTGGTGTGACAAGGAGGGTATGTGGCAGACAGCCGGGTGGCAGAGGCCCCCTTATGAAACTGACTATGCTAGTCTGGCTGGTTCCATCTGGTGCTGGTGGCCTCTGCTGTAGGAACTGTCTCCAGATAGGTGGTATGTGTCTGATTTGGGGGACCAGCTGTTCACCTTCACTGTGTATCTCCATTGCTGAGGAACTCCTCCTCAGAGAAACAGCATTAACTCCCTTTGGCCCTGCAGCAGCTCATATTCCTGGTCTGTTGTCCAGGTTGGGCTCACCATCTTTGATAGAGCAGTCATCTGAGCTCCCTATAGCTCACGCTCTTCTGTACCCCTGGGCTCCCCCATATGGAGCCATAGGAACAGATGAGACCCTCTTGTTCACTCTTGGAGGACCAGGAAGTACTGGAATGGGGTGAGGAGTATCCTCATAGCCTTCCCAGATCCAAAATATGACAGTTACTTCAAGCGCTGTGTCATGGGATGCTAAAGTAGATCTCCTTCATTCAGAAGTCTGTGGATCAGAAAAGGGATGACCCTGTATGTACAAGTATAGTCCTCACCTTCAGGACACATATGTCAAGCACTGAAGAGGCACAAAAAGGTCTGAATGAGACAACTGGACATACTCCTGGACTCCTTGAACTCTTTCCAATGAATCCCTGCTCGGGAAGCAGTACCAAGGGGAGTCTGAAGGTTCTACAGCTCGGCAAACATTCATCCAGGGGAAAAGCTCTCAGTGTCTCTATATTGACACATAATAATCAGAAAAACTCCACTGATGATGATCCTAACATTCACTGTTTGCCTAACAGGATGTCCAGAGGCCAGTGGACTCAAAATATCATCAAGCAACTAGATATCTTTTATCATTATTTTTCTTATACATTTTACTTTTGTACTTATGATGATTACCCAAGTTGCAAGACTCAGGATTAGGCACCGTGTTCGTACACAATAGCGTCCATTTGAAATGGTCTGCAACAGAAAGGGACCAAAGGACCTTCTTGTGCAGTGTTCACTTTTGTCAGGAAGCCCCTGAGTCCCATCAAGGACTTACAGTCACATGACTAAGTCACATGACTGACCACACCTGGACTCATCACTGGCAAAGGGGAAAGAAATGACGAACTGGCCCAGAACCATCATGATTCATACTCAGGGGATGAGTATGAAACCAAAAAAACTTAAGCAAAACCAGGATAGGATGGTTTTAGATAGCAAAAAGGGGGTGTGTGTTGGGGAAGCACCAGAAGAGAAGTCAGCCACATTTTCTTCTTTTAGATATGCCTGAACATCATAAGGGATCCTCTTGGACTTCCCTTAACTTGGCTTTAGGGAGAGAAAAGGGAATATCCAGGAGGAAAAAAAAAAAAAACATTTTTGTATGCTCTAAAAATTCTAATTATTTCCCCCCTCTTCGCAGGGTTCTTCTTCTGTTGGCTGGGAAGTTGGGTAGTTTGGTTATGGAGCTGTCCTCACAACTTGTAGCAACAACTGTGGGAAAATGCCTGATCCTGAATGAGAACCAATTCTTGGAGGTCCTCTGAATTTAAAGTGCAGGGCACCCTGGTCCTTTTTAGTGTCTTAGCAGAAATTTTCTACACAGTGGGAAATTCTGACAGAATATCCTATTGGACTTGAGAATGCTATGAAAATATCAATTGCTTTGTGGAAACACGAAGTTGAGTGTGGCACAGACAAACGCTATGCACAAGTGCTGGGACGGAGTGCTACAAGCTGGGAGTAAATAGTACAAGGACTAAACTTCATCCCCTATAAAACAACCTAAAACCTCTTGGAGGAGAGGATGACTCGAGGGATAGGGTAGGAAATACACAAGATGAGCCTGGAGTGCTTTGTCAGGCCAGAAAATCCGAAGAAACTTCCTGCCAAAAAGAGCTCCAAATGGCCAAAGATGGAACAATTCAAACAGTAAGACAAATTACACAATATTAGATTATAACCCAAGGTATGAGACAAATATATGTGAAGAATTATAAATAGTATTTGTAGATATTTCCCCCTCTAGGAGATAGAGTTTTTAAAAAACTCCCAACCTTTTTGAGGATGGGCAATTTCACTTCCAAATAGAGTATGGAAGGGAAAAACAAAAGAGTAACTTCCCAGGAAGAAAGCTTTCTAACACTACCTTGACCGAGTCACCAAGGTTAACGGAGTCATTTTGATATCACGTACTCCTACGATGTATGACGTGATGAGAGAGAGACTTCATCTCTGTAATGCTTTCCCCCAAAGCTATCACCCCAATGTAATCATGAGGGAACCATCAGCTAAACCCAAACTAAGGGGCATTCCAGGAAATACCTAACTAGCACTCAAAAACTATCAAGGTCAGGACAAATTAGAAAGACTGAGAAACTGTCATAGACCAGAAATGACTAGGGAAACAGGATGATGCAGTGTAGTGTAGTATCCTGGGGGTGAATCCGGGAATTATTTTCACCTAATGGATGACATTAGGTGAAAACTAGCACAATCTGAATAAAATAAGGAGTTTGGTTAAGAGTCATGTACCAACGTTGGCTTCCTCGTTCTGTTAACTATACCATGGTAACATAAGATGTTTACCTTAGGACAAATTGGGTGAGGGGGTCTATGAGAACTTGTACTATCATCGCAATTTTTATGTAAGTCTAAACTTATTCCAAAATAAAAATCTCTTTAAAAGAAATCAAGAAGAGATTGGAACAAAGTTTGGCTCAACAGCAGACTGATGGCTTTTTCAAAAAATATTTTATATGTCATCTATGAGATACTGAAAGAATTTCACTGGAGGAGAAACACGGTCAGGTTTTTATTCTAGGAAGATTAAACTGGAAGCATTGTGGAGTAGAGACAGGGGACAGGGGGCAAAAGGCAGGAAGATGGGATGACTTTAAATACAGAATGCTGTGCTAGAGTCTTGTGCATGCGTCTGTGTGTGAATGTGTGTATACCTGCATGGCAGGCAGACTCGGAAAAAAGACATTTCTTGCCGAATGCTGGAAAGGGAAGTATATACATTTTATAATAAAAACGAGACATAGATCATTGTTTCTATTTTGTTGCATTAGCTCCAATAGGCTCCTTTCGGTTGTTTTAATGTTATTTAAAGAAACAAACAAAAGAAAAGCATTTGAAAATAACACTGTAGATTTTGGATGAAAAAAACCCCCTAAATTCTGGTACTTTATCAGCTCTTAGTTATGTAATCTTGGTCTAATCACTTCAATAGGACCATTTCTAAATGGTTTTCCCGTTTCTAAAACAAGAAGATTGAAATAGAATGCCTTTGATTTCCAAGATACCTAGCAGAGATGTTGCAATGAAATTACTACATTTGGAAGATTATTGGATTAGAAGATGATTAATCTAAAGAGAGAATTAATACTTGTTGAGTGCTTACTAGTCTAAAAATATTTTTTATCATTAATGATTTTTTTTAATCCTGTGAAGGTAACATTGGCCTAAACCACATAAAATGACTTGATTAACAAGAATTCATTTCAAACTTTGCCGTTTTATAAAACTTCTATGAATTTCAACATGAAGATCCATGATTTCAGCATTTCCAAGCCACGAAACTTGTTTTGTAGCTATGGAAGTGTTTGCAGTTTTAAAATTGTTCATAAAAATAATTTTTAGGCTTTAAGACTTCTGAAAAAGAAATCAACCATGAACATGTTAGACAGCCTGTTCTACAATGGATGTTCGCTGATCAAAAACAGCCAAAATGTTGAAATTTTATAAGCCTGCGTTACAATTTTTTTGTGAACTATTACTAACAGAAGTAGGACATTTATTCTGGTAAGGCAAAAGTGAAGAATTTAGCACCTTTAAGAAAATTTCCAAGCTGAGATATTTGATATGATTTCACTGGGACAGGACACCAAGTAAATAAGATTTATGCATCATTTAATTACATGTGTTTATTTTTTTTCCTGAGGAAGGCTGAAGCAAACATGTTAATCATGGCATTTACACTTCTATGACACATCTATTTCCTATTGCTTCCAGTTCCTAAATTATTTCAGATTAGAGTTTCTTTGACATTAAAAAATCGCCTCTCTTGGAATTAAAAAAACAGACCGAGTCGAGTTTACCTTTTAAAATATATAGTGTGGCACTGATGAAGCTCTTGGCAATTTCTATCATATGTGCACAACAGAATTCTTCCTCACAATGTATAACACTTAAAGTCACATCAGAAATCTTACTATGGATCCTTTAAAATAAAAACTCATTATTAGCAGAGGACAGATAAATATACGTGACTGCAACTGAGTTTAATTATATTCTAGGGTCATAAAGGACGCCTTCAAAAGCAACAGAAAGAAAATCTTTGCAAGACGCAGATTGTGGCTCTGTAAATAATTTCCATTCTCTGAAGAAATTATTGAAGGGAAGGAGTGCCTTATATTGGCCTTGCCTTATAAATTAGAGTTATAAATCCAACTCTGATCTGTCAGAAACTGCTGAAGCTCGTTTCTTTACTCAGCATTTATTTGGCTCTGTTTCAATTTATGCCATTACTGAATAGCTTCCTCACTTTTAATTTCATGAAATTTAGAATGTTGAAAACCCACATCAGGCATGAAAGAGAAAAAAAAATGATGTATGATTACAAACATAACTCAGCAGAACACACTAAAATTTACATATGCTCTGAAAAGGGAACCTGATATTGGAATGACTTATTCTGACAGTTTTAGAGAAAGTTAGAAGGGAATGGACATCTTAATTGGGGCATACCCTCATGCCCCATTTTAAATGAGCGTTACATAAATATCCCCATAGTTTCAATTTTGCAGTAACTCATTGCTTTTACCCAGCTTTCAGAGCCTTGATTCTTAATTGCATCCCATTCCTTCTATTACACCAATACTTACTTTTCAACTATTTTGAGAATCTTCCAGGTGTTAATCAAACAAGAAGGGAGCTGCTGTCTCTGCAAGATCCATCTCTATGTGTTCCTATCGTGTCTCTTAGTCACTGGGGCAGCCTTGACTTTTACTTTTGTATCCATGACCCATATGATAAATGCCACCTGAATGGTAACAAGAAAGGAAAGAATAAATGGAACACAATATTAAAGAAGCATTTTAAAGGCATCTCAAAAGCCCAAGCAACACTTTTTCTTTTTTTTTTTTCTTCTATGTAATACCAGAACTCACAGTCCTTGATCTTCCAGCCTGTTATTTCAGACCAGTGAGCCATGCTGCCTCTCTGAATAAATGGACAGACTCAGAAATGCCTTTACAGTGCGGGATGACTTTGGAAAATACATTGCATCTAGAACAGAGGAGCAATGATGCCCTTCTAATTGATCTTGTTACCACCACTCCTTAAATCTGAGGTCCACTGCTTTCCTACCATTGAAAGACTAGGCAAAATCCACTTCTATGACTGGTAGAGTACAAAGATACAGCTGGTTTCAAAAATAAAACATAAAATTCCTGATCTGATTTATACACAGAGCCTGAATGTATAAGAAAGTTTCATTTCAAAATTAATGCATGAGTGCTTCAGAAGATTTTCAGATGATTGAGAATGAAAGTCACTTGTAAATATGAGAAAAGAAGAAATCGGCAAAAAGCAATAGCACTGGCATATAATTATTTTAATATATTAAAAGATATTTGGCAAATACAGCCAGGTGTACAAGCCTTTCCTCTTTCTGGAAATATTGTTTTCTTTCTTTCTTTCTTTCTTTCTTTCTTTCTTTCTTTCTTTCTTTCTTTCTTTCTTTCTTTCTTTCTTTCTTCTTCTTTCTTTCTTAAGATTTCTTATTTATTTATTTGACACAGAGAGAGAGAGAGAGAACACAAGTGGGGGCAGGGGGCAGGGGAGGGAGAAGTGGGTTCCCGACTGAGCAGGGAGCCGGATGCTGGGCTCGATCCCAGGACCCTGGTATCATAACATGAGCTGAAGGCAGATGCTTAACCGACTGAGCCACCCAGGCACCCTTAGAATTATTGTTTTCTTTAATAGAATGAAGAATAAAGAATATTAACAATCAGATATTGCAGCTTTCCTAAGTTTGAAATCAGGAACCAGATCCTTGGAGTCTGTGTTTTCCAAAAGGTACAGCAATTGGCCTTACATATCCATGAACTGTAAGTAAATCAAAGCATCATTCCTTAGTTTCAATTCTCTTACCTGAGGTAGATACAATCCTCTACTACCCTCAAAACATTCCTTATCACACATATTGACACTAAAACAAAAGTGTTTATATTGATTTTGTGGGAAAGAGGGCTCACACTCATTCTATTAGAGGCTTTCATACTTCTTATAAACAAACATATGTCAATTAAATAGATTTCATATTTATTTGCAAAGTCTATGATGGTATAAACTATAAGGTTAAGCATTCAGAAGAAAACAATGTTATCACTTCAAATGTATACATTGTTATAGATAAGCCTATAATTCACTTTCTTCTGCTTTCTGCATGATAATGACATCTTAAGTAATACAATGTGTATCTTCCATATAAGAAGCGCTTAGGTAAACTAGATTTCTGTCAACCAAGCTGACCCCCAAAAGTTTTGGCAACATTTTTGGAAAGTTTGAGATTTCTTTTTTTCTCTATTACTGTCCAAAAAGTAGAATATCCAGAAATTAGGATACGTTTTGGGTAGTTTTTGATGTTTCATGACAGTGCAGACTGAAAAAAAGAAAAAGATTATATAGGCTTTTTCCTATTAGCAGAATGAAGTGAAGGTCCAGTACCCTTTCTGTGTGTCCCATTTCATACATGTCGCCTGCTACTTTGACTCAGAATTGAATAACATTTAAGTATGAAACAAAATGGTAACAATTATATTTAGAATCATTCATCTGAGCTTAATAAAACTTAAACATTTCATTCATAAGACCTCCAGGAAAAAAGTAAATGGTAATTTTGTTCAGAAGTCATTGCTACATGAGGGGGGCCTGGGTGGCTCTGTCAGTTGAGCATCTGACTCTTGATTTTGCCTCAGATCATGATCTCAGGGTTCTGGGGTGGAGCCCTCCATCTAGCTCCGTGCTCAGTGGGGAGTCTGCTTGAGGATTTCTCTCTCTCTCCCTCTGTCCTCTCTCTCTCTCTCAGATTAATAAATAAATTTTAAAAAAGAAGTCATTGCTAGATGAAACAAAGCATCACTGCATTTGAAATCACAGAGAATAAAGTGTTGAATATTACACAAATAATAGGCTTATCTAATCCCACGTTGCCTGTTCTACTGGTCTGTGATGACATTGAAGATGCAAGACTAGTCATCATGGTAGTCCTTAGTGAGAGTCAGCAGCTCTGCTGGCTTTTCTCTGTGGACACACAAGACTGTGCTTCCCTGAAACCCTGAGGTTAAGTGACTGCATGACTTGTTCTCACAAAGACATGTGGACACTGATGATAATTCTCCATCTTTCTCTACTCCAAGGTCAGCAATTGTACGTATTCACAGGCTAGGAGGGAAGAATGACAGGGAGTCCCCAAATGACAGGGAGATAGGGAGAGAGACAAAGGCTCTCTTTCCTGGAGACTAGGCATGAGATAGGACAGCAAGAGCAAGAAATACATTTTTACTGCTTTAAGTCACTGATATTTTGAGGCTGTTCCTTAATGTAACATATCTGGCTATTCTGATGGATACACATTCTTTGCCTTAAATAAACAGCTTAAAAAATAAGCTTGAAATTTTTCAATTATGCAGAACAAGTAAATCCCTATGATGCCAACCTATAAAGTTAATTCGCAAGGGGAAATGGCACATCTTTCCATCTTTTTTTTTCTTAAGATTTTTTTATTTATTCATTTGACAGAGAGAGACACAGCGAGAGCAGAAACACAAGCAGGGCGAGTGGGAGAAGGAGAAGCAGGCTTCCCGCCGAGCAGGGAGCCCGATGCGGGACTCGAGCCCAGGACCCTGGGTTCACGACCCGAGCCTAAGGCAGACGCTTAACGACTGAGCCACCCAGGCGCCATCTTCTAGAATACTACCGAAATTTTTTTCATGAGAATCCTGATAACAACAGAGAAATGGATTTCTTTCTGGCTTATAGAGGCCATAAAACAAATTACTGTTATTATATCACTAATTTACCCAAGACTTCTTCTCAAAATCAACATTATGGTAATTTCTCTAATCTCTTTCTCTCTTTCTTCCTTTCAATCAATCTTTTCTACAGAGTTTGACTGGACAAGCCTGAAAACATATTGAACTATGTTGCTGTAACTTTTAGGTAATATATATATATATATGTAAACACACAGTATATATACGATTCAAATACACATGTATACACACATATATACACACATATACTCACATATATACACATACATGTACTACATATATAGCTTAACATTAGAAATCATTAGAATCATTAGAAAAAGACAAACACAGGAAAAACTCTGATCTGTGACATAGTAAAGATCTACACAGGTAAATGTAATTTTAGAACTAGAGGAAAGGCTTTTCATTTGAAAATAAAAGCTTACAAAATCCCATAAAATAACACAAGGGATAAACTTCACTTCTTTTAAAACATTTCTTCTATTGTATTTAATCCACACAGCACTCAATTCTATAAATATTTCTTGTATTTTTGCAAATGATGATACTATGGCAGAGTTTTGCTAGCTAGTTCAGACTGATAATAAACAGCAGAGTTGGACTTCAAACTCAAGGCTGACCCCAAACCTCTAAGTTACATAAATAGAAGTGGTCTTCTTAATCTCTGCTCCCTGCCTGCAGAATGTAGCTACAGCATGGGGTTAATGGAACCCCTGAGGGTTTCTAAATAACTTTTGAAAATTAATGAGCTTATAGAAACTCATATTTCAATAATTAACATACAATTTTAGAGCTCATTCCACTATGCCTCATGAATGAAATTTTAGGTTAATGAACCTAAATAGACTATTATCGATGGGTCAGATAGGTTCATAAATGGCTCAATGGGAAAAACTCTCAAGTAACAGTCATTTTCCATATTGTTTATAAGATTAAAAGTGGAATTTTTTCTATAGTCAGATGACAGTTATTTCGTGATGCATTACCATTTAAAATAAGCAGTACTGTGTTGTAATATACAGTTCTGCTGCCATAAAGCAACTTTTTGTGCAGTACAAGGCAGAGAGGGGACTTGAGGCCAATTTGTAGATCCATCAACTGCTGTCCTCTTTACACTGGATCCACCAAAATCAGGTGGAAAAACAATAAATACAGCCCCAAGGAAGCTCTTGAGAATGCAGATGTAATTTATTCCTTTTACCATTAACCTCAGTTTTTCTCTTCATAACTTCAGTGACTATCTGCAGAACAACCATTCCCACTTCTCCCCAAAATCTAACCCAAAATCAAAAACACTTCTTCCAAAGAACTTCCCTAAAGATGGATGGATCAGGCACAGTCCTGAATATATTTTCTACCTCTCTGGTTGCACCCTAACTAATTCTCTATCTACACACACACACACACACACACACACACACACACACACACATCTAATACACACAAACACATATATAATATGTAATATATGATATATAAACAGATATACACAAAGGAGGGGGAGGAAAAGACAGACATAAACACATACACACAGATTTATTATAAGAAATTTGCTTTCAGAACTACTGCGAGGGTCTGAAGTCTCTAGGCTAGCCCTCCAGGAAAGGGATAAGGGAATATCATGGGCAAACTCAAACTCACAGACATGGGTAGAAGCTACTGTCCACAGACTGAATTGCTTTTTCTTGGGGAAGCTTCAGCTTTGCTTTTAAGGCATTTTAACTGATTGAATCATTTCTGTATAGATTACCCAGGATAATCTTACTTATTTCAAGTCAATTGGTTAAATTTTAATTATATCTGCAGTAACACCTCGATTAGTGTCTGACTGAATAACTAGACTGTAACCTACACAAGTTGACACATCAAAAAAATCATCACAATGGAGCTTTAGACCACATACGGTTTGCCCACTTAAACACTTTGCTTTATTTAGAATTTCCTTTTTTATCAGTCTGACCATAATCATTTCTTGGCTCTACCAATGCTTAAAATGTAAGGAGATCCAGATGTCAAGGCAATACACACTGGAGCGTGCTCTGAACAATCTCACCTGCAACTTTTCTTCCGTTTGGTTGAACATCAGCTCTCTACTTTTGGTGATGGCAAACATACCTAAGTTTTCCTCCTTATTGTGTCTATTGCTTCTTAAGGATTTAAGGACCTGTACATGTTCATTAACCTTATAATATTAATTCACTAATTTCTAACTTGCCTTTATATTTTCACTTTCTATCTATGAGAAAGTAAACTACTTCTGTTCAAAACTATACAGCCAACTAACTACAGATAAAAGATGGACCTGCAAAGTCATCAGGTTGAAATGAAGAAGGAGATGGAAAGATATGCTCAAGATTTGGAAGGAAATAAGTCAATAGTATAACAAAGATCTACATGGACTGTAATTACTAACATGACTGATTCATCAAAAAATTGAATCAGAATGCACAGAAAAACAGTGATAGAGAAACAATGGTTATGAAGGACAAAACAAGAAGAACCAAATGTAAAGAGTTTGTATTTGTTTAAAAGATATAACAAAAAAACACTTGAGAAGATGCAGTAGTCAAAGATCTAATGGATACAGTATTACCTAATTCAAAGAAATACTTGTGTATGAAGATTGATAAGATTTATTGTCTGCCAAGAAAAAACTGGCATGTAGCCAGACATCTTTATAAAAATATTTAAAGAGTCAAAGAATCCTATCAATGGTTACATAGCAAAAACAGTTTACATTCAAGGAAACAAAATTAGGTAGGCCTCTCAGATTTTATACATCATTAAATTTGAAAAGAAAACACAAAGGGAAAATATCTACAGTCTTTTGAGTAAAATGAATTGGAAACCAAATTTTATACCCATTGAATTCCATTTTCTACAGATGCATGGAAAATGATACTGTTGTTACCATACTGTCAACCTTTTTTAAAAAATAAATAATTAAAATAATAATTGGAGATTTCTAATGGAATATGGCAGAGACAAACCTGACTGCAAAATCGTTTTCAAATTGATAAAATTAGCAAAAAAGGTAAGCCTGCAAAAAATGTGCACCAGCAGTAACAGACCAAATAAAGGTTAAAATTCAATGCAGGTTTCTGCAACCCAACCTGATAGAATAATTTCTCTCAGTCTTGACAAAATATATAAAGTAACTATTTTCCTGCATAGCAAGACTAATTCTGAGAAGAAGGACAACATATGAGGTATGTTTCATATCAGACCTGGCTTTGTGCCTGGGGTGTCTTCCCGACCACAGCAGAGGATGGTGAAGCCCAACCAGAACATAATGATGTCACTAATCTGAGGAGGCCCTGATCAGAGTACAGAATTTAGGCTATTGAAACAGTTGGAATTATTTGTGGGGCAGGACCCTGGTGCGAGGGATCTGCACAAAAAAGGAAACATAGAATTCTTAGTATAGATGTCCCATTGGTGTCCTGGGGCATACAGGGCATGGTGACTTTTGGAGGCCTAGTAATGATAAGCTGCAGCAGAACTGGGAGGTGAAGAGAGATACAAGAGCCATGTACTAGGACTAACCACAAAACCAAAACAGATCTTACATAAAAATAAATATACTAAAGACTCTCAGGATTACAAAATAATTTAATTGACTATAAGAACAAATCTCAGCATCCTTTAATGGAAGACACCATCCTTTAATGGAAGACAACATAGCTCTGGTATGTTCATTTTCCAACTATAATGTTCAAGTTAGATCAAAAGAAATTAGAAGACAGTGAAACAGCAAGATACAGTTGTCCTATAATCAAGGAAGGAAGGATGGATGAACGAACCTGGCAAAATAAACCTAACCAAAGGTGGAATTAGCAGATGAGGATTTTAAGAGAGTGATTATAAATATGTTCAAAGATGTAAAGGAAAGTATAGGGTGAAAAATTAGAGTGGGAATTACAGCAGAGAATGGCAAGCAATAAAGAAAAGATGAAATGGAAATTCTAGAATTAAAATGTAAATAACTGAAATAAAAAATAAACTAGGGAAACCGAAGAACAGATGAGAACTGTGGAAGAAAGGATCAATAAACTTGAAACAAATAAATAGAAATTATACCATCAGAAATGAGAAAGTTAAAAAGGTGGGGGGGGGGAAGAAGAAGAAGAAAAATGAAGAGAGCCCAAGGGATCTGTATAACAACATTACAGGAGCTAACGTAAAAAACAAGAATAGCAAAAGAATAGGAGATATATATACCAAAATCTCCTGAAATTGGGTTAAAAATACCACTTTACAGATTTCAGAAGTTCAGCAAATCTTAAGAAGTACAAATAGATAAAAAACAAAAAGCATACCTACACATATTACAGGAAAAGAGTAAAATGAAACAAATGGTGACTTTTACTAGAGAAAAAGTGGACACCATAGGATATTGCAATGAGATTACAAAAGTGCTAACAGGAAAAATAAAATCAGCCATCCTAGAATTTTATATCTGGCAAAATGTCTTTCAAATATGAGTGTCAAATAAATAAGTTTTTAAACAAACAAAAGCTGAAATAATTTGTCACTAGCAGATCTTGACTATGAGAAATTCTAAAGGATGTTATTCTGGTTAAAAAAAAGTAGTAATAGAAGAGACTCTGATTAACATGATGTAATGAGAAACAAAATGGCAAATAGGTGGGTAAATATTAAAAACTGACTTCTTAATTTTTTTAAAAGACAAGGAACTGTTAAACATAACACACATCACATTATGGGTTTATTACATATCCAGTGGTAAAGTATGACAAAAATAGCACAAAGGATTGGGAATAATTGAATTTATACTGTTGTATATTTTAGGTGAAGTGGTACCATATCAATTCTGAGTGTATGCTAATAATTTAAAGATATATTTTGAATCCCTAGAGCACCTAGTAAAAATAAAGCCAAATAATAACCAATAGAGGAAATAAAAAAGAGAATACTTTAAAATATTATCAATTGATAACTAAAAAGGCAGGAAAGAAGAAACATGAGTACAAAAAAAAAAATGTGTGACAGAACAAATAGAAAACAGAGGGCACAATAGTAGGTGTGAACTCAACCATGCCAATCATTACAACAAACAACTGAATTAAAAAGCAGAATTTCTGACTGGAACTAGCAAGTCCCAACTATATTTCCTTCTTGTGAAGTACACTTTTTAGAAATTAGTCTGTGAATGTTAAAGCCTCTCAGTTTGTCTGAAAATAACTATTTTTTCAGATTGTTGAATAGGGATTCATCTAGTATATAATTCTAGCTAACAAGTCCCCCCTCTGTCCAATATTTGGAGGAAACAGTGCAGCATTGTAGTGAATGAGGCAACTATGAGAAGGTTTAGGTACCGCTCTACTGAATAATTGCACATAAGTGACAGAAGTCGGGAGAGAAGGAAAGAGAAGAACCAAGAGAGTGTGATCTAGTTTGCACTATTTGTTAACCTTGGAAAGAGTGGGTTTGGTGGCATGTGCTGAGGGCTACAGTGAATTTCAGAGTTCGGGGGACGTGAATGAAAGGGGAGAACAAATGTGTAGAGTTTATGTAAGACACGTAGATATGAGGCGTGTAATGCTATAGGGGTTGGAACATGTATAATGATGGGAGGATACAGTTAGAGAGGGAGTGGTTGACAATAAAGAACAGAAAGGGTTTCACCAGTAATATTTATACACTAGATTGTAGAAGGTGAAATCCAAGGAGCAGGGTGTAGGCAGAATACCTTTTTTTTACTAAGAATGTGAGAATTTGGCATTTTCTACAGAGGGAAGAAAAAGAACCAGGGTGCCCAATAAACAGGATGGGTGTAGGGAGGGGGGTGGTAAATAAGATGGTGAAGCCCTTTAATTCTTCTCTGTGAGAAGAGAGTAGAGGCATCAGTACACATTATTTTAAGTGTAAATGAGGTATATTAAAAGACAGATGATTTTTGGAGAATGGGATGCATGATTTTATAATTTCAGAGATGACAAGGCTCAGGATTTTCCTTTGGGAAGGAGTCTCTTAAATAAAGTAGGGGAAAGTGTCTTTGGAATTGAGGGAGTTGATGGAGATAAGAAGCCATCGTAATACCTAGGCACTGAGGTCTCCTGCTAGGAGAGCTATACTTTAGAGGAGAGGAAGAATGTGATGCAAAGTCTTCTGTATCTGAAGAGGTGGTAGATAGATGATCAAGCTGGAAAGGAAGACAAGTCTTGAGCTTTAAAGGAGCAAAGATTCATACAAGAATATAAGGGATTAATTGCTGGGGTGCAACAGTCCCATTGGAAATTGAGATACTGGGCCCTTATGAAAGAAGACCAGCCTCTCCTAGAGTGGGTTATGGAGGAGTGGATGTGGAAGGGAGAATTGAGTTCGATCCAGTCCAACAATGACTTAGGTGGAAGACCTGGGAAATCTGTTATGGGATTACCCCAAAACTCAGTGGAACAATCTGGAAATGATGGAGGAGTGGAGATATTATACAGTGTACATCACCTCTGCTTACCCAATCTAAATGATTGCTTGGGAAAGTATGATTGATCTGTGGGGGCAGGGGGTCCTCTCTTTTTCACGTTGACCGAGAGGATTCATTATACGAGTCATGGTCAGAATTAGCTGACCTCATGGTTGTGGGAAAAAACCTAGGCTAGTGGTTCTCAGAGGGTGGTCACTAAGACAACAGCATCGTACCAACTGTGAATTTGTTAGGAATGCACATTGTTGGCTCCCAGCGCGGACCTACTGGAAGAGAAACTCTGGGGTTGGGCCCAGAAATTCATTTTTTAACAAACCCTCCAGGTGACTATGATACATGCTTGAGTCTGAGAACCCCTGGCCTCTGCAATTGCAGGGTAGCTACGGAGGGAACACTGAGATCTCTTGATTTATTTGTGGTTTGGAAAAGGACCCCGAGGAGAGGGAAGCAGGTCAGGAGACAAAGCAGTGGATTTCTTTGTGATCTTCAAGCAGAAAATGTTAGAATGCATTATAAAATATCATCTATGTTAAAAAGCTTTTTGACATCCACAATTTTGTTCAGCAGTATATCGATATGATCATCTAATTAAAATATCACTGTCACAGAAAGACAGGCTAATAGCTGTGACATACAAAACACCTAAGGTTGATATAATGAATGAATATTCATTCATTCATTCATTTATTCAAAATATATTTGAGCACCTACTATTGTTGGATATTATGGGAAGTGAGCACTGGAAGTTTAACAATATGTCAATAATAATAATAATAAAATTCCTTACATTCTAGAGGAAAAATAAGTGTCATCAACAAATTATTAAAATGCAAAGCAGGGTTAACTGCTAATTTTTTAAAAAGATTTTATCTATTTATTTAAGAGAGAGAGAGAGCACGTCCAGGGGGAGGGGCAGAGGGAAAGCAGACTCCTCGTTGAGCGGGGAGCCCAACCAGGGGCTCAATCCCACAACCCTGGGATCACGACCTGAGCCAAAGGCAGACACTTAGCCCACTGAGCCACCCAGGCGCCCCAGGTTAACTGCTAATTTTTAAAGAAGAATCCATTGTCTCTACTAGGGAGAGAATAATGTAAAGTGCCTAGTGAAGTCATACAAGTTTTTATAAATACGTTACCATTGAGTTGTATCTTAATAAGCAGGAGATTTACAAATAGAACAGCAGAAGAAAATCAGGTAAGACTGTATGTGCAAAACCGAAGTGTTACGATAACATATATGGTATGGGTGGGAGAGTAGGTTATGTGTGTGTGTGTGGAGTTTAGAAAAGGAAATTGGGCCATTACCTGTGCCTGACACATGCTTTAGTGTCATTAAAACCATCTTCTAAAAAATACATAATTCTGAATACTTTAATTGTATTTTCTACAAATAAGGGTATTATGAAAATACAACCAGAACAATCAGGAAATTAACATCAGTGCATGACCACCATCTCATCTTCACCTCCCATCCAAATTCTGTCAGTGCCGTTTACAGCAAATGGACCATGTCCACGATCATGTACCACATTTTGTTGTCATTTCTTTTTAGATTCCCTCAGTTAGGTCCTTAGTCTTTTTTTTTTTTTTCCTTGAATCTAGCACTTTTGAAGAGTATGGGCCAGTTACTGCATAGAATGTTTCTTACCCAGGTTCTCCTTGATGTCTCTTTAGGACTATTTTCAGGGTATGCATCTTTGACAGGAATTTTATGAAGTTATAACATTTCTTCTCATTGTGTCTTATAAAGTGGCACAACAATTTTCTCATATGTCCCTGGACTGGCAATATTAAGTTTGATTATTCCACCTAGGTGGTATCTGCTAGGCTTTTCTATCATAAAGGTTCTTTTTCATTCGTATGTAATTAATTTTTTGTAGGAAGGTGTATTTGTAGACACATGCATTTCCCATTCCTTATCAAATTTTAATTTCTTCCCCGGGGTCCTATTTTATTCACGGGGTTATTATTTCTTCTTATTACTTATTTTGATGATCAGGCTGTCCTATATTTAATCAGTGGGAGCCCCTACAAGCTGGCCCCTGTGTCCTTTTACTTGTTCCTGCCATTCTTTGAGCACACACCTCCTTAGTTTTAGAAACAAGATATTCTGAGATCTTATAAATTCTCTTCCCCAGACCTGGAATCAGCTAGGTTCTTCTTAGGGAAGAATGATATTTATTAATCAAGATCTAAGCACTAGGTCAGCTCATTGCTGTTGCAGTACTGCTGTTCCCAGATTCTCTCGGTGGGTAGAGCCAGGAGACATGTGTGGGTGTATCTGTGTACATAGAGGCATACACACATACACACTCTTACTCACATTTACATCTGTATTCTGGATCTACCCATACAGGTTGAGTGCACACAAACATCTTTAATTCCCAATTGGTTCATTCTGTTTGTTTTTCTTCTTTCCCCTTTCTCTATTTATAGTTCTATTCTCTGAGATTGATAAGCATGACTGTCATTATCTTTATTTACTTACTCAATTATTCTTCCTACATCCATTGATCTCTTTTTGTCATACAATTGCCCCAACCCTACCAGTATCCTTTTACCCTACTCTGCCTCCAGAACACTGCCTGCGCCACCACCACCCATGGTTGCGGTGCGTCCCCCTCACCCTGCCCAGGCTCAGAAACACCTGGAGGGGCCCTGTTAAGGTTCCTGTTAAGGAAGCCCTCATCACCCTTCTTGGGCTCCAAATCTCTGTGATGGGCAGCCTTCCCCAGCATCACCGTCCACACCTTGTTCCCACATTGGGTAAAAGGATGTCCTCTGACCTCCAGCCCCGTACAGATTCCCTTCTCACCTTGCCCTGCCTCACACATCGCTCCCCTGGCCGGCCTCCCCACACCTTGCATGAATGCCTTTCTCATCCTGCTAGGCTCTGACATGGGTAGAGAGATGCCACACGGTGCCAACAAAACCCTACCTGGTCAGTCTCCAGCACCCTGTGTTGGTGCTGGGGGCTGGCTGCTCCAGCACCCCATCTTCAGTGCCCCTCTTCCCTGGGGCATCCTGTTCTTGCTAGGTTCCACCTACTGACCTTAGGAATGAATTTCCAAGAAGGGAAACATAGGTAAATGGGAAGGGGAAGAAGAGGAAAAGGAAGAGACAGACCTATCAGTATTCAAAAGTGGAGGCAAGGATGTGTTGGACTCGAACTTTAGAGAGATGTATTTGGAAACAATAGCGGGCTGGTTCTGAAGCCATAAGGTTAGTGAGGTCCTTTATGAGAAACTCCTATTGTGTAGTACGTCAGTTGCTGGTATGAGACTGAAATGTGAACGTGACTGTGGGTTTTTTTTAAAGGAAAAAAATAAACATTTTTGAGGCTAAAAGAAAATGATGATTAATTAGGTAATCTGGAGGTAAGGGAAATGAAGGGGTCACACTGACACTGAGTTTTAGCTCCAGTTTGGGAACTGGCAGGAGGTGATATTCAATCATTTGTGAATCCGTCCTCTGAATTATCCTTTCTTTCTCTTTCTTTGATCCGTCGTCTGGCCTCTGACCTTCTTAGGTATTCTTTTAGATCTGTCTCTCTCTTTTTTAAGACTCACACCCATCCTGTGTACCTCTTAAATTTTAGTATGTCCTTTAAATTTCTCACTACAGAACTGTCCAATCAGTAAATATTCCTCAGATAGCTATCTTCTCAAATGATGTAATCTTATAAAACTAGCCAGATCTTTCATTTTGTTCTTAGGGATCTTATCTTTCATCGTGTTTTTTTCTTCAGTATCATAGTCAATGAAAAAACATAAATAGTAACAATCTCGATAAATTGTTGTCTACCTGACTTTTTTTTTAAAGATTTTATTTATTTAGTTATTTGACACAGAGAGAGAGAGAGAGAGAGAGAGAGAAAGTGCACAAGCAGGGGGACAGGCAGAGGGAGAGGGAAAAGCAGGCTTCCTGCTGAGCAAGGAGCCCGATGCAGGGCTCGATTCCAGGACCCTGGGATCATGATCCGAGCCGAAGGCAGACACCCAACTGACTGAGCCACTCAGGCACCCCTGTCTACCTGATTTTATATTCCTCTCAGAAATATGAATCATCAGTAGGTCATAATATCAATGGAAAGCAGGGAAAGTCACATCACTTAAGAGTTATTTAAATTGCAGCAAAGTCAGCAACCATGAACTCGAAGGTTATTTAAACTCCTAAATTAAGCATTTCTCTACAAGAAAATGGCTTCCTATACAATTAAAAAAAATGGCTGGAGTGAACATTAAAGAATAAAATAGAAAACAACAAATGGAGCCTGTTTCGTAATTGAAGTTTTGAAACATGCAAGGGAGAACAACTTTGTTCAATTTCTGGAGGTTGAAGTCTGTATCACCAATTTCTTTTTCATTTCTTGTTCCTGCTCCAATATCCATAGGTTATTATCAGCAGAAGCACAGCCAAAACCTCTCAGTCATGGATGACTCCTCCTCGCTGGAGGTAATACGACACAATTCCTTCCCCCAAGATGATGCCTTAAAAAAAATCAGTTGAGGGACGCCTGGGTGGCTCAGTCGGTTAAGCGGCTGCCTTCGGCTCGGGTCATGATTCCAGGGTCCTGGGATCGAGTCCCACATTGGGCTCCTTGCTCAGCGGGGACCCTGCTTCTCCCTCTGCCTGCCGCTCCCCGTGCTTGTGGTCTCACTCTCTCTCTCTAGCAAATAAATAAATAAAATATTTTAAAAAATCAGTTGATACATTTTGGGCAGGGGAATCTATAGAATCTAGAGAAAGCTTGGGGAAAAAGAAATTGAGTATTTGAAACTTCTTGGGTTATAACTTTGGCCTGAAATGTCAAAAGAAATCTTTTCCTATCGCTTCATCATTCCTTGTTTCATTTTTTATTTTTTCCTGTTTAGTTTTGACTTCTTAAGCCACATTACAGCATCAGACATATATGAAGTGCTCTGTAAGTGTTTGCTGCTTAAGCAAATTTGGCATCGGTTAGCCATTTGTATAATTGTCACAAAGGCAGAATAAAAATTTTGTTAATATCAAGATAGGCAGTTCTCATATGGCAGACCCCTCCTTACAGAGTTATTTATTCATTAAAAGAACTTATTGAGCATCTGCTATCTTCAAAGTGCTGGACATAAATTTGGACATGAATAAAATTATTGATTGTTAATGGCTCTATCTTAAAAGACAATTTAATATCATAGTGGTGATGAGACATGGAAATCAGCCTGTATTAGAATTATGTATTAGAACTATGTAAATGCTAGAAATCTCTGTTCAGATGTAAAGAAGGAGGAGGGAAATAGTATAAGTTAGGCCGACATGAATCATTAGTGAGTGATAATTGCTTTAAAATACTCGTATTTGCTGACATGAATTTCTAAAAGAAGAGATAAGAGCCTCACATAATTTATATGCTCCACATATTATTCTTCCTGAGACTTAGTTATGTTATAAATTTTTTTCCAGCAACCTTGCTAACATTAAATAATGATTTTAGTCAACAACATTGTGCTATGGGTAGAATCTATATGGTGTAGAAACAGAATCATACACACACACACACACACACACACACACACACACACACAATTTAAACTTGGCATGCAATGCCTTTAATTATTTCAATCCATTCTCCTTTCTACCTCTATCAACCATAATTTCCTGTGGCAGAGATTACACTATGTGTTCAATACACCATTTGCTCTCACTCTTAGATATGCAGGAAGATGTCACTTCCCATCTGGTATCTGGGAGGTACCACTGGTTAAGTTCTGATCAATGGAGTGTGGTCAGAAATGATGCACTGTGCATCCAGGGCTGATGTCTAAAACCTTATCAATAATACTCTTTTTATTTTAATCTCTTTCATTGTAAGATAACTGAACTCTTTGTGGAGATCCTGGAAGAGAGTATTGTGTCAAAATGGAGTCATCATGTATCATGCTGCCTCCAAAACAATTCTTGGGACTGTGATGTGAGCAAGAAATGAAGTTTAGTTTGTTAGGCCAGTCAGGTTTGGAATTGGTTGCAAAAACTAACATTAATTACCTTAGTACATGCTATCCGTGCGCTGGACTCCAGTCTGTTAATATGGCATGTCTTATGTACTCCTATTTCCACCCACTCCTGTGACTCTTATAACTGCATATCTAAGAGTGAGAGCAAATGGTGTATTGAACACATAGTGTAATCTCTGCCACAGGAAATTATGGATGATAGAGGTAGAAACGATGCCAAATTTGCTTTTGTCCTTGATTAATCCGATTCTATCTCTACTTCCCATGTCCACTTCCCAAAATACTGTACGTATTTCAAGACCCAAGTTAAATATTACCTTCCCATATATTCTTTCTCCCTCATTTCCAACTAGATGAAATCTCACACTCCACTGAACTTTTATAATCTTTCTTCTAGCACTTATAGTAATATTTTCCACATGCTACTTTTATACACATCACCCCAGTTTCTAAATCTGTTTAATGATGTACATTCAGTGTTATACTATTTATTCTGTATTTTCCTACTGTATTACTGTACATAGGTTCTATAAAATTAACACTCAACCAACTGAGCCACCCAGGCACCCCAGAATCATTTCTAAAGCATCTCCCTATAATAATAAGAGTGAAGCAAGACTAGATCTAACTGGATGCTTGAAGGCAAAATGAGGGATATGAAAACTATTACCACAATCAGAGGACAACCACCATAAAGTTTACAGAGGAATCTGAAACAAACTCAGAGACACACAAAATGATGAAAGAATAGTAAGTAATCAAAGCACTAGCATTATACCTGGGTAAAGCTATAGTCTTTAATACCGGGAAGCCAGAATTTTTAAATAACTTTTCGAAACGAGAGAGACTGTTCTTTTTTTTTTTAATTTTTTAAGAACTCTTACACCCAATGTGGGCCTCAAACTCACAACCCCGAAATTTCAAGGGTCATATGAGAGACTGTTCTATTTTTAGATATAAAAAATTGGATATGTCACTTTTAGAAAACACTTTAAGTAAATCCTTGGTGCTGCCTTGAGAAAATTATCTTAAAGTACATTAGCTACCACTCAGATTCTGCTTTCTGTTTGATGGCCAAGTTTAACTAAACCCATATACATTTCTGATCTTTCCCATATGAATACTCCTTATTTAGCATCTATTATTCAATACATTTTCTTGGTAATCTTACTTGATTATTTTTTCTCCTAGATAATTTTTGTCCTTGATTTTTTTTAATAATTTTTTTATTGTTATGATAATCACCATACATTACATCATTAGTTTTTGATGTAGTGTTCCATGAATCATTGTTTGTGCATAACACCCAGTGCTCCACGCAGAATGTGCCCTCTTTAATACCCATCACCAGGCTAACCCATCCCCCCACCCCCCTCCCCTATAAAACCCTCAGTTTGTTTTTCAGAGTCCATCGTCTCAAATGGTTCGTCTCCCCTTCCAACTTACTCCCCTTCATTCTTCCCCTCCTGCTATCTTCTTCTTTTTTTCTTAACATATATTGCATTATTTGTTTCAGAAGTACAGATCTGTGATTCATGAATCTTGTACAATTCACAGCGCTCACCATAGCAGGTACCCTCCCCAATGTCTATCACTCAGCCACCCCATCCCTCCCACCCCCCCTCCATTCCAGCAACCCTCAGTTTGTTTCCTGAGATTAAGAATTCTTCATATAAGTGAGGTCATATGATACATGTCTTTCTCTGATTGACTTATTTCACTCAGCATAACACCCTCCAGTTCCATCCACGTCGTTGCAAATGGCAAGATCTCATCCCTTTTGATGGCTGCATAATATTCCATTGTGTATATATACCACCTCTTCTTTATCCATTCATCTGTCGATGGACATCTTGGCTCTTTCCACAGTTTGGCTATTGTGGACATTGCTGCTATAAACATTGGGGTGCACATACCCCTTCGGATCCCTACATTTGTATCTTTGTGGTAAATACCCAGTAGTACAATTGCTGGATTGTATGGTAGCTCTATTTTCAACTGTTTGAGGAACCTCCATACTGTTTTCCAGAGTGGTTGCACCAGCTTGCATTCCCACCAACAGTGGAGGAGGGTTCCCCTTTCTCCGCATCCCCGCCAACATCTGTCATTTCCTGACTTGTTCATTTTAGCCATTCTGACGGGTGTGAGGTGGTATCTCATTGAGGTTTTGATTTGGATTTCCCTAATGCTGAGCGATGCTGAGCACTTTTTCATGTGTCTGTTGGCCAACTGGATTTCCTCTTTGGAAAAATGTCTGTTCATGTCTTCTGCCCATTTCTTGATTGGATTATTTGTTCTTTGGGTGTTGAGTTTGATAAGATCTTTATAGATTTTGGATACTAGCCCTTTGTCTGATATGTCATTTGCAAATATTTTCTCCCATTCTATCGGTTGTCTTTTGGTTTTGTGGACTGTTTCTTTTGCTGTGCAAAAGCTTTTTAACTTGATGAAATCCCAATAGTTCATTTTTGCCCTTGCTTCCCTTGGCTTTGACGATGTTTCTAGGAAGAAGGTGCTGTGGCTGAGGTCGAAAGGTTGCTGCCTGTGTTCTCCTTGAGGATTTTGATGGACTCCTGTCTCATGTTTAGGTCTTTCAACCTTTTGGAGTCTATTTTTGTGTGTGGTGTAAGGAAATGGTCCAGTTTCATTCTTCTGCATGTGGCTGTCCAATTTTCCCAACACCATTTGTTGAAGAGAATGTCTTTTTTCCATTGGATATTCTTTCCTGCTTTGTCAAAGATGAGTTGACCATAGAATTGAAGGTCCATTTCTGGGCTCTCGATTTTGTTCCATTGATCGATGTGTCTGTTTTTGTGCCAGTATCATACTGTCTTGATGATGACAGCTTTGTAATAGAGCTTGAAGTCTGGAATTGTGATGCCACCAGCTTTGCTTTTCTTTTTCAATATTCCTCTGGCTATTCGGGGTCTCTTCTGGTTCCATACAAATTTTAGGATTATTTGTTCCATTTCTTTGAAAAAAGTGGAGGGTATTTGGATGGGGATTGCCTTGAATGTGTAGATTGCTCTAGGTAGCACTGACATCTTCACAATGTTTGTTCTTCCAATCCATGAGCATGGAACGTTTTTCCATTTCTTTGTGTCTTCTTCAATTTCTTTCATGAGTATTTTATAGTCTTCTGAGTACAGATCCTTTGCCTCTGTGGTTAAATTTATTCCTTAGTATCTTAAGGTTTTGGGTGCAATTGTAAATGGGATCGACTCCTTGATTTGTCTCTCTTCTGTCTTGTTGTTGGTGTATAGGAATGCCACTGATATCTGTGCATTAATTTTCTATCCTGCTACTTGACTGAATTCTTGTATGAGTTCCAGCAGTTTTGGGGTGGAGTCTTTTGGGTTTTCCAGATGCAGTATCATATCATCTGCAGAGAGTAGAGTTTGCTTTCCTCTTTGCTGATTTGGATGCATTTGATTTCTTTTTGTTGTCTGATTGCTGTGGCTAGGACTTCTAATACCATTTTGAATAGCAGTGGTGATAGTGGACATCCCTGCCACGTTCCTGACCTTAGGGGAAAAGCTCTCAGCCTTTCCCCATTGAGAATGATATTCGCTGTAGGATTTTCATAGATGGCTTTTATAATATTGATGTATGTAACCTCTATTCCTATAGTCTGAAGAGTTTTGATCAAGAAAGGATGCTGTACTTTGTCAAATGCTTTTTCTGCATCTATTGAGAGGATCATATGATTCTTGTTCTTTCTTTAGTTAATGTATTGTATCACGTTGATTGATTTGTGGATGTTGACCCAACCTTGCAGCCCAGGGATAATCCCACTTGGTCGTGGTGAATAATCCTTTTAATGTACTGTTGGATCCTACTGGCTAGTATTTTGGTGAGAGTTTTTGCATCCATGTTCATCAAGGATATTGGCCAGTAGTTCTCCTTTTTGATGGGGTCTTTGTCTGGTTTGGGGATCAAGGTAACGGTGGCCTCATAAAATGAGTTTGGAAGTTTTCCTTCCATTTCTATATTTTGGAAGAGTTTCAGGAGAATAGGCATTAATTCTTCTTGAAATGTTTGGTAGAATTCCCCTGGGAAGCCATCTGGCCCTGGGCTTTTGTTTGTTGGGAGATTTTTGATGACTAATTCAATTTCCTTACTGGTTATAGGTCTGTTCAGGTTTTCTATTTCTTCCTGTTTCAATTTTGGTAGTTGATACATCTCTAGGAATGCACCCATTTCTTCCAGGTTATCTATTTGCTGGCATAGAGTTGCTCATAATATGTTCTTATAATTGTTTGTATTTCTTTGGTGTTGGTTGTGATCTCTCCTGTTTCATTCATGATTTTGTTGATTTGGGTCATTTCTCTTTTCTTTTGGATAAGTCTGGCCAGAGGCTTATCAATCTTGTTAATTCTTTCAAAGAACCAGCTCCTAGTTTTGTTGATCTGTTCCACTGTTCTTTTGGTTTCTATTTCATTGATTTCTGCTCTGATCTTTATTATTTCTCTTCTCCTGCTGGGTTTAGGCTTATTTGCTGTTTTTTCTCTAGCTCCTTTAGGTGTAGGGTTAGGTTGTGTATTTGAGACCTTTCTTGTTTCTTGAGAAAGGCGTGTATTGTATATACTTTCCTCTCAGGACTGCCTTTGCTGTATCCCAGAGATTTTGAACAGTTGTGTTTTCATTTTCATTGATTTCCATGAATTTTTTTAATTCTTCTTTAATTTCCTGGTTGACCCATTCATTCTTTAGTAGGATGCTCTTTAGCCTCCATGTATTTGAGTTCTTTCTGACTTTCTCCTTGTGATTGTGTTCTAGTTTCAAAGCATTGTGGTCTGAAAATATGAACAGAATAATCCCAGTCCTTGGTACCGGTTGAGACCTGATTTGTGACCTAGGATATGATCAATTCTGGAGAATGTTCCATGGGCACTAGAGAAGAATGTGTATTCTGTTGCTTTGGGATGGAATGTTCTGAATATGTCTGTGAAGTCCATTTGGTCCAGTGTTTCATTTAAAGTCGTTATTTCCTTGTTGATCTTTTGCTTAGATGATCTGTCCATTTCAGTGAGGGGGGTGTTAAAGTCCCCCACTATTATTGTATTGTTGTCAATGTGTTTCTTTGCTTTTGTTATTAATTGCCTTATATAATTGGCTGCTCCCACGTTAGGGGCATAGATATTTACAATTGTTAGATCTTCTTGTTGGATAGACCCTTTAAGTAGGATATAGTGTCCTTCTTCATCTCTTATTACAGTCCTTGTTTTAAAATCTAGTTAGTCTGAAATGAGGATTGCCACCCCAGCTTTCTTTTGGTGTCCATTAGCATGGTAAATGGTTTTCCACCCCCTCACTTTCAATCTGGGGGTGTCTCTGAGTCTAAAATGAGTCTCTTGCAGACAGCATATTGATGGGCCTTGTTTTTTAATCCAATCTTTTAGCCTTGTCTTTTGATTGGGGCATTTAGCCCATTTACTTTCAGGGTAACTATCGAAAGGTATGAATTTAGTGCCATTGTATTGCCTGTAAGGTGACTGTTACTGTATATCGTCTGTGTTCCATTCTGATCTATGCTGCTTTTAGGCTCTCTTTTTGTTTAGAGGACCTCTTTCAATATTTCTTGTAGGGCTGGTTTTGTGTTTGCAAATTCCTTTAGTTTTTGTTTCTCCTGGAAGCTTTTTATCTCTCCATCTATTTTCAATGACAGCCTAGCTGGATATAGTATTCTTGGCTGCAGATTTTTCTCGTTTAGTGCTCTGAAGATATCATGCCAGTCCTTTCTGGCCTGCCAGGTCTCTGTGGATAGGTCTGTTGCCAATCTAATGTTTCTACCATTGTAGGTTACAGATCTTTTTTCCTGAGCTGCTTTCAGGATTTTCTCTTTGTCTCTGAGACTCATAAGTTTTACTTTTAGATGTTGGGTTGTTGACCTATTTTTATTGATTTTGAGAAGGGTTTTCTGTGCCTCCTGGATTTTCATGCCTGTTTCCTTCCCCTCATTAGGGAAGTTCTCTGCTATTATTTGCTCCAATATACCTTCTGCCCCTCTCTCTCTTTCTTCTTCTTCTGGGATACCAATTATTCTAATGTTGTTTCATCTTATCGTATCACTTATCTCTCGAATTCTGCCCTGTAATCCTGTAGTTGTTTCTCTCTGTTTTTCTCAGCCTCTTTATTTTCCATCAATTGGTCTTCTATATCGCTGATTCTGTCTTCTGCCTCATTTATCCTAGCAGTTAGTGCCCCCATTTTTGATTGCACCTCATTAATAGCCTTTTTGATTTCGACTTGCTTAGATTTTAGTTCTTTTATTTCTCCAGAAAGGGTTTCTCTAATAACTTCCACGCTCTTTTCAATCCCAGCTAGTGTCTTTAAAGTCATGATTCTGAACTCTAGGTCCGACATCGTACTAATGTCCGTATTGAGTAGGTCCCTGGCAAATGGTACTACCCTTTGTTCTTTATGCTGAGGTGATTTTTTGTCTTGTCATTTTGTCCAGAAGAGAACAGATGAATGAGAGAACAGAATGCTAACAGGTTAACAACGTCTCCAGGAAATATACTCTATACAAATCAGAAAAGACCTGATACCAGGGGACAAGAAAGGGAAAGAAAGAAGAGAGAGAAAAAAAGGAAAAGATAAAAACAAACAAAAACAGAACAAAACAAAAAAAACCAGAATATGATCAAATATGATCAGGCTAGTGTATAGATCAGTGCCACACACTAGCTTTTGGGAGTATTTTGGTCTGTTAGAAGAAAGTGCCTGCTAAAATTTTAAAGGAAGAAAGACATATATGTACAAAATAAGGGTTGATACAATGAAGGGATGGCAGATGGCTGTAAAGATGAAAATTATAAAAGATTTTATAAAAGTAATTGATAAGATAAGAAGTTGTTTTTAAAAAGAAAGAAGAAGATTTAAAAAGAAAATGAAAAAAGAAAAAAAAGAAAAAGAAAAGGGAGAAAATGTGATCAGGCAGGAGAATAGAACAAAGCCATACATTGGTGATTTAGAGTATATTTTGATCTGTTAGAAGAAATTGTATCTCAAAATTTTAAAGAGAGAAGAACTTATATACATATGCCAAAAATAAGGGTAACTACTATGAAGGGATAAAAATATGACTGTAAAAATGAAAAATAAAAAATGTTTTTTTTAAAAAAGGGATTGATAAGATGTTGGTTGAAAAAGGGAAAAAGAAAAATTCAAAAAAAAAAAAAAACAGTTAAAAAAATTAACTTTGAAAAACTAATGAATTATGGTAAAAAAGCCATGAATTCTATGTGCAGTATTCCCCTAGCGCTGGAGTTCTCCCGTTCTCCTTGATCGGTAAACTTGGTCTTGGCTTGCTGGCTGTTGGTGCTGATCTTCTGGGGGAGTGGCCTGTTGCCCTGGTTCCTAAATGCCTTTGCCGGAGGCGGAATTGCCCCACCCTTGTTGGTCCGGGCTAAGCAAGCTGCTCGGGTTTGCTCTCAGGAGCTTTTGTTCCCTGCAAGCTCTTGGTACACCTTTGGAGGACCAGGGTGAAAATGGTGGCCTCCCAATCTCCACTGGGAGGAGCTGAGAACTCGGGGCCCCACTCCTCAGTGCGCCCCCAGAGAAAGGCAGTCAGTCACTCCCATCTCCCTGGTCTCCGGCCGCACTCCGTGCTCACCCGGCCTGTGACCGAGCGTTTCTATCTCTGGCACCCGATCCCGTGTGGAGTCTCAAACCCAGCAGATCCCTGCGGTGCGCTCCCGTGCCGCTCCTCCCAGGGGAGGAAGGGGAGTCTCCCCGGCTCTGCCACTTGTTGGGTCCCTGCTGGAGGAGCAGTGGCCCGACTGTGCCGCGGATCACAGTTTATGGCCACCCCGAGCTGAGAGCCCGCGCCTCGGCTCCGTCTCTGCAGCCAGCTTCCCCGCTCCGATCCCTGGGAGCTCTGCTGCACTCAGGCACCCCCGGTCTTTCTGTGACCCCGAGGGTCCTGAGACCACACTGTCCCGCGAGGGTTCCAACCCCCGCTTAGCCACTGGAGCGACGTCCCTCCGCGGAGCCGGCTTCTAAAAGGTCCGATGTTGTGCTCCGCGGCTCTAGCACTTGCCAGAAGCGGCCGACGGAGGCCCCCTCCCCCGCCATCTATCCTCCCGAATATCGCCTCGGATTCACTTCTCCGCACGTCCTACCTTCCAGAAAATGGTCGCTTTTCTGTTCAGAGTGTTGTTACTCTTCTTATCTTCGATCTCCTGTTGAGTTCGTAGGTGTTCAGAATGGTTTGATCCCTATTCAGCTGAATTCCTGAGACCAGACGAAATCCAGGTCTCCTACTCCTCCGCCATCTTGCTCCGCCCCCCCCCCCCCATTTTGTATGTCTTCTATTATCTGTTTCCTTGTTCATCAGTTTTGTATTCTGGTATGTATGATGTTACATTAAATATATCCATTACTTTCTTAATTTCTATTGTTACTTTTAAGGTCTAAGATTTCCATTTGATATATTTTATATTCAAATTATCATGAGTAAGTCATCAAATATTTTGTTCTATTTTCTATCTTTTCCTCTATTGTCTGCAAAATTAATACTTATTTTAAAATTCTTATCTCTTTACTCCAATGTCTATGTCATCTATTGTTCTGTTCCCATTCTGTATTTTTTCTCTTGGTTTTTAGTCATATGGTCTTGTTTCTTGATGTAGTAAATAAAGATCAAAATTTTTTCCTCTTTATTCCATTGAGAGTTGGAATCCAATTCCCTTCTCCCTGAATTCAGACTGGCCTTACTGATTTGCTTGGCCAGTAGAAGCTGATGAAAGTGATACTTTAGGACCTTCAAAGATTAGGTCATAAGAAATATTTCAGCTTCTTAGACCTCTTCTAATACTCTTGTGAGCTAGCAACCATGTCATGTGGAATCCCAATAGGCCCATGGACAAGTCCATGTGTAAAGAACCAAGACTTCCAACAACCTGTTACATCTGAGTTCCAAACTAATAGCCAGCACTATTTGTCATACATATGAGAGAGCCATCTTGGAAGTGAATCTTCCAGGCCAGGTTGAACTGCCCAAGCTGACACTGTGTGATATAGAGATAAACCATTTCTATTATACTCTGCTGATGTTGCAGATTAATGGGCCCTAGGATAGTTTTTTAAAATAACAATAACTGGAACATTTGGAATTCTTTGTGATTATTAAATAATGGACATGTGTACAAAGAAATGCAGATTCTCAGACCCTAGGCAACATAAAGAATCAAGCAATGCTCCTAGGAGAAAATCAGCTCTATACCCTCAACTTGCTTTTTAGAGGTTCTCCCCTCACTATAGTGTTGGTCACACTAGTCCTCATTACTTCCACAGGTCTATGATAACTTTACACAATGTTGTATTTTGTCTGGCTTTTCAAGTTGTTTCTAATGGGAGTGTTGTTCTACTGCAAAATTCTACAACTGGCCAGAAGTAATTGTCCTGTTATACCTTTAATTCTGATTGTAATTTGAGAGAAAGATACTGCTTTCTTCACATTTATGACTGAGAACATATACTCAGATAAATCAGTTTGCCAAAGGACACACAGCAACTTAATTAAGGTTGTACAGAAAACAGACAAGTCTCAGTTTCAGCCCAGATCTGTCTTACTTCAGAATCTGGGTTTTTTAGCACTATGATATATTTCTTTAGTATTTTTGTCTTGATGTAGAGTTCTATCTAGGAGTAATGTAGGTCCCTCAAAACCAAACCAAGTCTTTGGGGGTCCTGGCACCAAGAAATATAAGGAAGTAAAATATGTAGGACTATAATCATGTTTAGTGTTCATGACCCTGAGCATAAACATATACAGTGAGTTCTTTGCTAACTAATAATCTTATGTTGATTTCCACATTTCCCCAGAATTCAGATATTAATGTGATTTTCTATGCCTCTTCTCAAACCAAATAGAAATGGTTTTTTTCATCTAACATCTTGGAATTATTTAAGATGAGGTTTATAGAATTTAGTGCCATTGTAAGGCACTTGAAATAGCTTTACTTAGATCAATCCATAACTACTTATTCGCAGGCTTTTTTTAGAAAAATATATTTTATATTATAACCTTCATTGTCAATACTTAGAGACCTCATGATTCAAAGGGTTTTGTGTATCTCTTATAGTATCAGTGAAACCCACCGAAGTTATTTTGTAAATGTGAGAATACAAAATTATTAATACTTTTTTCCAAAGTCAAAGTGAAAACATAGCACCAAAAATTAATACAAGTATGCTATTACAAAGCTCACGAACATTTGTCATTTCCTATACTATTAATATGAGGTGCTATTTACTGTATACAGTGTATAAGCATATAAAGTAATGCTTTGGAAACAGATATATGCATTAATGAAGAGTCTGAAATATTGATAGCTTCCTGTTTTCTAATGGCAGGAGTTCCAAGAGGGGCCCCTCGTTACCCATAATTTCTGTCTCTTCTTGCTATTATTTGCAATTCTTTTGAAAAGCGTAAAGTTTTTCATGTTACCATTTTTGGAAAAATGTTCATTTAAAGGAATGTGCCTCCTTGCCCAATTGTATTTGCATTCTAAGTTGTAAGTGGCTGATAGCAAGTAGGAAGCAGAGATACACCCCAAGTATTCAGAAATATACTTATGTTCCTTGTGGCTTTCTTATCTTAGATTTGGGTCTCTTGGGGAGGAGAAAAGGGTGCAGGATCCTCAACCCATAGCTTTAGTTATAAGAGACTGAATAACTCCTGTTGCATAAAAGCCAATATATTCCATTTAAGTATCCTTTTCTCAGTTGAGAGGTCTATCAGAAAATCGTATCTTTCTTTAGTAGAGATAGAATCGGATTAATCAAGGACAGGGGGGCGGAGCAAGATGGCGGAGGAGTAGGAGACCCGGATTTCGTCTGGTCTCAGGAGTTCAGCTGAATAGGGATCAAACCATTCTGAACACCTACGAACTCAACAGGAGATCGAAGAGAAGAACAGCAACAACTCTCTGAACAGAAAAGCGACCACTTTCTGGAAGGTAGGACGTGCGGAGAAGGGAATCCGAGGCGACATTCGGGAGGATAGATGGCGGGGGAGGGGGCCTCCGTCGGCCGCTTCTGGCAAGTGCTAGAGCCGCGGAGCACAACATCGGACCTTTTAGAAGCCGGCTCCGCGGAGGGACGTCGCTCCAGTGGCTAAGCGGGAGGTGGAACCCTCGCGGGACAGTGTGGTCTCAGGACCCTTGAGGTTCACAGAAAGACTGGAGGTGCCTGAGTGCGACAGAGCTCCCTGGTATCGGAGCGGGGAAGCCGGCTGCAGAGACGGAGCTGAGGCGCGGGCTCTCAGCTCAGGGTGGCCATAAACTGTGATCCGCGGCCCAGTCGGGCCACTGCTCCTCCAGGAGGGACCCAACAAGCAGCAGAGCCGGGGAGACTCCCCTTCCTCCCCTGGGAGGAGCGGCGCGGGAGCGCACCGCAGGGATCTGCTGGGTTTGGAGACTCCACACGGGGTCGGGTGCCAGACATAGAAACGCTCGGTCACAGGCCGGGTGAGCACGGAGTGCGGCCGGAGACCGGGGAGACGGGAGTGACTGCTTTTCTCTGGGGGCGTACTGAGGAGTGGGGCCCCGAGTTCTCAGCTCCTTCGGGCGGAGATTGGGGGGCCACCATTTTCACCCTGGTCCTCCAAAGCTGTACCAAGAGCTTGCAGGGAACAAAAGCTCCTGAGAGCAAACCGGAGCAGCTTGCTCATCCCGGACTTACAAGGGCGGGGCAATTCCGCCTCCGGCAAAGATATTTGGGAACCACGGCAACTGGCCCCTCCCCCAGAAGATCAGCACCAACAGCCAGCAAGCCAAGACCAAGTTTACCGATCAAGGAGAACGGGAGAACTCCAGCGCTAGGGGAATACTGCACATAGAATTCATGACTTTTTTACCATAATTCATTAGTTTTTCAAAGTTAATTATTTAACTGTTTTTTTTTTATTTTTCTTTTTCCCTTTTTCAACCAACATCTTATCAATCCCTTTTTTTTAAAAAACATTTTTTATTTTTCATTTTTACAGTCATATTTTTATCCCTTCATAGTAGATACCCTTATTTTTGGTATATATATAAGTTGTTCTCTCTTCAAAATTTTGATATACAGTTTCTTCTAACAGATCAAGATATACCCTAAATCACCAGTGTATGGCTTTGTTCTAGTCTCCTGCCTGATCACATTCTCTCTCTTTTTTTTTTTAATCTTCTTCTTTCTTTTTAAAAACAAGTTCTTATCTTATCAATTCCTTTTATAAAATCTTTTATAATTTTCATCTTTACAGTCATCTTCCATCCCTTCATTGTATCAACCCTTGTTTTGTACATATATAAGTCTTTCTTCCTTTAAATTTTTAGCAGGCACTTTCTTCTAACAGACCAAAATACTCCCAAAAGCTAGTGTGTGGCACTGATCTATGCACTAGGCTGATCATATTTGATCATATTCTGTTTTGTTTTGTTCTGTTTTTGTTTGTTTTTATCTTTTTCTTTTTCCTTTTTTTTTTTTTTTCTTTTTTTTTTTTTTTACCCTTTCTTGTTCCCTGGTTTCAGGTCTTTTCTGATTTGTATAGAGTATATTTGCTTGAGACGTTGTTAACCTGTGAGCATTCTGTTCTCTCATTCATCTGTTCTCCTCTGGAAAAAATGACAAGATGAAAAAAATCACCTCAGCAAAAAGAACAAGAGGTAGTACCCTCTGCCAGGGACCTACTCAAAACTGATATTAGTACGATGTCAGACCTAGAGTTCAGAATCATGGCTTTAAAGATATTAGCTGGGCTTGAAGAAAGTGTGGAAGTTATTAGAGAAACCCTTTCTGGGGAAATAAAAGAACTAAAATCTAACCAAGTCAAAATCAAAAAGGCTATTAATGAGGTGCAATAAAAAATGGGGGCACTACCTGCTAGGATAAATGAGGCAGAAGAGAGAATCAGCAATATAGAAGACCAAATGATGGAAAATAAAGAGACTGAGAAAAAGAGAGAGAAACAACTATAGGATCACGAGGGCAGAATTCAAGAGATAAGCGATACGATAAGATGAAACAACATTAGAATAATTGGTATCCCAGAAGAAGAAAGAGAGAGATGGGTAGAAGATATATTGGAGCAGATAATAGCAGAGAACGTCCCTAATGTGGGGAAGAAACAGCCATCAAAATCCAGGAGGCACAGAGAACCCTTCTCAAAATCAAAAAAAATAGGTCAACAACCTGATATCTAATAGTAAAACTTACGAGTCTAATAGACAAAGAGAAAATCCTGAAAGCAGCTTGGGAGAAGAGATCTGTAACCTACAATGGTAGAAACATTAGAATGGCAACAGACCTATCCACAGAGACCTGGCAGGCCAGAAAGCACTGGCGTGATATCTTCAGAGCACTAAACGAGAAAAATATGCAGCCAAGAATACTATATCCAGCTAGGCTATCATTGAAAATAGAAGGAGAGATAAAAAGCTTCCAGGACAAACAAAAACTAAAGGAATTTGCAATCACGAAACCAGCCCTACAAGAAATAATGAAAGAGGTCCTCTAAGCAAAGAGAGAGCCTAAAAGCAGCATAGATCAGAAAGGAACACAGACGATATACAGTAACAGTCACCTTACAGGCAATACAATAGCACTAAATTCATACTTTTCCATAGTTACCCTGAATGTAAATGGGCTAAATGCCCCAATCAAAAGACACAGGCTATCAGATTGGATTAAAAAACAAGGCCCATCAATATGCTGTTTGCAAGAGACTCATTTTAGACTCAGAGACACCCCCAGATTGAAAGTGAGGGGGTGGAAAACCATTTACCATGGACACCATGGAAAGCTGGGGTGGCAATCCTTATATCAGACAAATTAGATTTTAAAACAAAGACTGTAATAAGAGATGAAGAAGGACACTATATCCTACTTAAAGGGTCTATCCAATAAGAAGATCTAACAATTGCAAATATCTATGCCCCTAACGTGGGAGCAGCCAATTATATAAGGCAATTAATAACAAAAGCAAAGAAACACATTGACAACAATACAATAATAGTGGGGGACTTTAACACCCCCCTCACTGAAATGGACAGATCATCTAAGCAAAAGATCAACAAGGAAATAACGACTTTAAATGAAACACTGGACCAAATGGACTTCACAGACATATTCAGAACATTCCATCCCAAAGCAACAGAATACACATTCTTCTCTAGTGCCCATGGAACATTCTTCAGAATTGATCACGTCCTAGGTCACAAATCAGGTCTCAACCGGTACCAAAAGATTGGGATTATTCCGTGCATATTTTCAGACCACAATGCTTTGAAACTAGAACTCAATCACAAGAGGAAAGTCGGAAAGAACTCAAAGACATGGAGGCTAAAGAGCATCCTACTAAAGAATGGATGGGTCAACCAGGGAATTAAAGAAGAATTAAAAAAATTCATGGAAACCAATGAAAATGAAAACACAACTGTTCAAAATCTCTGGGATACAGCAAAGGCAGCCCTGAGAGGAAAGTATATAGCAATACAAGCCTTTCTCAAGAAACAAGAAAGATCTCAAATACACAATCTAACCCTACACCTAAAGGAGCTGGAGAGAGAACAGCAAATAAAGCCTAAACGCAGCAGGAGAAGAGACATAATAAAGATCAGAGCAGAAATCAATGAAATAGAAACCAAAAGAACAGTGGAACAGATCAACAAAACTAGGAGCTGGTTCTTTGAAAGAATTAACAAGATTGATAAACCCCTGGCCAGACTTATCCAAAAGAAAAGAGAAATGACCCAAATCAACAAAATCTTGAATGAAACAGGAGAGATCATAACCAACACCAAAGAAATACAAACAATTATAAGAACATATTATGAGCAACTCTATGCCAGCAAATTAGATAACCTGGAAGAAATGGGTGCATTTCTAGAGATGTATCAACTACCAAAATTGAACCAGGAAGAAATAGAAAACCTGAACAGACCTATAAACAGTAAGGAAATTGAAACAGTCATCAAAAATCTCCCAACAAACAAAAGCCCAGGGCCAGATGGCTTCCCAGGGGAATTCTATCAGACATTTAGAGAAGAATTCATACCTATTCTTCTGAAACTGTTCCAAAAAATAGAAATGGAAGGAAAACTTCCAAACTCATTTCATGAGGCCACCATTACCTTGATCCCAAAACCAGACAAAGACCCCATCAAAAAGGAGAACTACAGACCAATATCCTTGATGAACATGATGCAAAAATTCTCACCAAAATACTAGCCAACAGGATCCAACAGTACATTAAAAGGATTATTCACCATGACCAAGTGGAATTTATCGCTGGGCTGCAAGGCTGGGTCAACATCTGCAAATCAATCAACGTGATACAATACATTAACAAAGGAAAGAACAAGAATCATATGATCCTCTCAATAGATGCAGAAAAAGCATTTGACAAAGTACAGCATCCTTTCTTGATCAAAACTCTTCAGACTATAGGGATAGAGGGTACATACGTCAATATCATAAAAGCCATCTACGATAAACCTACAGCGAATATCGTTCTCAATGGGGAAAAGCTGAGAGCTTTTCCCCTAAGGTCAGGAACGCGGCAGGGATGTCCACTCTCACCACTGCTATTCAACATAGTATTAGAAGTCCTAGCCACAGCAATCAGACAACAAAATGAATCCAAAAGCATCCAAATCAGCAAAAAGGAAGTCAAACTCTCACTCTTGGCAGATGATATGATACTGTATGTGGAAAACCCAAAAGACTCCACCCCAAAACTGCTAGAACTCATACAGGAATTCAGTCAAGTAGCAGGCTATAAAATCAATGCACAGAAATCAGTGGCATTCCTATACACCAACAACAAGACAGAAGAGAGACAAATCAAGGAGTCGATCCCATTTTCAATTGCACCCAAAACCATAAGATACCTAGGAATAAATCTAACCAAAGAGGCAAAGGATCTGTACTCAGAAAACTATAAAATACTCATGAAAGAATTGAAGAAGACACAAAGAAATGGAAAAACGTTCCATGCTCATGGATTGGAAGAACAAACATTGTGAAGATGTCAGTGCTACCTAGAGCAATCTACACATTCAGTGCAATCCCCATCAAAATACCATCCACGTTTTTCAAAGAAATGGAACAAATAATCGTAAAATTTGTATGGGACCAGAAGAGACCCCGAATAGCCAGAGGAATACTGAAAAAGAAAAGCAAAGCTGGCGGCATCACAATTCCGGACTTCCAGCTCTATTACAAAGCTGTCATCATCAAGACAGTATGGTACTGGCACAAAAACAGACACATAGATCAACGGAACAGAATCAAGAGCCCAGAAATGGACCCTCAACTCTATGGTCAACTCATCTTTAACAAAGCAGGAAAGAATGTCCGATGGCAAAAAGACAGTCTCTTCAACTAATGGTGTTGGGAAAATTGGACAGCCACATGCAGAAGAATGTAACTGGACCATTTCCTTACAGCACACACAAAAATAGACTCCAAATGGTTTAAAGACCTAAACGTGAGACAGGAGTCCATTAAAATCCTAAAGGAGAACACAGGCAGCAACCTCTTCAACCTCAGCCACAGCAAATTCTTCCTAGAAACATTGCCAAAGGCAAGGGAAGCAAGGGCAAAAATGAACTATTGGGATTTCATCAAGTTAAAAAGCTTTTGCACAGCAAAAGAAACAGTCCACAAAACCAAAAGACAACCGATAGAATGGGAGAAAATATTTGCAAATGACATATCAGATAAAGGGCTAGTATCCAAAATCTATAAAGAAGTTATCAAACTCAACACCCAAAGAACAAATAATCCAATCAAGAAATGGGCAGAAGACATGAACAGATATTTTTCCAAAGAAGACATCCAAATGGCCAACAGACACATGAAAAAGTGCTCAGCATCGCTCGGCATCAGGGAAATCCAAATCAAAACCTCAATGAGATACCACCTCACACCCATCTCAATGGCTAAAATGAACAAGGCAGGAAACGACAGAGGTTGGCAGGGATGTGGAGAAAGGGGAACCCTACTACACTGTTGGTGGGAATGCAAGCTGGTGCAACCACTCTAGAAAACAGTAGGGAGGTTCCTCAAATAGTTGAAAATAGAGCTACCATACGATCCAGCAATTGCACTACTGGGTATTTACCACAAAGATACAGATGTAGCGATCCGAAGCGGTATTTGCAGCAATGTCCACAATAGCCAAACTGTGGAAAGAACGAAGATGTCCATCGACAGATGAATGGATAAAGAAGAGGTGGTATATATACACAATGGAATATTATGCAGCCATCAAAAGGTATGAGATCTTGCCATTTGCAACGACGTGGATGGAACTGGAGGGTGTTTTGCTGAGCGAAATAAGTCATTCAGAGAAAGACATGTATCATATGACCTCACTGATATGAGGAATTCTTAATCTCAGGAAAGAAACTGAGGTTTGCTGTTGTGTGGGGGTGGGGGTGGGAGGGATTGGGTGGCCGGGTGATAGACATTGGGGAGGGTACCTGCTATGGTGAGCACTGTGAATTGTGCAAGACTGATGAATCACGGATTTGTACTTCTGAAACAAATAATGCAATATATGTAAAGAAAAAAAGAAGAAGATAGCAGGAGGGGAAGAATGAAGGGGATTAAGTCGGAGGGGGAGACGAACCATGAGAGACAATGGACTCTTTAAAACAAACTGAGGGTTTTATAGGGGAGGGGGTTGAGGGGATGGGTTAGCCTGGTGATGGGTATTAAAGAGGGCACGTTCTGCGTGGAGCACTGGGTGTTATGCACAACAATGAATCATGGAACACTACATCAAAAACTAATGATGTAATGTATGGTGATTAACAAAACAATAAAAATTATTTAAAAAAAACAGAAGACATAGAAACTAAGTGCACGATAATTAAAAAGATTGGAAAGCCACAGTGAGGCACATTTTAGTAAAACCTATGAGAAACAAAAACCAAGTTAAAATCTTAAAAATAATCAGAGAGAAGTCACCTCAAAAAGAATAATTTCTGACTTCTTAACAGAAATTATGGGAAGCCAGAAGACAATGGATAGCCATCTTTTAAATGGTAAAAGAAAATAACTGAAAACACAGACTTCTATACTGAAGAAAATTATTATTCAGAAATGAAGGTGTAATGATGTTTCCAGGAAAATGAAAAACTCTGAAACTTCAGCACCCCCATTCTTGCACTGAAAAAGAAAAGTACTAGTGTAAGTTATTTAGACTGAAGTGTAGAAATGACAAAGAGAGTGTCATAGAAAAGCGCAAATATACAACAAATCTAATTGAATTTTGATGCTACAAAACAACACTTATGCCAGATGATATTTTAATTACATAAAATTTCTATGACAACTACAACACAAGAAATAGGAGAGGATAAACAGAGTTAATGCATTCTAAGTTTTTACTATTATTAGAAAAATGTAAACATATTTTCTTTAGAATGTAATATATCAAGGACACACATTGTAATCTCAAAATACACACTAAAAGAATCACTCAAAAATATGTAATGAATGAGGAGAAAGTAATTTAAACATTTTTATTAGCCCAAGAAAAGTAATGAAAGATAAAATGAATGTAAAGCTAATATGTCGAATAAAAAAAAAGTGAAATGATAGGTATTAATTCAACTATGTCAGTAATTACATTATATTAAATGGAATAAAGTTTTCAAGAAAAAGACCAGTATTTTCAGGCTAGATTAAAAAGCAAAATTCAATTATATGCTACTTACAATATATCAATCTCAGAAATAAAACATGGAAATGTTAGATGTAAAGGGATAGAAATAGATACGTGGAATAAACACTAATTAAAAGAAAACTACATATATTTATAGTAATATAAAACATAGTAGATGGTTAGGTAAAAAAAAATACTAGAAACAGAGATATCTTTCAAAATGATAAAGAAGTCAATCTACAGGGAATATTTCACAACTGAAAATCATTATTCAACAATAACACTGTTTTAAAACCTATCAAACAAAAGTTTGGTGAATTAAATGGAGAAATAGACAAACTCACAATCAAACAAATCTCCGAGTTATGAAGATTTAAATATACCTTCTTCAAAAGCCTAACAGAAAAAAGAGAAAAACATTGGAAAAAATAGAAATCTAAAAAATTACAGTTCAAAGTGTTTACCTAATTGGCATCTGTGGAGCCTTGCATCCAACAAATAGTTTAATTCTTCTCAGCCTATGGAATATTTATTTAAAATGACTATATGCTAGGTTATAAAGCAAATCTCCACAAATGTTAAAAGACATAAAAAGCCCAGATTACATTCTCTGACTTTAGTGGAATTGAACTAGAAATTATTAACAACAGCAACAAAAAAGAGTGAATAAATTGATTTATACCACTCTCAATTGGTTGGAAATTAAGCAATAAACTTTTAAATAACTCACAGATTAAGAGAGAAATTACAAAGAAAATTTAGAAATATTTTGAATAAATATTTAAATAATGATAAATAAAAATACACCAGTGCTCAGAGAGGGATTTATATTCTCATATTCATATGTTAGAAACAATGACTGTCGAGGGACACCTGGGTGGCTCAGTCATTAAGCGTCTGCCTCCGGCTCAGGTCATGATCCCAGGGTCCTGGGATCGAGCCCCGCATCGGGCTCCCTGCTCCACAGGAAGCCTGCTTCTCCCTCTCCCACTCCCCCTGCTTGTGTTCCCTCTCTCTCTGTGTCTCTCTCTGTCAAATACATTAATAAAATCTTTAAAAAAAAAAAGAAAAGAAACAATGACTGTCTGAAAAAGAAATGATCTAAGTTTCTATCTCATGAAGCTAGATAAAAGAACAGCAAATCAACACCAAAGAAATATGAGGAGAAATTAATGAAATAGAAATTAATTGTATAATAGAGAAAACCAATGAAGCCAAAAGTTAGCTGTTGGCAAATGTCTAGGAAAATCAATAACCCCTCAGAATAACTGACCACGTTGTGGCAGTGGGCCGGGGAGTGGGGGGAATAATAGATTAGTGATAGCAGGTTACAAAAAGAGAAGGGAATGAAAGATCAGGAATGAAAAACTGGACATCCTTCACCAGGCATTAAATAGATAATAAAATAACACTATAAACAATTTTATATCAGTTAACTTAAAATTTTAGATAAAAATTGGAAACTGTCTTAACAAATATAATTTTCCATAGCTGAACCAAGAAGAAATAGAAATTCTATATACTACAGAACTGACTAGAGAAATGGAATCTGTTACTTTTAATCCTTCTGTAATGAGAATCCCTAGCCTCACTGACTTCTGTAATTTATCCCCCATATTTAAAGAAGAGGTAAGTCCAAACTTACCCCAGCTCTTCTAGAGAATAGATGTGTCAGTTTGTGTCCCATAAAAAACAGTTTGGGGGATGGTGGTTTGCTTTGTGATTGACAGATCTAAGAAGAATTGTGTTTTTAAGGTTTTTTTCAAGCTTTTTCTTTGTAAGGAGTGATGATTTCCAAGTTCTTTAGTGTCAGAATAGAAACTGGAAGTTGCACTTTTTTTTAAGCTATGTAAGCACACACATAATAAATACACATTATGCACAGATATGTAAAATGTATATATAATTTTAAAAAGGCCTCTTTCAAGAATTTTGAATCACTACAATTAAACCTAGGCATAAGTGAATTTTAGCATCTTTTTAAAATTTTGGACATTTGGAGTCAAATTATGCCTTTTTTTTTTTTTTTTGGTAAATAGGCTCCACACCCAGCGTGGAGCTCAATGTGGGGCTTGAACTAACGACCTTGACATCAAGACCTGAGCTGACATCAGGAGTCAAATGCTCAACTGACAGCCATCCAGGTGCCCCAAATTATGCCATTTTTATAGTAATGTTTACATGGTGAACATATTTTCTCCTAACTCACACTAAATACCTCTTCACATTCTTAACCAAACTCTTAGAGGGATAACTGTATTTTTCCCCTTGACGTAAACATGTTTCATGCACTTTGTCCTTCCTAAATCTAATATTATCTCCCTGAATCTACTAGCTTCTAAGTACATTTCCTTGCTAAGCTTCCTGTACACAAAATAGCTAGATACCAACTTGTAGATCCAGCCCTCTCCAATAAAAGTCAGATAGCTTCCTTCTAAGATATTCTCTGCCAAATCTGAAATCCCCAGTGTCTAGCAGAAACTCCAACTCCTTCCATTCATATCAAGACCCTTATGGTTTCTAGGAAGTGTCAAAGGGTTGTTGCTTCCTTCTGGTTATAATCCAAAACTCTAAAAAATATACTGTCTCTGGCTCATTGACCCCAGCAAAATGTCTTTCCTTTAAACATCTCAGGCAATTTTGTTTTGTTGCTTTCATTAAATAAAATATCTTGTCATGCTATTTGTCATTTTACATTCATACATATTCAGGTATTTTTGTGTTGTATAGCTGCAGTGGGGGTATCATTGGGTAAATGACAAGCCTCTGATCAAATAAATTAGACAGTCGTCTCAACTAACTCATCTGACAGAAAGTAAATACACAGAAAGTAAACATTTGGATGTTGACCCAGATAACCCCATTCTCTCAATATGAGGTGATATCAATGTGTTTTAGTGTTAATAAGCCTTAGAAAGCAGTAAGTTTTCTATATTTTTCTTGTACCTTGTTATTTTTTTAGGTCGGTTCTCTATATTCTCTGAAACATAAGTGTCTTAAAATTTGCAACTGTAGAAAACAACTATCTGGTATTTCACTAACCCATAGGTTATTATGAGCAACTGTTGGTAAATGGAATTCTACTGCTCCAATCAAGGGAAACAGTTGAGTTTGGGGGGTTGATTTTAGCAGATATGCAGATATTTTGAGCAGATGTATAGTTTTCAGACCTTTTTTCAAGAGAGGTCAGAGATGTGAATGATTGTCACAAGACCTATGTTTAACTGCCTGTACTTTACTTACTTCAACCTAAATCCTTATCACATTGAAAAATTTCAGTTATCACAACTTTCAAAAAGAAAAACAAACTTTATTTTTATTTACTGGGAAAAACTGGAACTAGAATAATATTTTTTCTTATTATCACCTTAATGTTTATAAATTCAAAATAGAAATAAGGTAAGAATACAGGAAGAATAAAGAGGTGGAAAATACTTTTTTAATTTGTCAAATTTTGTATAGACTTTGAGATCTTCAAAGACAGGGGTTATATTTTATTGATCTTTGGAATCCCCACCCAGTCCAATTATAGCGGATAAAATTTTCTCAATGTGGTTTGTTAACTTAATCACTGCATTTATGCCTTTCCTCTGATCTTATTGGGGGCAAACACTGTAGTCCACTTATGTTCTAGTCACACATAGCAGCTAGATGAAATTTTACATAAGCGTTTACACTTTTCACAGTCAGGACTAAACACATCCTCTGTCCTCTATTACCTTTCCATGTCTGCACTTACTTCTGCTTGGGGGTCAGTGAGGATGGTGCTGAAAGTGGAGTGCAGGGTAAGATTGACTGGGAACAAGTCCTAGCTTATCTCTGTGACACCATGGATACATTGATTGCTATTTCTGTGACTTTATTTCCTCATCTGTAAAATGGGAATTATAATGGTAGTTGTTGTTGTAAAAATAGTAAATTTTTGCATGTAAATCACTTGGCACTCTTTCTGGCATATAAAAATAGTCATAAGAATTAAGTATTATAAATTCTCATTATGGTAAAATGATAAGTCTCCCAGTTAACAAAGAACCGAATGTTAACCATTCATTAGCAATTTACCACACAAGTGTCAATTATATAACAGAAATTCTGCTATCCATTAGATTAACTAACAAGATTAAGCAAAAAAAGTGCAGAAAATTTTATGATAAGGAAAATAATAGGAAGCTATGAAATCAGAAAGTAGAGGTCCCTAAGGATAGGGAACTATGTTCACTAAGAAATTATGTCATGACTAAATGCTAAATTTTGTCAAATTATTTTTCTGCACCTATGGTGATCATATTTTTATTAGACTTTTGGTATGGTGAATTATATTAATTGATTTTCAATAGTGAACTACCATGAATTCCCCACTTAGTCATTTCATATTATCTTTCTATATATGGTTTGATTTGCTAGAATTAAAAAAAAAAACACAAAGGAGTTTGTTCTTTTTCTTTTTTTTAATGTCTCCATTTCAGTATCAAAGTGATGCTAGCCTCATAGTATAAGGTGGGAAGTGTTCTTTTTTTTTTCAATTTTCATGAATAGTTGGTGCAGAGTTGCTAATAATTTTTCCTTCAATATTTGGTAAAATTCATAGGTAAAGCCATCTAGCTACAGAATTTTTCTTGTGGGAAAATTTTATTTTATTTTTTTCAAGATTTTATTTATTTATTTGAGAGAGAGAGCAAGAGCACAAGTGGGGTAAGGGTCAAAGGAAGAAGCAGACTTCCTGCTGAGCAGGGAACCTGATGTGGAACTCGATTCTGGGACTCCAGGATCATGACCTGAGCCAAAGGCAGACGCTTAATGACTGAGCCACCCAGGCACCCAGAAAATTTTAAACTATAAATTCCATTTACTTAACAGATAGAAGGTTTTATCAGGTTACATATTACCATTTGCATGAGCTTTGGTAGTTTGGGTCTTTTAAAGAGTTTCTCCAGGGGCACCTGGGTGGTTCAGCTGGTTGAGCATCCGACTCTTGATTTTGGCTCAGGTCATGATCTCAGGGTGGTGGGACTGAGCTCCGTATTGGGCTCCACGCTGGGTGTGGAGCCTGCTTGAGATTCTCTCTCTCCCTCTCTGCCCTTCCCATACCGCTCTCTGTCTCTAAAAAAAAAATTAAAGAATTTCTCCATTGCATCTAAGTTGCTGAATTTATTGCCATTAAGGACACTAAGGACATTCCTTTTAAAAGGAAAACCATATTTCCCCTGTTCACAACACTTCCGACACCAAATATGTGGGATTTTTTTTTTTTTTCCATTCCAACCAGTTCTTCAACTCTTTGGACACCAATCAAATGTCCTATAATTCAATTATGACACTCACTGCCCAGAGGTAGCACAAAGCTCACCATTTAAGGACTCAGTCCCACAAGACTGCCCCCCACCCCTACTACAGATGCCAGTCCCAAGTACCAAATTGTCTCTTATATTTCTGGCAATATATTGGGGGTTCCAACATCCCACTCCTCAGGTTTGATAATTTGCTATAAACACTCTCAGAACTTACAATTACTAGTTCATTATAAAGAACAGGATAAAGGATTCACAAAAACAGCCAGATGAAAAGATATGTAGGGAGAGACCCAGAAGGGGCCTGAGCAAAGGAGTTTCTGTTCCTATGGAGTTGGATTGTGCCACTCTCTCAGCATGTAGATGTTTTCACCAACCCAGAAGAAGTCCGAACCCCATAGTTTAGGGACTTTTACGTAGGCTTCCTCACACATGAATAATTATATTATTAACAACCAGCCCCTCTCCCCTCCCTGGATGTTAGGGATAGGACTGCAAGTTCTAAACTTCTAATCATGGCTTGGTCTTTCTGATGACTAGCCCCATCATAAAGCTATCTAGAGGTCCCCAAACCCCCATCATCTCATGAACATACAAAAAACACTACTATCATTCCTAAGAGTCCAAGGGTCTTAGATGTTCTTGTGTCAGGACCCATGATCAAAAATCAAATATTAGAACAAAACATGCTCCTAGCACCCTATACTAAAGAAACTGTAAGGGTTTTAGGTGCTCTGTGCCAGGAACTGGGGACAAGACCCAATATATTTCTTATTACTCTATACTAATAATTATGGAATGAGTAGGGAGATTTTTCTCATTCCTGGTACTGGTAATTTGTGTCTTTTTCTTTTGGTCTTGATGAATCTCACTAGACATTTACCAATTTTATTGATCTCAAGGAAAAATAAATTGTTTTATTAACTTTTCTATCAATTTTTTAAAGATTTTATTTATTTATTTGAAACAGAGAGAATGAGAGAGAGAGAGAGAGAGAGAGCGAGCACATGAGAGGGGGGGAGGGTCAGAGGGAGAAGCAGACTCCCCGCTGAGCAGGGAGCCCGATGCGGGACTCGATCCAGGGACTCCAGGATCATGACCTGAGCCGAAGGCAGTCGCCCAACCAACTGAGCCACCCAGGTGCCCCTCTATCAATTTTTTACTTTCTATTCAATTTGTTTTTTCTTATATATGTTATGTCCTTTTATTCTATTTACCTTGGGTTTAATTTGCTGTTTTTTCTAGTTTCTTAATTTGGAAGTTTAAATTATTAATTTTCTCTATAGTTTTCTTTACTTGTAACATCTTTACATCTGGTTATAGTATTAGGACAATGCAGATCTCACATGATTTAGAAAGCATTTCCTCAGCCTCTATTTTCTGTAACAGATTGTAAACAATTGGTATAATTTCCTCCTTACCTGTTTGGTGAATTCACTGGGGAACCCATCTAAGCCTAGTGCTTTCTGTTTTGGAGGGTTATTAATTATTGATTTAACTTCTTTAATAGATAAAGGTCTTATTCAGACGGTATTTTTCTTCCAGTGTGGGTTTTCATACACTGTATGTTTTCAAGGACCTGGTCTAGATTTTTTTCTAGATTTATCAACCATTTTATCTAGATTATCAATTTATGACCATAGAGTTGTTTGTAATATTACTTTATTATCCTTTCAATGTTCACATGGTCAGTAGCAATGGCTCCATTTTTTCATTTCTGTTATTAGTAATTTGTGTCTACTCTCCTTTTTCCTTAGTTACCACAACTAGAAGTATATTAATTTTATTGCCCTTTTTTAAAAAAAACAGCTTTTGAATTTATTGATTTTCCCTGTTTCATTTTCAATTTCATTACTATTTACTTTAATTTTATTTGTTTTCTTCTGTTTATTTTAGATTTAATGTGCTCTTCTTTTTCTAGTTTCCTAAGAAACAAAATTAGTAGATCATTGATTTTAGATCTTTTCTCTTTTCAAATATATTCATACATTCCTATAAATTTCCCTCTAAGCATGACTTCTGAAACATTGCACAAATTTGGTAAGTTTTATTTCATTTTCATTGAGCCCAAAACATTTTTAAATTTCTCTTAAAAACTCTTTGACCCATGTGTTAATTAGAAGTGTTGTTAAATTTCCAGATATTTAGAAATTTCTGGCTATCTTTCTGTTATTGATTTCTAGCTTAATTCCACTGTGGTCTGGGCACGTAACACTTGTTAAAGTATGTTTTATATCCCAGAGTTAGTTTATCTTGATGAATGGTCCATGTGAGCTTGAGAAGAATTTGTATTCTGCTGTTTTTGGACGTAATAGTTAATAGATGTCCATTATATCCAGTTTATTGATGTTGTTCAACTATATCCTTATTGATTTTCTGTCTACTAGATACATCCATTACTGATAGAGGGGTGCTGAAGTCTCCAAATACAAAAGTTGATTCATGTATTTCTCCTTGCAGTCCTACCAATTTTGCCTCACATATTTTGATGCTCTCTTGTTAGGCATATAAACATTAGGTATTAAGTCTCTTTGAGAATTAGTTTCATTATCATTAGATAATGCCCCTCTTTTTTCTGATAATTTTCCTTGCTGAAGTTGGCTTTGTCCGTAATGGATATAACTACTCCAGCTTTTTCTTGGTTAGTGTTATCATAGTATATCAACCTCTCTCCCTTTATTTTAAATCTGTGTCTTTTATTTAAAGAGTGTTCTTATAGACAACATATAGCTGGTCTTTTTCAACCCTCTATGATGTCTGATAATATCTGTCTTTTGATTAGTATAGTTAGACTATTCACATTTACAGTGATTATTGATATAGTTGGATTTATTTTACCATATTTGTTACTGTTTTCTATTATTTGCCCTTCTTCTTTGTTTTTGTTTTGCTTTTTTTTTTTTTTTTTTTTTGGTCTCCTACTCTTTTTCTACCTTCTCTGGTTTTAGTGGAGCATTTTATATACTGCTATTTTATCTCTTCTCTTAGCATATCATTTATACTTCTTTAAAAAATTATTTTTAGTGATTGCATTAGAGTTTGCAGTATACATTTATAATTAATCTAACTCCACTTCCAGATAACACTATACCATTTTATTGCTAGTATAAGTACCTTATAACAGAGTATTTTTAGTTTCTCCCTTCTATCTGTTAAAATATTGCCACCATCCATTTCACTTATCCAATAAGCTATAATTACTGAATATATTGCTGTTCTTACAACTTTGAACAAATTTTTATCTGTTAGATCAATAGGAGTAAAAAAAGTAAAGATTTTATTTTATATTCATTTATTCCCTTTCTAATGCTCTTCTTTTCTTTATACAGATCTGAGTTTCTGACATACAGCATTTCTTTCTCTCTGAAGAATTTTTTTTAACATTTCTTGCAAAGTAGGTCTATTGGTGAAAAATCCTTCAGTTTTTGTTTGAGAAAGTCTTAATTTCTCTTACATTTTTGAAGAATAATTTCACCAGATACAGAATTCTAGCTTTGACAATGGTTGTTTTCTTCAACACTAAATATTTCATTTCACTTTTGCTTGCATGATCTCTTAAGAGAAGTCTAACATGACTCTTATCCTTTCCTGTAGGTACAGCGTTGCTCCCCCTACACCTAACTTCCTTAAAGATTTTCTGAAGTTTAATCATGATACGCCTAAGTGTATTTTGCTTTTTTTTTTTTTGGTATTTATTCTACTTGATGTTCTGTGAGCATCTTGGGTCTGCATTTTGATGTTTGCCATTAATATAAAAAAATTCTCAGCCATTGTTCTTCAAATATTTCTTCTGTTCCTTTCTGTCTTTCTTCCCCTTCTGTTATTCCCATTTGACATACATTTTGCCCTTTGTAACTGTCCAGCAATTCTTGAATATTGTTACATGTATTTAAAATTTAACTTCATGGAGGAATAATTGACAAATATACGTATACACACACACACACACACACACACACACACACATATAGTATGTGATGACTTGATATACAAACACAATGTCGAACAATTGCCAAGATCAAGATAGTTAACATATCCATCACTTTTCTTAGTCAACATTAGCTAACTTGTGTGTGGTGAATAATTACAATCTGCTCTTAGCAACATTCAATAACAATACCATATTGTAAACTATAGCCTCCATGTTATATGCTAGATGTTCAGAACTTATTCTTCTTCTAACTGAAAATTTGTACTCTTTGAACTACATCACCCCATTCCCTCCCACCCCCCAGGATGGGCAACCACCACCTTATTTTATTCTATTCTCTGAAAATTGGATTTTTAATTCCACAAAGGAGTGACAGCATATAGTATTTGTGTTTCTCTTTCTGTCTTAGTTGACTTATCATAATGCCATCCAGATTAATCCATGTTGTCACTAATGGCAAATTTTCTTCTTTTTCATGGCAGTCTATTTAATTTTTGTTTCTGTTTGCATTTCAGTTTTGGAAGTTTCTATTGACCTCTCTTCAAATTCACTGATTCTTTCCTCAGTTGTTGTTGTTTGTTGCTGTGTCCATCAAAGGCATTTTTCATTTCCATTACTGTGTTGATTCTTTCTTAGAGTTTCAATCTCTGCTTGGATTGCCCATTGTTCTTTATGTTGTCTACTTTTTTATTAGCTGCCTTAGCGTATTAAACATATTAATCATAGTTATTTTTCTGGGGCGCCTGAGTGGCTTAGTTGGTTGTGCATCTGACTCTTGATTTTAGCTCAGGTCATGATCTCAGGGTTGTGGGATCAAGCCCTACATTGTGCTCCACACTGGGCATGGAGCCTGCTTAAGATTCTCTCTCTCTCTCTCTCTCTCTCCCTCTGCCCCTCCCCTTCCTTTCCCCCTCTAAAAAATAAAAAATAAAATGAAATAAAATAAGATATTGGTCTGATAATTCCTAGATCTTCACCATATGTGAATCTAGTTTTGAGGCTTGCTCTGTTTCTTTAAATAGCATTTTGTTTTTAGTATCTCTTACAATTTTTGTTGAAAGCTGGACGTGGTATCCTGGGTAAAAGGAATCTATTACTGGCTCTAGTGGTGGACTTCTGTTTCTGTACATTGCTCTAGCAAGCTGCAATTCCCTGTATTCACCAGTCTCTTGATTCTGAGGCAGACATTTGCCCAGTGACCCCACTTCTCTAGTGAATATAAGACTTGTTGATTTTCATCTTATTTAGCTCTTTTTTTGTTTTGAGGATTGTAGTGACTTCCAAGCTCATTATGTATTGGACCAGAACAAATCTGGTTCTGTTTTGATTGATTTATTTTTATGTTCATTATGCATCATATTATTTTGCTTTTCATTGCTTGTTACTTTTTTAATATATGGCAAACATTGTGAATTTTTAATTATTGGCTTCTGGATAATTTTGTATTAAAAATATTATTAGACATTCATAACTTGGAAACAATTTGATCTTTTTGCTGTTTTCTTTTAAGATTTTTCAGATGAAATCAGAGAAGATATTAGTCTAAGGCTAATTTTATCCCCTCAACAAGTCACAATTTTAAAGTATACTACCTAGTGCTCTGTGTATTATGTGGTTTTTAAACTTTTGACTGCGATCCAGTGTAAACTCTTTTGTGAAAGCCTACTCCTTTCAGATGCTTCTTATCCCATCCTAATATAGCTTCCTTACAAACATACACTAACCATCACTATCTGAACACTTGGTGTTGATCCAATGCAGATCTCTGGTGATCTTTCTACAGTTCTCTCCTCTCTGTGACTATGCCTTGCAATCTCTAGCTGCCTTGGCCAACCTTAATTCCCACTTTTATGTCTTCAACTCAGGGAGAGTGCTGAGATCTGCTTCAGTCCTCCTTCCTTGTGCTGATTCCTGGAAACTCTCAAGGCAGTAAGCTCACCTCATTTCTCCCCTTCTCTTAGGAATTATTAATCCTGATAATTTTCATAATGTTCCTCTTTAGGGAACTCAACACTTTGCTTCTGCCCTCTCAATCTGTCATCTTTTTAATGATTTTTCTTGTCCTATAGTACTAACTAGATTTTTCTCCAGTATAATGTTGAAAAGCAATGGTGATAGTAGGCATCTTTTTATTATCCAGTTTTTTTTTTAACATTTTATTTATTTATTCATGGGAGACAGAGGGAGAGAGAGAGAGAGAAGCAGAGGGAGAAGCAGGCTCCCGAGGAGCAGGGAGCCCGATGCGGGACTCAATCCCAGGACCCCGGGATCATGACCTGAGCTGAAGGCAGTTACTTAACCATCTGAGCCACCCAGGCGCCCTATCCAGTTTTTAAAGAGAAGGTTTCTAATGCTTCACTGTTAAATGTGATGTGTGTTGTAAATTTTTCATATTGATCATTACTAATTTAAGTAATTTCTTTTCCATTCTGTATTTGCTACGAAATCTTAACACATATGTGTTGACATTTATATACATATTTGCATTACTAGGATCATATAATTTTACCCTTCAGTCTCTTAATATTAAACTCTTCCAATATTCCTTTTGATAGAATCTACCTAGTAATGATATAGTATTATTACTATTTATAATGCTGACTGTAGGCAAGGATTTCATCACTGTTATCTCTTCATGTCTCATAATACCTATGAGCATGCCTTGCAAATAGTGGATACCAAAGGAATTTAGTGAATTTAATCCATTTGAATTCATATTATTTGAAATCTCTGGAGTAGCCCATAAAATTAAAAACAATTGTTCAAGCTCTTCCAATTCCTGTTCTCTAACTTACTTAATTACAGTCTAGAGTATCTACCATATGTCAGGTAGGAAAAAAGAACATTTTGAATGAAGGAAGCTAACGGAAGGTAAATAATTTTCATAGAATCACTGAAGTGTATACAAGATGGTATTCCAGCTGCTAAGTTTTGGTTCAACAAATATAATTTTCATGGGTCAGTAGGTTGGGCCTAACCAGAAACTACTGCAACTATGAAGCATTTCATCAGTTTCATTGACACGCATGTAGGTGACTCCATGATGAGGCTTTTAGCACTTAACTTTTATACAGTAACATGATTGCTTTCACAAGAACTCAAACAGGCACACACACCACAGGTTTTCAAGAACAAGTAATTCATTGCGGTGCCATATCTTATGTATAGACCTTGAAAGTCAATGTGTGTGCTTGTTGATCTCTTTCTGTTTTATTTTGTTTTATTGATTTTGCATCCTAGATGGATTCTTCTTCAATTGGAACCACCTTGTTCCCGAATGATAAAATCTTTCTACATTCTTGACTAACTAATGGAGATATTGGATGAGGTGGTGTGGGAGATGTGATGGAAGGTAGGGGGGAGAAGATTTGCAGGAAATGAAACAGATTGCTAAAGAAACCAGTCCATTACATTTTTATGAGGCCTGGTCTCTAAGCTTGAGCTAAACTCAAGAAGTCATAGAGAAAATCAGTTGGACTGTAGCATACTTAATAAATTAACACATTGTTAAATATTCAAATAAAACTCTCTTAACAAAGCATGACTTAGAAGTATTTACAAAAAGTCATAATGTACAGAAGTTACTGAAGGCTTTTTTCTGGACAAGCTCTGTGCTTGACACTACCCAAGTCATCTCACTGAACCTTCAAGAACTGTGACTGGTAGGAAGGACTACTTGTATTTTACCAACGCAGACAATGAAAATAGGGAAGTTTAGGTAACTTCCCCATAATCACAAAGACCGAAGGTGACTGAACAGTGATTGAAATAAAGAACAGTCTTACTCTAACATTAATGTCAATATTTAACTGCTAAAACAAATTCTTAAATACACTCTTGACAATATAAAAACTTTAAAAAACTATATTGGATAGATGTGTTCTTTGGTCCTCAGAAGGCTTAAAGAATTTTCTCAGTGGAGAGGCCTATAATTTTAGCCTTTTTTTTTTAAATCATTCCTAGGATTTTGTTTCCCTAGTGCTACGGTTCTTACTTTAAAGCTGTTTTTGCACAATAGTAGCTTAAATCCATGGCTCTTACAATAACTTTGCCTCCCTTTGTGCTGATTGTGATGCCCTGTTGGCATTTCCTATTTGTCCTTCCATCTACAAAGGTCAACATACTGAGATGACTGTTCAAGATCCAAGGCCCACCCTTCATTCTGCAATGAATCATTCTCTATGTGTGATTGTTCACATTTTTATTAAAGGAATTTTAGTTTTTGTAGCTGAATATGATTTTTTTCTCTTTTCATTCCTATGTACTTGAAATGCTTTACTGTAAAATCACACATTTCTTCCACTCAATTCATGTAATTTTTCTCTAATTTATTCTACTAGCACCCGCCTGTCTTTCATATATAATTCAAGCTTCTTAAGCTTAGCATTAGTAATTTACTTCACTTATTAATTTATTTCTATAAACTTTTTTTTCCATTATTCCATCTAGCCTGCCATGTTAGTGCTTCTTTATTGTTTTTTTTTCCCCCTTCCAAATTTTCCTTCATGCCCCTTTTCTTGTGTTTTCTGGTCATTCATACAATATTCTCTAAATTCCCATCACAAAAATCACAGTTAGTCCTGATTAGCCTAAAACCTAAAACAAAACAAAAATACCCTCTTTTCTCCCTGTGTTCTCCAGCTCAGTGTGAGACATTTAAAATATGTAAAAATAGTTGCCCCAAAATGTCTGTCATTGCATCTGAACAGATTCAGTTTAACACTGTGTGTGTGCACATAAGAAAGGCTTTTTTGTGAAACAAGACAAAATGATACATATATGAATTGTGTGCCTCAGGAGACCAGGAAAGAGAACATACAAAAAACTGGGTTTGCAGGAATAGAAGAGAGTCTCACTTTCAACCTGGGTTTAGGATCCTTGTGTACTTCCAGAATTTAGAACAGAAAGTAGTTAGAAAAGAATCTGAAATTACATGTGTATATGTTTGTATAATATTGCTACATGTTCAAGTATGTTTGTGATTTACCATCTGGAATTGCTCAAACTATGCACCACTGTGACTTTGTCACCACCTGGTGACAGGTTGCTAAAATTTTAGATTTGTTTATTATCCATTCATTTAAAAATTGTGTGTAAAACTATAAAACAGCATTACATACATGACAATGAAATCTGAAATCTGTGAACCAGGCATTTCTGTTGCCAATGGAATGGGAAGAGGAAGCATAATTTATCATGACATCCTTTCTGTATTCTCTGATTCCATTTTCCATTGTTCAAATCCCTTCTATTGTAAAATTTGCAAGGCAAAAATTGGGGTTACAGGGAAGCAGAAGGTATTATTTCTTCTTGTACTTAATTAATCATCAATTGTAAAGATAGAGTCTATACATAAAAGATAAAATAATACAGAACAGGGTGATACTAAAAACAATAATTGTTAAAAAGAGGAAGAGATCACTATGATTGGACAGTTAAGAAAAACGACACAGAAACAGTGAGTCTTGAGTTGGCACTTGAAATAGTAGGGCTTAGGGACGTCCAGGCTATGTCAAGGGAACATGAATGAGAAACTCACAAATGTAGAGGTGGACATTTGTCACAGGATTGATGTGAGATAAACGAACAAGTTGAGGAAGCATGGCTGTTTTCCATGATAGAGAGAAAAGAGCTCACATAAATAGCCACCCAAAAAATGCCTTTCTAAATCTTGTTTAAATCTTATTTAATCATACCCTGTGTCCTATTTTAGCTACATGCATATGTATTTTCCTCATCACAAGAATATACATTATTATAGAAAAGATTCTTTTTTTTTTTTGTATTTCTTTAATGTCAATACAGTGTTTTGTATTTATTAGCTAATTGAGCAATCTTTCTTAAATTCAAGAAGGAAGGCAGCAAGGAAAAGAATGAAGAATAAATGAGATCAGTCATATTTTAGAGGGTCTGGAACAGCAAAATGAGAAATATTGACTCACCTATCTTTTCCTTGTCAAGGATGGAAAATCTTGCTTTTGGTAATAAGGATGTGGTGTAAATGATAGTTATGCCTTTATTCAAATTTTTAATAGCTATGAGCTAGCACTGATTAGATAATGCCATTTTGATGACTAAAACATCCCTTACAATTCTGCACTATTTATATGTTCATTAATATATGTGATTGTGTCAACAGTTGTATGCAAAAACACCTTACAAATTCCCCATGCATGATTTGCAACCCACATAACTCAAAAACTGCCAGGCAAAAGTCATCTTTAAAGAGGAGAAACATCAAAAAGGGTAGTGGGTTTGCATGAATACTTTAGGATCAAGGGTGAATGAGACTAAGTTTCCACTCAAAAGTCCTGTAAATCAGAATGAAAGTAGGTTCTCCTTTCCTCTCTTCTTAACGATTCCTGTTGTCATCATGTATGCTGGTCGAGGTTGGGGATAGCTAAAAAAATGACCTTGTGAGCCTTCTCACAAAGGTTCTAAACCCTCATTCTAAGGTTACAAGTAGTTAAGTCTTACTTTCCATAGTTTAACTTTTATTAAAGAGTAGTACTTACCAAGGAGGGCACTTAAGCATGATTCCTTCATGAGTAGGGCATTTATCCATTTTGGTTAGGACCAAAATGTTACTACATGTTGGAACAGTCAGCCTGACCAGTCAAGCCTTAAACCCCATCTGAGATGGGTCTACCAGAAAGATCTAATTACACTGGACCCTGCTTACCTCCCTCTACCCTCTCAGGGGAGGAGAGGGTGAGGAAGAGAGGCAACTCATACATTTTATATAAACTACATATGGGCATGTGACATTCTTGAGGAGGAAAGATATTCTGATAGTCAGTCTCCATGTTTCTAGAACACTAAACTTCCAAAATAATTCAAACCACAGAGAGAAGAAAAGCCCGTTGTTTCAAAACAAATTTGCTCTTCAACAGAATGTTTCTGCACCCCCATTACTTGAACACTGAGGATTTGAAAGCCTTTGTTAAGCTTAATTCACTGAGATTCAAACCATTCACTCGAAGCATACTTGCTTATTTTAAAATCCAAAGACAAGTCTAATCATTATTCTTTTAGAAGTATTCTACCACAGTGATATAAAGTAGGGGAAGGCAGTCTTTCAACTTACAAAGGTTGGGTTCTTAAAGTTTTTTTGTGCATTTTGCTTCAAATTGGTACAAATTTTCTCATACAATATATTTTTTCCATAGAAAATAATTAGAAAGAATAATACAATTGTCTATAATTATTATCTTTTAAGGGTAAAACAAATAATAGACACAAAACTAAGTGGAAAAATCATGTGGGACTTTTTTTTGGCATTTTTCACATAGCTACTGTCTCTACAAAACGTGACAAACAATCAAGATTTGGCATTAGATATTAGGTGTCTGACATTAAAAGTCACATATCATAAATATGTCATTTTTTTAAGTTTAAACTTTCTTTGCATGAGTCACAGAGTCAAAATAGAACCGTAGTATTTTCGAAAGGACAGTAAAAACACTAAAGGTAGCCAAGGACCTAGCAGATAGTAGTTGTTGGACACCCTAAATGTACAGACCAAGTCAAAAGAGAATATAGGGATTTCCATTCCCATTTTTTCCCACATCATGGATATGCCTTTCCTATCAAGAAACAATGTTAATAAAAATGAGGCTTTGATGGGGCACCTGGTTGACTCAGTTGGTTAAACACCTTACTCTGATTTCGGCTCTGGTCATGATCTCAGGACCATGAGATAGAGCCCCACATGGGGCTCCATACTCAGCGGGAAGTCTGCTCTCTCTCCCTCTCTCCCTGCCCCCCCAACCCCGTGCTCATGCATGCTCTCTCTCTCTCTCTCAAATAAATAAATCTTTAAAAAATGAGGCTTTGACTAATAATATAAATGGCAATATCCTTCTCGATTATTATTAATAGAATTCACATGCTTATTTCAGCTCATAATTAATGGGAAAAGACAGGAACAATATAATAGTGGTTCATCTATATAAAGAGATTTCTGTTTCCTATTGAGAATGACACATTGGGTACATGATACAGAAACCATGTTTCTTTTTTTTTAAGATTTTATTTATTTATTTGAGAAAGAGAGAGAGAGAGCACAAAAAGGGACAGTGGCAGAGAGAGAGGGAGAAGCAGGCTCCCTGCTGAGCAGGGAGTACAACACGGGGCTGGATCCCATGGGCCCGAGATCATGACTGAGCTGAAGGCAGACAGACACTTAACTTACTGAGCCACTCAGGTGCCCCTGAAACCACGTTTCTTTTAAAATAAATGTAGAGTTGATGCCTTCATTTATTTTAAAATTGATTGTTGTTTATTTATATCTGTGGAATGGAAGACCATCCAGAAGCTCCGGACTGAGGTTCCATTATACAACTTTAGCTTCATATATAAATTTAAAACAATTACAAGAAACAAAGACAATTGTGGCACAATCCTGAGAAGCATAAATTGTGCAATAGAATGGAGAGAAAATAAGAGTTTTTATAGCATTAATGTATAAAATATAAAACCAGCCTCTGTAAACAGGCACTAATTAAAAACTTGAGGAATTAATGAAAGTACATTCCATTTATTAAGACTCTATTACCTAATAATCCTAACTATATTTTTCCTTAACATATAAGAATGAGCTATAGCCATTATCAAAAACATATTTTACCCTATAAACAAATTCATTTACAGCTGTGCTTTGTCACAATTATCATATTAATGGATTAATATAAATTTCCTTTTCTGAGAGTAAGTGAAAGAAACTGAATGAACTGACTGTGTATTACAAGCACATGTATTGAAGTGTTCATGATTATACACCAACAAAACAAGCAAACTCTACTGATCCAGTGTCTTGTCTAATTAACTTCCTTGAGCCCTTCCAATGTGTTCAGCTATATCAACATAGACCTGCCTTTGTCGCTCCCTCTCTCCCCATCTATTGACCCACACCTAAAGATTCAGATTTATCTTAGCTTTGGTAATGAATTTGGCCCTTGACAAAGGAAATATAAAGACTTTAACCTTACAGTGGGGAATTGTCCTTCAAAATTTTTAGCTCAGTTCTTGGCCAGATTGACTCCAGTCAATTGTGTTTTGACCTTTATTTAATACTTCTTTGATTCCCTTGCAAGTGATAGCCATAACCTAGAAGTAATATCACTGCCTCTTACCTTTTCCCCAGCCTTTTCAAAGTCTGAAATCTGAGCTGGATCTCTCCTAGATGATGCTAACTCTCGGACTGGCTTTGCCCGGACAACGTGAGGACAGCCAATTATTGTCCATATTATTAAATCTGATACAGATGTGCCCACTTGAGCCTCCACCTATTCTTCCTCACACACCATTCTCTTCCCTTCTCTTTGCTACTAATACTATGGTTACAGCAGGGTATGTTCTGTGAATCTCAGTGGACCATTCTTGTCCCCAAATTTCAGTCATCCTTAATTTGGCACATTTAGCTCGGATAAAATAGCTATGCTAATGGCTAGTATGATCACGAAATATGGCCAGAAACTGAAAACAACACTATGACAGTCTCTGAATAGATTCTTTGACCAATTTGGTTTTCATAGCGATTACAAAGAATAGCCCATTCCATACTATTTAGAACATCAGGATCTTGATATTCAACATGTTCTTAACTTTTCTTTCAGCAGTAATATACTTAGCATTAGTAATTTGGGTGGCATTTCTAAAAAAAATGTCAAAAGACATATTGAATTATTACACAGAAGTTGTGTTATAAATGTACTTCTCTGAATTTCAGATGAAGAAAATAAAAGGTTTTAAATCAGACAGCATACAAATTTCCAATCATCCAAATGTAGTATGTTAATGAAGAAACTCAATTTTCATGTTTATTAAGGCTGTACTTCTGTTATGTCTGTGGATGAAGCAATCACATCCATGGATGCTACATTTTTTAATGGACTTGAGTTTTACTACATATAAAAAGGAAAAATCTCTACCATAGAATAATAGTGTACATATTTCCTGGAGCCAGACGGTGATATTTTATTTTATTTATTTTTATTTTTTTAAAGATTTTATTTATGTATTTGACAGAGAAAGACACAGTGTGAGAGGGAACACAAGCAGGGGGAGTGGGAGAGGGAGAAGCAGGCTTCCTGACGAGCAGGGATCCTGATGTGGGGCTAGATCCCAGGACCCTGGGATCATGACCTGACCCAAAGGCAGACGCTTAATGACTGAGCCACCCAGGCGCCCTGACAGGGTGATATTTTAAAAGATGAGATGACTAATGGGGATATCAGTCTATTAAAAGCTCAATATGTAAGAGTAATATTAGCATATGCTTAATAAATGATATATTCTTATTTATGATGATGTATTATACTTTAATTACAAAGCAAAGAGAAGACATGAATAAATATAACAGACATTAAAAAGCATATTTAAGCTCCCATAAACTTAAGGGGAAACAACTGGGGTAAAAAATTGAAAGAAGAGTAGCAAAATGGGTTGACCAAGAGGTTTCTCAGGAAGGTTCCAGATCTTGATAACCAATGAGAGTTTGAAAGACCATCAGGAACAGAAGAGTACTTGGACCTAGGTTAGTTAAGTTGACATTTAGACTGCCCACGTAAAGCCAAGGTTTTGATGGCTACATCTTCATTGAAAAGATAGACCACAAAAGCTGTCCACCAGTCCAGCAGATACAGACAACAGGGAAACTTGATTATATTGGCCTGCTCTTTTGGTGGGAATAATATGGTCTGTCTTGAGAATTCATAGTCTTAGAACTACCATCAAAAAGTTTATGGTTCCAATGTGTACTACCTGCAACATAAAGACTTTATTCTTACATCAGGGAATGATACATCAAAATTAACAGTAAAAAGTGGTCCCAGTCTGAGAATATCTCTGAATTAATTGGTAAGAGCAAATAATTTTTATAAGGGAAATACTTTAAACCAAAACCTCATAGTTAGCTAAAATTGATCTCACATAGGAAACAACATGATTATACCCCAAGAACCTCATACATACAATTAAAGATCATAAATATAAAAATTATAAATAAATTTTTAAATGGCAAAGACATAAACGAAGTATTACAATATGAGGAAAAACAAACCACATATCAAAAGACCAAAATTTTTTCAGAAAAGAACACATAGACACAAAAAATGAAAATAGATCTGATGAAACCAGAATACATACAGTAACAATGTTAGAGTATACAGAGGAAAAAACATATCATTTACTGAAGGAATAAGAATCCTTCTATTCATCAAAATTATAGACTGCCTAGTTGCATCATCATATACCTATCTATAAGTTCAAATGCCCCCAGCTCTAGTAATATGCAGTAAATTGTTCAGTATAGGATGCCAAAACACTGACAGTATTAAATCTAAAACTATCTGACAGTGACATTTGTTCCTGAAATGACGTTTAACCTCAGGAGATATCTACTTAATAATTATCGATTATCACTCCAATTTTTATACCTCTAACTGAGATTCTAGACAGACATAAGAGGTAAGAAAAAAAATGCATGAGATTGGAAAGACCATTTCTTAGGAACTTGGGGTCATTATGCAACATAAGAGGTAACTTGCAAGGCCTCTGTGTCTAAATATCTATCCACAATTTAGCAAATGGCATGTTAGTCTACCTTAGTATAAATGTCATTTAACACTTTTAACCAATAAATAGAGCAAATATATATGTTCTTATTTATCATAATGGCAGTAATGCTGAAGTAGCAAATCTCACAGTGGTGCTATAATTTCTTTAGTTTAAAAGGAAGAAAATGAACCTATGAAAACAAACCATTATTCTCTACCTCTTTGACATAAATTACAAATTCCTCAGAGGGGAAGCCTCACAGCCTTATGGGATAAAAGAGGATATAAGTCATTTGTTATGAATCTGTGATAAATATGTTCTTCTCTGGCCCAGTTATTCACTGAGACATACATTGGTATACATTCCTTTAACTTATTCCATTAGAGTAGACATTTCCCAAAAAATAATGACCAAAGGCTAATCTTCTTAATGCAATCATGTCTTTCATATCAAAATTTAAAACAAGTCTAATTTCCAAGGAAGCTTTTAATTACAAAGAAATACCCTGACCCCCCTCACCCTCTATGATCTAGCCAAAGTAATGCCATTGTCTTTTTTTCTCCAGGTTTACTGAGATACAATTGACAAATTAAATTGTAAGACATTTAAAGAGTTCAATGTGATGATTTGATATATGTATACATTGTGAAGGGATTTCCCACACTGAGTTAAATAATACATCCAACACCTCACATGTTTGCCTTCATGTGAGAGAGAACATTTCAGTTCTACTCTCTTAGTAGGTTTTAATTATACAAATACAGTATTATCAACTATAGTTACCATGTTGTACATTAGATCCTCAGATCTTATTTATCACATAACCCTTTTGTACCCTTTTACCAGCATCTCCCTATTTTTCCAACTCCTTAGGCTATGGAAACCTCCATTCCACTCTCTGTTTCTATAAGTTCAACTACATGATATATGACTACATATATATGATTATATAATACCACAGAGTATTTGTCTTTCTCTGTTTGGCTTATTTAACTTAGCATAGTATCCTACAGGTTCATCAATATTGTTGCAAATGACATGAGTTCCTTCTTTTTTAAGAATGAATAATATCCAGTGGTACCCAATTTAAACATACCCAAATAGAAATTTTTCTAAAGAAGACATATAAACGGCTAACAAGAACATAAAAAGATGCTCAACATCATCATCAGGGAAATGCAAGTCAAAACCACAATGAGATATCACCTCACACCTGTTAGATTGTCTAATATCAAAAAGACAAGAGATGATAAATGTCAGTGAGGATGTGGAGAAAGGGGAACCCTTGTGCACTATTGGTGGGAATGCAAACTGGTGCAGCCACTCTGGAGAACAGTATGGAAAACAGGTTCCTTGAAAAGTTAAAAATAGAACTACCATACGATCCAGTAATTCCACTGCTGGATACATATCCAAAGGAAATGGAATCTTTATCTCAAAGAGATATTTGCACTCTCATGCTCACAGCAACATTTTTCACAATGGCCAAGGTATGGAAACAACCAAAGTGTCTGTCAAGGAATGAAAGAATAAAGGGACCCGTTCACAGTCTTGAAAGAGTTACTCTATTTCAGGTATTCAGAGAAATGAATCAGCGATGTTATTACGATGAACTTTGTAAATTATGTTAGTATTTTGTAAATGAAAAAATGAGTATAGAGATACTACATGTCCTGCCTCATAAGGCTCCTCCTAATAAATGAGATAGGGTAAAATTACTAATAGAAAGAGCTAGAAGCCTACCTGTGCTCATCAAAACTGAACTCTGATTTCTTGGTTTCTTCTCCTTCTTTACCAGTTATGTTGCTTGGGCTTAAATGCTACAGAATTTTTTTTTTAAGTTTCTTTCTATATATAATAAAGAAAGTGTTCGGGGAAAAATGATATGTTGGACAGGCCTGGGAAGGTTGGATTTCAGGGAGACAGAAGAGAGAGATTTCAAGTTGCTTGTTCTAGGTTGCACAGTATCTTCTGAGTGTTTGGAAAACATAATTAATTCTGTGTTTACAGAACTGCATCAAGTCTTAGTGGCCTCTGATTAAAAGATATCATATTATATGTCATGAAGAAAAGTAAATGCTGCTCTCTAAACCATGACACAATATTAATTGATTTCAAGAGACGTATGAGTGTGAGGAAATGTGTGTCTTAGAGTAAATAAAATTCAGTAAGTTAATTAGAAATTGTTTCTGATTGTCATATTGTTTTTTCTTTTTTAAGAACATTATTTTGAAAATTGCCACTCAGGAAGTGGCTTCATTTTCTATATTCCATAACCTTTGAGAGATCCCTCCTCTTCAGAAAATACAGAATTGCTATGGGGACGGGTGAAATGAACTAAAGACGCCCAAGAGGAATTCTCAAAAGAAAACCAATACACAAAAAGGGGACTACTCCCTATGAAGCCACAGTGAGGACTCTGGAAAAGCATGGTGAGTGGACAGCATTTTTGCTTGTCCTTGAGGCCGAGTGCAAAGTAGGCAGTGATGAATGGAAAAGAAATACTTTAGGTTTTGGTGAGTCACGGGGTCCATGGAGTATGGGGGTAAGGCAGGAGCAGACCAGAGAAAAACTGTTAGGCATTATGACTTGAAACCCCTTAATATCATTCAGGAAAAGGCATGAGTTGTGGAATCCTTTTAAATTATTTTGTATGTGTTTTGGACTGTGCTTTTTAAAAATGTGATCTGAGTTGTCATTTCAAAATCATATTAAAAAACATGTAACCTATTGCCTCTACCAGATCTATATATTTTAATGGCAGAAATGGGACAAAGTCAAAGAAAAACAAACCAAAAAAAAAAACCCCCTAGAAACAAAAAAGAACTTGTAGAATAATTTACATTGTTTAGTTCCTTTTTAATTTTATTTTTTTTATTTTTATTTTTTTAAAAGATTTTATTTATTTATTTGAGAGACAGAGAGAATGAGAGAGAGAAAGCACATGAGATGGGGGGAGGGTCAGAGGGAGAAGCAGACTCCCTGCTGAGCAGGGAGCCCGATGCGGGACTCTATCCCAGGACTCCAGGATCATGACCTGAGCCGAAGGCAGTCGCTTAACCAACTGAGCCACCCAGGCGCCCCCTTTTTAATTTTAATGCCCCCTCTCTATCTTGTCAACTTCCCTTTTCCAGACAGCTTTTTGGAGAAATGGCCACACGTGCAACACAATCCTACCAGTTTCAGTTTCAGCTATGCCATCACATCCTGGAGATGCGATGTTTTTATTGTTGTTCTATTTTGCCCCATGTTTTGTTTTGTTTCTTACATTCCCCGTGCATGGTTGGAGCTTGGCTCCATCCTGAGGATCAGAAGGGAGTGAGTAGGTGGGTGGGGAGAATGGAACACCAGAGAGGGAAGGCTGATTTTGCACAAGACCGGGGCCTGATCGACACAAATCCCAGGATCATGAAGGCGTTGTCCTCAAACAATCCTCTCACACAGCTCATCCTTCATTTGTTTTTCCTTCCTGTGCTCCTTCTTCCTCCTCCACTCTTCCTCCTTCCCCTCTTCCTCTTTCTTTTCAAAAGGTTTATTGAGATATAATTGATAGAAAAATTCACTCTTTTAGTGTAAGGTTTATGAATTTTGACATATAATCATATAACCACCACCACTATGACAATCATAACGCAGAGCATTTCCATCTCCCCAAAAAGTTCTCCTGTGTCCCTTTGTAGTCATTCTCTTCATCAGGCCCAGCCTCAGGAAATCACTAATCTGTTTTCCATTCCCTTAGTTTTTGCTCTTGCCAGACCGTCATATAAACAAAATCACACAGTGTTTATACAACCTTTGGAAATTGGCTCTTTATTGTATCAGTATGCATTTAAGATTTATCCTTGTTACTGAATGCCATTTTTATTGTTAAGTAGTATTTCATTATATAGATAAACTATTTGCTAGCTCATAAATATCTGAGTTGCTTCTAGTTTTAGGCAATTATAGACAAATCCACTCTCAATGTTTGCATGCATGTTTTTGTGTGGCCATATGTTTTTATCTCTCTTGGGCAAATATCTGTAGGATTGCCAGGTATTATTGTAGGTGTCTGTTTCACTTTATAAGAAACTGTCAAACTGTTTTCCAGGGTGGCTACACCATTTTACTTTCCCCACCAGTAATCTATGGGAATTCCTATTGCTCTGCATCTTCTCCAGCCCTTGGCATTGTCAATTTTTTTTGTAAACTCTTCTGGTAATTCTAATAGGTATACAATGTTAACAGGTTTTTGAAGATTATACCTTGAGGAACATTGCAGGAAAGCAAAATTTTATCAACAAATATATGTTCTGATGAGGCCTGTGCTCTTGACTTACTTTATTTCATAATCATTGTAAAAGATTACAAAGAAAGAAGTAGCAATGAGATGTGGCATATGGGTTATTATTGAAAGATACTGAGTGAGTGTTTCCATAAAAGGAGAAGAAAAAAATTGGAGATTGTTTGTAGTCCATTAGAGTTACAAGATCTTCGTGTTCTATCATGAACTTGGTTGTACTTTTAAATGTCACTGACTTTAAAAATAATAACAAAGGAGTAGTTAGTTCTTTTGAAACTGCTACTTGAAATAATTTTCTGGGTTATTGATGGTGACAATAATAGCAGTAGTGTTCAAGGTTAACTAGACACTTAGGGCCAGGGTTGCCAACAAGAAAACAGGGAGCCACGACAGCTAAGACAAAACCACACTAGCATCCTGTTTTACAGCTTAGATGAGAACACAATAGCATCCTGTCCAGCAGCTTCTGCAGGAGTGACTTTTCCAAAACATCCTGAAACAAAACAATTAACCATAAAACATTGGTCACTATCACAAGTTGAGACAGTCTCCAGATATCAGCCCAAAAGACCAGCAACACTTTAACAATAACCCAATAGGTAGACAGGTGCATGACCAAAGCCCTGATTGGCACCCATTAGCGGCCAATCCGTAGGGGGCCCACACTCAGGATGCTCAAGATAGTTCCTTGAAAGAGCTTATAAAAACCCCTAGATTTGAACGTCAACCCTCTCAGTTCCCCTCCCTCTCTAGGATCTTTGTACTATCGCTCAATAAACTTTGCTTTGCTGCCTACCACTCTTCAGTAATAACATATCTAACCTAAAAGAATATTTTTCCAGAAAAAGAGACATATTAAAATTGACTCTAGTACATACTGGCAAAGGTGCCAAATAAAATAATTTACATTTCTCCCCTTGTTTTGCATCTATTAACTGAATTTACAGCTACCATACATATACCCTTCTTAGGATGGTATTATATTTATGCCAAAATTCTCAGTTTTTCACAGCATTTATTTCCAACAACTTACTGAAATTATTGCCATGAACTATAGATGCAAATAAGGTGAAATATTGAATTCCCTATTTGAGACTGAATATTATAATAGAATAAAATTCCACTTGCATACCACAACAGTCACAGAATATATTCTTAATTCTGGCTAGTCATCTTGCAAATTTGCAAATACTGTTCCATCTGGGCTAAAACAAAAAACAAAAAACAAAAAATTCACCTTGGATTAGGGTCGGGCTTGTCACAATTAAGGATTTTAAAAATGAGAATTTTTTTTAAAGATTTATTCATTTTTAGAAAGAGAGAGAGAGAGAGGGAGCACGTGAACAGGGGGAGGGGCAGAGGGAAAGAATCTCAAGCAGAGATGCGGAGCCTGTCACAGGCCCATCCCACAACCCTGAGATCATAACCTGAGCCAAAAGCCAGAGTTGGAGGCTCAACTGACTGAATGACCCAGGCACCCTCCCCCCAAATGAAAATATTTAAAGGCAAACATGGGGATGAGTTTGGGAGTAGAGACAGAAAACAAAGCGAGATAAGGAATATGGATTGCCAGAGTTAGGTTTCGAGCCCCTGTCAAAATGGCAGATCAAGGGAAGTAAAAGAATTTTAGCCTCATGGGCACACAGGCTCCACAGTCAGAAAGGCAAAAGTGCTAGAAAAACAATTCTGAAAATCCAAATCTGACTGTGATGCAGCTAAGAATCCAGACAAGAAATGGAGTCTGAAACTGGATGAATCCAAATGCTAACTCTGGCTCTATCACTTATCAGTTCTGGGATATTAAGCAAGTTATGAAAATATTCCTTACCTCAAAGTCCCATTCCAGTAACAGGATAATGTTGGCCTCAAAGAATGGGTGAGGAAGTATTCCCTTTGATTCTATCTTTCAGAAGAGATTGTAGAGAATTAGTATAATTGCTTCCCTAGATGTTTGATAGAATACACCAGGGAACCCATCTGGGCTTAGTGTTTTCTGTTCTGGGAGGTTACTATCAACTCAATTTCTTTAATAGTTATGGGTCTATTCAGTTTGTCTATTTCTTCTTGTGTGATTTTTAGCAGATTGTCTTTCAAGGAATTGGTCCATTTCGTCTAGTATTTCCAATTTGTGGGCATAGAGTTGTTTGTAATATTGCCTTTTTTAGCCTTTTGATATCCATGGGATCTGTAGTGATGTCCTTTCCTTCATTTCTGATGTGAGTAATTTGTGTCTTTTCATTTTTTTCTTAGTTTGCCAAGCTTATTGATTTTTTTTATAGAACCGGCTTTTAGTTTTGTTGATTTTCTGTATTGATTTCATTGATTTTGGCGCTAATTTTTATTTCTTTCTCCTATTTCTTTTTTCTAGTGTCCTAAGGTAGAGGCTTAGATAATTAATTTTAGATCTTTCTTCTTTTTCAATATATGCAATGAGTGCTACATATTTCCCCTAAGCACTGCTTTTTCTGCATCCCACATATGTTGATGTTTTATTTTCAATTTCATTTAGTTCAAACTATTTTTTAAATTTCTCTTTGACTCATGTGTTATTTAGAACTGTATTGTTTAATCTGTAAGTATTTGGGGATTTTCCAGCTATCTTGTTGTTACTGATTTCTACTTTAATAATTCCACTGTGTCTGAGAGCAGACACTGCATACTTTCCATCCTTCTAAATTTGTGAAGGTGAGTTTTATGGTCCAAAACGTGGTCTATCTTGGTGAATGTTCCATATGAGCATGAGAAGAATGTATATTCTTGTTGTTGGATGAAATAGTTGATACATGCCCATTATATCCAGTTGATTTATGGCACTTCAAGTTCTACTATGTTCTTACTGATCTTCTGCCTGTCTATATCTGATATAGGAGTATTGAAGTTTCTAACTATAATAGTGTATTCACCTATTTCTCTTTCTGACACTGTTTTTAGATGGATAACACATAAAGAATTGCCATGTCTTCTTGGCAATTTATTCTTGAGGACTTTCCTTACTATGAGGTCTAAAGGAGATTCTCCTGCTTTCTTCTGATTAGCATTAGCATGGTATATCTTTCTCCATCTCTTTAGTTTAGAACTATATGTGTCTTTATATTTAAAGTGGGTTACTTATAGACAACATATTGTTGCATCTTGTTTTTTGGTCCACTCTGACAATCTCTATCTTTTAATAGATGAATTCAAAACATTGACATTCAAAGTGATTACTGATTACTGAAACAGTTGAATCAATATCTACCATATTTGTTACTATTTTCTATTTTTGGCCCTTGTTCTTTCTTTTTATTTTTGTCTTCCACATGTTTCCTGCATTTGTGGTTTTAATTAAATGTTTTATATGACTCCCTTTTTTTTTTACTTCTGTATTTTTTTTGCTTGTGGTTGTCCTACAGTTTGAAACATGCACTTACAACTACTTTAAGTCCACTTTCAAATAACAAGATAGTACAAGTACCTTATAATTACAAAATATTTCTAATTCTTCACTCATATCCCTTGTATCTTTGCTGTCATTCATTATACATAGGTATTCATAACCATATGTGTATGCTTTACACACACACACACAAGCATACATAATTGAATATGTTGTTATTATTTTAAACAAACTGTTGTCTGTTAGGTCAATTAAAAATATGAAAAAATAGTAAGTTTCCTTTTACCCTCTCTTATTCCTTTTCCAATGCTCACTCTCTATATAGATCTAAGTTCAGATCTACATCATTGTCCTTCTCCATTGGCAACACATTTTCCTGGTTTTTGTTTGTTTAAGAAAGTCTTTATTTTCCTTCACTTCTGAAGGATAATTTTGGAGGATACAGCATTTAGGTTGGTGAATTTTTTTCTCTCAATATTTCAAGCATTTCATGCCCATCTCTTCTTGCTTGCATGCTTTCTGAGAGAAGGCAGATGTAACTCTTATCTTTTCTCTTCTATAGGTAAGGTGATTTTGTTCTTCTGGCTTCTTTCAGGACTTTTTCTTTATCTTTGATTTTTTTTTTCCAGTTTGAATACAATATGCCTAGGTGTAGTTTTTATTGATGTTTATACTGGTTGGTGTTCTCTGAGCATCCTAGATCTGTGGTGTGGTGTCTGATTTAATTTAAGGGAAATTCTCAGTCATTATTGCTTTAAATATTTTTTTGTTCTTTTTTTTGTTCTCCTTCTGGTATTCCCACTACACATATGTCATACCTTTTGTAGTCACCTCATAGTTCTTGGATATTCTATTTCTTTTTTTTTCTTTCAATGTTTTTTCCTTTTGTTTTTCCATTTTGGAAGTTTCTATTCACATGTCTTGAAGTTCAGAGATTTTTCTTTTCCCTCAGCCACACTCAGTCTACTAATTAATCTATCAGAGACATTTTTCATTTCTGTTACCATTTTTGGTCTCTAGCATTTCTTTTTGATATTTTCTCAGAACTGTCATCTCTTTGTTTACATTGTCCATCTGTTTTTATATGCTGTGTACTTTATTGAGTAGAGCCCTTAAGATATTAATCATAGCTGTTTTAAATTCCTGGTCTGTTAGTCCCATATTCCTATCATTTCTGAATCTGGTTCTGATATTTGCTGTCTTTTCAAAGTGTGTGTGTGTGTGTGTGTGTGTGTGTGTGTGTGTGTGTGTGTGTTTTGCCTTTAGTCTGCCTTGTGATTTTTTCTTGACAGCCAGACTTGAGGCACTGGTTGTAGGGAACTGCTGTAAACAGGACTTTGGTAAAGTGAAGCAAGGGGTGGGGGGAAGCACAAGTATTTCAATGTCCGGAGATCAGCTCTTTGACTTCAGGTGAGCCTGTGCATCGAAGATGTAAACATCACAAGTGCTTCTTAGTTCCCCAGTTCCCTTCAGACAGGACTGGATGGCTAGAAGGGGTTAGAGTCAGGTATTTACCTCCCAGGTCAGTTAAGCTCTGGAAAAACCTCAGTGGTTTAGGTTCTGTTAAAAAAAAAAAAAAAAAATTTCTCTTGAAGCAGGCCTCTTTAAGAACAGAATATGCTGATATATTTCAAGGTTGTTCTTTACCCTCCCTTTGCTATATGCAGATGTTTTTCTGGTATATACTATGAGAAGCTGGTCAAGTTCCTGGAGGTAAAACTCACAGTATTGCGGGGCCCCCCAGTGACTGAGCTCCCCTGGAGTCTTTAACCTTCAGACTTGCCCACTGTGTCTCCAGAAATTTGTCAAATATAATTCAGGCTTTTCCACGTTAAGAATGGTTCCCTTGGAGGTTTCTGCTCCAGTAAACTGTAATTCTTTGAATTCACCTGTCTCTGAATTGAGGGCAGTGGTTTGTTCCTGTGACCTCGCTTCCTTGATGGGGCTAAGAAGAGTTCTTGATTTTTCAATTTGTCCAGATTTCTACTTTTTCCTAGGAGGGAGTGGCAGCTTCTAAGCTTCTTACATGCTGGACCAGAAATGAGATAGAGCCTCTGTCAGGCTGCATGCTCAGCAGGGAATCTGCTTAAGGATTCTCTTTCCCTTTCCCTCTGCCTCTTCCCCAAATTGTGTGTGTGTGTGTGTGTGTGTGTGTGTGTTCTCTTTAAAATAAATGAAAAGGCCTTTAAAAAATAATAATAATAAATAAAATAAGGGAAGCTGGGTGGCTCAGTCGGTTAAGTGTCTGCCTTCGGCTCAGGTCATGATCCCAGGGTCCTGGGATGGAGCCCTGCATCGGGCTCCCTGCTCAGCGGGGAGTCTGCTTCTCCCTCTGCTCCTCACCCCGCTTGTGTTCTCTCTCTCTCACTCTCTCTCAAATAAATAAAATCTTAAAAAATAGTAATAATAATAATAAATTAATTAACCTACATTTTTAATCACCTTTCTCCTTATCATCAATTCTTAAGACCCATGCCTTCCAATTTGTTAACTCTTCTTTCTTAGATATTTCTTTAATAATCCTTTTACTGAGGAACTGATGTTTAATAAACTCTCTTACAAATTTTTGAAAATATCTTTATTATTGTGTAATTTGGCTGAGTTTAAAAATTCTTTGTTTCAGGTATTTTCCTCACAGGACTTTATATCTATCTCTTCATTGTGTTCTGGACTCTGTTGTTGCTGATAATTAAATCTCCTGCTGTTTCTCCAATTGCCGTCTTTATTAGGTGACCTGAATTCTCACCCTGGTTGCTTGCTTGCTTTCTTCTGTCCGCTCCTCCCACTCTCCCCTTGTCCGTCCACCCTCCCTCCCTTCCTCCCCCTCTCTCTTTTTTTCTTCTTTCTTTCTCAAGATTATTATTTTGTATTTTCAATAAATATGTTTGGATTTTTCTGTGTTTATCCTACTCAGTTTTTGGAATCTACTTTCCTTTAACCGGAGGACTCTGTTTTTTGTTTGGCTCTAGAAAAACGCCATATATAAGTTTTTTAAATATTGGTTTCACTCCATCGTTTCCATTTTATTTATATCAGTTAGGGTTCTCCAGAGAAGCAGACCAATAGTTTATATCCAGAGAGAGACGGGTATTTGTTTTAAGGAATTGACTAATGCAATTTAGGGGGCTGGCAAGTCAGAAATTTATAGAACAAGGTGGCAGGTTTGGAATTCAGTAAGAGCTGATATTGCAAGACTGAGTCTGAAATCCATACAGTAGGACAGCAGCGTGGAAACTCAGGTAGAATTTCTTTATTACAGTCTTAGGGCAGAATTCCTTTTTTCCTGGAAAACCTCTGCTCTTAAAGGCCTTCGACTGATTGGATGAGGCCCACCCATGTTATGGAGGTAATCTGCTTTACTTGAAGTCATCTGATTGTGATTAAGCACATCTACACAATACCTTCACAACAACATTTAAACTGGTGCTTGACCCAAAACTGGACACTACAGCCTAGACAGTTGACACAGAAAATTAACCATCATCCCTTTATGCAAACCAATAAAAATGTGCTAGAATCTCTCAATCTATTCTCCATGGAAATTGATTACTCTTTCATATTTATTTTTACTCTTTCATATTTCTAATGTCATTTTATTTCTGCTACATTTTGGGTGAATCTTCCAATTCATGAATCTTTTGGCAGATATTTTTGTATTTTGTATTATCATATATATATTAATTTCAAAGACTATGCTTTTCATTTTTTTTAAGATTTTATTTATTTGAAAGAAAGAGTGAGCACGTGCACAGGAGCAGAAGGATGGGGGAGGGGCAGAGAGAGAGAGGGAGAAGCAGATTCCCCACTGAGCAGCAGGGAGCTAGATGCAGGACTCAATCCCAGGACCCTGGGATCGTGACCTGAGCTGAAGGCAGATGCTTAACCGACTGAGCACCCAGGCAACCGATGCTTTTCATTTTTAATACATGAATAGGTTTTAAAATATGTCTTTCTGGGCTCCTGGGTGGCTCAGTTGGTTAAGCAACTGCCTTCGGCTCAGGTCATGATCCTGGAGTCCTGGGATCGAGTCCCACGTCGGGCTCCCTGCTCAGCGGGGAGTCTGCTTCTCCCTCTGACCCTCTTCCCTCTTGTGCTCTCTGTCTCTCATTGTCTCTCTCTCAAAAAAAATAAATAAAATCTTTAATAATAAATAAATAAAATAAAATATATCTTTCTGTTTTTGTATCATTTCTGTTTTTGTTTCATAATCTTCGCTTACTTTAAAAAACAAAAACAGGGGCACCTGGGTGGCTCAGTCACTAAGCATCTGCCTTCGGCTCAGGTCATGATCCCAGGGTCATGGGATCGAGCCCCACATGGGGCTCCCTGCTCAGCGGGAAGCTTGCTTCTCCCTCTCCTACTCCCCCTGGTTGTGCTCCTGCTCTCGCTGTCTCTCTCTGTCAAATAAATAAATAAAATCTTCCAAAAAAAATAAAAATAAATGAAAACCAAAAACATTATTTTATACATAATTATTTCTTTTAAGGAATTATTGTATTTATCATTTTGAGCATTAAAATTCTATTTAAAGGTTTTTTTTCAAATTCTGTAAATAAATACTGTATCTGAAATTAAATCTGTGTCTATGGTTCATTTTGTAGTGTTCTATTTTTTTTCATACTTTTGAAATTTTGACTTAATGACTCATTTTAAGCAGAAAAATTTATATTTTGAATTTTACTTGTCTTTTTTTTCCACTCTCCCTTTCTTATCTAAAAATTTGGATATTGCCTCCACCTGATTGTTTATAGCTCCCAGGCAAAAACTAGGTTTGGGATCCTTCTCTGCAATGATATTGGGATATTTACACATTTATTCACAAAAAAAGATGCTATTTTATTCCACTCTCTTGTATTCAGAATTCATCTGTCTTCTGGCCTACCTGGGCCCAGAGTTTCTCATGAAGTCATGAACCCATGCAAGTGGCAGTTTCCCAGGTTCTCCTGTGTAAATTTAAACCCCTGGCTTTAAGTGTAGGTCTCCATCTTGTGAGGTCACCTTGTATGAAACACTTAGGCTTTGTTCCCTGGCAGGAGCCAAGCTCTTAGCTGCCACTGCTTGCCATTTTCATAGCTCTCAGCTTTCTGTACTCTTTGCATATGCAGAAATGTCCTTCCTGTTTATGAGGCTAGAGATAGCCTACTGATTATCTTATTTAGGTTGTATCTTTTATTGTTCTACATTTGTATCATTTGGGAGAGAGGTATGCCAAAGCATTAATTTATTGTGCCATATTTTTAAGAAATAGTTCTTGATGACTCATTAGTCTTACAATACTCTCTAACCTCCCAAAATTTTGTAAGCTGATAAATTGATTGATTTAAATTCCTTTGCCACAAATTCACACATTTTCCTCTTTATGGTTACCTAACACCCATATGTCTTTCAGAAAGAATGTATTATCAATAAAAGAATTATAAATGCCATACTGGATGGCAACAACTTTCCATTTCCTTTAGAAAAATACTCTTCAGGGGGAAAAAAAAAGAAAAGGAAAAGAAGAAAAAGCCCCAATTCCTAAATGCAGCAATTTTGAAAAACCATCTAGCTTGTTAAAATGGGATCATAGCAATGCTATTCATTTTCCAGACTTGTAACTTTTATTGTCATCATCCTCATTAAATAGCATATAATTGAGTGTTCCTTTGGTATTTGGCACTGTTCTAGGTGTTTTAGTATTTAGCTAAGGAATTAATGAACAGTGGAAGCAAATCAGTACATGAGGTTTTTTTATCTCAACAACAAATACCCAGAATACACCCAGGACAGCTTTTTGGAATTCAGATAGCCCAATACAATATAAAATGTTGTTACTCCATCACCTCTGTGGTGATTACTGCAGCCCTATAACAGTGCATGTTCCAATGTTCATGATCATTTATTGAATAATTAATTCAACAAATGCTTAATGAGCACCTCCTTTGGGACACACACTCCACCCAGATGGAGAGACAAATTATTCCATGTCAATATCTCTGGTATGTGTCTCTTTATAATCTCTCTTAATATAATGCCTAGCTTATATTAGGCTCTCAGTGTATGCTTATGGAAATTAATGAGTGAATCAATCAATAAATAAACTTAAACACCTTTAGTAGAGAAAAGCAATATAATTGTAATACGTAGTTTTGTTCTTCTGATACAGTATATTAACCTTTTAAATTTTTAGCACAAAGTCATCACATGGAATGAATTAATTTACCCATTAATTGTCCCATGTGCCCTGGCTTATTTACTGATCACCAAACTCACTTTCTGTTTTTCCAGGACTCAAGGCAACCATAGTCCCAGACCTCCCTTGCCCTTAGGAAGTTCCAACCAAAGCAATATGAGCAGAAATGATTTAGTGTGTAGAAGTGCAAATTTGGTATGTTCTTTCCTTTCTCCAACCAACTAGAATAGTGAAAAAGTACCTGGGAACATGTTGATCAAGATAGAGCTACATGATAGATGGAGGTATTACCAAATCAGTACTTGAAGAAGAAACACTCAAGTGGAAAGGCTCACATGTCCTATTAGGTCCACTAGAAACAGACTTTCATTGTGCTAAGCAATTGAGGTTTTAGACTTGATCTGCTACAGCTGTTAGTGACACCTTAATGAATCAACTCTTCTCGCAAGGACAAGTTCCCATGATAGTGTAAGAACGGAACCATATGATCTCTTCATTATTATATGTAGGTATTACATCATTGCATAGTTTAGCAAATAAGGATTAATTTTCATATATATTTTCTTATACTTACATGCACTAGAGATTAAATTCCACAAAGAATTAGGAGGAAGAATGCAAAAAAAAAAAAAAAAGGAGCGGTCGATCATTTTGTCAGGATACATGAGCTGATCATTTTGTGTTTTATTTTTCCAAATAAAAAAAAAACACAAAACACTAAAATGAAGTATTACAAATAGCCCTGTCATAGGGAAGACTGCGGTATTATAAAAATGTTTGCCACCAAATCAAATCTGAAGGCATTTTAGTCCATCAAATTGCCATTCATCTCTATAAAGTCTGGTCATGGACTGAATGCACATTCAGCAGCAGCAAACTCCTTGTAGGCATTCAACCTAGCACGGTGTTTCTTGTCTCTCTGCTTTTGCTGTTCATTTCTTCTTTCTCAATTGACCTTGCCTGCTTCTTCACTGGGTTACTAACTCTTCATTTTGCTTCAGGCATTACCTTCTCAAAGGCTGCCCCCTCAAGGTTGGGCTAAGTGCCCTTTGTATACTGTTATTATCTTTTTCTGTCTGTTTCACACATCAGTAGGTCCATCAATGGCATGGACTATGTCCTACTCATCATTAAGTTCCTGATACCCAGCACAGTGCTTGTTATATATACCCGGGCCTTAGTGAAATTTGTGCATGACCAAAAGAGCTACAGAATGGGAGGGCTCACTTTTGGCTAGAGAGGGATAAGATAATATGACTATGGAAGTACAACACATCATCAGCTTTTAAAAAAATAGGCTGTCTTTCCACAGTGCTGTGAAGAGGCAAAGTACCCCAGAAGAAGCGGTGCTATGGTTAAGGTGCTTCAGTTTAATTAAACAGCAACTATAAGGAGTTATATAAATATTTAGGGAGACTCGTGAGAAATACCATGTGAACTAGATAAAATATATGTGTATGTTAGTGGGGACAGTGAAGCCTAGAAAGGTAGATTATGAACAGATTGTGAAGGACCTTGAATTATTTGCCATTTTACACCCCTTGACCTTCCTTGATTAGAAATAAAAGATAATTTTTAAAAAAGATTTATTTATTTGAGAGAGAGAGCCCGAGCGAGGAGAGGCGCCAAGGAAAAGGGCAGAAAGAGAGAAGCAGACTCTCTGCTGAGTGCGGGGCTCGATCTCATGACCCTGAGATCATGACCTGAGCTGAACTCACGAGCTGGAAACTGAAATTACGAAGACATGCAGGCGCCCCAGAAATAAAAGATCATTTTAAACGGTTTGAAGAGGAAAGTGGCATCGGTCATATCATCTAGGAATTACATAACAAAGGATTTTACTATGATGAGAAGAATGAAATTGAAAAGACAGGAGTGCGTGGGGCAGATAACAAAGTAGGTTAAGTTGCAGGGTCCAGTAATAAATTTTAGTTTTTGGTAAAAAGGAGGCAGTCAACGATGGCACCAAGTTTCCAAATCTGAACACTTGGGGAATAGCTGCTTCAATTTATTATTTGGGAGTACATTCAGCTGCACGTAACAGGAATCCTCATTTACAGCCGCTGACATGGCTAGCAGGTTACTTTTGCATGTTACAAGAGGTCTGAAAAGTTGAGTGACGGTTGACATGGACTCAGTAGCTCAACAAAGAGAGACACAGATTTATGTGATTCTCTTGGTCTGGCCTTCCTAGACACAAGTTGGAGGCTGAAGTGTTAGGAACACATCTGCATTGGAGAGAAAAAGAAAGTGAGGAGGGGGAGGCTTCAGGAATGGCAGCTATCTTTTTTTTTTTTTTTTTGCCAGAGAAACAAAAATCTTTACAAGAATTATACCTCGGCTGGCTTCAGCTATGTTTCATTGGCTAAAGCTGTGTGATTTGGGCATATCAAGCTATGTGAGGAGACTAAGAAAGTTTTAAAAATGTGTAGCCTTCAAAGTGTAAAGCATCAAAGAAGAGAGTTGAGAATGAGTGTCTGTAGTTAGGTAGTCTGTAGTGTCTACCAAAGTAAGGGGATTCAACTTTGAGATATTTCCATGAGATGGAATTAATTTAAGCAGAATTGACTAAGAGATTTTCAAGGACTCTTACAGATTAGTTAGCAGGATCTCCGAGTCTACACTAAAATAACACTAGATACTGTTCTGTAAACTATCCTTGGCATTCCCATCAATCAGCTAGGAAGAGCATTAGTGGACAGAGCAGAAAACAGTTGCATTTCCAGGCTCTCTAAAACCTTCCTGTCCAATATAAGTATAATGTGAACCACATAGGCAATTTTATATTTTGTGGAGCTTTATTTTTTAAAAAAGCTGAAGTAGAAAAATTAATTTTAATAATATATTTATCATAACAACATACACCAAATATAGTCATTTCAACATGTAATCAATATAAAACAATTAATACATTTTCACTATTTTTTATATTTGGTCTTCAACATCCTGTGTGTATTTTACACTTATAGCATATCTCAATTTGGACCAGCTATATTTCAAGGACTCATTCAAGAACTGTGGCTACTGGCTACTGTATTAGACAGTGCAGTTTTAATCACTGTAAAAATCACTAGAAATCTTGGGGCACCTGGGTGGCTCAGTTGGTTAAGTGATCAAGTCTTGATTTCGGCTTAGGTCATGATCTTAGGGTCATTAGATCGAGCCCCATGTCAGGCTCCGTGCTCAGCCCTGAGTCTGCTTGAAATTTTCTCCCTTTCCCTCTGTGCTCTCTCTCTCTCTCTCAAAAAAAAAAAAAAAAATCGCTACAACTCTCGATCAAAATACCAGCAAATTATTTTATGGATGCCAACAAACTGATTCTATCGTTGATTTTGAGACTCAACAGACACAGAACAGCCAACACAATATTGAAGGAGAACAAATTTGGAAGACTGACACTACCTGACTTCGAGACTTACTATAAAGCCACCATAATCAAGACACAGTGGTCCCCGTGAAAGAACAGATAGATCAATGGGCCAGAATGCAGAGTCTAGAAATAGACCCCTATAAATTTAGGCAACTGATCTTTGACAGAGGCACAAAGGCAATACAATGGAGCCAAGATGGTCTCTTTAACAAATGGCTCTAGAACAACTGGACAGCCACATGCCAAAAAAACGAATCTAGTTATAAACCTTACATCCTTCATGAAAATTAACTCAAAGTGGATCATAGACATAAATATAAAACACAAAACTGTAAAACTCCTAGAAGATAGCATAGAAAATGTAGAAAATCTACATGACCTTGGGTATGGTGATGCCTTTTTGGATACAACACCAAAGACACAATCCATGAAAGAAATAATGAATAAGCAGGACTTCATTAAAATTAAAAACTCCTGTTTTACAAAAGACAACATCAAGTGGATGAGAAGAAAAGCCAGGGACTGAGAAAAAATATTTGCAAAAAAACAAAACAAAACAAAGCAAAACCAAAACCCAAAAACATAAAAAAAGACTGTTATCTAAAATATACAAAGAAGTCTTAAAAATCAAGAATAAGAAAACAAACAACCCTTGGGGTGCCTGGGTGGCTCAGCTGGTTAAGTGCCTGACTTCAGCTCAGGTTATGATCTCAAGGTCCTGGGACTGAGCCCTGCATGCAGCTCTGTGCTGGGCGTGGAGCCTGCTTAAGATTCTCTCTTTCCCTCTCCCTCTGCCCCTCCCCCCCCACTCACATGTGCTTACTCTCTTTCCCTCTCTCTCTTTTTGCTCTTCTTCTGCCTTCACAGTTTTCTATGATTAGTCTTCAGTTTAATTAAACAGCAACTAAGTAAAAATGTGGAGAAGTTGGTAACAGAATTCAAAACATAAATTTTTCTGCTTAAAATGAGTTGTTAACTGGGGCACTTGGGTGGCTCAGCCAGTTGGGCCTCCAACTCTTGATTTCAGCTCCGTTTTGATCTCAGGGTCATGGGATCAAGCCCCATGTCCAGCTCCATGCTCAGTGGGGAGTCTGCTTGTCCTGCTCCTTCTCCCTCTGCCTTCCCCTCACTGGTGCTCTTTCTCTCTCAAATAAATAAATAAAAGAAAACAAACAGCCCAATTAAAAATTGGGCTAAAGACCTTAACAGATACCTCACCAAAGAAGATACACAGATAGCAAATAATCATATAAAAAGATGCTCCACATCCTATGTCATCAAGGAAATGCAAATTAAAACAACAATTAGATATCACGATATAAATGTTAGAATGGTCAAAATTCAGACCGCTGACAAAACCAAATGTTGATAAGAATGTGGACCAACAATAACTCTCATTCATTGCTGCTGTGAATGCAAGATGGTGCAGCCACTTTGGAAGATAGTTTGGTGGTTTCTTACAAAATTAAATATATTTTTACCATCCAATCCAGCAATAATGGTCCTTGGTATTTACCCAAATGAGCCGAAAACATGTCTACACAAACACCTGCACATGGATGTTTGTAGCAGCTTTATTCATAATTGCCAAAACCTGGAAATGACCAAGATGCCTGTTAGTAAGAGGATGGATATAAAAATTTTGTACATCTGGACATTGGAATATTTTTCACCACTAAAAAGAAATGACCTATGAAGCCATGAAAAGACATGGAGCTTAAGTGCATATTAGTAAGTGAAAGAAACCAGTCTGAAAAGGCTACATACTGTGTGATTCCAACTATATGACATTATACAAAAGGCACGACTATGGAGACAGTAAAATGATCAGTGGTTGCCAAGTGTTGTTGGGGTGGAAGATGAACAGGCAAAGCAAAGAGGATTTTTAGGGCAGTGAAATTATTCTGTGTGATTATATAAGGGTGGGTATAAGTCGTTATATATTTATCCAAACCCAGAGAACATCAAGAGTGATCCCTAAGGTAAACTATGGACTTTGAGTGATTATGAGGTATCAATTTAGGTTCGTCTCTGGTAAAAAATGTGCCACTCTGGTGAGGGATGTTGATAATGGGGGAAGCTATGCATGTGTGGGGTCAGAAGTATGTGGGAAATCTCTATGCCTTCCCTTCAATTGTGCTGTAAACCTACAACTGTTCTAAAAAATAATAACTTCTAAAAAAAAATCACCACAGAACAAGAGAAAAGATAGAGGAAGGCACTCTCCTTGTTGAAGCATTTCCATACAAACGACACAGTCAGAGAGTGGACTGAATCTATTATAAGGAAATCTGATCTTCGCCTTTCTTACGCAGTGATATCTCATAAAAATAGACAGTCGGGAGGGTGACAATTTTGTTGATATTTTAAAAACAGTTCCAAAATGATCTTACTTTGTTTCCTGCCTGTTGGAGAAGGCAGAGCGGAATGCAGCTTTGGAAACCACGAAGGGCAGGGGGTCACAGGGACACATATTACTCCTTACCAGGCAACAGGGTTGACTGCCAGTGGTATTCTTTTGCATGATCAGGTGAATTCAAATACTTTAGGCTGATGATAAATACAGAAGGACCCTCACTGATACTAAGAAGGAGATAGTGAAACCAACTACTTGGTAGTTGTTATATTTTCTCTTGCCACAAAGCATTAGATGGGGCTACTGTAATGAATGCTGCTGCTTCCTTAAGAGAGAGTGCGCTGCATTCATGGAGGCTTCAGAACCCTGGGACTGGGGCACTAAGAGAGCAGGCTCTGAGGCTCTGTTTGTCTGGGACTTGATGTCAGTATTCCCAGAGGTGACAGTCATTATTCTGGTGAGAATCAACTAGTCATGAGAGGAAATCTAGCTAGAAGTCACCAAACATGTCCTCCCAGAATCACCATTGCCCCTTTCTTCTGGAGAAGTCTGGAGGCCACCCCAAAATATCACCTCCTCTGTGAAGCCTTCCCCAATTTCTCCAGGCAAAAGTCTTCTCTCTCTCCTATACCCCACCATAGCTACAGTAAATAACTGATACATCACCTGGATTTTAATGAGATATCCACTTACATTATATATTCCTAATTAAATATACAAAATTCCTCAGAGCATAAACTTAAGAAGAGCCTCTTCAGATACTGTCTTTCTACTGGTGACTATGTCTGACCAGTTATAGGCACTCAGTACATATGAATATTGGTATAATTTTCTTACTTGTATCTAACTTCATAGCTTACAGTTAGGAATATCAAGCTTTTTGTTGGTAACACGGAGCAAAATTATCTTCCCTACTTTACTGAGTTGTGGTACAAATGCAGTGAAATATCTATTCATGACAGACTTTATATAAAATATTAATTCAAAAGTCCCTCTGTCTTTAAGAATTACTAACTTATGCAAAGTGTTGTGTATGACATAATAGTAACAGCAAACACCTCTACAGTGCTTACCATGTACGTGGCTCTGTTCTCAGCACTTCCATGTTTTGACCAACTTAATCCTTACCCCAACTTGGAGGCAGTTTCTGTCATTATCACGTCCACTGTGTACTTTAGAAAACTATCACAAAGCGTTCAAGTCACCTGCCCAAGTCGGTAGAATTAGGTAGCAGAGTTAGAATCAAACCAGGCCTCCAGTGTTCGACGCTAGGTGCTTACCTACCACAATGGACCATCTTTCCGGGAGCCTAACAGGATGGCGGGGAGGTGGCCGTGCCTCCCAGCAGTAACACTAGCAAAGCTACCAGCCCTTCATATCATCACCACTGAACGGGGTTCCTGAGGGACCATCCAAATCCAATGGACTCTACACTTCCCTCCCTGGAGAAGCATTCATTTTATCAGCACATAAAGGACAATTCAGATAAATATCATAAGGACACGTCCGAGAGAGAACAGACTGCTGCCGGCTTCCGGGGCGGGTGTGGCCTCATCTAAACACTGAGTCACAGGGAGTAAAAGGAGCGGAGCTGAGTCAGTGTCTCCTTGAAGAATCTATGGTGCCGGTAGGTGACACCAAGAATCTTGAGTTTTGTTTCTGTTTCTGCAGCAAGTTGAATAGATTTTTAAATTATGGTTTGTTTTGTAGAAAAGATGTATAATCATAGAATACTAATGCTGGCAGTGACCTTAGCTTCGAGTTGAACAGCTTCATCATACAGTCCATGCCTGGAGGGACAATGTATCTTTTTATGTTTGTTTAGGTTTTTGTTTTTACAATAACAGCATGTGGTAGAAATTTACACTATCTCTGGGATTCACCATTTTGAAAACTTTGCGGCATGGAAATTAACTGCAACAATACTTCATGTGCCCCCACTGAAATGGCCATGTGATGTATGTTCAGTGAATTTGACGATTTTAATCAAATATTTGTAAATACTGGGAGTGGATACAGGGGATCACAGATCCCAGTGAACTGAATAGGGGTTAGGGTAGGAAGAGATAGGAGGGAGATTTGGCTTTGGAGGGGTTAATTTTTACCCTGGATATATTGCTATGTTTCTATCTTTATGATTTCCCTTTGAGATAATGTGGAATTTAGGGATAAAAATATCCTATGCCATATGTGAGAGACATGTTGTACTTTAGAAATCTCAAATGATATAGGTTTGCCTGTCAAATGAATGATATAAGGACTTCTAATTGGCACAAGAAAGAAGTCTTCCCCTTAAATCTTCTCCTCTGGCTTGAGCACATATGCTCAGAACTAGTCACATGTGTCTTATGCCTTTCTCTGCCTTCGCAATTTTAGAGACTTTGAGTTTTCTGCTTGGATGGTACACAGTTCTCTGTTCCTTATCAATTTGGCAGCTGAGTCCAGCTGCCTTCCCCTTAAAGCAAAACCAGAGCTGCTCTGCCCTCATCCCTCTCTTCGTGGAAGCTTAATCAACTAAAGCTGATCAGGAGCTTCTTACAGTGACATCAGGGGCTTACGTCGTAATCAATGATAAAGCAAAGTAATAAAAATGGAGATGATTTTCTGCAGAGCTAACAAAAAGAGAAGGAATTTCTAAAGATGATGGCAAGTCTCCCCTGTGTCAGAGCTAAATGAGGCAGTGATCAGAAGGGGATTTCGAAAGTCATTGCTTGAGGTCACAATATTGGCTACTTGTAAATGGACAAAGACAGTCCTAGAATGGAAATCTAAAATATTTACCTAGTTTTAGTTAATAGACAATACTTCTCTGAAGGGGAAACCTCCTAAAAAGAGATTGCTTTTATAATCCACAGAAAGGAATGTTTAAAAAGAGCATTTAGACATGATGTTTTTAAAATCAAACTAAGCTTCATCTCAGAATCATGAAGAAGTTCCCACCAACATGGCCACACGGGCAATGGAGAGGTCACCTCCTGGTGTTCAAAGAGCAGAAATATTAGAACCATGTGACCTTAAAGATTGTCTTATCCGATATTCTATAGTTCACAGTGGTAAAGTAACTTGCCCGAGGTCATAATTTAGGTAATGACAAAATAAGAAGAGTGTCATTTCAGGACTGCAGTCCTGGGTGTTTGACCAATACACTTCTGCCTCTTGGTCAAACTGAGAATCCAAAGCCAAGATATAATTTTTCAAACAAATTATGATTTACTCAATGAATGTGTGTAAACTGTATTTTATGCCATTTTAGAAGGAGGATGTGTCTGGGGGTGTCCTCTCCAGATACCCCTGGAAATTTTGTCTGCTGTCCCAGAATCACTGGGACTTGCTTTTAGGATGTTTTCATGTTTTCTGACCCTTTCAGAGACACCAGGACATGGATTTAATTCCCCAAGGTGAATGGTAAAAACCCCAGACACGAACATTTATAACATTGCCCAGAGCATGTCAAATGCACATACCATAGAGGCATGCAGAGTTCATCAATTCAACAAAAAATTGCCATAAATCAGTATAACTTAAATGGCGATTTACTCAGTAGGACCTCTACATTACATAGAATGTGGACTTTGGCCAGAAAGTGGAGCCTGTGGAACAATTCACATGCATTGAGAATAAGACTTGGAATTGATGTCGTCTGTTATATTTTCAAAGTCTCTCAAAATCATGCATTATTTAGATTCAGGCTGAGCTTGGGAGCTGACACCCCATGCTGAGCACTCTTTGGGGAAGAATGCAAGCCAAAAATAATACACACCAGAGTTATGGGAGGTCCTGACATCCCAGCCCTATCTAGACCTTAGACTGCACAGGAGTTTTCGCCCAGCCCAGAATGGGATCTTGATTAATTTATTTATTCCCCACATACCATTTGGACTCTGATGTGTGACAACTACTATGCTTGATGCTGGGGATTCAGTGGTGAAAGCACAACGAATAAGGTCACAGACAAGGTCTTCGACCTCATGATGCTTATGTTCTAGATGGGAAGGGCAGGTAATAAGCACTTAAACACCTAAATGAGATCATTTCAGATAGTGAGGAGGGATGCAAACAAGAAATCTGAGTAATGGGGTAGAGTGAGATTGATGGAAATGGGTGAGAGCGGCCACTTTTCTTTAGACAGTGTAGCGGGGGAAAGCCATTCTGAGACAACATTTAACGTGGAACCTGAGTGATGAGAAAGCCAGCCAGAGGAAGATCAAGAGAAGAGAGACCCCAGTGGGTGTCTTAGGAAGAGAAGGAGTTTGGAATGTTCCAGGTCAGGAAGAAGGTGGCCACTGTGACTGCTGCAGAGAATGAAGGTATAATGAACATTGGCTGGTTTCCACAGTCCTTTTCTCAATGGTTAGACAATTTCTCACCCAAGACATTCTGGTGGGCAGCAGAATTTGCATCTTGCATGGAAACTAAGAACCTGAATTTCTCGCTTCTGCAGTGTTTCTATACCAATGTTAAAGAAGGTAGTAAAGGCCATGAGCATGTGTCCCAGGTCAGACCAATTAGCCATACCTTATATTTGGAGCTAGAAATGTATGACAAGATCTAGCAGTGACAGGGGTACCAGCAAGGCCTCTAAAGTTTAAGATAGCACCCACAGAGCAAGCTCATGGAAGGCAGCAGCTATGTCCCATGAGAATGGACCTGGATATTTCTGTCTTAAGGTCCCTCTGCTCTTCCCAATTTTCATTGCCTTGTTCTCTAGAGTTCCCAGTAAATCTATGAACATCTTAATGGCCTTCCACACATTTTTTTAAAGATTTATTTATTTATTTGACACACACAGAGAGAGAGAGAGAGAGAGAGAGCGTGTGTGCACAGCAGAGGGAGAGAGAGAGAGGCAGACTCCCTGCTGAGTGGAGAGCCCAACGCAGGGCTCGATCCCAGGACCCGGAGATCATGACCTAAGCCGAAGGCAAATGCTTAGCTGACTGAGCCACCCAGGCACCCCACAAGTTTTATTTTATGCTTGAATCATTGAGCTGGCTTGGTTACTAGCAAATAAAACCTTTTTCAGATTGACATAGAAATTGGTTCCAGGAATGGTTGCACATAAGATCATGGAGGAGAGCGGAAATTGTCTTCTGCCTTGGTTGGATGGAAGACAATAAAAATCAGGTAGTATTAGGGAATCTGACCTTAGCACTTTAAGGCAAGCAGTAGTGAAGAAACTAATTTAATTATCACCTGTAGTCATCAAAAATGAAGAGACATCAAAGGCAGAACTTTGGGGAACTGAGTGGACTCTCCCAGGAAGGGGGGTGCTGAATTCAAAGACTATGGATATGAGTGGTTGTTTCTTCTTCTTCTTCTTCTTTTTTTTTTTTTTGAGAGAGAGAAACAGAGTGAGAGAGAGCATGCCTTAGAGTGGTGGGAGGGGCAGAGGGAGAGGGAGAGAGAGAATCTTAAGCAGGCTCCACTCCCAGTACAGAGCCCAGTGCGGGGCTCAATCTCACGACCCTGAGTTTATTACCTGAGCGGAAACCAAGAGTTTGATGCTTAACCAACTGAGCCCCCCAGGTGCCCCATGTGTGGTTGTTTTTAACCATGCTGGGAAGCTAAAGACAAAGGACCACCAATCTGAAGTTTCTATATCTTCCAAACAAGTTATAGACTGATGTGTGTATGCTAAAAGGGATTTTTATGACTGTGTTAAGGAGAATCTCTCATTTCTTGCCACATGGAGGCTGAAAATCTTTTTTCTTATTGCACCAGAAAGCTGATCTAATGGGCTGCATGATTGTAAGCTCACTTAAACTTATAGTTTCACAAGGTCTACTATGAGAATTTTAGAACATTTACTAGGAAAGTATAGATGACCTTGAGTATTGGAATGATATCTTAAGGAAAGCTTGAGGAGATTCAGAGGTCTTTGAACTATTCTTGTCCCCACCCTTGGCAGCACTCAAATACTCCTTAATTCTCTTTGTGAAATGAGCAGCCCCCTTCTATTATCTGGAGTGATTTACCAACCTTCCAAAGACGTTATTCAAGGTCACCTGCAAGGGGAAGCCAATTGTCCTTGTGCCCCAGTGGCAACCAATTCCCATTGTTTCAAAACTATTGATGAGAACCAAATCCCAGTGTGCCCAAGGTCCGGTGCAAATGCAAACTTCACCTTGGGAGGACAAAGCTCACAATTCCCCCAAACTAATAAAATTTTATTTATTTATTTTTTATTTTTAAAGACTACCTGAGCAATATACATGGAAATAGACTCAGGCAAAGAGGGTGGAATAGTATTTTGGGTCAGAGTGAATTTACCAATATAGGTTCATTGATCAAGGATTTTTGACTGAGGGTGCTAACTGGGATAGACAGAGCTGATTCTACATGTTCACAGGATTTGTTAATCAAATCCTAGATGTAATTGTGACTGTATTTCTGAAGGGCCCCTAATACACAGCACCAGATTCCCTGCCTAACTGAAGAATAATCATAGAAAGGATTTACGAAGAGTAAAGATGGAGGCAAATATTACCTATTTAGTTGGGTGGCCTACTGATAGAGACCCCTAGGAAAATATAGTTATAGGTCTGTTAGCCAGGTATGCTTGCTAACAGTGAGCCCCAGACTTGGGAAACTATTTCATAGAATCATAAGAGTGCTGGATCAGCAAAACCTCCACAAATTTCCCTCCATCCAATTTTCTCCATTGGCCAGTAATTAACCATTTAAATCTGTAACTCTACTCATTTTCACTATGGTGCACACAATCTAGCCACATAAACTAACTTAAGTATAGCAAATCTTTTTTCTCATTCCAAATGCTTCAAAGGCTTATAAAATGTTTACTTTCCCAATATGGAGCTGTTGCCTAACCAGACATACCAAGAGCAGGCCGGTGGGGTCAGTCAGCCTGGTTGCAAACAATAAGAAGATGCTTTAAGAAAATGAAGAACTATACTAATACTTACTAAAAGTTGGTCTGATTTTTATTACCATTCATCAGTAATCCTAAAATGCCAGTGATAAAATATTCCTTTCTGATAAAACCTTTTGTTGGTTTAAGTTTGTAACAATTGCTACCATTAAATTCTAACAATAAATAAGCTTTAAATTTACACACTTTTACCTACCCTTTAATAAACATTGCATTTTATCTGGAAAGTAATTCTGATCACCCCGTAAATAGTCAGCCCCTGACATATGCAGACTTCTCTATATACATTTGTTTCAAAAGCCAGTGTATAAATGTTTAGAATTTTTCAAGTTTCTTTCAAGGGCAATTTGTATCCCCAGCCCTTGCTGTATTACATATCCCTGCATTTAAACCGTAGATTCAAATAAACATCATCGCACAAGTGATTGCAAAGGCAAAGAAACTAACTTTAGTCTCTTTGATTCTGCCTGTGCAAACACTGAAGTTTTCATTTGTGTTTACTGTTTGCAAGAATGAAACAGAATGCCAACTGTGAGATGTAGTACTTTTGTGTAGTTGGTCTAAATTTCAGTTCATACATGAAGCATTTTGCTGAATTTCAATAATATCTTTAAAACACAAATTTATTCTTCCTTTTGACTTAATTATTTTACAACTAAAGAACAAGCAAAAATAATCATATTATTACACGGTTATTATGGGAAATAATTTTATCATACAGAGGAGGGGTTAGTAAAAAATTCACTCTTGGGGTGCCTTGGTGGCTCAGTCAGTTAAAACATCTGACTCTTGATATTGGCTCAGGTCTTGATCTCAGGGTTGTGAGACAGAGCCCCACATCTGGCTCCACACTTAGCAGGGGAGTCTACTGGAGATTCTCTCTCTCCTTCTCCCTCTGGCCCTCGCCCCTGTTCATGCTCTATTTCTCTCTCTAAAGTAAATAAATAAATCTTTAAAAATTCATTCTGGGTACCAAATACCTATTAGCCATAATCATATCTCCTTAGCAAAAACTAAGGTAGTAAACTGAGGTGGACTTCATTTTTATATCCTGACACTGAAGAAAGGGTACAAACCTGCTAATGATGCATGTAGCTGGCCTTTCTTGCTAGCCCCCAAATTTTAACTAAAGCCTGCAAGACATCTTGTTGTTTATTCACTTTTTGACTTAGGACAACTGCCTTTGGCTCTAATCTGTGACCTGTGCTTTGTAGAGGTCCAAGAGCCTCTGCTTGATTCTTTCCTTGTGAAGAAATAAACACTGGGGTGCCTGGGGGTGGCTCAGTTGGTTAAGCGTCTGCCTTCAGCTCAGGTCATGATCTTGGGGTCCTGGGATCGAGTCCTGCATTGGGTTTCCTGTTCGGCAGGGAGTCTGCTTCTCTGTCTCCCTCTGACCCTCCGCCCTGCTTGTGCTCTCGCTCTCTCTCAGATGAATAAATTTTAAAAACTTAAAAACAAAAAAAGAAAGAAGCACTTACTTATAGAGTCAAGTGCAGTCAGCCCCTGAGGTCAAAATACTCATGGCTGATTTAAAACCTCTTACTCACACTTAAACAATTTAAAGCCAAGTGCACAACTATAAAAAGCTGCCCAGATCAATCAACACAGGCTCATTAAGGTACCCTGCCCACACCCAAAGCTCAAGGAAGGCGCAACATCACAGACCCTGGCTCCACCAAAACTGTAGCCAGTTTGTGAACCTAAATTCCATTCTCTTAAAAAAAAAAAAAGTCTCAGTGAAGACACTATGCCAGAAATCTTCTGGAATATGATATGAGAAATAATCAAAACAACCCCAAAGAGAAGAGTGCTAGGATGGATTTATCGTGGCCTATCTCAACACACACTTGAGACCAATCTGTGGTCCCTGAGAGAACCCAAAAGATGGAACCACTCCAAAGTCTTGAGAAAATACTTGTGGGAACTGAGGGTAGTAAGACAGCTCTTTGGGAAGAACCTTATGTAGCTCAGATCTGTAGCTGAGTGGAAGAGTTTCCTGGTGAAATGGGCCCCCTGACTTCCGGAGGAAACCGTAAGATCTCGAGGGGGTGGAGGCTCACAACGAGCACTATACCAGCAGAAGCAAGGGGTGGTGGCAACCATGAGAGGCAGCAGCCCAGCACTTCCCCATCTGTGAATGCCTGCTCATGAGATCACAGGATCCGATAGATGTATAACCCCAAAACTTATATAATGGGAAAATTCCACGTTGGCCAAAGAACAGCCTGATTGAAGAACCTCATTGGAGTCACAACTTCTCTCTTAATTCCCTGAAGTGAGTCACTTTTATAAACCCAGAATCAAAGAAGAGGGTGTAGCAACTTTGAGTAAGAGCTCTGTAACATCTGAGGGATATCCAGGATACTCGGATCCTGGGATGAGGGAAATATCCCTGCAGAGCTTTCAGTGTGTCTCTGGGGATCCTGCCTACTATTACCATATACACGCCGGGGTGAGACTCAAGGGAATCATTTGATCAATACAGTTTGGGGTGGAGTCAACCACACAAGATGGTCCAGGGTATCTCAAACCCTTCCTGTGCTTATTTCCTGAGTTTCTAAGTGTGGTTGGAAGGGCTACCCTCAGTGATAACTTTTTGATCTCTTCAGCAAGGACTTCTGATAGGAAGAGACAGATAAACACAAAACAATCCCTGTTGCTGAGGAAACTCTGAGGGTTGTGTCCTCACCAAGGTCTTGATAGACGCAGGGTAGCTAACACCATACCAGCTGCACTTTTCTTTTCTTTCTTCTTTCTTTCTTTTTCTTTCTTTCTTTCTTTCTTTCTTTCTTTCTTTCTTTCTTTCTTTCTTTCTTTCTTTCTTTCTTTCTTTCTTTCTTTCTTTCTTTCTTTCTTTCTTTCTTTCTTCCTTTCTTT
>NW_027397098.1:6877311-6989486 GCF_003265705.2 Callorhinus ursinus
TTCTTTCTTTCTTTCTTTCTTTCTTTATCTTTCTTTCTTTCTTTCTTATCTTTCTTTCCCTTCTTTCTTTGAGAAAGAGAGAGCAGGCGAGGGCAGAGGGAGAGGGAGAATCTTGAGCCAGCTCCATGCCCACCATGGAGCCCCACTCAGGGCTCAGCCTCACAACCCTGAGATCATGACCTGAGCTGGAATCAAGAGCTGGGCACTTTAGCCAACTGAACTACCCAGGAGCCCTCCCCACCAACTGTATTTGATTCTAGTTTGATTAGTGCATATAATAAAATGACATAGAGTTATGGTTCATTTATTTGGGTCATTATTATAATCCTAGATTCTTTTCCAGATATATCTCTTGTTACGATAAGTCAAGAAGAGCCCTGGAATTTAGGATGCATTCCTCATGTCAGTTCAGGTCCGTCTTTGCTGCCAAATGATCTACTAAATCTTAATTTTCAGAATTTTTTTTTTAATTTCTTGATTGCAGACAAAAACTCCCTTCCAATGTACCCAGTTATCGGGTTATTTTTTTCTCATCCTGTTCAAAGGCATTCCCTCCTGCCTATGCCTTAGATGCTGTCATTTTGCAGCACTGAATTCTAAATCCACTTCTCTTCTAACTCAATGCACTCCCTTTGGGTACCTTTATCCATTCCTCTGGATTCAATTTCTATCTGACTTTCATGAATTCCAAGTCTATAACTCCCGTCCAAGTATCTCCCATGAACACTAGGTTCCATATACCTGATGGACTTCCATTTAACTCCACTACAGATAGATCAACCTCATCATATTCAAAATGAAAACTGTAATCTTCCACTCCAAACTTTCCTTATCTCAGTAAACAGTACCCATATTCACACCAGAACAATCCCTTCAGCCAGAATACAGAAAAGCATGGCTTCCTGTCCAGGATCCGGAAGCCCGGGGGTCTGGTGCCACTTTGCCTATGAATTTCGGCACAAGATCTTGTGCAAGTCATTAACATTCTGGAGCCTGGACTCTATCGCTTATAAAATGGGATATTTTTAATTGGAAGACCTAGGTTTCAGATCGGGTGTTACCACTTAACTAACTGTGAGACTTTGATCAGGAAGACTTTCATTGTGATTGACAACTTGGAGCTGATGGCCATTCAGGCTGGAAGGACAGAATCCTTGGTTCTCAACTTGCTCAGCCCCATAGTGAAGCTTTGTTTGGACCCAGTTTAATTCAGCACCAGTGCCCTGGAAAATGATCAGAGGCATTTTTGAAAGTTAAATGTGAAGGGGAGAGCTTCCTGAGCAGGGTAACTCCTTCATCTACTTCCTTCCTCCTTTTAAAGGCTTTCAAAGAGTGTAGCGATTTAGCAATTCCTTTTTTTTTTTTTTAAACTTAGAGTCTTTTCAGTTCCAGCACGTCTAACTCTTGTCTCATTATAATTTCACATATTTCTATGAAAGAAACCTGACAGTGACAGAACATTTGAGGGAAGAATGGAAGGAGGGTGGGCATGTGGGGGAGTGAAGAAGCAGAGAAAGGAGAGGAAAAGAGATGTGCCCATGGCTGAGAGTCCTCAGTGGGCTCCTTTGGGTGCTGCTTTCAGAGAGGCTGGCATCTCAGCCATATGGTTACACAGTCTCTTGGCATTATCTTCAGCAGGCATCCGGAGCATTAATAGAAAATGGGATGAAATCATCTCAGCTTAAATAACAGAGAAGTAGCCCAATTTCACCCTAAATCCACAAAATACATAGACCCTTTACAGGGAGCTTTAGCTGATGCTGAACATCTGTATCTCCACCTATGTTCACTGCAATCCATGATGTATGTTCTTGCTAGAGGCACCAAGTTCATAGTAATTCATTCGTTCATTTATTTCTGACTTCATTCCAAAGAGTAAATTGAAGGGTGCTATCAACGGACTGAGTGTCTGTGTCTCCCCCCAACCCCAATCGTATGTTGAAACCTAACCCCCAAAGCGATGACATTCGGAGGCCCGGCCTTTGGGAGGTGATTAGGTTATGAGAGTGGAGCCCTCACAAATGGCACTAGTGTCCTTCTAAGAAGAGGCCAGAAAGTAGCTCTCTCTTTTCATAGTCTGAGGATATGATAAGACATCAGCTGTCTGTGAGGGGAAGAGGGTTCTCACCAGAACCCGACAACACTGGTACCTGGATCGCAGACTTCTGCCTCCAGAACTGTGGGAGATAAAGTTCTGTTGTTTATAAGCCATCTGGACTGTGGTACTTTGTTATAGCAGCGTCAATTGACTAAGACAAAGGGCTACGCATCTCACTGTTTTCCCATAACCTATCCTCTCTAATGAAGAGTTTCTAGCACAGCAGTTTCATCAAACCGTCTGAAAAAGATTAGTTGTTTTCCTATGGAAATAAAGAACAAAGGACAAGAAGAAAAAATCAGTCCTGATAATATATTCCACTGCTTCCACAAGCTTAGCTTAGTCTTCATATTCTCTGTAATCCTACCTACCATTTAGACTCTAGTGCAATATTGATTGATGAATCTTTTTGCAGCCTCAGTATGTTGTAAATTAAACCCAACCCTGTTTTGATCATTGTAACTGATCTGAAATATGAAGTACAATTTTGAAGTTAAAAGTGTTGCTTACTGATTTATCAAATTGGAGGAACAGATTAAAAGTATAATCTAGATGATTCTCCTCCTGTTACTATTACTAATGTAGCATAAGACAAATTTCCCCTGTGCTTAAAGTAAAACAGAAAGAAACATGTTTTTGTGCCTTTGTGGATAAAGGCATCTCCCCCTGACTCATGGTTCCTCTGTAACTTTTACTAGCTTCCATAAAGTTACCTAAAGATAAACTCTCTTGAAGGAATAATATATTTCCTTTTATGACTTTCATTTCCTTAGAGTTGCTGCTTTATATATATATATACACACATTTTGGAGTGGGAAGGAGATGGGGTTTGACAGCTTGCTTCAAACAGGAAGCTGGCAGTGGTCCTCAAGAGTGGGACTAGGGTATGAAGATGCAATTGATGGCTCACCCACATCTGATCGATTTAATAGGGATCATTTGATTCTTTCATACATTTTTAATTGTTATTCTTTCCAAAAGGGAAAGTCTACACAGGTTCAGGTTTATAACATTTAAAATCACTCTTTTTTTCTACCTTGTCTTTGCGAGCCTTACCTGTACTCTTGTCTCCTCAGTTCTTTTAAGAATCATAATTGGTGTGATTATCGCTGCTCTGAGAATAATTAGCCATAGCTTTTTGACACTCTAAATTGGGAATACAGAATCTTCAAGCAGCGGGGACTGAACAGCTAAACCTTTCCACTTTGAAACTGAAATGTGCGCTGCCAATTGGATTCAGGTGCAATGATTCTGAGTCTTTTGCAGTTTTTACTTAATAAGGTAGAGGGAAGAGATAAAGCAGTTCACATTTCCACATGAGAAACTGAACAGAAATCTCCTTAATGGGCTAATTGCCTGTTATGACCAATAAATAAAAAGAAGTGAGAGATCAGTATATTGAGAACCAGACTTTTCCTCATTGACTTATTCCACCGCCTCAGAAAATGACTGCAATGTTTTAAAAATTCAGACAAGAAAGCTATAATCCTGATAGCAGACTTAAACATTCGCATTACCCATTCTCCCTTCTACCATTAGAATGTTCTAATATTTGAATGAAATGGGATTTTTGTTCTGAGTATAGATAAGTTGAGGAAGCTCTGAAATACCTAGAGGGGATAGCATATTCATTTACATAATCATAAGGTTATATTTTATGTTTATTTTGATAATCTAGTGTAGTCAATTTTACTTTTCCTAACATTTATATAGCTCTTTTATCTGAATCCAAAAATGATTCAGGAACATTGCAAAAATAATCAAACAATGAAGAAAATATAAAAAGGAAAATAGAATTTATCTGAAATTCTTCCTTCCAGAGATTACTGAAATTTGCACTATGGTTAATATTCTTCCCCATAAACGAGGTCATGTTATACATCATTTATAAACCATTTTGCTTTCAAGAATGAGTGGCAGTTAATACATACGGTATAGTCACTAAAAATAGCATGTTTATTCCATCATAATAATATACCATAATTTATTTATTTATTTATTTATTTTTAAAGATTTTATTTATTTATTTGAGAGAGAGAGAATGAGAGATAGAGAGCACGAGAGGGAAGAGAGTCAGAGGGAGAAGCAGACTCCCTGCCGAGCAGGGAGCCCAATGCGGGACTCGATCCCGGGACTCCAAGATCATGACCTGAGCTGAAGGCAGTCGCCCAACCAACTGAGCCACCCAGGCGCCCATATACCATAATTTATTTAGCCAATTTTCTATTGATAGATACTTAATGTTTGGCCATATGAATAATCCTTAAGAGAACATATTCAGAACACACTGAATTGTTTGGGGAATTTTTCTGATTATCTTCCTCCAGTGCGATCATAGACTTATAGGGCTACATGGTAGTTTATAGAAGACCTAATCCAACAGAGGTTCAAGAGTTTAAAATATTTGCTCAAGGTTATGAACTTGATTAGTGACACAACCAAAATGATCTATTTACTGAATGCATAAGGTGAGCATAGTATCATGACAAGTGATGTGGTGAACAAAAATGTACATTTCAAGGCAAGAGCACCAAATGTGCCATTGGGAACCCATCAAGGCTGTTGTATGTAAACTGTGGGCCATGTAGAAGGTGCTTAATAACTATGTGGTTGTTATATTAAAAAACTCACTTGATACCAGAGCTTTTACAACAGCATCTTAACTCCTGCTCAGTCTCTCATTATGTCCATCCAAACTTTCATCTTGCTATTAGTTAATGAGTTTAAGAACCAAAGCTCTTTATGGCATAGCTCTTATAATCCTTTATCTTTGCAACTCTTGCTGAACCTAAATTGATGCTGGACACAAAATTGCCATACCTTGCTGGTAGAACAATGAATGGGTAAGGAGTTTAGATACCATTCCATAGAGAATTGGAAGCTGTTAATTTTGTTGAACAGATTATTAATAAATTAGAACTAATGTGCCTTTAGAAGTTATAAATAGGATGATTTACAAGGTAAACCTAGAAGTAATCTTGGATGTGGCTAATGGCTACAGGACTGGTGAAAAGAGGCCAGCTCAGAAAGACAGTGTGAGGAACAACTGGAAAGACCAGAGCTTTGGTCCAGTATGCCAGGACTCACCGGGGAGTTAAGAAGAAAGAAGAGTTTGAAACAATGCTACAGCGATGAGTCTGGGGACCAAAAAGAGTGACCTTTTCTTTTTTCTTTTTTCTTTTACAAATTATGAAAGCTGAGCATGGGAAGTGCTTAGGTAAAAATAGATGATTTCATTTTAGATTTGTCGAGTATATTCCATTCTTGCTTAGTAACTAATTCAACCCATTAATTGGGTAAAGGATGCCCTTACGTAGGCTGATGAATGTAGGATGCCAGGAGGGTCTTTCACAAGCTTATGGACAAAATCATATCTTCTGGAATTCTAAGACTTTAGAGACCATCAAAAATAGACAAAAGCACTTGACAATCATATAAATACATACATATTTAGGCTGTTGGCTATTTAATAAATACTATCATTCTATCTCTTTAATAATTATTTGTTTATTTTTAAAAAAAATTTTTTAGATTATTTATTTATTTATTTATTTGACAGAGAGAGAGAGCACAAGCAAAGGGAATGGCAGGCAGAGGCAGAAGGAGAAGCAGGCTCCCTGCAGAGCAGGGGGAGCCTGATGTGGGACTCGATCCCGGGACCCCGGGATCATGATCTGAGCCGAAGGCAGTCGCTTAACCAACTAAGCCACACAGGCGCCCTGTTTAATAATTTATATTATTTTAATGATGACAGGTTGTTGCTCACCAATCTATATTTTTTGAATTTATATGTTCTATTATGTAAAATATGTTTAGAATTGTATTGAGCATATTAAGGGCTCAATAAATTATAACTATGTATAAATTCATTCAATAAACATTTATTGAACACCTGTAAGTGAGCACATATGATAAGTGCCCAGTATACTGTAGCTACTTCTGAATTAAGTATTCTCCTTTAAAAAAAAAAATCCTGGGGCGCCTGGGTGGCTCAGTCATTAAGCGTCTGCCTTCGGCTCAGGTCATGATCCCAGGGTCCAGGGATCGAGCCCCGCATCGGGCTCCCTGCTCGGCGGGAAGCCTGCTTCTCCCTCTCCCTCTCCCCCTGCTTGTGTTTCCTCTCTCGCTGTGTCTCTCTCTGTCAAATAAATAAATAAAAACCTTTTAAAAAAGTCCTTTCTTTTCTCTTTCCTCCTTCTTGCCTTTGACTTGGATGTGACTTTGACTTGAACTGTTCACCTGCTGGGGGGCACCCTCTTCCTTACCTGGCCGGACTGTTCTTCCCCAGACTTCAGTAGAAGTCCCCTGCCCCGTTCTTCAAGTCTCTGCTTAACTGTCACTGTCACGGAGAGAGCCTCTCTAACCACCTATACAAACAGCAGTGTGTCTCTTCTACCACCACCTAGCTTTCCGATTCCCTTATTTTGCCTTAGATTTTACTGTCATGACATTTTCACCACCTGACTTATTGCATGTATTTTTACTTATTTTGTTTATGGCTCCCACCCCTTTCCCACCTATAGAGCATGGATTCTGTCTACTGTAGTTGATGTTGTTTGCCTGGCACCCACCATCCAAACACTTAATAATTATCTGTTGAATGAATGAATGAAGGAGAAGAAGAAGAATGACAACCATCTATTTAACTGTTGTGCTGTGTCAGACAGTATGCTAAGCACTTTGTATACCTGTTTCACTAATACTCAGGATAACCCTATGATAAAGACTTTATTATGGCCACTTTAAAATTTGAAGAAATGACAGTTATAGCTTCCTAAAACGTGGGGAGAGTTCCTCTTTGTCTCTGCTGAGGAGGCAGGAATAAATGCCCATGGAGAATGAGTTCTTAGTAGAAATTCAAACCCTGAGAACTCTACAATTTGTATGGGTTGATTTCAATGCAAAGAGAGCTGTGCCACAGTCCCTTGGGATGCTTTTCTGCTAAAGCCCACACAGGCTCCCCTAATGTGATTTGGCTTGAATTATGTACTTGTTAGTCAACTGGAACTTTTACATTTCATCTGGTGATTTGCCATATAAATTACCTTGTCTTTACTGGACACAAGATTATGTTCTAGCCTGACTGCCCTTTTAAATTAAGCATTACAAAATCAATGAGGTATCATTAGGGTACACTTCCTGAATGAAAAAAAATCCTAAGCAAAAGCCTTTTATGGTTCTTTCTGGGTTGGGGGTTGGGATGGGGACTTAATCTTTGGTGCTACCAGATTGCACAGGCTGTTTTTATTTCTCCCTACACTGTTTTGACATATTGATGAATCACACCAGAATGGCAAACAGTGGGTCTGATATGAATATCCCAGCTTTCCCTATTACTACAAAAACATCCATTAAAATATGTCAAAACCAATCAATGATAGGGAAGTTAAGCAAGGGTAGGAGGTTAGAAGAACAGAAAAAAACAGAAAACCCAGATCTGTTTTACAACTGAAATCAAGATAAATTATGGACACAGTATGCTTATTTTGTAAGTTACATGCACATTGAATTGGATTCTCTTTGTCCACGTGGAAGTGACAGAGGGCAGGATCTTCCTCTATAGGGTTTGGATATTTGATTTTATAATGTTAGAAGAAAGATCTCTGGTTAAAGCATTTATCTATGCAAGTTCACTCTAATGAAAAGACCCTCATGGGGCATATTGTGTCACCCAACAGGTCTGACCCTTGGAATTCTTTGTATGGTTGAGAAAGTATTGGATTAGGAGTCAGTGGTAGAATTGAGACTGTGATCTGATTTCCTTACAGTCTGTCCTTAACATCATACATATGTACACATACATATACAAGTTTATATATATATATATATATATATACACATGTACATACATATGTATGCATCTACTGTGAATGGAGAACTATATGCTATTATTTCTGATTCTCAAACATTGTCCACTAAAATACATTTACTTCTCTTGATTCTGAAATTAAGAAGTAATTATCTTAATGCTTAATTTCCACATCATATGATCACTCCCAAGGATTGTGGGCCAGGTGGGTAGAGGAAAGAGATCATGATATGAAAGAAGTGAGGGAAATAAGTCAACAGAAATTTTTGTAGTAGCAAAACCCTGTAAATGGCCAGAAAGCAAATCATATTGATTTTGTTTTGATAGAATTTACAAGTAATTACCAACACCAACAAAGAAAGTACAACCAATTCTGGCTAAAATACATTATGAATGAATTCTAAAAAGAAGTTGTGCACTAAGAGATACAAAATTATGCAAGACTTGGACAGGATCATACCTGTATGTGGGTAGGTCTACCAGACACCAACGCGGTAGAGATTCCAGGGCCAAAGTCTCAGATTTAGTGGAGTTATAGCCACGTGCTAAAAGTTTTATGTGTTTTTATATTCCACAATTATTACAATATTATTGTGAGTTTTTCATTGCAGCATAAATAAAAGTATGCATTTCATGCATGTGGCTAAAATATGAATCCATCCACTAAAAAAGAACCCTGAATTTTTCCACTTGAAATTCTGCCTACAACTGGGGCACGCTGTGTAATTTCTGAATTCACTCTCTTTGACTCTAAAATGAAGGTAATCTCTAAAGACCCTTCCAGCTTTCACATTCTTTGATCCAATAATTCTGTTTCTGTGCACTTGGTCAAGATGAGAGGCAAAGCGTAAGAAACATTATATGGAAGGGAAAATGATGTGGAAGAAAGAAAATGCAGACATCCTGGGAAGAATAACTTGCAGAATGTGGGTTTAAGGATGAATAACCATTTTTAAATATTTCCTGGATCCAACCATATTCATCTCTGCCCCACTCATATTATGTCCCCGGAATAGATTAATAACAGGTATTACCACTCCCCAGAAAGAGTATTGGAATTTGTGGAAACTTTTTTACTGTCCTAATGTTTGTGGTGCTAATTACATTGAATAGGCCATGCAGTAATGCTAGATGTCTTCAAAGACATGGTTTCCCACATCACTAATAATTACATTGAATAGTGCTAATTACATTGAATAGGCCATGCAGTAATGCTAGATGTCTTCAAAGACATGGTTTCCTGCATCACACAAAAGCTTCTCAGGCTTGGGTCACCTCGGTGGCTCAGTCGTTAAGCGTCTGCCCCTGGCTCAGGTCATGATCCCAGGTCCGAGGATTGAGCCCCACATGGGGCTCTTTGCTCTGCGAGAAGCCTGCTTCTCCCTCTCCCACTCCCCCTGCTTGTGTTCCCTCTCTCTGTTAAATAAATAAATAAAATCTTAAAAAAAAAAAAAAACTTTTTCAGGCTCTTCTAGATATTTATCTGGATGCAAAGCCCATTTACACTTGAGAACCTAACTTTACATGTAAATTCTATATTATTATATGCTTTTCATGCACACTAAAGTTTACAAGAACACAACTCACGTTTAAATTGAGAAAAAAGATGTATTTCCTTTGGAACTCAATCAAGAATTGTTCTCCATTTTCAGAAAAGTGTGCCAGTTATGACAATTACATTCATGGCACTGAAGTAACCAAAATAATGTACCTGTATTTACTTGCATGAGCCTACCACATTCCTGGCTATTCCACATATAGATGCAAGCAACCCGAATACTTCCCCGTATCTTCTACAGAAGTCAGACCAAACATTTACATGTGGAAACACATGTTATTTTATTACATTTTATTATTTCTCTTAATTGCTACCTTATATGATAATCATATTAATTTTAAGGTGGGCATCAGTGGGTTCTGTAATTAATGAATTTCACTTCAGGATGGTAAATAGGCATTACAAAAGAGTGTGTATAAAGAAGGGAGCATTGGGAAAAATAGGGCTGAGAATCACCATTCTGGAATATTCTCTTTCCATCTGCCTATCACAGTATTTTCCTTCTATTATTTCTTCCAACTTCCAGAACAAGTGTAAATAGTGACACTTAGAAATCCTGCTATCATCTAAACTCTCCCAGCCAACGTATATAAATCTAAAGGCAGGACCTCATCTTTCAACCAGCTGTAGCTGTAACTTGCCTGTTTCATTCTTCTCTAGACTGAGACTCTTCGGTACATCTTTGCTATGTCCCTTTTCCCCTTTGATTTCCATCGCTGAGTACCTAGGAGGGGTTGTGGTTGAGATCCTCTGCGTGTCCTATCTTTTGTGCTAGTAAACATGATACTGATGATGGTGGAGTCCTGGCTGGGAATCCTTAAGGACAGAAGGAATAGTCCATCAGGGACAGGGACTGTAGAGCAACTCAGGCTAAAAGGACATCACAGAAACTGGTAACATAGCCATTATGGCAAATGATAATCCTCAACTTTCATTTCTTATAAAAATATTTTTGGCCTGGTTTCTGAGGCTATCAGTAATCTCGTGCTTGTATATCTAACTAACCTATCTTTTCCTTCTCATTCCATCTTATTCTTACTGCTTCTAACTTGCTACAATTACTTCTAGTTCCAAGTACCTGATCTCATACAGTTTTTTTCCTCAATGCATGCCCTTCCTTCTCTCCACCTATCCCCAAAGTACTTTTACTAAGGGCCCAGCTTGAGTCACACCTGCCCTCTGCAGTTTCCTCCGGGCTGTGTATTGAGCACACTGATTTCCCCTTTCTCCATAAATCCCTTTGGCACTTATTGAAATTGTTACTTAAACTACTACATTAACTATTCTATCTGAGGCTTAATTAACACATTCAGTGCTGGAAGGCTTTATACTTTTTTTGTATGCTCTCTTAGTTGGCAGAGCTGGTATTCAGTTGGTTAACTGAATAAATTGAGTTGAATAAATCAGTTGAATAAATAAATCCATTGCTAAAATGAATAATTTTTAAAAGGTTGAGGACCAGAAAAATGAATTCAGTCTTTGATGAAATTAGAAATTATTTCTAAAAACAAAGTATAATACATGAAATGGATGGGGTTGAAAACCTGAGAAAGGATTTATCAAACAGAAAGTAGTTTATATTTCTGATGCTGGGAGAGATTTGATAGAAAGAATGAGGGGTTCAAAATGTTTGAAAGTCTAGGGAAGTGAAGGTCAGGGAAATCAGAGAATTGCAACAATTAAGGAAAATCAGTAATCAGCTGCCTTTAGCACTGAAGTGCTTGATTATAATAGAATGCCAGGAAACCACTGGCTAACCTTCATATCCTTCATATGCAAAACACAGATATCTGCCATGATGACTTTTGTTTCTCTTCCACTACCAAAACTTGAACACGTGGCTCTTATTGGTGGAATCTAAACCGGAATATGGCTACTACAAAATTCCGGAACATGCATGCAGCTTCCAGCCAACTACCAGTCTCTGGTAGCAGAGGAGAATACTCGAAGGGAATGGACATAAATGTTGGTTTCCTGTGTGTGTGTGTGTGTGTGTGTGTGTGTGTGTGTGTGTGCGCGCGCACACACACACACGCATCACAGCAGTCAACCCTGAGCATCTGCAAGTAGAGGATTCTGAAGAAGAAAAAACAAAACCACTTGCTCTGAAGCCAGCCAGAGATGTTCGGAAAATTGAAAAACTGAAAAGTAATGGAGTGAGTTTGGAGGCTGAAGAGAAGGAAATGAAAGTCTGTGTAAGTAGAAATGCAAAATTGAGACAATAATTTACTACAGTAAAAAATTACAAATATGGGGCACCTGGGTGGGTCAGTCGGTTAAATCAGACATCATCTGGGATCATGATCTCAGAGTCCTGGGAGTGAGCCCCGTGTCAGGCTCCACCTTCAGCTGGGAATCTGCTTCTCCCTCTGCCCCTCCCTTCACTCATGCTTTCTTGCTTACATACTCTCAAATTAATAAATAAAATCTTTAAAAATAAATTATAAATATATAAATAGTATAATACAGGAAGAAATCAGGGGTGTATGACAAAATATTCAGCCATAAAAAAGAAGAAGTAAGTTGACATTTACTAACTGGTGAACATGTCATATCAATGTACCAATTACTTAGAAATTTGGCAGTTTATTTTTTTCACAAAAGTAACTGTTGAAGAGTTAAAAGATTTTGTGTTAGTGGATTAGAAAGATGGGATAGGAAGGTGGAAACAAGAGACTAATTTTTTTTCAATATGATCTTTTGCTGTTAAATGGCATTTTAGCTTTTATTTAATGTTACATTTGTAGGGCAATACTTTGACAAAACAAAAGTAAATTTGAAATGAGAAAATAGGTGAAATGAGAAGTCAAAATCATATCAAAATATAGAAAAGATAAATAGTGATTTATTTAAGTTTTAGAAGTTTAAAAGGCAAAGAATCAGGAAAACATTATTTGAAGATATATCAGTAAATAGAAAATACCTTGTCAGGAAGGAGTAAGGACAAGCTCATGTGTCTGCACATGGCACATTCTCAAGACTTATCTTTTCTGAATCTAATTACCCATCAGAACTTCACTGAGAGTCAGATAATGGGGAGTAGGGTCAATTCATTATCTGCAGTAGAATTTAGTTTAGAAAGCTCATGTTCTATAGCCATCATGGAGCAATTCTGTAGTAAGATTTTCCAAGCCATCCACACTCTAGCGAACAGTGAATGTTGTCATTTTTTTTTTTTGTCCTAAGTCATTATTCATTTATAGAAAGATAGCACTTTACTCCAAGATGGGATATATAGTCTTCCATATTCAATATTGAAAAGTTACAGCCAAAAGGAATATTTCTTCTAGCTTGTGGCATAATTCACCTTATAAGAAAAAAAAAGTCTAAATATTTATTCAGTGTCAGCTAGCTATAATCCTTCGGTGGTTTTCCAATGCTCTTGGGGTAGAGGCTCTAACACCCAGAATGACCTCAGAGTCCTAGCTAGTCTGGCCTCTACCTTTCTTGGCTGTTTCTTGTGGTTCTGTCTTTCCTTCAAAAGCAGCAATGCTCTTTTTCACCTCAGGGGCTTTTTTGCTTGTACTGTTTCTTATTCTGAATTACTGTTTCTCTTCTTTGCCTAATTAATTTTTACATATATGTATTTTAAAGATTTATTTATTTTATTTTATTTTATTTATTTTATTTTTTTTTTAAATTTTTTATTGTTATGTTAATCACCATATATTACATCATTAGTTTTTGAAGATTTATTTATTTTAGAGAGAGAGAGAGAGAAAGAGCACGAGTAGGGTGAGGTGCAGAGGGACAAGGGGTGAATGAATCCTCACGCAGACTCCCTGCTGAGCAAGGAGCCCAGTGCAGGGCTTGATCCCAGGACCCTGAGATCATGACCTGAGCTGAAATCAAGAGTTGGATGCTTAACCAAGTGAGCCACCCAGGGACCCCTACATATCCTTTTAAAAAAAAAAAAATCAGTTTTAACATTGTTTTCAGGGAAGACTTTCCCAGCCAAATTCCCCATCCCACACCAGACCAGACCAGGCCTCCTGATATTTCTAGAACACTCTATCTTTTTTCTTCAAAGCACCTGACATGACTTACCATAATACATTTCTGTCAGTATTTGATTAATATCTTCCAAGCCAACACACTATAACACACTGCTAAGTCTGTATCTGCTTTGTTCCACCACTGTGTACATAGAATTTAGCACCAGAGGTGGCATATAGTAGTTATTCAATAATATTTTTAAAAATGAATGAATAAATGAAAATCTAGTTTTAAAGTTGAAAACTATTGAATAAGAAATGCCTGAGCAAATAAGTCTAATAATTATTTCATTATTTGAAAGTCATTATTATTTCTAAGATATGTACTTGATTTAAAAAGAAAAGATTCAAGAGCTGTAAGATTCAAAAGAAATCACTAAGTTCTTTTTCTTTTCTTATAAGGGATGATATTTGATCATCATATTCGGGACACAAAAATAAGCACTTGAAATAGTCAAAGTACTTGTTAGTAATGTAGTTAGCTTCCTTTATTTGCTCTAGGTGAGACCAAATTTTAAGAAAGCAATGATGTGATTTCAATTAAGGCACTCTGAAAAATATATAATAGAAAATAAAAGCAAATTATTTTACTAAAATCTCAGGCAAAGTTGCAATTGATGGTGGATTTTAAAATGACACTTCTCATAAAAATAATCCAAAAGTCTTTTAGTTGTTGATTTCTGAAAATGCATGGCAATTTGTCAAACACTGTGGCTTGAAAATGGCTCTGAAATAGAATGGGTTCATGACATTGGTGCATAGGGTGCTTAATGATCATTATTATGAACTTTTACATTAGCTTTATTTTCCTACAGTGATACACTATTAAATACTTAGAGCAAGAAAGGCAAAGGGAGAAAGATAATAGGTAAACTTTATGAAGAAATATATCTTGATGTTTCCTGATGTATCTTGATGTTTAATTTATTCATCCATGATTTTTTTTTAATGATGAATAGGTGCCAGGGAATATCTGAATCCCTGGTTGTTTCTTTTTTACAATCTACCAAATTAAAGTACTCATTATTTCATCACCCTCTGCTACTTAACTGAGAGTATATTGTGTAATTAATAAGAAATGACTTTTTAAATAGGAAAGTCTTACTTCAAATGTCAACTGTAAACATTTGGTCAATATACTGATTCTACCCAAATTTAGTTTTCTCATTAGTACAACAGTGCTAAGATTATCTACCTCATGGATATTTTTTTGTGGAGATTAAATAATACATTAAAAGTGCTAGACTCATAGTAAAGGAAAAAAGTTGGGAAAAACCTTGAGATTACAGTGATGCTTTGAATGTGAAAGGTCAGAAATAAGAATCACCTAACCTCCTCTAGTCTCCTAAGTGGTATAATTCTATAACCTCTTCTTGCAATGTTTAAATTTAAAGATTTCTTCAGAGGGTCAGATATAATAACTATGACATTTCTTAATTAATTGCCATTTAAATCCAATAATAAAGTTGAGAACATCTGCATTTTTCTTCTATAAACAATACCTTATTTTAATGAATAATACATATTGTACCCAAGTTTTCTGATTTTCTTGAATGTTGTTTTGAAAGCTGTTTTAAAGCTGTGGTCAATAACAGAAGAAATGGTTTGCCACCAGCTGTGTTCGATACCTACAGGCCATTAAAATTCTCCAGATAAAATTCTCCTTTGGTGTATAAGGTAATACATTTGTCAGACTGACGGATATAGATATAATTTATAGATTTCTAAGGAAGCAAATAGGGAACACACATAAATATAGATCTCTGCAAAATGAAGACAATACAAGAACCAATAAGCATATGTATTTCCAATAGACTCTTGTAATATTCTGATGTCTTCTTGACCACATTTAATTTGACAAAAGCTTTTAGCATTTAGAGTTAATGTTTCCCATTGACTTCTAAAATTAACATCAACTTAGGGGAAGACAAAGACATAATAAATAGCATCTGTTTCACAAAGCTGCTTAGTGGACAAAAACTTGAAAGAAAGTATAAAATGAGATGATATAAATGTATTAATGCACACACACACATGCACACATATACACACACCAATTTTAGGTCTAGCTAAATCCACAAGTCTGTTTCAGCTCAGCCACAATTCAAGAGGGAAAAGTTTATATTTGTCATTTGTCAAAGTTTATTTTAGTACCTGATAATTGTCTGGGTGTAAATGTGTAAATACAGTTGTGAGATAACCAGTCAAATCAATTAAAAAACTGAAACCTGGCTGGAGTGAAAGAGGACCCTGAGAAATAGTCAGGATATATTTGCACACAAAGAGCAAAGTGCAGATGAGGCATGTATCTAGATAATTTAAGTAAAAACAATTTTGAACTGTTTTTCATTATCTTGAAATATCAGACATAGTGGGAATTTTAAGGCCTCACTTATCTGAATAATTGCTTTGAATTTTTTTCATTGTGTGTGTATGTGTGAGACATGCACATGCAAGAATCTAAAACTATTCTTTGCACCATCAGTTAAAAAAAATGAAAAGGATAGGGAAGCATCTAGAGTCAATCCTTTCCACTTTTATGTCTGTTAGAATGAAAATCTACTAGGTATGGCTTATCATCATCATTTATCATTATAACTCAGCACCATTGTCCTAATATTGCCCTAAACAATATCATGGAGAAAAGAAAGGAAAGAAAGGAAAGGAAGGAAGGAAGGAAGGAAGGAAGGAAGGAAGGAAGGAAGGAAGGAAAGAAGGAAAGAAGGAAGGAAGGAAGGAATGAGGGCAAAAAATGGATCACTGAAGCTGACTTGGTTGGAAGTAGAGCTGCTTGGCAATTGAATTACTCTTAGGAGTTAATTGTTACTCTGTATTAATCTAATACCTATTAAATGGAAAGCGTTTTGGTTTGTTTTTTTTATATTTTAATTGAGAGATACTTCTGGATATTGACTTTCTGATTGCTGAATTCTCCTCTATCTTTACTATATTTGTAAGTCCAGTGATAATGTGAATATTGACAAAAAAGTTTAATAATTTAACATAAACTTTGGGAATTGTTTCATACAGACTCAGGCAAAACTTAAAAACAAACTACAGTTGTTATGGCAAAGAAAATTATACGTGAGGTGGATAAAAATTTGCAATGAAGGCAAGTTCTAGTATTACAGAGTGTGAAAGATCCAGGAAAGGGTCTCAAAAATCATTACTTTGTCTTGAGAGAAAAATTCATCAAAATTGTTCCATCCAAAGAAAGAGCAACTAACCTATCCTTCAATTAAAACCCTAGCACTTCACAATCCTACTGAAAAATTATTTTTTCAAAATCTTTTATGTAAAAAGAGAAAAACCAAGTGCTTGGATTTTTTTTGCTTTAAATAATTGTTTTAATGCACATATAAAGTGCTCATTTAAAAAAGAATAGGTGACTGGATTGTGGCTGTTACATTTAAAAGTAAAGTATGTTCAGATGATGCATTTTTAGAATTTCAGTATTTTTTCTTTACATCAATATTCAAACTCAACAAAACCTTAATCAAAACAACTAGCATGGAATGTTAGAAACACAATACGAATTGGCCTTAAAATTAAAGAGAGACATTTTGTTTCCAACCCAGAGAGAGCCATAGGTCAGAATTTACCTTCACATTAGAGACTAAGAAAAACAAAAGACAAAATATAAGAAAAAAAGTGATTCTAAAGAAACTGGACATCAGACAAGAGCAGACAATGATTTCTGAGAGACAAGAAACCAATGAGATGTCCTTGCACTTCTCATTTAATGCCAAGCGAGAATTTCCAGGCCATGGCATTCGAAGGGAACTATGGCAGTGCCCAGTGGTCTCTTTGAGATGAGATAAAAGTAAAAATTCTGATTAGGAAAGACACCTAAAATTTATAGGACAGGGTGAGAAAGCTGTACACAGAGAGAAAACTCTGAAAATTTGCAGAGAATCCACTCAGTCTTAAGCTGAGTACTGATCAGTGAATGGATGTGAGAACATGAACTGTGCCTGGGATAAGTACCATTAAAAGGATGAGAAGGAATAATCCCTTGGGTTCAAACATGGCTAAGAATGATTCCTTTTCCTACCAGCCAGAGTGAGAAACCTCAAAATTCACAGGGTGTCTCATGGAACATTCAGAAAAGCTTTGCCTCAATAGTGGGACAAAGTTAACCCCAGGTGAGCACTGCTCTGGTCCCCCATAACAAACATGAAAAAGCAAGACCTGAAAGGATCAATTTACTAGCAACTTAACCGAATCACGTCTTGTTCCCACAAATCAAGAACATTTATAGGAACGAAAAAATGTCCAGTACATAATGAGCAAAATCTAATAAAAAAAAATTACTAGACATGCAAAGGTGAAAACCATTTTTCATAATGTGTAGAAATGTCAGTCCATCAAAGCCAACTCCAAAATGACACAGATAACAAGATTAGTAGATGAGAATACAAAAAAATAGTTATTATAACCTCATTTAATATGGTCAAACCTAGGAGAATGATTGAGAATGCTATATAGAGGTATGAATGATAATGGGGAAAAGATTCAAAGTTGACTTCTAGAGATGAAAATTACATCAGAAATGAAAAAGATGCAGGAGGAATTAACAGTACATTATATATTACAGCAGATAAGATTAAATACATAGTAAAAAAACTAAAAATTAAGAAACAGAAAAAAGACAAAAAATAAACCAACCCAGAACATCATGATTTGTGAAAAAACCTCAAGCATTTTAATTAGAATCTGTGAAGGAAAACGGGCCCCAAGAAAAGTATTTTAAGAAATAATGCACCAGGGGTGCCTGGCTGCCTCATTTGGTTGAGTGACCAACTCTTGATTTCGGGTCAGGTCATGTTCTCAGGGTTGTGAGATATAGTCCCATGTCAGGCTCCACGCTTAGCAGTCTGCTTGAGATTTTCTCCCTCTCCCTCTGCATCTCCCTGCCCCCAACCTCCACACACTCTCTCTCTCTAAAAAAAAATAAAATAAAATAAATAATCTTTAAAAAAATAATGCCCCAAATTTCCAAATTTAATAAAAACAATCATCCCACAGATTCAAAAACTCAATGACCCAATAAATAAATATCAGAATAAAAGCAAATTTCTTTTCAGAAACAATGCATGTCAATCGACAATGGGATAACAAATTCGAAGTACTGAATTGATTAAAGCAACAACAAAAGAGCTTAGATTTCTAAATCCAAAGAAAATATCTTTTAGAAATAAAAACAAAATGGGGTGCCTGGGCGGCTCAGTTGGTTAAGCAGCTGCTTTTGGCTCAGGTCATGATCTCAGGGTCCTGGGATTGAGCCCTGCATCAGGCTCCCTGCTCAGCCGGGAGTCTGCTCCTCCCTCTCCCTCTGCCCCTCCTCCAAGTTGTGCATTCTCTCTCTCTCAAATAAATAAATAAAATATTTTAAAAAATAAATAAAAGCAAAATAAGTGCCTTTTAGACATAGAAGAGTTGAAATAATTCAACACCAATAGAGGTACCCTGTATGAAAGGTTAAAGGCAGAAGGAAAATGGTAAGATGAAAATATAGATCTATCCAAAGGAATGAAGAACAGCAGAATTAACAATTACATTGTTAAGTATACAAGTCTATATTTATGATTATTAAATCTCTTTAAAAGAAAATGGACCAAGAGAATGAGAAGACAAGCTACCAACTGAAAAAAAAAGAAAAGAAAAGAAATGGGAAAAAGATCTAAGCAGACATTTCACTAAAGAGATGACAAATAACCATATGAAAAGATGATCCGTATTATATATCATAAGAAATTTTAAATTAAAACAACAATGAGACACCCATTATCGTTCATACCTCTATATAATGTTCTAATACACCTATTAGAATGGCTAAAATCTAAAACACTGACAACACAATTCTGGCAAGGGTGTAGAGCTACAGGAACTTGCATTCATTGCTGTTGAAAGTGCAAAATTGTACAACCACTTTGGAAGGCTGGCAATTTCTTACAAAATTAAAAACATACTCTTACCGTACGATCTAGCAATCACTCTCTTTGGTATTTACCCAAATGCATTGAAAATTTATGTTCACAGAAAACCGTGCACATGGATGTTTATAGCTGCTTTATTTATAACTGCCAAAATTTGGAAATAACCAAAATGTCCTTCAGTAAATAAATGGATATATAAACTGTGGCAAATTCAAACAATTGAATATTATTCATTGCTAAAAAGAAATGAGCTATCAAACCATGAAAAGACATGAAGGAAATTTAAATGAGTATTTCTAGGTGAAAAAGAAGCCAATCTGAAAAGGCTACATACTATATGATCTCAGCAATATGACATTCTGAAAAAGAACCATGGAGACAGTAAAAAGATCAATGGTGTCCTGGGGGTAATGGGGAGGAAAGGATGACTAGGCAGAACATAGAAGATTTTTAGAACAGTAGAACTATTCTGTATGATAGTACAGTGGTACATACCTGTCATAAGACATTTAGCAAAACCCACAGAATGTATAATCCTAAAGTAAACTATAAACTACGATGATAATGATATGTCATTGTAGGTTCACTGGTACAGGATGTTGATAGTTGGGGAAGATATATATGTGCAGAAAAAGGGATATATGGGAACTCTCTCAACTCTCTGATTTTGCCATGCACTTAAAACTTCTCTAAAAAACAAAAAGTCTATTAGCAATGAGAGAGAATAAATTGTTTAAGGCAAAAATAATAATTGTCTGTTATACAACGTGTGTAAGTAATTATATGGTCAGATTAGTTCAAAGATTGGGAGGACAAAAATAGAAGTATATGGTCATAGGATTATTCTATGTGAAGTAATTATTCACTTAAATATAGAATGTGATGAGTAAATGACATATAATACAAATCCACTTTAGTAATTACTAAAATAGCATAACAAATAGTTATAGCCAATGTAACAACAAATGAAATAAAATGCAATTATAAGAAATACTCAATTAAAAATGAGGCCAAAAAAGAAGGGGTGTAGAAATGCTCACAATGTTTACTCAACCTCTAACCCTCTATCTTGTCCATGCCCATGCGATGACCTCCCTCAGGGCAGTGCATTCCAGGCCACATGGAGGTTAATGTGTGCCCTGACTGGAACGAGGGAAGACTTGTTCTGATATCCCTGAGGTGCCACTTCAGATACCTAGGAGAGATGACTAGTGTGCAGATAGTGCCACTTTGGATAACTACCCTGTGACCTCACCACCACGCCCTTCACTATAAAGGCCGGGGATCCGGCTCAGGATTGGGCAGAGAATGGCTGTGTACGCCTGGATCATCCATCCACCCGATCCTCCCCGTCAGTAAGTTACCCTGAATAAAACTCTGTGTAAGTGGTCTGGAATAGCTTGTTTCATTCTTTAGTCTTAAACTACCTTTTCAGTTTGAAAGATAGTTTACAGACACTCCTCCATTCTAACTGAGGAAAAATCGGGGAAATTTTTAAAAAATCCAACTTTATCAATAATCATAATATGTGATATTTATTATCTGTATATCCCAAATTAAAATGCAGAAGTGATCATTCGCCTAAAAAATCAAGGCCCTATTAAAAATTGACCTAAATATAAAGACACAAATAGGTTAAAAATTAAAGAATAAAAAAAAATACCAGTAGGGAAACTAATGAAAACTCTATTAATATCAGAGAAAGTAGATTTCAGAGTAAATAATATACTGAGGATAAATATGGCCATTTCAATATGATAAAGGAGTCAATACATTACAACAATTCTAAATAATTATGAACCTGATTACAGAGCTTCATAAGGCATAAAGTGAAAATGGAAAGAACCACAAGGAGAAATAGACAAATCTACAACTATACTGAGAAATTTTAATAACTGACTCTCAATTACTGATAAAATAAATATAGAGGACATAAGTAAGACTATAAAAGGCTTGAACAATACTCAACTAAGTTGACCTAGTTTATGTTTTCAGAATATTCCATCCCAAAACAACAGAATAAATGAATACAAGATTCTATGTACTTTTTCAAGTGCATATGGAACATTTACTAAAAACAAAATAGTCTGGTCCATCAGACAAGTCTCAGTAAACATGAATGTACTCAAATCACATAAAATATGTTATCTATCCACAAGGAATTTAAATTCAAAATAAATAACAGAAAAAAAGACTTAAAAATTTGAAATGTTTGGAAGCTAAATAACACCCTTCTAAATAATTTTGAAGTTAAAAAAGTAAAAATAGAAATTAGAAAATATTTTGAACCCAATAAAGAGAAAACAAAACAGATTTATTTAAAAACAAACAAACAAAAAGATTCAAAGCAATATCCTCAGCTTCTACCTAAAGGGAAATTTTAGAAGCAGTTAAGTCCCAAATAATAAGAAGAAGGAGATAGTACATAGTAGCAGAAGTCAATTAAATAGAAAACAGAAAAATAGAGAAAATGAATGAACACAAAAGCTAGTTCTTTGATAAAATCCATAAAAATAATCAACTTCTTTGTGGGAAACACAGAAGGAATAGACACATGATCTGTATTAGCAGTGAGAGTGGTGGCATCATTAAAGGCTATAGAAACAAAAAAGATAATTATAAAATATTATGAACAACTCCATGGTAATAACTTTGAGAACATAAATGAAAGGGAACAATTCCTTGAAAGCCTTCAACTACAAAAGCTCAATCAAGAAGAAACAGACATCCACAATAGCCCCGTATGTATTAAAGGGAATTGAATTTATAGCTCCACACTTGCTGCTTCACCTTGCATTTTTATGTTATGGAGATGGTTTCTCTCCTTAAAGCTTATAAACCAACCTCTGCTTCTTTTAAACTTTTCTTCTGCAACTTCCTTACCTCTCTCAGCCTTCCCAGAATTAAAGAGAGTCAGGACCTTATTCTGGATGAGGCTTTGGCTTAAGGGAAAGTTGTGGCTGGTTTGCTCTTCTATCCAGACCCCTAAACCTTTCTCCATATCAGCAAGAAGGCAGTTTTGCTTTCTTATCATTTGTGTGTTTGCTCTAAGTAGCACCTTCAATTTCCTTCAAGGACTTTTCCTTTGAATTCACAACTTAACTAACTGGTACAAGATGCCTAGATTTTGGCCTATCTTGGCTTTCAACGTGCCTTCCTCACTAAGCTTAATTACTTCTAGCTTTTGATTTAAAGTGAGAGACCTGCAACTCTTCCTTTCACCCGAACACTCAGAAGCCATTGTAGGGTTATTAATTGGCCTAATTTTGATATTGTTGTGTCTCGGGGAATAGGGAGTTCCAAGGAGAGAAAGAGAGAGAGACAGAGAAAGAGACAGGGGAAGGAACAGTCAGAACACACACAATGATTATTGTTAAGTTCACTGTCTTACATGGGCATGGTTCAGGGTGCCCCGAAACAATAACAATGGTAACATCAAAGATCATTGACTAGCATGAAAAATGTAATGACAAAAAAGTTTGAAATATTGCACGAACTACCAAAACATGACGCAGACACACAAAATGAGCAAATGCTGTTGGGAAAATGATGCTGATAGACTTGCTCCATGCAGGGCTGTCACAGACCTTCAATTTGTAAAATATGCAATGCCTGTGATGCACAATACCGTGAAGCACAATCAAACGAGGTATGCCCATACCTACTTCTGCATCATTCCTGGGTTCGCTTATATTAACTTGCACAACAAAGTAGGTAAGTGCACATCACTAGAACTAGAGGTCAATCATGAGCTATGTTTTGTATAGCCAGTACCAAGAGTTAGACTGAGATAGAAAGAACTGGAAGACACAGAAAGTTCAAGTAGGTAAGGATCAGGAAGTTGACTGGGGATCTAACCATGCATTTAGTGTTTTCAGGTACTTTGTCAGGTTGTCATAGAAAGTTGAAAAGCAATAAAAAACCTAATTCATGCCTCCAACTATTAGAGTCCACAGTTAGGCTTTAACAGGATGTCTGAAGACCAACCAACGGGGAGTCAAAGCCCCTTATCAGGAAACTGAGAACCCTGCCCCAGCAGCATTCCACAAACTGGGCCACAAGAAGCCAGATCAAATCAGAAAGGCCCAAGACTAAGAAGGTTGGAGACCTTGACCAAGTAAGGAAGAAAAAACATGAAACCCTGCTCCCACAAAAATCCCCTCCCCAAATAGTAAATATTCCGTCCCTTAGTTCACAGCTGCCAATAAAAAATAAAGACCCAAACCCTGGGGAAATGCCCACCATTTATGGCCAAATGCCCACTGGTCTTCAGTGGTACTAACAGCAGATTCCCCCAAAATACCATCAACATAATCCGCTGATAAAGCAAAGCTAAGTTATTACTGACTGGTTTTCCTCCATAAGAGGAGAGAAGAAACAGGCAGTAGATTAATGAAGTTTTATCTAGAAAAGGGGGGGGGTCCTATTAGTGGTTTGGGAAGCTACTGATAAGGTTTGAGTATAGTTTATGACCTAATAGTGTGGTACTGATGAACAAACTCAGTTGAGGGTTTTAAAGCAGTGTTGGTTATCTTAGGTAAAAAATCTCCTGGTCTAAGGGCTTTTGAAAGTCCTCTATTGTTTGAATAAATGGATTTGGGGGAGATTTCTGAAACATAGTTACTTGCAACCCTTCATCTACCTGGGTAAGTGTTTCCTGAAATTTTATTTATCATTATAGCTTTATTAGATATACTAATACATGCAGTTGGATAGCATATTATGTAAGTGTTGACAGTAAACGATGTAAGTGCAGATAGTTTTACTCTCAGTAGTGGCAGTGGTTGACTAAAGGAAAGGACTGCCTAAGAAGCAGTTAAGATCTAGTGGTCAATGGTATGCGGGGTACAAAGAAAAGGACAAATTAGGATGGTCTGAGGGTTGATATTTTGAAAATATTGACCTAATTGTGATATTAGAATTATAACTTAAAGGTAAAGAGAATTTACAAAAAGCATTGAGGACAGAAACTGTTGACTTAAGTATTATTAAATTTAGGTCATTATTAACCATTCAGAATTCAATGTGTATTCACTAATATAATTACAAGGCATGATAGTCACTACAAATCGTTTTGGAATCATCATAGGTATATATGATGAGATAAAAATAAATGAATTGTGATGCATTAAAATTCAGGTTGATAATAGGGGCTATATGTTCATTTTATGTGTTTGTGATGTGGTTTTGGAATATAGGTGAGGTTCCGTGGAGTGAGGTCCGGAGCCCACGGCCAAGAAAGAATTCTTGAGATGTCTTTGGTGCAAAATGGTGGTTTTATTAAAGCACAGGGATAGGACCCCTGGGCAGAAAGAGCTGCTGCCCTAGGGCTGTGAGCGGTGGCTGTTTATATACTTGGGAGTTGGGGGAAGTAAGCAAAAGGGAGGTTTCAAAAGAACTTTCACAAGCTAAAGAGGACCTACAACATAATGAAGGCCTTGCCGTTGTCAAGTTAAGGTTGTTTACCCTCTAGCAAGGCGTTAACATTAAGAAGTTTGGGAGATTCCTGGAAGAATATCACACATATCCCACCCAGGAGAGGGGGTGGGGGGAGGTTGCATGGGGTCAGCTTATGCTTTGTCTTCATCTAGACTTCTGCTCCCTCATCGTTTGTGTATGTAATTACAAAGCAAAATCTCTCTTTTAAGAATGTCTGGTGACTTTTCCTGTACTAATTTACAAGACTCTGGTTTTGTATTAAATGAACTATACACATGATATTACTCCCCTACATTTTGTATTCCTTGTGGGTATCAAAGAAAAACTACTGGACAGAATTAAACTGGCAAGGAAGACCTTATTTAAGAATATTGCAGTAAGGGATTGAGATTGAATGCAACCCCACTAAGACGAAAGGCCGGATGATTTTTTAAGCTTTGGGAAAAGTGGAAAGGGTCTCCTGGAGAATGTTACAGAGGAAGTTAGTCAACATGAGTAGGCTATCTGTTTGCCAATTGTCATTTATTTGTCTACCGTTTAGGCAACCTCTTGGTCAATGGTTGAAACATTTGTATCCATTATGCACTTACCCCTTTACAAAGACCAATGCCTTGTGCAAATTGAACATTTCCTAGAACTACAAAATGTTAAAAATGGAAAAGATCTTACATCTACTCTGATCTCCTCATATATATATATGAATTACAAATTGCTGTAAATAAATTACTACACATATACTAAAAATATCTATATGACAATTTCTATACAAGGTCTTTGTGCTAAGAAAAGTCTGTTTTAGTTACTTGAGTATTTTTTTAAAATGAGAACATAGGCTTTGATCCTACTGGATTTTCCTTAGATCTTGAAAGGCTTAGTAGTTGCTAAAAGTTTAAATCAGCTTGAAAGATAAACATCTTCAAGGGTCTGGCTCATCCAGTTTCTATTCCCAAACTTTCTGCACTTTGTAACACAAAAAAATCATTCTGCTTGCTTAAATTCTGTCTTCTTTCAGAAATGATATTTTCAGTTGGTTACTTCTAAGACAAATCAATCTATCCCTGTTAAGAATGGAAACATTGCCAACACCTTCTTTAAAAAAAAAAAAAAAAGTAATATATAATTTCCCTTGTTTCTTTCTCCCAATTGCATTACCTCTTCCCATCAGTGAATTCTAACCATTACGGAGTCGTGCCATATGGACCCAGCAATTCTATGTTAAAAACTGTTTCCAAATCTATACAAAGCCCCTTAAACTATTTTGTTTATCAAGCATTTTTTAACGTGAGAAGATAAGTCAATATTATTTTAAAGTCAATATTATTTTATTTTATTAAAGCCTTAAAAGAACTGCATCCTTAAGATTTACATAAAAAATGAATCATGCAAATGAATTCAACTTTGCAATATTTGTAACACAAAGATTTCTGTCAGAAAAACAGTTGGAACTAACGTGCTGTTTGTAATGTAATTGTTACCATTCACTATAGCAGAAAAGGCAAATGCAAAGAACCAAAAGGCTGACAGTCTAGTCATTTAAAACTACAGGTTGTCTCAGGAATGACAATGGTTTTGAAATTCAGCTCAACCCATGCCGAGAAGTTGCTAGCTCTAGAAAATCAGAGAATATTTAACACTTTAGTTGAATCAGTGTTTCTCCTTATTTTCTCCTCAGAACATCTCAACTAGCCAGGGAAATCTTAGCCCTTAAAAAAAAAAAACCAAAACGTAAATGAAATATTGAAATGGGCACTGGTTTTCTCTGCTGCTAGCTTCTGGAATCTGAATTTTTAATGAGGACATTTGTTTAAATGTGTATGATCAACGAGCTGTAAAACCCACAAACCATTTGTTTCTTCTTCTAGGGGGAAAAAAAAACCCAACAAACCAAGCCAAAACATTAATACACTGCGTATAATTGTTCATAGACCCGCATATTTGCTTAGCTTTTTTTTTTTTTCTTCTTTCCTTCTTAAAACAATTTCAGTTTCTATTCTGAAGCTGATGTCTCACCTAAGCGATTCTTGCACTTCTGTGTGTCCTTCTGGGTGCACTGCTTGTCACTGACAAGGACTCTCTTCCTGACCAACCTTTTGTCAGGCTCTGGGGAGGCCCCTTCTCCAGGACGCCTGGACTTTACCCTTCCCTCTCCCGCCCCCAGCCTTGCTGGGCCTGCAGAGCACCAGTAACACTGGTAAGTCATTTTAGGGAGACTCACCCATCATTGATACCTACCTGATCACCTTCCACATCTGACTGAATATGCCCCAAGTGATGTCTTATCATGGTGTGCCCTCACAAGAATCCCATTAGGTCAGCTTGACAAGATTAACCCCAACCCTTGTTCTCTCCCCTCAGTGATTTCCCATCAACTGACCCTCTCATTCTGTTCCTTCCCCATAATTCCCCACTTGAGCTCAGCTCTATAGCGACATCTTTCCTCTATGTAATAGTTTGTGACTGAAATTTGTTTTTACCACTCCAACTACTAGGTCTGGTTTTCTGTAACACCCCCACTGGCAGCATTACCTTGAGTGAATCCAGCTTCTTTGGAGGCCCTTCGTTGTGTTGCAGCTGCTACAATGGTCTTCACAGACAAGAAGGTCCAAGAGGTTGGCTAGTCAGTCTTCAGCTCCCATCTTTGTGACTCTGCTGTCTTCTGATTGCACAAAGGGAAAAGACTGAGGTGTCATAGTCCACTCTCTGATGAACTCCCCCTTCTGTGGCCCTTTTTCTTTCCCGGCCTTTGAGCTCACAGCTACTCAATGATCAGAGAGATTAAGTCCACTGACTACTTCCTTCCTCCCACCCTCATAATTTATATTAGCCTAAATTTAAAGGCTATCCATCCAATCCATCCTCCAAACTACCACCATTTTACAAATGAGGAAACTGCAGCTCAAGACTTTGCATTTCTACTAAATGGCAGATTTAGGATTAGAAACTGACACCTTTCGGCTTCAATTTAGGGTTGTTTCTACTAGAATATATTGCCCCATGAAATTTACATTTTCTAATGGTTTGTACTCTTTCATTTTATTGGCATTTTATCCATTGGCAATAGACTGAATTGCCTTCAACAACATAACATCGCTCATGCTTAGTATCCCTTTTTCAGAGATGCTAAAATAGGACCTATGATGTCAGACCCATGTGAGTGAATTCAAGACCTGTTCTCCCAATTACCTGTGACCTCTCACCCCCTCAATTTTAAATATGTTAAAGAGAGATCGGAGTTATTAATAGAATTTAATTATCATCACAAGTTACAAATGTGATATTGTAATATTCTTGCATGAGTTGTTATACAAAGTTTCGATTGATTGCTTTGTATTTTAAATTTCAGACCTCATCAAAATGCTTATAAAACAAAATTATAAAGGAAATTACCAATATATACTTTGTAGATGAAAGAGCCTGACTAGCACAATATATGTTGATTGATTGCTCCTAGGAAAATCTGCAACAGTGATTGGATTTGCAAATGTCAGAGTTCAAAGTTAATAGAACATGGTACTTAGAATATCTGTTACACAAAAAACGCTCAGCATCCTAGCTATCAAATCAAAGATAATGCAAGCTGGACTTTATCCTTATTTTCTCTATGTACACAGCAGTTTATTTGGTACTGGATTTTGATCCATTACTAAGACAGGGTGTTTTTGGATTTTTGTAGTGACAGATTGTGTTGTATGATGAAACTCTTGTTACATTCTTTTTTCTTTTTGGTTTCCAGGAAAAACTCATCTTTAAACAACACTCAAAATGACTGGCATTATTTTACAGAATCTGAATGAGTAACTACTACTGTAAGGAATTTATTTGAAAAGTAAAGTTCATCTCTTATTGCAAGCACTGTTATTTCTTCTTTTACTTCTTCTTCTTCTTTTTTTTTTTTTTTGTATACATCTTCTTGCCTTCAGCTAGTAATCCTCCTTTGAAATACCATGGAAACAAGCAAATATGCCTCATTAAACTTTCCTTGAGGGAGAAAAATTGAAAGAATTTTTAAATCGTAGAGTAGATAAAAATAAAACAGATTTCTTTTAAGGGTGATTAGATTGTCCTTTTAAATTCTTTAAAGAGAGGTACCAGAGTTGGCAGGGAAAAAAAAACAGACCACGTGTTTTCAAATTTGTGGAACTGTGACAATTTTAAAAAGAATGGACAATTTGCTCTATTGCTTAAATAAATACAGAAAATAATCACTCTCAATTATATTTCATGTTTGGTCCTAAAGGACATTTCAGGTATATTGTGAAAGTAAAGCGACCATTCCTGATAAGCACACACATAATTATGAGTGACACTGAAGAACTTTTCTATTAACAAGCTGTGTTTATGTAATGCTGCTTGTGAAGAAAAACAGCCTTATCTACTCTGGTTCTACAGTATCCTGTAAGTTAGGCAATGGGTATGTTTCTTTGGCAGATGAGACCTGAAACAGCTGGGTAGTGAGTTGTTTCACAAAGTGAGTGAAACTCCCAAGGAGGCGGGGGCTACTGAATTCTCCAAGTCTCAAGTCTTTCAATGGTCAAATAATAAAAGAAAACTCTTTTATCTTAAGGAAATTTTAGCTCTCCTCCAAAATTGAAACTAAAATTGACAAATTCATTTAATATTGAGTGTTAACACTCTCACATAGCTTGGAACTTGGGAATGAAATAAAATATTAGCTTTCAGTAGTCTTAATTTATTCCCCCACTATCAGAATAAGCCTAATGAATGGATCTGAGAATGTACTTAACAGTTCCTTGGAATCTCCGACTCTTTATTCTGCCAACTTGTATTGTGTACTCTTAACTGAGGCAGCAACTATTAGGAACGTGCCTTGAATTAAACATCCAATCTCTGAAAAATGGAATGATGTTTTTAATGGCACACTGTGAAGTGAAAGAAATTATTGACTTTGTTGAGTTAGTGTTTTGTACATTGAAATCCGCTTTAACAATAAGATTCAATATATAACTCTTTCGTCTCACTGTTTTGAGTTTTTTTGGTTTTATTTTTCCTATTTTTACTAAACCATGGCTATAATTCATTTAGCAACATGTTAATTTCCTATCTGTCTGGATTGAAAGGCTTCTATGTTAGTGATGTATTAATTCAGGCACCTAAAAGGTATACAGAAACCTCCAACAGATTAAGCAAACACAAGTGCTTTGAGCTGTATTACATGACAAGCCCAAAATGTGATCTGTGTACAGCAATCCATCCTCTAAATCTAAACAATGTTGTTATGCTTCAGCAGTTGGTGGCTATTTGGGAGTTGCAGATCTGATTTTTATTCTGTTTCTTATAAAAAGGGCACGAGGGAATAGGGAGTCATTATTAGATTTGCAGAGTTTAGGTATCAGATCTATCCAAATCCTTTAACTGATGGTTATGGTCCCTGTCCACATTGTTGGCATGTATCTCAATAACCTAAATCTCAGTCTAGATTAAATTGAATAAGGTAGGGGGTGGCTGGAGGGCTCAGTCCATTAAGCATCTGACTCTTGGTTTCAGCTCAGGTCGTGATCTCAAGGTCGTGAGACTGAGCCCCAAGTCAGGTTTGTGCTCAGTGTGGTGTCTGCTTGAGATTCTCTCTCTCTCTCTCCCTCTGCCCCTCTCCCTCGTGTTCTCTGTCTCTCTCTAAAATAAACAAATAAATCTTTAAAAAAAAATAAACTGAATAAGGTAATTGAAAGTTACTGGTAATGCCTGAATAAATAAGCCATTTCAATATTATATAATTTTCTTCTTTCTCTTACATATTTTTCTAGTTTGCCTTCTCATCCATAGTTTCAATTCACTTGTGCTCTGAAAACCTTTTGCTTAGTAAGGACATTCCTATAGGGGACCAAGGGCAGACCACTCCAAGATGGACCACTTTGGCCTGAAGATTATTTTGAGTTATAAAGCCATCAAAACCCAGCAGATTCAGGAAAAGCTCTTTACCTTCCCTACAACTCATAAAAAGAATTTAGATAGAGGACCTGCTCCAGAAAAAGAGCTATCACCGTAGCTACTACATTATGATATGAACCAGGGACGGTGGACAGGGAGGACCTAGCAAGGCTACTTTGATCCATGGTTTCTGAGTGGCCAGTTACTTTTTTTCATCTTCCTGTGAATTGCATTCCTTCCCTTTGAAATCCCAGACCCATACCCCTATCTCCTTAGTTCAGGATGACATATATACCACATTTTGCCTGACTTTGAAATTTCCATATTTGTGTGGATTCCCTGTATGTACACTATTAAATTTTACTTTCTCCTATTAATCTGTCACATGTCAATTTGATTCTTAGTCCAGCTAGAAGGACCTAGAAGGCAATAGGAATTTCTTGCTCCCCAACACTGCTTACTAAATGACAATACAATAATATAACAATTATAGTATGTCTATTATCATACGTGAAGAATATTTTTTCTTCACTGATGATCAAAGTTATGTTGCTTTTCTTTTTTTTATAAACTCAGAAATAGATTTCACTTCTTTTCAAGTATTGATAACATGAGAAAAAAATATACTGACTCTGCTTCTCATTTATTTAAATCTTTTTTTTTTAAAGATTTTATTTTTATTTACTTGACAGAGGACACAGCGAGAGAGGGAACACAGGCAGGGGGAGTGGGAGAGGGCGAAGCAGGCTCTCCACCGAGCAGAGAGCCCGACGCGGGGCTCGATCCCAGGACCCTGGGATCATGACCTGAGCTGAAGGCAGACGCTTAACGACTGAGCCACCCAGGTGCCCCTCATTTATTTAAGTCTTGCAGGACATTTTCATCCCCAATTTTATAATCTAATGCTCAAAGGAGCACATCAGTTTTTTAAATTGTGCTTGACATTGAAAATCTGTAAGTTTTACCTTACAAATTTACTTACTTTCTTTTGTTTTGACATTTGTAAATGTAACAAGAGAAAGAGATATTAGCCCCCTATGAAGATTTCCAGAAGAGGGAAAAAAAACCTCTTTACACCTATGTGTATATATCAAGGAAATGTGCCTTTATGTAGACTTCAAGTAAGAAGTTACATGGTAGATAACATCCTATACTAATTTTGACATGGCATCATTTGCATAATTAACCTAAGTTTTACGGAATTGCTCAAGTTCTTTTATTGGTATTTCACTTTCTATAATTTATTCATTGAAACACACACCCATGCTCATGCTGCATGTGAGTTCAAATCATTTTTATTATCAGTATTTTACGGACTTAAAAAAACAATCAATATCTTTAATCCTTTCTGATTCTGAATCTCAAGGTTTAGAGCAAATTCTATGGTAAAAGAAGCATGAGGAACCAGGCCAGCTCAGACAGAGATGATCAGGATCAGGAAGGGCTTTATGAAGAAAGTGGTGCCCTAGCTAAGTGTAGAAGCCACTAGCCAGGCGAATGGAAAAGAGACTGTCAGAGAACAGAGGGATATACTTAGTGGAGGAGAATAGAGGGGTACAAGGCAGGGAGGCATGAAAGAGCATAAGCTGGGAGAGGATGCTGGTTGGGGGCTGATTTCAGATGACCTGGCAGGGCTTTTACAGGGAAGACTGGAGAAGCCATTGTAAGGAGCGTGGATTCAGAGTATGGCCTCTTCCTAGAAGTCCCATTCACTATATTTCTATCAAATATGAACTTATATTTTAGCAATTGGCTATGGGGTCCTATCTTCTGCTGTTCTCTAATGTCCCTCCTCTGAGCTCCTGCCTTTTTTTGTTCATACCTCCAGTATAACGTAGTGAAAAAAATCATCCAGAATATAATGAATCTGACTGGTCATGATTTAAATTATTTGCCCTTGAGATCTTTTTATATTTGTATGTATGGAACTATATCACTCTTTAAAACTGCTTCACAGCATTCCATAGTGTGGATTCAGTTCCACAAAACTTCATTTACTCTCAATTTTTTGTAAATATCTGTGAGTTGATGCTTTTTCTTGTTCTTACATTTCCTTAGAAATCAGTTAGGTTAAAAATTCTTTTTGACATTTTTATTATGTTTTCTGTTATTTGCCTTCATATGTATACTCTATTCTCTACTGTGTTGTTTATATGCCTTTTATACATAATTAATATACATTTATTAATTTATACATCCACAGTATTTTATCTGTTTTATATGTTGTATTTTCTCCCAGATTGTTCCTTGTACTTTCACTTTATTTATGGCATGTTTTGTTACAAAAGGTGTTCATATTTTGATAACACTGAATGTATCAAATTGATTAGGGATGATTAGGAATGAAAAAATTATCAATCTTTTCCATATGAATCCATGTTGTGGATAGCCTGTATTTTCTTCATAATAATTTCTTAGTTTTATTTTTCTTATTTGTTTTAGTTTCCTTATTTTTACATTTAGATCTAACTGGAATTTATTTTTCTTTGTAAAAATAACCCCATAAAATTAGATCTTTATCTCACATCAAATGGTCAATTGTCCTAATACCCTTTACTGACTAGGCCGTTGTTCCCCAGTAATTTGTAATGCCATCATTTTCATATTCTAAATTCCCAGATACATACTGCATTTACTTGTGAACTACCTGCTTTGGTGATATATTTGTCTATTTATGTACAAATACTATACAGTTAGCTGGTTTTCACATTAGTATCTCAAATAAATTTTTTAGTTAGCTTTTCAAGTTCATGAAAAATTCCTTTTGAAATTTTTGAATTAAATTGCACTGTATTCCCAGATTAAAAAGATTAAAATCTTTTAAATATCAAGTCTACCAATCCATGAGCATTGTCTTTTTCCACATATTCAGATATTGTTTCATACCCTCTACTCATATGGTGTTTTTTATAAAGGTCTTGCACATTTCTTGATATGCTCATATAATTTTATTACTGTTATGAATGAAGTGCTCTTTACTATTATATTTGTAATTGATTCACTGAAATATAGAGAGCTATTTGGTTATTTTATATTAATCTTGTATCTAGTCAACTTATGAAATTCTCTTTGCAAGTAGTTTGTCTGATAGAGCATTTTCTATATGTATATAATCATAAAAATGCCACTTAAAATCTAAAATTACCATTTAAAATCTCACTTCCATGCTTTTTAAATTTTGTAAATTACAAGTATAATATGTAGTAACTATGGTGAAAATAGACATCCTTTTCTTGTTCCTGACTGTAATGTGCACATTACAGTGTCTACATTTAGAATGCTGTTTCTGTACATTTCTGTTAAGGCCATTTTGCTGTTGACTGTTTATGCTTCTCATTTTGTGGCACAGTCGAGAAAAAAATGTTTACAACTTTTAATCATTCTTCCCCAAATGAATGGGTGCTTCTTGGATGCTGGGATAAAAAAGCCAGTCTCAGAGATGGAGGCTGGTGTTTTCCATGGCTGTTGTAGAAGGCTCGGGATGGTTTATAGGTATATTAAAAGAAGGAACATTTTCTGATTCTTTGCAGCATCTGATACTTCTGATATCTCCTTCTTCATGATCTTAAAGTCCCCGTAAGAGAGATAAGGATTAATGGTTTAGAAGATAGTGAATAGCCAGCACATTTTTAAACACTGTAACAGAGACTATGCTTAATAGGTTTTATTATGCAATGTAAAAAGGAAATAGGAAGACTTCTGTAACTGAATAAAGGACTGTTGAAGCATTTTTACTTTCAAATTCAACCTAGAAACATATGTATATAGCTCACTAAATGTAACATGACCATAAATTGGAATCTATTTGTACCATTCAAGCTATCATTTATGTTTTAATTCACTTTGTCCACTAACATGTTATCTGATACTTCCAGGTTGGATTAATTTTTGATAAATAATAAGAAAAATACTTGTGTATTTATATCTAGGGTTAGAATGAAAAAGCAAATGAATGAGGACCATTCCAACATATGGATAAATTCAGCTCTGCAAGAAACTCTTCCTTCGGTTCCTGTGATGGTAGGGAAAGAGCCTGAAAGAATGTAATGCTAGAAGAGTGACAAAACTAACAAGTACAAAGGAAGGACTTGTGTAGAAAAAAATTTAAAAAAATTCAGAATTTCATTTAATGGCCTGAGTTGTTGGGAAATAAAATATCCATTTTTTTTTTATGACACATGGCCCAGTAAAGACCTGGACTCAAGAGAAACAGGAACGTGCATTCATGGGCACCAGGAATTTGAGTAAATAACCATTGCCGGTCAGGGAGCAGCAATCTGTCAAGAGAACATGCTCTGAGTCAAGTTGCTTAAGAACTTATTTTTCAGAACCCTCTGGTAAGTTAGTAATATTTTAGATGGACTTTGACTTCAAAATTCTCCCAGGGAAATGAACTGCTTGACCGGAAACAAAAGATGAGTACCTGGTTTCTTAAGTCCAAGGAACTATAAATATTGTTTGTTACTCCAAGCATGGGTCTGACTGTTAAGCAAATAATTCATAAAAGGACTTTATGTTTTTGTCCTTGGACCAATGGAAAATTAACAAGACACAGTACTCTAGTGGAAAGGGCATGGAATTTTTATCTCATTCCCATACAAGCTGGTGTAATGACTTGGATATTTTGCAACTCCCTTTCCTTCTGTGTCCCTTAGTTTTCTTCACTACAAAATGAATTAATGGACACACAAGAATTTTGTAGTGCAAGCTAGGCATCAAACAAATCAAATGCTCAGTATATATAAACTCCTAGTTGGTCTTGGTGATAGAGGGATAAAGGACCTACCTGCTAGGCCTCTTGGCCTTCCCCCAGCTTTGAGCCATTTCTAAATAAAATACAGGTCTCTGTAGTTCTCACCTTCTAAGATTTTATTGTCCTGTTGAGAGTTGTCTCTTTTCTCCAGCATTCTCTTAAATGGTTGTGCTCTATAGACAACAGTTCAGGACCAAGCTTTCATTGATGCTGCCCTGTTAGGTCAGGTGATCCTGGGATTATCCTTCCTACCAGCACTGCAATTCAGGCTGCTTCAGGCTTCCTGATGCTGGATACTGGCTGGAAATTTTTTGGTGGAGACTTGAAATTTAGCCCGTTTTTAGATTCCTTTGGGGGAAAACAACACAAAAATTATTCAAGTTAATAATGAACCAGAAATACTTCAGGATGTCTCTGATACCTCACCACCCTCTGGAGGAATCCCTGCCCCTAGTATTAATAAGAGAGACAAAGTTATCTAAATTTAAAGCTAGACTGTATACTCCCTGAGGGAGGTAACATAAGTATCTTCCTTATCATTTTAAAAATTATTTATTTATTTTAAAAATCATTTTATTAAGGGATAATTCACATACAAAAGCTGTAAATATTTAATGTATGCAACTTAATGAATCTAGAGATAAGTATACATCCATGAAACCATCTCCATAATCTATGCCATAAAATAGCCATCACCTCCAAAAGTTTCCTCCCACTTTTTTTTTCCTCCTCCTATTTCTTCTTGCTGTTATTCCTGTTACTTTGTGATAGGTATACATAAGATCTACCTTCTTAGCAAATTTTAAAGAATACAACGCAGTATACTGTGGGAACTGTGCTGTATAGTATGTCTCTAGGACATACATCTTGCCGCCTAAAACTTTATACCCTTTGACAAATACATCCCAATTTCTCCTTCCTCTAATCTCCTGGCAACCACCATTCTACTCTATATTTTTATGAGTTTGACTATTTTATATTCCTCATATAAATGGTATCATATAGTGTTTGTCTTTCTGTATCTGGTATATTTTATTTAGCATAATGTCCTCCAGGTTCATCCATGTTGTTGCAAATGCAGGACAAAATAGAGTTTAAGTCAAAACTATCATAAGAGATAAATAAAGTCGGGGTGCCTGGGTGGCTCAGTCAGTTAAGCATCTGCCTTCAGCTCAGGTAATGATCCCAGGGTTATGGGACTGAGCCCCATGTCTGGAGCCCTGCATCCTTGAGCAGGGCTCCTGCTTCTCCTTCTTCCTCTGCCCCCCTCCCCCTGCCCATGCTCTCTCTCTGGCTCTGCATGCTCTCTTTCTCCCTCAAATAAATAAATAAAATCTTAAAAAAGAGAGAGGTAAAGAAGGTCATTACTTAATAATAAAAGGGTCAATTCACCAGGATGATATCACAATTATAAACACATCTGCACCCAACATATCAGAGCACTTAAGTATATAAAGCAAATAATTGACAAATCTGAAGGGAGAAATAGACAGTAGCATAATAATAGTAGGAGACTTCACTATCCCATTTTCAATAATGAATAGATCATCCAGACAGAAAATCGATAAAGAAAGAGCAGACCTGAACAATATAGACCAAACAAACCTAACAGACATCTACATTACATTCCACCCAACAGCAGTAGAATATGCATTTTTCTCAAGGGCACATGGAACATTCTTTAGGATAGATCCTATGCTACATCACAAAACAAGTTTCGATAAATTCAAGAAGACTGAAATAATTCCAAGTATCTCTTCCAACTACAATAAAATAAAACTAGAAATAATAACAAAAGAACTATGGTAAATTAAACAACACCCTGTTGAACAACCACTGGATCAAAGAAGAAATTGAGAGAGAAATTAGAAAATGTCTTGTGATAAATAGAAATAGAATGCAATTTACTAAACTTATGGGATACAGCAAAAGCAGTACTAGTAAAGAAGTTCCTAATGATAAATGCCTACATTAAAAAAGAAGGAGGGGCACCTGGGTGGCTCAGTCGGTTAAGTGTCCGACTCTTGGTTTTGGCTTGGGTCATGATCTCAGGGTGGTGAGACTGAGCCCCACATGGGGCTCTGCACTCAGCATGGAATCTGCTTGTCCCTCTCCCTCTGTTCCTGCCCCCTGTCTCTCTCTCTCTCCCTCATAAATAAATAAAATCTTAAAAAAATATAAAATAAAATAATAAAGACAGACAGAAAGATCTCTAATGCCTCAAGAAACTAGAAAAGGAAGAACAAACTAAGCCCAAAGTTATCAAAGAGGAGAAAATAGTAAAGATTAGAGCAGAAATTTAAAAAAATACAGAAAATAGAAAATAACAGAAAAACCTATGAAACTAAGAGTTGTTTTTTTTAAAAGTAAACAAAGTTGACAAACCCTTAGCTAGACTAACCATGCAAAAAAGAGAAAAGACTCAAATAAAATCAAAAAAGAGGAGATATTACAACTGATGCCACAGAAATTTAAAATATATATATATATATAAGGGGTGAATATGACTAATTATATGCCAAAAAATGGGAAAATCTAGAAGAAATGAATAAATTCCTAGAAATATCCAATGTTCCAGGACTGAAACAAGAAGTGAAAGCATGAACAGACCATTAGCAAATACAGACATGGAATCAGTAATCAAAAGTTTCCCCCCAAAATAAAGCTCAAAACCAGGTGGCTTCACAGGTGAATTCTAACAAACATTTAAAGAATTAATATCAATTCTCAAAATCTTCCAAAAAATTGAGTACAACAGAGAGTAAGAAGAAGAAGTAAAAGAAGAAATAACAGTGCTTGCAATAAGAGAGTACTCTGTGAGGCCCACATCACTTTGATACCAAAGCCAGACAAAGCACCACAAGAAAAGAAAACTATCTTTTCCCAGCACTTTAATTTAATCCCAGTATTATCTTGCTCTTTGTTTGAAGGGCTCACCTATTCTAAAGGCCATAGTATAGGTCTCCTGTGATGCAAACTCATTATTCTCTCTAGTTATAAGAAACTACAGTATGCAGTGTGTGCAAGTGGTGTTTGAAATGACTGAACATGGCCTCTATTCTCCTGATCTCCAACACAGATGATTGGACCAGGAATGATAAAGAGCTGTCCAGAGGTATCAAATGCAGAGCCCTGGGGAACCTGATTTGGAAAGTTGATTCACGCTAAGCAGATTCTCTCCTTCAGGAATGGAAACTCAGAGAGAACACACTTATGAGCTATGGGATTTCTCGCCCCACTCAGTCATTGGTATGTGTAGTGACAGAAAGTCTGCCATTAAAACGAGGTGAGAAGAAAAACAAGGGAGATTATTGAAAGGCAGGCAGAGATAGTTTTTTTTTCTTTTTACATTAGGAAAAACCCCACAAAAACATTTCCTATTTGGGAAGAGTTCACAGTGTGGTCTGGAAGAAAAAAATAACATAAAAAGGACACTGCAAGAATGAAGCTGGACCCTTACTTAACATCACACACAAAAATTAACTAAAAATCAAAGACCTAAATGTAAAGCTTAAAACTATAAAACTCTTAGACGAAAACATAAGGAAAAACTTCATAGCATTGGATTTGGCAATGATTTCATATACATGACAGCAAAGCATAGGCAACAACAAAAAACAGACAAATTAGACTTCATGAAAATTTTTAAAAAGAAGTACATTAAAAAACAATATTGGTAGAATAATAAGGCAACCCACAGAATAGGAGAACATATTTTTAAACCATATTTCTACAAGAAATTAATATCTGGAATATACAGAGAACTCTTAAAATTGAACAAAGGAAAACAAAAACCCAGTTCAAAAATTGGCAAAGGACTGGAATAGACATTTTCTCCAAAGAAGATATACAAATGCCCAATAAGCACATGAAGATATGTTCAACATCCCTAACCCTTAGGGAAATGCAAATCAAAACCACAAGGACATATTACCTCATACCCATTAAAAAACAGAAACAAGTGTTGGCAAATATGTGGAAAAATCAGAAACCTTGTGTATTGTTGGTAGGATTGTAAAAATGGTACAGCCATTATAGAAAACAGGATGGTGATTCCCTAACAATTTAAACATAAAATTACCATATGATCCAGCAATTCCACTTCTAGATATATATCCAGAATAACCGAAAGCAAGGTCTCCAAGAGATATATGCACATTCATGTTCATAATGGCATTATTCACAATAGCTAAAATGTGAAAGCTGCCCAAGTGTCCATTGATGGATGAATGGATAAACAAAATGTGGTATAAACATACAGTGGAATATTATTCAGCCTTAAAAAGAAAGTTCTACTATATGCTACAACATGAATGACACTTGAGAACATTATGTTAATTGAAATAAGCCAGTCAGAAAAGAACTAATACTATATTTTCCCACTTGTATAAGGTGCTTATAGTAGCCAAATTCATGGAAACCCAAATGTAGAATACTGGTTGATAGGGTCTGGTGGGGGAGGGAAAATGGGGAGTTAGTGTTTTATGGGGATAGTTTCAGTTTTACAAGATGAAAAGAGTTCTGGAGGTGTATGGTGGTGATAGATGCATAGTTGCACAACATTATTTTTATATATTCTTAGTGGGGGGAGGGGGAGAGGCAGAGGGGAAGAGAGCCTCTTAAGCAGGCTCCATGCCCATCGAGAAGCCCCACACTGGGCTTGATCCCACAACCCTGAGATCATGATCTGAGCCAAAATCAAGAGTCGGATGCTTAACCGACTGAGCCACCCAGGTGCCCCTACACAACATTATTGATGGATTTAATACCACTGAACTCTATACTTAAAAACGGTTAAGATGGTAAATTTTATGTTATGGTTATTATACCACAATAAAAAAGTTGGAAAGGGAATATTACATTGTAGTGTAACTAATACTAAGATTGAATGATTTGTGGTTTGGGAGTATGTAGATGGGACATTTTAATCAAAAGGGAGGAATAGGATGGTGTTGATTGCTGACCTTGGAAAATCCAGAGAGAAGAGCTGTTGGCCTACACTGCACTGCAGGCTAAATCTGCAAAGGTTTGCATTTGCTGTGTTTCTATGAAATGCTATATGACAATTATTATTGTCGACCTCAGGAGGATTGTCACTGAGAAGAATATGCTTTCTAATCCTTATCTCATTCACCAGAGAATAATGGGATCAGATCCCATGTGATCTGCCTTGAGGCCCTCAGCACAGACTTTCCTCAAACAAAAGGGACAGCTAGAAGAAACCTTAACAGTCACCTAGTCTAAGTGGAAAACTAAATAATTTAGCCAAAGTCACTGAGTTATCTGACAGCTGGATATGTGAAGCCAATTCTGTAGCCCTAGGTCTACATAGATCTCACAGATATGGCGCACACAGTTCATGGACAGGTGGTAAGATGTTACTTTTAGACAAAGGTTATTCTTGAAGATGATATTTGAGAGCAAATCTTGATGACATATGGGACTCTGCCATTGGCATATCTAGGAATTAGCAAATTAATGGGCCAAGTCTGATAAAAATAAAGTGTTGTCCTTGATGGGGTAATGTTAAATAAGTGTAGGAGTTAAGCAAGTGGTAAAGAAGTGGTAAAAAAAAAATAGGGGCTGTCTGAACAGTGACTTAGGACATCAATGGCACACATGGAATGACATAACCAATTTCTCTACTCACTAGGCCATAGGGAGCCTCCCAATCTATCACTGACTGATATGTTCTGCTCTCGGATTTCATCTACTTCTCAAACTGTTACTGACATCAAAGTAAGCCCCTAGCTTTTCATGAGACACCTCTGCAAAAACTATTCACTCTTACTCACATATGAGCAAATATTCTATTCTTCTGGAAGAGACAAGTCATTTAAAAATCTTAAATAGATTCTACTGTAAAAACCAGAATTGCTGCTTCAGGATATATTAGACTCTTTGATATTACTTGTGTAGAGCATGCATTTTTCATAAAATATCATAGAATGGAGCTGGTTTTCATCTATCCCTGGAATAACACAGAGCATATGAGTATGATACATATATTAATATATGAGCGTATGATACACTGTAATATGCTTGATCAAAATTCAGCCATTCTTTCAAAACCTGATCAAAGCAAATGGGAAATAGTGACAATTTAGAGAAAAAGAATAAAAGAGAAAAAATTACCGAGGACATTGTTTCTGGATGATTCTATCAGTTACTAAATTAAAAAAAAAGTGATATTATTTCTCTTATATCTGCTTCATCTTTTCTTTATTCTCCATATGATTCCAACAGACTCTATATCCTGTTACTACTATACTCAGAGATAGAGTGTATTTGAGTAATCCAGGTTTGAGAAATAAAGAAATATATTGGTAAATCATACAAGAGATGAATGGACAGAGCACCTACATAGGATGAATGGAAGGGGTTTGGTAGGAGTGGGGAGAACAAGAACGGAAAGGGGAAGGAGGGAGAGACAAAAGAGAGACAGAAAGAAAGGGAGAGAAGGAGAGGGTGAGAAAAGAGAATATGCAATTGGTAAAATTTATCTTTTACCACCCAGTCCCCAGTGTAAGTCTCTGAAGAATCTTCATTACCAAAAACTGAGATATCCAGAGAGGGTTGAAAATGTTCTTCTCCAGGGACACTCACATTATTTTAAGTTATTTACTTTGGGACCACTTTCATTTTTTTAAAAGATTTTATTTATTTATTTGAGAGAGAGAGAGAGAGAGAGCACAAGAGGGGGTAGAGTCAGAGGGAGAAGAAGACTCCCCGCTGAGCAGGGAGCCCGATACGGGACTCGATCCCGGGTCTCCGGGATCATGTCCTGAGCCGAAAGCAGTTGCTTAACCAACTGAGCCACCCAGGTGCCCGGGACCACTTTTAATTTAAATAGTAGCTGTTTGAATTTATAAGCTGAACAAAGATTCAAATTCAAGTGAGGGATACTAATGTATAACGATGACTTTACAGTCATTTTGTACCTGAAAAAAAGAAAGAAAAAAACCCATTCATTATTTCTGTGACTTCAAGAGAGAAAGCACTGCTATAAGCCTTTGAGAAGTTCCAAAAAATACACTAAACGTATATTTGCGTTTCATGTTTATGCAATACTTTTTGCAGACGTAGTAAAATATTTTGCGATACAATATCTGAGCACTTGTGTTGAATGTCAATCTAAAATTCCTCTTGTTGAAACAGAGGTATATTCCCCATCATTTTAGCTTCAACTCCATGATTTTTAATAGTCATGAATTCATTTTTTCAACAAATATGTATTTGCCTATTATTTCTCTGCCATTTACCATGTATTTTTCTAAGTGCTGGCATAGAGTAGATTTTAGTACAGACACTGTCCTTACTCTCATGGAGTTTACAGTGTTAGAAGATGCAGGTCATCTAAGCCCCCACTATATACAATACATCCCACATGGAATAAGAACTAAAAATGAATCTTAAAATCATATGCTATAGTTTAATAGTCATTTCTTTGAACCTCCCATTAGAAAGAAAAAGAGAATTGGTTTTAGATTATCCTTTGCAATTGGTTATCATGTTTCTGCTTAAATATACTAATAATAAGTAGCTCACTAATTTGTAGTTGACATACTGTTTTTTATTCAGTTCTATTTAGAAGATATTTACTATATATTTATGGTAGGCTGTTGGTTGCCCCGATATCCATTCTCCTCTGATTTTATAGGAATAGAGACTTAACTAACATATGGCCATAGAGCTGAATCCTATATATCTTAGTCTCTGTTTTAGCAAGGTATGTCCACGTGACTAAGTTCTAGGCAAATAAATGAAGAATATATGATACATGCTATATCCATGTCTTGCCATTAAAACAGTTAGATGTGCACTGGGCTGTACCCTTTACTCCTTGCTATTGGCTAGAGATATCAAGAACCGAAGGAGTTATTTTGACTCTGGAATTCAAGCCTCGTATTCAAAATGGCAGGACTATCCCTTCAGTCTTGGAGCCTTTACTATAGCTGACAGAGAAATAAACTTCTTTCTTGTTCAATCTACTATGTTTTATGATGTCTCTGTTACAGCAATTTAGAGTATACCCCAACAAATACAACAATCTCTTTGTAATAGTATAGGGAGACTGAGTTCCCTTCATTGGCTAGCCTTTTAAATATTTTACAACAGTTATAAAATCCCCTCTTTATTTAAACATTTAACAAGTATTCATTGAGTGCCCACTACTCTAGGGAATCATGTTAGGAACTGAGAAGAGAGGTGGGATGGAGGGAGGGGGAAGAAGAGGGAGGTTTAGGTAATAAGAGCCTCTGATTGTAGCTCTGAGAAAGTCTCAGCCAGGTCAAATAGAGCCCCAGAGCAAAGATGGCCCATTAGAGGAGTCCTATGTTGGATAGGAATGACCAGGTTCTAGTACTGCTGACATGCTCACTCATTTGCTGGGAGCTTGACTTAAATGGGAACAGCCTGACCTCATTGTGAATGTTGTGGTGGATTTCAAAGCTGTCAGCTAACTAGTTCTTCATAGCAGTTTTTTTTTTTCCCCACAGAAGGAGATCTGAAGAGCTTCCACATGTGGAAATATGTTAAAAATGTAGGATATTCTCTGACACTCAAAAAGTTTGAATATTAGTTTCCCTAAGATTTTTATTTTATTATAATCAAATAGTAAATATTAATTAACTACTATAAGAAGAGAGCTATGGAAGGATGAGACATAGTCTCTTGCCTTAAGCTTATATTTTAGACAGTAAAAAACTGTCATATAAACATAATTTTCAAGTTACAAGATTTGTATCTACTTACTGGCAGAAATACCCTATTTTGGGAATGATAATGAAAGAAAGATTCATAAGTTAAAAGGAGGTTAAGAAATGATAAGAATACAGTGAGCTTAAGTATGGAAATCAAAATTGCAAGAAAATTTGTGGAACAATGAATAGACCAGAACTTACAGCAACAGTGGAATGGTTCTTTCCCCACTATAGACACAGATAAATGATGGATGAATTATGACCACAGTGATTGTAAATATAGCCAAGAAATAAGAAAAGTCAAAGACAGGAACAAAGAGGGAACTCAAATACAATGTAATGAGCTTTAATTGAAGCTTTGGCAGTCTAGTGGTGCATAAGATTTAGATATAGGTTGAAGGGACTGGTGGCTGGGGTGTTGTGACAAAGTCCTTAAGGTTTTAGGAGATAGAGTTGTAACTAAGCACTTCATGAAGCTAGAATCCACTTGACTCTGAAAATCAAGCTAGAAAATACCTCTCACTAGCCCAGAGAAGTAGTAGTAATACTTGCTACCTGCCTTTGGATTTGCACAAAAAATAAAGATGAATGAATAATTTTACAAAATGATTTCATTTGAATTAAAAACCCCCAGCCTGAGGGGGGGCTACAATTATGATACCTTCATGATATTGACATCAGCATGGGAATCCCAAGCTAACAGTCAACATACCATCAAATCTGAAGCAATGTCATATGTAAAGTCATATCAGGAATCAGCCAAAATTATTCTGAGGAGATACATTAATACCCTAGAGCCCATAGAACTCCCAAAGAAAAATGTGAATCCCTATTGAAATTAAACTTATAGTTAAATTATACACCACGTAAGAAAAACATATACCAGGAAGGAGAATGGACAGATAAAATAAATAAGAAATTTTAAACCCAAAGATCTAGAAATAGTAGAATATCTGAAAGAGAATTTTAAAAGCTTAAGTTTGTTAGCTCTAAAAGGGATAGAAATTATAATAAAAGAATGAGAGACTGGGGCACCTGGGTGGCTCAGTTAGTTAAGCATCTGCCTTCGGCTTAGGTCATGATCCTAGGGTTCAGGGATCGAGCCGCACGTCAGGCTCCCTGCTCAGCAGGGAGTCTGCTTCTCCCTCTCCTCCCCACTCATGCTCTCTGTCACTATTTCTGTCTCTCTCTCTCTCCCTCTCAAATTAATAAATAAAATCTTTAAAAAAAAATAAAAGAATGAGAGATGTAAAAGAAGGTCATATATGAAAAAAAACAACCAAAAAAGGCATCAAGAAATTAAAAGTAGTCATTGTAGTTTTAAAATAAATGGATTATTAAAAAACAAAATAAAATAAAATAAATGGATGATTCAAAGATCAGAGTAGACATAGCTGAAGACATTTGTGAGCTTGGAGACAGATATAAGCAAAATACTGTGGAAAACATAAAAATGTGGTTAAGAAACAGGCAGGATGAACTCAGAAGGCCAGGTGTCTAGTTACAAAAGAGTTCTGATGGGGTAAATATAAAATAGATAATATTCGAAGGGGTGAAATTTTCCCGGTACTGAATCCAGCAAAAATATTTTCTTTTATTCAACATGAAAATGTAGTTTTTATGGAAGTACATTCAAATATTAGAAAACTATATAATGTAATTCACTACATTAACAGGTTAAATGGGATATATTTAATCATATAAACAGATACAGAAAGATCATTTGATAAAATAAATAATCAATTCATGAGAATCAGACTCAGTGCACTAGAATAAAAGAGAACTTTTTACCCTGGTAGAGTACATCTATCAATATCAACCTTAATTATGAAACATTAGAAGTCATCTGATCAAATGAATACAAAAATAAGCCAAAGATGATTCCTATCACTACATTTATTTAACATTGTGCTGAAAGTCTCAGATAATACAATGAGAGAAAAAAGTAAAGGAAGTAAAAGGCTGAAGAATTTAAAAGGAAAAATATAAACTTATTATTAATAAAGCACTACCTAGATAGCAAATTCAAAAGAATATATGTAAAGTACAGAGGTAATAAGAGTTCAGTAAGCTTGCTGGGTAAAGATCAGCCTACACAGATCAATATTGTTCTAATATATCAGCACAATCAATTTAAAAATGGACTTTAAGAAATCCCCTTCCCAATAAGAACACAAATGCATAAAGCATAAATCTAACCGAAATATTCCAGATGTTTATGAAAAAGACCCAAAATATTATGTTCAAGGATGGAAAGATTCTATATCATAAAGATGATGTTTCTTTCCAGATTTATAAATGTGATGCAATACCAATTACTATTAGTTATACTTTTCTGGAACTTGGCAAACTGATTAAAATGTATGTGAAAGATTGGCCCATAAAAATATAAGGTTTATCATGAGTTACCTGACATATGATTTATCATAAAGCTAGGTATTTAAAATAGTCTGATGTTGCTCTAGGGATAGATAAGTAGACTAGTTGAGCAGAAATGTAGGCTCAGGAACAGACTCAAACATATAAGGTATCTTGAAATATTACCACATTAGACATAAATCTTGTTTGCCTTCACAGAATTCCTTGACCTCTCTCTCTTTTCTCTCTTGATTGGCTGATGGGCACCCTCTCCCCACCAGCTGGTCGCTTTTGAACTGGAGTAATACACCCTACTGTGCTGCATGGAATATAGCTTTCTGAGAAATGGCTGAGATTTGGAGATGTAGCCAAGCAATGCAAGAGGAGCTAGCTCCCTGTGCCATGCACTTCGACTAATAGAACCACAGGGGAGGGAAGCAGACAAGCAGATACCTTTCGTCCTGTCTTCCTTCCGGTGGACAACTCAAAGGTAATCCACATGGAAGTCTTGCCAGAGGGGCCTGGAGGGAGGTGTGTGTCTGAGCGGTGGGTTCCCTTGGAAGCAGCATAGCTGGAACAGCAACGCAGGGTATGGTCTCATTTCACATCTTACCCTACCTCACTTTTCTTTTTTCCTGACCCTCATTACCTTCGCTTGCATTTTACAAATGCAGTGTTAGCCCTTAATCCCGGCACAGAATTTGCTTCCTGGTAAAACTTGGCTAAGAAGTTGCAGGTGTATTACAATAAAGCATTTTAAGAATCAAACAATTCAATAAATGTTTCAGAGGAAAGTGGATTCTTATTTCACACCAAACAAAGAAACAAAAAGTTCTTAGTAGTTTAGAGACATAATTATGAAAAGCAAACATTTAAATCTTGGAAAATAAAACAGAGGAAATTATCTTTTATTAAATCAGATTAAGGAATATTTCCTGAGTGAGCCATAAAAGGCAAAGCTTAGGGGTGCCCCGGGTGGCTCAGTTGGTTAAGCGGCTGCCTTCAGTTCAGGTCATGACCCCAGGGTCCTGGGATCGAGTTCTGCATCAGGCTCTCTGCTCAGTGGGGAGGCTGCTTCTCCCTCTCCCTCTGCTGCTCCCCCTGCTTGTGTGCTCACTCGCTCTCTCTGTCAAATAAATAAACAAATAAATAAATAAACAAATAAATAAATAAAATCTTAAAAAAAAGGCGAAGCTTAAAGAAAAATACAGACACATTTGAATCCATTAAAATTAAAAATGCAAACATAGGTATAATATTTAGTTTTTAAAAAGATTAGACAAATAATTGTTATTACATAGGATATATAGAGAAGTTCTTTAAATCAAATGCAGCAAACAAGTGTCCATCTATTGTGTTAGCATTGGAAATATTGAGAAGAGGCCAGATTCTGCATATATTCTGAAGGCAGTGTTGAAAGGATGTCCTAAAGGACTGGATGTGGTATAAAATAAAGGAAGATATTAAAGATGGTTGTGAGATTTTTGGCCTGAGTAAATGAAAATATGGTTGCCATTAATTGATTCTGAAGCCTCCCAGTGGAGCAAATGTATGGGAGATCAACATTACAGGTTTGGACATGTCGAATTATAGATGTCCATTAAATACCTAAGAGGAGAAGAAGTCAAGTAGACACTGGGGTATTTGAGTTGGAACTACAGTGAAGTCTGAGCTGTACCTATCCATCTGATGTTAAATGACTGGTATTTAAAAGCATGTGATGAGATGAGCTCACCAAAGGTGGGAATGTTTGCAGAGTAGAGAAGAGGGACAAGTGTAGGGACTGAGCATTATGATACTGCAACACTATGAGGTTGGAAATAAGCAGAAAAATATCAAAGGCAACTAAGAAGGCATGAACAGTTTGGGTAGGAGGAAAGTAAGAGTATAGCATCCTGGAAGCTAAGCTACAAAAAGTGTATCTGGGAGGAAATGATTAGGTGTGTCCAGTGCTGTTGATTTATTAAGAAAAAGTGAGGAGTGAAAAATGACCCCTGTATTTAGCAGAGTAGAAATCACTGATGATCTTGATAAGAACACTTGTAGTATTGTGACTGGTGTGAAAGTATAACTGGAGTGGATTGAAAAGAGAATCAGAGAAGACAAAACAGAAAAAATGGACAACTCTTTCAGGAATTTTGGTAGCAAGCAAATGGAGGAAGTAGATGAGGTTAAAAGTAGACTCAAGAGAAGTGTGTTTTAATGTGAGGAAATAATGCCATGGTTACATTACATATATGTACACATATGGAAAGAGGGGAAGAGAGAAAAATTTTTATGTGGTTTATTTTTTACGTGGTGAGAGGCACAGATGAATAATTTAAAAATATATGGATATCCAATTTTTCCAGTATTATTTGTTGAAAACATTATACTTTCTCCACTACATTGTGTATCCCCTTGTAAAAAATAAATTGAATCCATGTGTACGTATATTTCTGTTTCATTGATCTATTGATCAATCTTTACATCAAGAGTACATAATAACTCTTGACGTTTAGATGGTATCTTCTTTCTACACGTAATTTGGGCCATTTTAGGTCCTTTGCATTTCCATATGAATATTAGATTAAGCTTGTCAATTTGGACTTTGTTTTAAAGATTTTATTTATTTATTTGACAGAGAGAGAGAGAGAGCACAAGCAGGGGGAGTGGCAGGCAGAGGCAGAGGGAGAAGCAGGCTCCCCGCAGAGCAGGGGGAGCTCAATGTGGGACTCGATCCCAGGACCCCGGGATCATGACCTGAGCCTAAGGCAGTCACTCAACCAACTGAGCCACCCAGGCACCCTCAATTTGGATTTTTACTGGGATTGTACTGAATGAATAGATCAATTTGGGAAATTGATATCTAAATAATATTGAGTCTTTTCAATCCATAGACATGATATATTGCTCAGTTTATTTATAACTTCTTTGATTTCCTTCAGCAATGTTTTGTAAATTTGTGTGTAGGTCTTGCATATCTTTGAACAATTTTTTCTCAAAGCACTTCATATTTTTGGTGTTATCATAAGTGGGTTTTTTATGCAATATAAATTTTATTTTAAAAATGAAATCCTACCACTTAAAAATTAAGCCATAGATTCTTTTTTCATACAAAGAGAGGAACATCTCCATTTAAAATAGACCTCAAGTGCATTAATCATTTTTTTAAAAATGTGGTAAGAATACTTAACATGAGATCTACCTTATAAGTGATAATGTTTTTCAATTCAATTTCCAATTGTTCATTATTGTTATACAGAAATACAGTTGGGCTTTGTATACTGATCTTGAATCCTGCAATCTTTCTAAGCCCACTAGTTAGTTCTGGTACTATTTTTCTAGATTACATAGAATATTACACATAGACAATCATGTGTCTCAGAAAAAAAAAACACATTTTTTTGTTCCTTACCAATCTGAATGCCTTTTGTTTCTTCTTTTTGCCTTATTAGACATGCTAGAAACTTACTATAAGTGAACAGAAATAGTAAGAGTAGGCATCTTTTCCTTATTTCTCATTCTAGTAGGAAAACGTTCAGGTTTTGGCCATTAAGTATGTTGTTAGCTATAAGTTTCTTGCAGATGCCTTTTTAAATTAAGAAAGTTCCTATCTATTCCTAGTTTGCTGAAGGATTTTATTAGAAATTAGTGTTGGATTTTATCAAATGCCCCTTTGAGATGTGCATGTGTATACAAAGTTTTTTAATCTCTTAATATTATTAATTACCTTGATTTTTTAAATATGTTAAACAAATCTTGTACTGAGATAAATCACACATTCATAATATATTATTTTTATATATTCTTGGTTTCCATTTGCTAAAATTTTGTTAGGAATTTTGCTATCTATTTGCACAAGGGATACTGGCCTGTAGTTTTCTTTTAATGTCTTGGTCTCATTTTGGTCTCAGAGAAACACGGACCTCATAGAATGAATGGATAAGGATTCCTTCTTCAATTTTCTGGAATAGTTTGTGTAGCACCGATACCATTTCTTCCTTATAAGTTTGTTAGAATTTACCATTGTTGCCCTCTGGGACTGGAGCTTTAGCTGTGGGAAGGTTTTTAAAAACACATTCCATTTCTTTAATAGAAGAAGGGTTAATCAGGTTAGCTATTTTTCCTTCAATAAGTAGTTCATATCTTTCAAGGAATTTGTTCATTTCATCTAATTTGTGGAATTTATTGGCAAAATAATTAATAATAAATGTTCATAATATTCCTTATTATCCTTTTAATCTTTGTAGAAGCTTTTGTCATGTCTAGTTCCTGATATTAATCATTTGTATTTTCACCTTTATTGTCTTGATTAGTCTGGCAAGATGTTCATCAGTTTGATTTTTTCAGTTTTTGTTTATCTTTTCTATTGTTATCTGTTTTCCATTTCATTTATTTCTCCCCTGATCTTCATCACTTCCATTATTCTGGTCATTTCAGGGTTCATTGTTTTTTTCTTTCTATTTTTTAAGGTAAAAATGGAGATAAGTGATTTGAGAACTTTCTCTTTTTCTAATACAGATTATTTAAAGTCACAAATTTCCCTCCAAGCTCTTCTATAGCTGCATCTCACAAATTTTATGTTTTGTTCTCATTTTCATTCAGTTTGAAATAATTTATAATTTTCTTTTGAATTTTATCTTTGATCTAGGAGTTATTTAGAAGTGTGTTATTTAGTTATAGTGTTATTTGAGGAACTTTCCAAATATCTTTTTGTAAGTTATTTCTAATTTTTTTGCACTATGGTCAGAAAACATACATTTTATGACTTGAGTCCTCTTAAATTCGAGATTTGTTTACGGTCCAAACAATGGTTGATCATTATAAATTTTCCTTGTGCCCTTGAAGAAAATGTGTATTCTGATATGATTAGTTGGGGTCTTCTATGAATGTCATTGATAAGTTCATTGAAAGCGCTGTTCAAGTCTCCTACATCCTTACTGATTTACTGTCCGCTTGTTTTATAAATTACTGAAAGAGGGATGCAGATTTATTTCTTCTTGGTGTTCTACATTTTTTTTTCTGCATGAGATTTGCTTTATTATCAAGTTCATGAAACTTTAGGATTATTACTTACTGTTGGTAAAGTGATACTTCTTTTATTATCAAATGATCTTTTTTCCTGTTAATATTCTTTGCTCGGAAAACTGGTACTAATGTAGTCACTTCCACTTTCTTTTGAACACTGTTAGCTTAGTATATTTTTTTCTATTCTTTACTTTTAACCTTTTTGTATCTTTATATTTAAGTGATTTTCTTATAGGAAGAATATAGTTGGGTCTGGGTTTTTTTTTTTTTTTAATCAATCTCTCAATGTCTAACTCTCTCTGGCATATTTAGATAATTTTCATTTAATGTGGTTGTTGATCTGAGGTCAACTTTCATCTTGCTCTTTGATTTATTTCTATTTGTCCCATCTGTCCTTTGTTGCTTTCATTCCTTTTGTGCTTTCTTTTATACCATTTGAGTATTTGTGATTCCCTCAATAAAGAAGAGGTGTAAATAAACTTCTGTTGTTTTATTAGCTACAACTCTTTCTTTTGTGTCATATTAGTAGTTCTTACTGGGTATATAGTATGCATCTTTAGCTTATGAAAGTCTATCTAAAATGGTATTATATTACCTCATATATGTCCTATATAGAGCCACTTCAACCCCATATTTTTATTTTCCCCTAGTTAACCTTTGTGTTACCATTGTACTGCATTTTACTTTAAAACCTCATAGCATATTGTTATTTCTACTTGAAACCATAAATTTTACCTTTAAAATCTTCACTTAATAAGAAAGACAACTTTACGTGTTTATCTTTGAGGTTACTATTTCTAGTTCTTTACATTCCTTTATACAATTTTATGTTTCCCTTTGGTATCATTTTTTTCCTTTAATTTTTCTTATAATGCAGTTTAGCTGGTAATTAAATCTTTCAGTTTCTTCTATGTCTGAGGAAGCTTACATTTCAGCCTCATTTCTGAAAAAACTTTGCTGGATATAGAATTCTTTTTTTTTTCTAAGATTTTATTTATTTATTTGACAGAGAGAGACACAGTGAGAGAGGGAACACAAGCAGGGGGAGCAGCAGAGGGAGAGGGAGAAGTGGGCTTCCCACAGAGTGGGGAGCCCGATGCAGGGCTCGATCCCAGGACCCTGGGATCATGACCTGAGCCTAAGGCAGATGCTTAATGACTGAGCCACCCAGGTGCCCGTGGATATAGAATTCTAGACTGATTGTTTCTCGTAGTAATTTACTGATGATCTACTATTTTCCTATGTGCATTGTTCCCAAGGAGAAATCTGCTATCATCATTTTCTTCATTCTCTTTTATACAATGTATCCATATTCTCTTGCTGCTTTTAAGGTATTTGTTTTTTTGTTTGTTTGCTTGTTTGTTTTTACCACTGGCTGCAAGTAATTTTATTTTGGTGTGTCCTGTGGCAGTTTTCTTCAGGTTTGAAGAGCTTGAAGTTTGCTGAGCTTCTAGATCAGTGATTTTACGTTTTTCTTTTTTTAGTCCAGTCTATTTATCTAAAGTAACTTTATTATTTCAAATATAGAATCAGAATTAAGATATAGTGAAACTATTTTAACATTTTCTTCCTTTAGGTCCTCAGTCCCTTTAAAGATGCTTGGCATCTTTTATACAAAATGATTCCCCTGAATAATACTTAGCCTTAAGTGTCACCATTTCTATCTCTCCTCTTGTCAAAATTTAGAATATTGTGAAGGTATATTTCACAGGACAGATATAATGAAATATCTTGCTACTAATACTATTTCATGCAAACTTCTGTTGTTAGGTGAAAATAAATTGTATATTTTATGCCTGTTAGCAACATCTGAAAGTGAGCATGGAACTCCTAGATATAGAATGATTTAACCTATCTGAATGGGATAATCCTAAAAATAGGATTATCAGGCAGAAAACATAACTGGTATATAAAATATATCCATGGGCAGAAAAGCTTCTATAATATAAGTGAATACTAGGTCCATGTGTAAGACTTGCCCTATACAACATAAGTGAACTATCTGAAAGTCTTCATTTATTATGACATACTTCTAAAGGCCAGAAAGTGAAAACCCTTTGGATACTACCAGTTTATGTCTTTGATTTTTTGTGAATGGATGTTGGGGTGGGACAGGGAATAAAAATGCCTGGCAATAGTTTGTAGAAAAGGGTTCAATAAACTTCCATCCTTACCTTTAATGAAATTGCCTCAAGGGGCTCAATAATAGTCTTCTTTAGTTTCCAGTCCCTGAAAAAGTGCTCATTTTATACCCCTTATGTTTTTTTTATTCTTCTCCTTTATGACCTTATTAGTAATGAGGCATAATTGAACACATCCTCTTTTAAAATGATAAGCATTTCCAAGTATATTACATTACCTCTAGGATTGATGGAGCAAAAGTATTCAGTGGAATGCACTGTATTTCCAGGTGAACGAAAACTAAGGCTCCATATTTTCTCCTACTGAAAATGAACATGCTGTCATTGCTCACTCATAATATAAAAATATCAAACCAAATTCTCAGATGATAATTCTATGCTTTTTTTCCCCTTAAGCTTGTAGTAATAAGTCTATAAAATGTACCCTTTGGCTCACATATGTACTTAGAGGCTAAGTTATATCATAATCACATTATAATAAAGCCTTATAAGCAGCTCTCATGGGAAGTTCAACTGAACTCTTAGATCAGAGCTCTAACATTACTGAATAATGGTCTCATGTATTTAGATGATTAAGTCAGTATTCAGGTACCAAATCTATAGGAAATAACATGTTAAGTGTGCCTTTCCCATACCTTTGTCTCATGGAATTCTTTGGTAAGTTTCTTTTAAACTCAGTTATTTCTTACTCCAAATGATCAATGGCCTGTTATATGATGGTACCAAATATAATTCAAGATACCAGAGAGTTTAGATGTTTTCCATGTCTTGGTCACTCAATCCATCCTACAATTGTCCAGTTTGGCTTCACTTAAATATACACTTAATCTCAAGAGAGGGGATTTCACCGGATTCGGTAGAGTGTACTTATAATATAGCACAGTGTTCTGGCTGGACTGAGTATGATTCTAGTTATTATCTTATTATTCTTATTACCACTTACTCAGTAATAACTAGGTATCTAATATGGTGATATGTACTTTATAGTAATACCTCATTTAATTCTCTAAAGAATATGAGTTAGATATTATTGTCCCACACAAATACAAGAAAATTGAAGTGTTTAAAAATTAACTTCTTTAGGCATATTAGATATAAATCATGTTCCTTAAAAATATAGTATATTGCTTCTGGCCAACCTGCTTCCATAAATCCACTTTGCAATAATATACAACATATAATCAGGAAGAGGAAATTTCAGTATATTTTGGTAGTTTCTATCAACTTCTGGAGTTATGCATTCAAAGGGACATGCTGTCCTCTGAATCTGGGTTAAGTCTCCAAAAAACATTTTTTTAAAATTTTTTATTTATTTCTTTTTTAAATTTTATTTTATTATGTTATGTTGGTCACCATATAATACGTCATTAGTTTTTGATGTAGTGTTCCATGATTCATTGTTTTTGATAAGTCTCCAAAAAATTTATAGAGTGAGGCTATGAAATTTTTCTAAGACTCAGAAGCAGAATATTGGGCCCACATATCTATACAATTATAATGACTCATTATTTAGTAAAGTGAAAAACTTTAGAGGATATTTTGTAATTGATTAAGACATGATTTGTTTTGAGCTAACTTGGTTCCCAAACATGTGCAAACTAATCTGGCTGCTTGCAAATAAATTTAATGTCAAATGATGGACTAAACAGGTATGGGGGAGATAAATAGAAAAAGAAAATTGTAAAATGCTAAGTATAAGTAAAATGAATATATTATGCCAAATCTTCTTTACAGTATTGGAAGATAACTAAAAATATATTGGGACAGAATGTACAATAGTGACTTTATATAGATTTCATAATATAGAGTCAAGTTTGTCACTATATCCACCTGCTTGTTTCATAAGATTGATCACACACACACACACACAACAATTCTCTGGGAAAGTAAACTTCACCTAATGGTTATAAAAATAATAAGTGTGGAAAAATTTTTTTTTGCATATATGTAATTGGAATTAAATCTTTTGAGAGAAGGTGTGGGGGGAGAAAAAAATGTTAGCTGATGGGGAAGAAAGTGGAAAGACATTTCAATTTGAGTATAATCATTGCCAAAAAAAAAAAAGGATAAGAAAGAAAAGAAAATAGCCGTCATCCAGGACAGTATGCATAAATCTTCCAAGTTGCAGAGAATGAAGAATAGTTGCTTCTGGATCAATGCACAGTCATTTAGTGGGCCTATCAAGCTGACAGTGAGAGTACCAAACCTGATACACATGAATGCCCAAGAAGAGTGTCTGGATGTCAGCCTCGTGTATGTCAATGAAAAAAGAGTACAGGAGTATCAAAGCACACTAACACACCACTGGTAAGCTTATTTCTGTTACAAATACAAAACCAAAGGTTAACTACAATCTACTCTTTGAAATGTATGCTATAGCACCGGTGGCCTTTAAGGCACTGATCCACACCTACTGGTATGGCAGGAAAATAATAGAGTCTGAGACATGAGTGAGAACTTGCATTGCATCTGTAAAATGTAAAACTCATTTGAATGATCACAATGACCTAACTTTTGGATTAGTTTTGTGTATCCAGTCTCTATCACCACTAATGAATTTGTTATGATGGCCATTTGATATGTAAATGACCTAAACTTTATCATGTGGCAGTTAGTCATCTTTTTAAAGTCCTACAAAGGGTTGTGCTGTCCATAGTGCTGATTTTTACAGGTATAAATCAAATGCTTTAGTTCAGTGGTTTCAGCAAAACATGGGATACTGACTTTACAAAATCCTTTCATTTACACAAAGAAAATGATCCTTTTGTGTCTTAGTTTAAAATATATATATATACTGATAATTAATATAACAATAAAAAATTAAAAACATATATATATGTACTGATAAAAGCCAGCACTGTTAGGAAACTAGTTTGTATGTTGTGGCTGTGGAATGAATGGGGTTTTCATTTTCATAGCATTCTTAGGTATTTGATAACTAATGTATTCTACTTTAAATCACAGACCAGGGGCGCCTGGGTGGCTCAGTTGTTAAGCATCTGCCTTTGGCTCAGGTCATGATCCCGGGGTCCTGGGATCGAGCCCCGCATCGGGCTCCCTGCTCAGTGGGAAGCCTGCTTCTCCCTCTGCCGCTCCCCCTGCTTATGTTCCCTCTCTCGCTGTGTCTCTCTCTGTCAAGTAAATAAATAAAATCTTTAAAAAAAAATCACAGACCAAACATAGCATTCCATTTATCCTATAGCATTTAAATATATATCTATGTATTCCAAAGATTACACTGTTTCCTCTGAACCACAGCAAGTACCCATATAAAAAATATCTGCTGTAACATGGTCTACCTGCAAGAGAAAGATCATTATCCTTTTTCCTTAATACTAGAATGGTGAAAGGTTAATTGTTTTTTTAGAGGGGCTTATAATTACTAATATGAAACATATTACTTAGCTATCTGGACTTTTTATCGACAAATATTCCAACAGTTTGTCAATGCTCTTGGCAATGTTATGAATACACTGTTAGTGCCTGAGAAAAATGTGACATAAATCCTTAGGCTATAAGGGTCTGGGAAATGTATATGGTTCTTCCTATGTTAAAGCCACATTTATTCTTGCATAGCAGTTGACCTATCTGAGAATCATTACTAAAATACTGAATTACCTCATACACACTAGTGATCTGAGTGGAAATAACTTGCTCTTCAGCAGATGGTATAACCTTTACTTCCCACCCACTATATAAACCAACTGATTGCTCTTTGCTTGTCTCTGTAGTTGACAAATATATAAGATATGGTAGAATCCATAAAAACAGTCATACCTTTATGCTAATAATCCCAATTCTGAAAATTTTAAAAACATAAATCAGCTTGATCAAAACCTCTTTGGTATAAAGATACATATATATATATACACACACACATATATTTATATATATATGTTTGGTCTGTGATTTAAAGTAGAATACATATATATATAGTGATTATATAAAGTGAATATTATGTATGTATGTGTGTATATATGCTATATATGCATGGATATATATAATCTAATAATGTCTAATAATGAGGGAATTTATGTAATCAGTGAAGATATACAAACCAAGTAATTATTAGGTATCCATTAAAATTATTCTTATGAAAATCATAGAAATTTGAGGTATGCTTATGCCAGTTTAAGTAAAAACAGCAGAATGTGAGCTGTTATGCGTAATACCTATGCACATATTTTTCTTTAAAATTCTTGATCTCTGAATTCAGGCCACTTGGATGTGAATCCTGGGTTGTAAATTTACTCCCTATGGGATCTTGGACAAATTACCTATCCTCCTTGTACTCCACATTCTTCAACTATTAAAGGGAAACTAGTATTAAATAATATAATATGTTGTTATGAGGGTTAAATAAGATGATCCCTATAAAGCACTCTGTGCAATAACTCTAATAAAGCCAACATATAATAAACATTTACTTACTACCTTTTCAATAATGAGGAATGTTTATAGTAGAAGATATACTCTCCCATACCTTGCTGAGATAGTATGAGAGGAAATAAAAAGGAGTGACAAAGTCTGAATTCTATACAGAGAAGGTGTCAAGTACATGAATATTACGATCCTCATAGCTGGACTCAATGCTTTTACTCAGGAACCTTGTTTCATAGGGCTCTATTGCTTGAAGGAAACACGATTGAGTAATTGAATACTACAGTAAATCTAAGCAAAAGAAATAACTAACTCCTATCATTAAGATGAGAATACGACCCCCATATACTCTGTTTACTTGTATAATGCTAGCAGCCAACAACAAAATTTATGTAGAAAGAACCATTAGTTTTATCTCAAACATAAAAGTTTGAAGGTAATAAACTCAGAATTGTCTACCCTGACTATTGCTCAGTGTCCACTATAAACAAGAGTGACATCTCTCATCTCGAGGAAGTACATGGTTTTAAAGGTTAGTTAAGCATGACAAAGAGAAAATGTCTTAGTTTGGGAGGCTTTCAAGAGATGCCAATAAATTTCCACATCTGCTCTATTATCTCAATTGCAACCAAAAAACATTCTCCCATTAGTCAATTAACTTTAAGAACAAACCAAATTAGTTTAAAATGCAATTTAAATTCAAGCCTATAAATGGTAATTAAAACTGCATGCTATTGGTATAAATTTTTCAAAATATTTAAGGAGAGTGAATTTCAAAAAGATGCACATTTTATGGGAGACTAAGAGAGGCAAATTTATTCAAATGGTAGACTTTAAAAATAATATTTTAATTAGCTCTTTATTCACAATGATTTAGAATTCTAGGTAAGAAAATAGTATCTACTCATTGTAGATGATTAGTATTAGATTTATTTGTCTCTATGTCAATGATAATAAAGCAGGGTTTTCCTAATAATCTGATTCATTGATTAATAAAACTAAAATATAAATTGAGTAAGAATTAAAAACTCTTAAAAATTGCCAACAACACTAGTTTATAAACTCCTATGAGGCTACTAATAATGTGTTACTCGAACATCATTATTAATATCGATATTTAGAATTCACAAATAGCACTGTAATGTTAAAATTTCTCTGGATTGATCTTATGCATGTATAGAGAACAGGAACTTATTTAAATGTATTTATTATAAATCAAATTAATGGCTTTATTCTCACTAGTCATTTGTCACTAATAAGAAAAAGCCTCATTAATCAAATAAAACCTGGAAGAGTAGGCTTTTTTTTCCTTAAAGGAGGGAATGTAATTCCAAAAAAAAAAGGACTTTTTTTTTTTAATGTCTAGAGTGGAATGCTTATAATTTTAGGCAAGGCATGAACTAAATTGGGTCTTTTCAACAATATGGTACTCTAGGTGGATCAAACTTTTTGACTGATCTCATTATCCTTTAGAGGGAGAAGGGACATCTAAGGGATTTGGGCACTGGTGGAATTTGACATTTTAAATATTTATTTTGTCAAAATGTTCTTCCTTATGTCTCTGCTGATTCTCTTCCTTTTACCACATTAATCTGTGTTGTTTTTTTTTTTTCTTGTCCTGTCATCAACATCATCAGAGAACAGATGGAGATCCACATATTCAACTTAGGCATGAAGTAATTTCTTAAGTAATCACTCAGATTTTCTTCCTTTGGATAAAATTTCTCTCTTTTTATAGATAAGTTGTAAGATTTCTAAGATTCTGAATGTGATAAAACTCAGTTGAAATCTCTGAAGGTTCTGGTTAATTCCCTTTTTCAAATTTTGTTCACAGGCGTTGTTATTCATAGGCTTTGTCATCTAAGGGGTATAGATTTCTTTAATCTGATAGGTTTTATTTGAACTACAAGTATCAATTTCTTTGTAGATAATTAATATTGTTTTATATATCACATAAGTTACATATTCCCTCTAAACAACATTAAAGAACTAATGGGAATAGAGATTTTTAAAAGTAAAAGTAAAAACATGGGGCTCTTGGGTGGCTCAGTCAATTAAGTGCCTCACTTATATATATATATATATATATATATATATATAATTATTAAACCCTCATAGCCTTTTTTTTTTTTTTACAAACTTCTTTTACAACAGTTTTAGGTTCACAGCAAAATTGCGTGGAAGACACAGAGAGTTCACATATACCCTTGCCTCTACACTTGCAGAGCCTCCCCATTATCAACATCCTCCACCAGAGGGGTACATCTGTTACAGTTGACAAACCTGCATTGACACATCATTATCACCCCAAGTACATGGTTTGTATTAAGGTTCACTCTTGGTGTTGTACATTCTATGGGTATGGCAAATTATTGACATGTATCCACCATTATAGTGTAATACAGAGTAGTTTCACTGCCTAAAAAATCCTCTATGCTCTATCTATCCATCCCTTGCTGCTCCCTAATCATAGTCTTTTTCTAATTCCTGACGAGTTGAGCTTAATTAGGTGTGAGAGTACAAAACCTCTTTCCTCCTTCTCACTCAGCACTGTCTGACTGTGGGTGGGCACCCATCACCATTCCTGCCCTGCAGTATGACAAACAGAGGAGGCTTCGCTCCCCACACCCAAGAGTCACTACATGGTGGGCCTAGCTTTATGAGGCCCCTGCTTGTTAAGATGTCAGATCAAACATGAAAGACCCCTTTATAGAAAGTTATAGGTGCCCCTAAAGTTTTATAATTACTGAATCTCTCCCCACTTCTGTCACAATTTAGGTTGTGACAGAAAGTTAGGTATTTTCTGCTATCGGAATGTTTTTGTTTTTGGAATTATTTTGCAACTGTTTCCAACTGATAATATATAAAGTTCTTTCCCATTTGCCACATCAGACATACTTCTAGTTAGTTTAGGGCTTAACGATTTCATTTTTGTTGTTGTTTGTTTTGTTTTTTAAGAATTGGAATTGGAGCTCTAGTTAAGTGTTTTCTGTCTTATGTACTGACTGGATCTCATGAGAAGATATTCCTTTTCAAAAAAAAAAATCCAAACAAATCCACCATGTATTTAGGCAAACAATCAAGACATGTTCAAAAATATAAACACAAGCATTACATGTTATGTAAAGAATGGTATGAAGTATCGAATAAAGCCATGACATGGACCCTTCATGAATCTAAAAGTAGCTCATCTTGAGTAGAGTTGAGTTATGGGGTGAAGAGGTAGGCAAACACATATGGCCAAATTGCTCTCTGAAAAAACTGTATCACTTACAGGAGCTGCATGTAAGAGAATCCTATTTCCTGTTTGTTCCTTGTTTGGAAAATCTCCTCATTTATCTATACAACTAATGGGTATTTCTCAAAATCAAGAAGCTATATATGTCCTCCAGAAAATCATCCCATGGTACCTTATACCAAACTCACTCCTAATGATTAGCAATACTATCTATTTTGGAATTTATCCAATATTGATTGGTGTTGTTTGTTAGGTTATTTATTCTTATATATGAACCTATTACATACATACACTTACAGATTAAAAAAATAATGACATGTAACACTTGAGTACAATGGTTTTGCCTGCCCAGAGTAGATTTTTCTTCTTCTGATACAGCATCCGTATCATTCTTGGGAAATCATTGAGTCCCAATTGCCCCCCCCTTTTTTTAAAGTAATCCTTTATAGAAATATAACATGCATACAGAAAGCACACAAGTAATGAGTATATAACTTGATAAATTTTCATAAATTGAACACAAATATGTAGCCATAACCTAAATCAAGAAATAAAACATTGCCAGCACCTCAGAAGTCCCATTGGTCACAGGCACTACCTTCCCCTCAACTATAAATGCTATTCTGACACATGGAGTAGTTTTGCCTATTTTTTTGAACCTTATATGAATAGAATCAATCATATAATACGTTCATTTCTGTGTATGGTTTCTCTTACTCCACACTAACCTTGTGCAATTCACCCATATCATGGCTCATAGCAGTAGTTTGTTTATTCTCCTTGCTATATTGTATTCCAATTTGTGAACATACCTCAGGGCAAGCAGAATAATGACCTTCCAGATATGTCTACGTCCTAATCCCCAAAAGCTATGAATAGGTTACATTACTTGGTGAAGAGGGATTAAGATTGCAGGTGTAATTAAATTTGCTCATCAACTGACTTTATAATAAGGAGGTTACCCTGGATTATCCAGGTGGGCCCAGTGTAACCCCAAGGGGCCCTAAATACAGAAGAGAGAGGGAGAAAAATCAGTGTCAGAGGGATGGGATGTGAAAAAGCCTGACTGACCATTATTGGTTTTGAAGAAGGAAGAGTGCCATAAACCAAGAATGAGGGTGGCCTCTTCAAGTTGGAAAAGACTAGACAATGGGTTGTCCTTTAAAGTTTTCAGGAAGGAATGTGGTCCTGCCAACATGTTCATTTTAGTTCAGCGAGGTTCATTTCAGACCTATAATTTCCAGAACTGTAAGATAATAAATTTTGACTCTTATGAAAATGCTGTTAATTGATATATTTGAAACTCCTCTGGTGAAAATTTGTACATGATTCTGTTAAGTATATAAAGGCATTATAAGAGAAAGATGTTCAATAACACAATATCTTTAGCTTTAGCTTTAGGAGATGGTGTCAAATATTTTTCCAAACTGGTTTGACAAATTTACATTTTTACCAGCAGTGGATGAGAGTTCCAATTGTTCCAAACCTTTTCCAGCACTTGTTATTGTCAGGGTTAATTTTCCTTATTCTGTGGGTCTACAGTGATAACTCATTGTGATTTTAACCTTTATTTCCTGGGTGCCTGATGAAGCTAGACACTTTTCTATATTATATAATTCATTTGATCTGAATATCCTTATTTTTGTGAAGTAACTGTTCATGTATATTGCTCATTTTTATAAATTGCTTGTCCATTTCCTTTTTGATTTTGTGAGGTTTTTTTTTTTTTTTAAAGATTTTATTTATTTATTCATGAGAGACACAGAGAGAGAGAGAGAGAGAGAGAGGCAGAGGAGAAGCAGGCTCCCAAGGAGCAGGGAGCCTGATGCGGGACCCGATCCCAGGACTCTGAGATCATGACCTGAGCCGAAGGCAGACGCTTAACCATCTGAGCCACCCAGGTGCCCGATTTTGTGAGGTTTTGCATATTCTGGGTACAAATGATTTAAAAATATGTGTATAAAAACCTATTTCCACTTCATAGCTTGTATTTTCTCTGTTAATGGTGTCATTTCGTTAACAGAAGTTCTGACTTTTAAATTAGTACTTTTTTTCTTCATAGTTTCTTTTGGTAATTTTTTTCATACAGTGTGATATTAGTTTCAGGTATATAATATAGTGATTCAACACTTCTATACATCACCTGGTGCTCAACATGACAAGTGCCCTTCTTAATTCCCATCACCTATTTAACCTCTCCCCTCCCCCACCTCACCTCTGGTAACCATCAGTTTGTTCTCCAGAGTTAATAGTCTGTTTCTTGGGCGCGTGGGTGGCTCAGTTGGTTAAGCGACTGCCTTCGGCTCAGGTCATGATCCCGGAGGGATCGAGTCCCGCATCGGGCTACCTGCTCGGCGGGGAGCCTGCTTCTCCCTCTGACCCTCCCCCCTCTCATGTACTCTCTCTCTCTCTCATTCTCACTCCCTCAAATAAATAAATCTTTAAAAAAAAAGTCTGTTTTTTGGTTTGCCTCTCTCTCTCTCTCTTTTGCCCCTTAACTTGTTTGTTCTGTTTCTTAAATTCCACATATAAGTGAAATCATATGGTATTTGTCTTTCTTTGACGGACTTATTTCATTTAGCAAAATACTCTAGCTCCTTCCATGTCATTACAAAAAGCAACACTTCATTCTTTTATATGGCTGAATAATACATATATATATGTGTGTGTGTGTGTGTGTGTGTGTGTGTATTCCATCTATATATCCATTTCAGTACACACACACACACACACACACACACAAACACCCCCCACATCTTCCTTATCCATTCATCAGTCAATGGACATGGGCTGTTTCCAATTTGGCTATTGTAGATAATGCTGCTATAAACATTGGGTGCATGTATCTCTTGGAATTAGTATTTTTGTATTCTTTGGGTAAATACCTTGTAGTGCAATTGCTGGATCACAGGATAGTTCTATTTTTAACTTTTTGAGGAATCTCCATACTGTTTTCCAGAGTGGCTGTACCAGTTTGCATTCCCACCAACAGTGCAAGACGGTTCCCCTTTTTTCTCATCCTCACCAATACCTGTTGTTTCTTGTGTTGTGTTGTTCATTTTAGCCACTCTGACAGGTGTGAGGTTATATCTCACTGCAGTGCTGATTTGTATTTCCCTGATGATCAGCTGATCATTTTTTCATGTGTCTGTTGGCCATCTGTATGTCTTCTTTGGAAAAATGTCTATCCATGTCTTCTGCCCATTTTTAATTGGATTATTCGGATTTTGGGTGTTTAGTTTTCAAGTTCTTTATGTATTTTGGATACTAACCTTTTATCTGATATGACATTTGTAAATATCTTCTCCCATTCTGTAGGTTGCCTTTTAGTTCTGTTGATTGTTTCCTGATTCACTGCTAGAACCGATAAACGAATTCACTGAAGTCACAGGATACAAAATCAATGTATAGAAATCTGTTGCTTTTCTATACACCAATAATGAAGCAGCAGAAAAAGAAATTAAGAAATTAAGAAAACAATCCCATTTACAACTGCATCAAAAATAATAAGATACCTGGGAATAAATCTAACCAAAGAGGTGAAAGACCTGTAGTCTGAAAACTAGGAAACACTGATGAAAGAAATTGAAGATAACACAAAGAAATAGGAAGACATTCTATGCTCATGGATTGGAAGAACAAATATTGTTAAAATGTCTATACTACCCAATGCAATGTACACACTTAATGCAATTCCTATCAAAATACCAACACCAGTTTTCATAGAGCTAGAACAAACAATGCCAAAATTTGTATGGAACCACAAAAGACCCCGAATAGCCAAAGAAACCTTGAAAAAGAAAAGCAAAGCTGGAGGCATCACAATTCCGGACTTCAAGTTATTTTACAAAGCTGTAGTGATCAAAAGATTATGGTAAAGGCACAAAAATAGACACATTGATGAATAGAACAGAATAGAAAACCCAGAAATGAACCCACAACTCTAGGGTCAAATTAATCTTCAGCAAAGCAGGAAAGAATACCCAATGGGGAAAAGAAAAGTCTCTTCTAACAAATGGTGTTGGGCAAACTGGACAGCAACATGCAAGAAAATGAAACTGAACCACTTTCTTATACCATAACCAAAATAAATTCAAAATGCATTAAGGACCTAAATGTGAGACCTGAAGTAAAAAATCCTAGAAGAGAACTCAGGCAGTATTTTCTTTGACATGGTGGTAGCAACTTCTTTCTAGATATGTCTCCTGAGGCAAGGGAAACAAAAGCAAAAATAAACTATTGGGACTTCATGAAAATATTGTGTAATGTTTCTTACTTCTGGCCAATAATTTCCTTTAGGTGCTTTACTGTTTTATCTTTCAAATTTGGATGTATGATATACCTGGAATTGAAAATTTTGTGTGCAATGAAGTAGAGATAAATTATTTTTTCATATACAGATCTAATTAATCAGCATTATTTATTAATAAAATCCTTACCCTCACCATACTGCAGTGCCATTTTTTTTTCAGTGCCATGTTTTAAATGTAGCCAATTACTGTCAGCAACAAGGCCATACCTTCTGATGGCTGCTCCTGGTCAATTACTGAGCATCACAGGGGTACTGAGGTGAACACAGGACTCCTCTAACAGGCAACTTTGTCTTGAAGATTCCCCTGCATCTTTGCCCATATCTTTTTCCTGAGACCACCTGCATTCTAGGTCACTTCCGTTCAAACTCTTGTCCCTCTCTCTTTTACAAAGGGTCAGGATTACAGTCTGGCCTAACAACTTCCCAAATTTCTCCAGCACTCTCCCAATTTCTCTTGCATAGGTATTTTCTCTAATAAAATACTTGCATGTTTAATTTCATTTCGAAGTCTGCTTCTCAGAGGACCTGGGCTAACATAAGTGGTGCCAAGGGATCTGGGAAAACAGGCAGTAAGATGGGTATTTGGGATTGCCTCAAAATGGGATGTGGCATGGATATAGATAGTATAAAGTAGTGGCTTGATTGTTAAAGTTTTCACCAGTAGTGACCTGGGAAAGTATCCCAGTGGAGCAGGGATGCTGTTGCAGGCTCAATGATATAGGCATTTGAAAGATATGAAACAAAGCCTACAGATACAGCAGAGTTGGCTGATAACTGCCAAGCTCTGTTGATTCCCCGCAGAAGGATAATGAGAGGCTAGGGGCTGTTAACAAGTAGCTGTTAATGGCTGAGTGTGAGAGCCAGGGAGCCCCAATGGTGGCTATAAAAGGCCCTTATCACCTGTAGTGGAAGGGCAGACACAGACAAACAGCAGGTTGAAGACTTAATTGTGAGAACAGAGCTCCAGAGATGCTTTAATTTTCAGTTAAGGCAAGTCTGTTATGCGAAGGTCGTGGCCATATAGAGGAAATCTGGGATCCTCAAAATTGAATGGATGTCCCTGAGAGGGTGGACTCTATCCATCCCCCCAGATTTTCTGGATATACAGAAGTGGTCCACCCTTCTCTAGTAATAGTTAGCACTTAATACTGTGCTGGAAGACACTGCAGATGTCTCTTTCCCACAAAGCAACCAATGTCCCCTTAGGAGCTGCCCCACCTTCCATCCTAGAGGCTAGGCTAATATCTGGGTTCAAATCCCAGTATAAATGCACTGCCCCCCCAATGCTGGGCCTGTAAAGAGAACATTAAAATAAAGAAATATAAAAATTAGACAGCATGTACCAGCAGGACCTAGGGGAGTATTCCTGGGATTGTATTTGTATCTAGTAACTCAAGACTGGATAAAGGGGTGTTTCCTCAGGACACATGATCTGCCACCCCACAAGAACACTAGGGAATGAGGTATCTTTGCTACTAGGGTGGCTCCTAGAAACCTGTAAGAAAAAAATGACCAACTTTCAGCAAAGTAAAAATGTCTGAATTACTGTAGAAGATGGTCAAAGAAGGAATAAAGAGTCTAAGAGAAGTGGATGTAATGTTAGTTTTGTGTGTCAACTTGACTGTCAACTTGACAGGGTGCCCAGATATTTGGATAAACATTATTTCTCAGTATGTTTGTGAGGGTGTTTCTGGATGAGATTAATATTTAAACTGATAGACTGAATAGAGCATATGGCCCTCCCTAAGGTGGGTGGCCTCATCCAAACCACTGAAGGCCTCAATAGAATAAAAGGCTGAGTAAGAAATAATTCCCTCTGTCTGACTCCTTAAGCTGGGACATCCATCTTCTGCCTTCAGGCTTGGACTCGGACTGGAACTATACCATCAGCTCTCCTGGGTCTGGACTTTCAACTTCCATAATTGTGTGAGCCAATACCTTTTAATAAATATCTTTTATACGTACACATCCTCTTGGTTCTGTTTCTCTGGAGAACACTGACTGATACAGATTTTGGTACTGAGAGTACGTCTAGAGGAACAGAGTTTTAAGGATAAGTTTTCTGAATTGTTTCTGGCATTTCTGGAATTGGCTCTAATCTGACTAATCTTTCTAATCTAACTAGATTTAAAAATGCTGATGAGGGGTCACCTGGGTGGCTCAGTTGGTTAAGTGTCAGATTCTTGATTTCAGTTAAGGTCATGATCTCAGGGTCCTGAGATTGAGCCCTGTGTCTAGCTCCACACTCAGTGGGGAGTCTGCTGGAGATTCTCTCTCCCTCTCCCTCTGCCCCTCCTTTCTCTCTCTCTCTCTCTCAAAATAAATAAATAAATCTTTTTAAAAGTGCTAATGAGTCTATTTCCAGTGGTGAAGAGAGCACTGGTGGTCCATGGTATGATCTGGCCACCGACAGATGCAAAATATCCCCCCTGGATACTCCCAATCAACCACTTGCAAGAAGCAAGGAGCTGTGTAATTGTGTATGTGATACTTTCAGACATTTTTGGAAATCTAATGGATATAATGAGGGTGACTGGTTACTCCTGATGTTGCTGGCATGAGAAAAGGATGAATTTAGGAATTCGAATTCCCAGCTCAAACTCCCCATAAATTACCCAAAAGCTTCTCACGGAGCCTGAAGCAGATCCTTATCTCCCATAGCCTCAGGGATGAGGTTGCTGAGGATAGAATGCAGGATCTTAGCCTGTGAGTGGCAGCTGAGTTACACAAGTTGAACTTTCAGCCTCACAGGGTATCTGAAGGCATTGACTGGGAAAGAATGGGATTCTGTAAATTGGAATAAGAATGTGTGGAAAGACCTTGATGAAGCTGGGGACCTTGAGTCCCTAAATTCCAATGATTCTTCTTTGCCAGTAGAACAGGCCTCTACACTCTCTACCTGGGTCTGAGGAGATTAACACTGCTTTTTGCCTGAGAAAACTAATGGTTCTCCCTGAAGCAGTTGCAATTCAAGACAATGGTGACTCTACTAAGGACTCACCCTTACTACCCCTTTTGCTTCTAAACTTATAACTGACTCAAGTTCTAAGAGACTCCTATAGGTGACATGCACAAAATGTGACTCATGAGGAGGTATACCACACTCCAAGAACTACTTGCATTTTCTAATTTACACAGAAATCTGGGAAATATGTGTGATGGTGGGTAATTAGGTATGGGATAATGGTGGAAGGAACACCATTTTGGATCAGGCTGAATTTATTTACATGGGTTTACTGAGCAGAGATTTTTGTATTTAATATTACCACTCTGGGAGTTTGAAAAGGCTCTAAAAGTTTGTTTGTCTGAAAAGTGGACCGAAAAGTGGACCAAAAAGTGGCCCACAGTGAGTGAAATGGAAATTCTGAACCTGCCTTGGCTTAACATAGAGGAATGGATTCAAAGGCTTGGGGATTTTGGATTAGAGTGGATTTGTCATTTAAGACCTACTCATCTACTCTGGGAGGGTCCAGAAGGCATACCTGTTACCACTACTATGAAAAATAAATTTGTGAGGAGAAATCTGGAATCTCTGAAGAACTCTGTGATCACTCTTCTCTATAGGTCAGACCTTGCAGTGGAAACTTCAGTCAGTGGTTTGGGAAACCACTTCAGTTAGTGGTTTGGGAGTAATTGGATCCTAGGATGGCAGGGGCCAGGTGGTGGCACTCAACCAGCAAAGGCAAGGTGGGCATGATTACCTTAATGGACAGCAGAGTCAAAGCAGCAATCAGAACAGTCTGACTTGCACAGACCTATGGCATTGGCTAGTTGATCCGGGTGTTCCAAAAAGTGAAAGCTGGCTAAGCATCTGCCTTCGGCTCAAGTCATGATCCCATGACCTATCTCGGGCTCCTTGCTCAGTGGGGAGTCTGTTTCTCCCTCTGCCCCTCCCCCTGCTTATGTGCTCTCTCTCTCAAATAAATAAAATCTGAAAAAAACACCTGGCAATCTTAGAAAATACTCTGTATATGGATTAGAGAAGTGCACCTTCCCCAAAAATATGTAATCCATCAAAAATTCTCATTAGACATTGTACTTCTTTTTTTAGGGATAAGATATGCCAAATGTATTAATTTGTTCTTTACTTTGGAGAGGTCTTAACATGCCCGAGACCACTGGACCTCTAGAAATCTCACCAAGGTGGTAGAACCCTGAACTTTTGTATTTTATTTTATCCCTTGGAAGGAATGTTTTTGTTTTGTTTTACCAAAGTATCAAGGATAGTTTCTAGCTTTTGGTTAATAGGTATCATCATGATATCAACAATCATAATGAAAACATTGATGTAGTAGGCCAGATTGATTTCCTGTAGAATGGTTGGGTGATCATTTCTTCTACAGATTAAATTGTGGTAGAGTACCAGACTGTTGGTGAGTTAAATCTGTTAAGGTATCCTGCTGCATTTTTCAGGTGAAAACAAACTGCTCCTAAAATAAATATATAGGGAAAAAAAAATTGACAGATAGATACCTGCATGTCATGTACCCATGTTTTCTGCTCCCCAAGAGTAACTGCATCTGCAATAGTAGCTGCATCATTGCAATCCTTCTAAGCATGTGACATTGCTTTTACTATTTTGGCAGAGAGAGGCAGTTGTAGGTGTTTAAACTTGGCCTTTCCTAAAATAACAATTTTCATTTCATATGTGAGAGAATCAATATGAAAATTTTACCAGTTGCTGAGTGTATCTATTCCAATTGTATTTCAGAAGTGGGTGAATAAACATGGGATTTGTTCTGGCATCCACCAGGCTGGCTGTGAGGTAACCAAAGTTAAAACTCTATTAATTGCCTGAATCCAAAAGCCCCCACTCGTACTGGTAAATCACAATGCTTTTTGGTTCATGAGGACTTAGCATTAGTTCAGAGTGAGTGTCCAATAATGCCCCCAAAGCCTTCATACTTTCCTTTTTCTAACACTTGTTTACCTGGATAAATAGCTGTACATTCCTTTGAGGCAAGTCCACAAGGAAGACTTACAGTGTAAAGTTTAGGCATTGTTTTAAGGTTCTTCAAGGGGACCTCAGTCTTCCTTAAGGCTTCCTTTCATTCAAGGGATTCTGGGACTAAAGTTTGGGATTAGGGAGAGAGCCATGACTAAATAGTGATGACTCAGGTCAGATCACAGTTAACTGAAGCAACAGACTTTTGCTTATACAAATTATGTAAGACATTATTATAGTAGTCTCCTCTCATTGGCAATTTTGCTTTCCATGGTTTTAGTTATTCCTGGTCAACTGCCTTCTGGAAGCAGATAATCCTCCCTCTGATATATTGGCAGTAGGTAAATAGTAGCCTACAGATACATTAACCTACCATCACATAGGAATTTTATCACATCACTTCATCTTCAGAAGAAGATGAGTATGGTACAATAAGGTATCTTGAGAGAGAGAGAGAGAGAGAGAGAGGGAGAGATCTAGAGAGACAGAAAGTATATTATAGTATACCATTATAATTGTCTTATTTTGTTATTAGTTATTATTTTTAATCTCTTACTGTGCCTAACTTATAAATTAAACTTTATCATACATATATATGTATAGGAAAAATACATGGTATATATAGGGTTCAGTACTATCTATGATTACAGGTGTCCACTGGGGGTTGTGAAACACATCCCCTGCATATAAGGGGGGGCTACTGGAATAACCATTTTTATTGCCAAAGATCACCAAGGATGGAATTATTCTGATAATTCTTTTAGTATTCATTCTCACTACAATAATGCCCATTGTATCTTTGTTGACTGAATGCTGCCGTTTGGATTCTGTCCCTCTGGGATCCCATCATTGCCACTGATTTCAGGAAGCCCATTTTGATGGCAGCATCTCCCACTATAACTTCAAGCCTGTGGAGAACAGCCACTGGAGATATTTTTAAAAACTAGCACTTGCTTCATCACTGTAATTTTCAAAGCCTTGTCTCAAGAGGTATCCTATAGACCTTTCTGGGGCAAATAGTTAAGGAAAGAAGTAGGTGGCTTATGATAAATCCATCTCCGTGTTCCCATCTAAACCTTCGGATACTTTTCTATACAGTTTATAAATGAAGTTCTGCCATTATTGTTTCATTTAATGCTGGCCACTTTTGGGTTCAGGTTTCATTAAACCCATTAAGCCAAATGCTAGAACCACTATCAAATGTTCAAGCTAACAAACTGAATCTAGACTATCTACTTAGTGCATTCATAGCAATACATTTGTCTCGTCTCCTGATGTTATATTCCTTCTACCCTGAGAATTCATTCTCATACATATTCCTAAGATTTCTGTGAATCTTAATTGGAAAAATCTTGCAATTCTTTGAGTGTGCCTATAATATCTTTCCAGGTCATACTTGGAATCCATACCTCTAGGGTCTGCTGATATTTAAATCTGGTTACAAGTTTGGCAGCACTGAATGCTGACTGGTGAGAGAGGGAGAGCTTGAGGAATAGGTTTTTTTTTTTTGTTGGTTGGTTGGTTGGTTGGTTTTTAACTATAACCATTCATAGAAAGTGAAAATGGCTATCATTACTGATAATGGAAGATGGGCAGATCTAGGGAGTTTCACAGAATCTCCCCATATGTTCTGATTACATTTTTCAATCACTGCTGTAACTATTTGAAGAGACCCTACAAAGCTGTGAATACTGTGAATTCCGTATGTGCTGAGATTCAGCAACTGGCAAGATCTAACTTGGAGTTGGTGTTTTTTGTTTGTTTGTTTGTTTTAAAGATTTTATTTATTTATTTGAGAGAGAGAGAGAGAATGAGCAGAGGGAAGAGGCAGAGGAAGAGGGAGAAGCAGATTCCCCGCTGAGCGGGGAGCCCGATGTGGGACTCAGTCCCAGGACCCTGGGATCACAACCTGAGCCGAAGGCAGACACTGAATTGACTGAACCACCCAGGTGCCCCTGGGGTTGGTTTTTAGGAATCTTTTCCTTGCAGCTACAGGGATGAAAGATTCTTTCAGAATGACCACGGAGACTTTCTGGTTCCTTACCCAGGCTTTGAGTTAGGAGTTTAAAGCTCTGGGTTCATTATTTTTCTATGAGTTTACTAGCATAATTAGAAGAAATCAAGCAACCTCACTGTCTTTATAATTTTTATTTCCACTATAATGTTTTACCGTAGCAGCTATGTGATCGCCCAAAGCTTTGCATTACGACTGGACTCTTCCAGGGGACTTCAGGGGACAACTTAAGAAAGTGTTTTGACATAGTATGCCATTTGTTACCCATGTTCAATTTGCCACTAGAAATGAAGTCATGAATGCCTTTAAGGCAAAACAGAATAGAGACTCAGTTCTAAATTTCTCTCCTTAAGGTTATGTTCCCCTGAAGTGCCTCCATTACTAGAACCTTTGTAAGTCTGGGTTTCATTGGAAAAACAGAACTACTACATGTATGTTTTAGATTGATTTCCATGGACTTAGAGTCTGAGACAAGGATTCTCTTGCAAGTGACTGAGAGTGTTCTCAGGAGAAACTGCTAAGAAAGAGAGAGAAGGATGATAGGAGCTGGGGGTAGGGGACAAACAAACGTGTTACTTTAGCTCAAGGCTAGCCTTAGTTTAATACCCTGAGGAGTTCTTGAGCATGAATGGCACCATGGAATTGCCTCACCTTGAGGTAAGGGGCTCGAGTAGATAAAGGTCACCCCAGGAATTTTGGGGTGAGGTGGGGAGTGGGAGTCTCTCTCTTATTTATTTGAGAAAGAGAGAGAGAGAGCACAGGCAGGGGGAGCAGCAGAGGGAGAGGGAGAAGCATGACCTGAGCCATAGGCAGACGCTTAACGACTGAGCCACCCAGGTGCCCTGTTTTTAGCACTTTAAAGACAACATTTAATTTTTTTAAATTTTATTTTTAAGTAATCTCTACACCCAACGTGGGCTTGAACTCAGAACTCCGAGATCAAGAGTTGCGCCGTACTCTACCGACTGAGCCAGCCAGGGGTCCCCCTTTAAAGATAGCATTTTATTATCTTCTGGTTTTCATTCTTTCGGCTGAGTAGTCTGATGTCATCTAAGTGGAGTTCCTTTGAAAGCAATGTGTTCTTTTTACTCTGGTTGTTTCTAAGATTTTTCTTAGTGTTTGGTTTTCATAAGGTTGAATGAAATGAGCATATAGGTAGTTTCCTTTTCTATATTTTCCTTCTTTCATGGTCTCTTTGCTTCAACTCATACAATTTTTGTTGATCCATCTTCAGTACACTAATTCTCTTTTGATTCTTATCTGCTTTAAGGTAATGTGTTTAATTTTTACTTCCAATATATTGCATTTTTAATTTTTTTCTTTTTAATTAATTACTTGGCATTCTCATTCTCTGGAGAAATTAACCATCTTATCAGTTTTTATGTTTAGATCATCTGTGGGTTTGTTTCCCTTAATTGGGCTCTTTTCTTTTTATTTTTTTAAAGGTGAGGCATGCCTTTTATTACAAGAGTTTTTATTTATGTTTTTTAAGTAAGCTCTATGCCCAGTGTGGGGTTTGAACTCATGACCCCTAGATCAAAAGTCACGTGCTCTGCTCACTGAGCCAGCCAGGCCCCCTGTTACTAGAGTTTACAAACAAGAAGGATAGGTGGGGGCGCCTGGGTGGCTCCATCAGTTAAGCATCTGCCCTCAGCTCAGTTCATGATCCCAGCGTCCTGGGATCCAGCCTTGCACTGGGCTCCCTACTCAGTGGGGAGTCTGGTTCTCCCTCTGCCTCTGCTGCTCCCCCTGCTTGCACTCTCTCTTTCTCTCTCAAATAAATAAGTAAAAAAAAAAAAAAAAAGGATGGGTGAACAGAAGGAAGGAAGAAGAGGAAAGAAAGAAAAGAAAAGTCTTTTTTTGTTGTTCTTGGTTCTAGGTACACCAGGTAATTTTCAATTGTGTGACAGATACCATATTTGATGAATTATGGGTTGTAATGATTTTACCTCCTCTAAGGAGAGTTTATTTTATCTTGTGGTAGTATTTAGGTTCAGGATATACCACCTTAATATAATCAGGGCCTAGCCAGATTTGGGGCCAGATTATAGTTTTGGGGGACTCTGGCTCATCACTACATTCAGCACATAGCTCTCCAAGAATCTCAAATGAGAGCCTCAAGAGATTATTAGGCTCATCCAGGTCTTCAGAATAGGTTCTGAACTCAATTATTTGTCTCTTTTATATCATGAAACTATGAAAAATCTCTAATCTGATTTCTAGTGTCTTTCCTTTTAGCATCTTAGTCTCTTACTCTATGCATTTTAGGAATATGGCAACTTCCTTGTGCAAAAATCTACCACATATGGAATTCACTTTTTTACTCTTCCTTTCTTACAAGATTTTAGTGTCTTACATCCTAGGAGTCCTGGCAATCATGAACTCCAAAATCATCTTTCTACCTCTTTGAGAAGGTCAAAAATACCGCCGGCTCTTTGTATCTTCACAGTATTCAGTTAATCTTTGACTTCTGGCTTCTAGCCACCTGCATCTCCACCAATAACCAGCAAATGCCCTCATAGACAATATGGCTCTGAGAATGTAGAGAGAATGTATTTGTCAGTTCTCTTCCTAAATTCATGTTTCTGAGACTTGTCGTGTCTCACTTGACTTTTATGCTCATCATTGGCCAAATAAAGTCAGAACCCCTTATGGAAAGTTCCAAAAAGGGCACAGCAGGACTTTAACTACAGATTAATGTGGCCCCTTGAGTCCTATTGCCTCAATAGCTCTCAATGATGCTTTAACATTTCTTGTATGTTGTTTGGCTTCTTCACTTTATAGCTTATATGTTATATTTCCTGTCTTACCAAGAATGTGAGTCCTCTGTAGGATATTACACCTTGTCAAAAGTGTAAGTCCAGCCTGCACTGCTGTTGAGATTATCAGTATTGGGCCCTGAATTTCTTGGCTAATGACGGGCAAAGAAATCAAGTGAAACACAGCAAGTCCAAGAAATATAAATGTGATCAGGATATTAGAATGAATAAAGACAGTTTAAACTGGACAGCTGTTTGAAAAGATGGCTCACTAATGGGGCACCTGGGTGGCACAATTGGTTAAGCCTTGGACTCTTGGTTTGGGCTCAGGTCGTAATTTCAGGGTCATGAGATAGAGCCCCGTGCTCTATGCTAAAGCTCTGTGCTAAGCAGGGAGTCTGTTTGAGATTCTCTCCCCCTCTCCCTCTGCCCCTCCCACTTGTGCTCTCTCTCTAAAATAAATAAATAAATCTTAAAAAAAAAAAAAGACAGCTCACTAATTACTGCTACTCTAAACAGCCAACCCATTTTTGTGAATTCTACGGTTTTGCGGTTGTGGTTTATCCCCTTAATCAATAATGAAAGTTATCCTTAAATTATTAATATATGTACTTATAGTCAGTTTCTACTGCTGACATCCAAGGAACCTAACCAATTCACTCAAATATGTACACTTATATATATGTATCATATGTCTCCACAAGATTATGAGGCTATAAAGACAGAAAATATTTTTTATATCTTTGTTTGTAATACCTTTCTGAAGCTTGCATATGTTAACTCTATCTGTTGAATTAAAGTGAATTTTATATTTCATTTCAGATTCCCAAATTAATAAAATATTATATCATCCAAAGTAAAACAAAACTGCAATTCAAATAATTCTATAATGTAAACCATGAAAATAAAAGAAATCAAAAGCACTGACATATGTGTTTACTTATGAAGATGATTATGGTTCATTCTAAAACATTGCCCTTCTGATCCTCGTAGTCCAACCTAATCAGAGTATGAAGAATACAGGAACTAGTCAATATGTGTTCAAAATATATTTTTACCAAAGAGCATGACTAAAACAGGGAAAGGAGAATGACCACTTACTTGAAGATTAGCAGCAACTTGGAAATTAAAATCCGCTCCTAATGCGGTGTATATTTCATGCACACAGAACTAGAACAGACTGCTGAAATAAAAGTAGAGATTTCTATAAACATAATAGGCTGTATGAAGCCAGCCATTATGTTGGATACGATTTCCATTTAATGTCAGAAATTGGCTTTTGAAGATGGCACTCTAAAAATCAAAGCTTTCAATTTTTGCAGCTTCTAAATTGATTAAAATAGAAAAAGAAGTAAGTGTTAAAGAAACATTTTGAGAATATCGTCATTCAAATCTCATTTTTGAGGGGTGGGGGCAGGTAGTGCTTTGTTTTTATTACATAAAGAAAGGAAAAGGAATGATTGGGACCAGCAATAAAAAGATAACTATGTCAGGGAGGGAGAAGTATTCACACTGGAGCTCTCTAAGCCCTTCGCTATTAGAATATAAATGCTACATCTTGAAATAAACTAGAAAATGAAGGAATCTATCTTTCTCTTTAAAGTGCCAGATCAGAAGAGGCGAGCTTTTTTCTGAGAATCAGGAAAGCTGCCTTCTGAGGTTTCTGTGATCAAAAATGGGGAAAGCACTGATGTGGAAAGACTGATATTTGAATCTCACAAAACTGGTTTTCAGCACCAGTAGTGTTAATAGAAAGAATATCAGAGGCTCCAGGATCATCTAACCCATTCACACCATAAATTTTTGCATGGGCAGCTGGGGAAATCTAATTCTAAACTTACACGGGAACTCTGTTCGATTATATTTCTAGTACATGAATATGCTTCGCTCATGTAATTTTTTGGTTTTATTAAGTCAATAAGGGAGGATTGTTATTTGTAGTAAATTGGGGGTGGGAGAACTAACACTTTGTGCCCCTGGACTCCTGCAGCTTATTCAAGGGGAGTCCTTCTTCTGTGGGCATTACTATTATCTCTTAAAGAGAATATCTCAGTGGTATGAACTTGGTTTTATTTCAACTGAGTCGCTGAAGAAAAGGCATAATGAATTACAGATCCTAGGTGAAAAATCAGTAAAGCCCTTTCCTCCAAACTCTGGTTGTTGCTTGACACATCTCTGGTAATTTTTCATAAATGAATTCATCTGAACTGTGGTTGCCCCAATTACATACAGGGTTTTACTGAGAAACTGCTTTAGTCTCTGCATCATATTGTTCATTTAAAAAAAGTCTTAGTGAGAGGGGAGTCTGGGTGGCTCAGATGGTTAAGCATCTGCCTTCAGCTCAGGTCATGATCCCAGGGTCCTGGGATCAAGCCCCACATCGGGCTCCTGGCTCAGTGGGGAGGCTGCTTCTCCCTCTCCCTCTGCCTCTCCCCCTGCTCATGCTCTCTTTCTCTCTCTCTCTCTGTATCTCTGTGTCTCAAATGAATAAATAAAATCTCTAAAAAAATAAAAAAAAATAAAAAAAGTCTTCGTGAGGGGAGCCTGGGTGTCTCAGTCAGTTAAGCATCCAACTCTTGTTTTCGTCTCAGGTCAGGATCTCGGGGTCCTGATATTGAGCCCCACATCAGGCTCCACACTGAGCATGGAGTCAGCTTCTCCCTCTCTCTCTGCTCCTTTCCCTGCTCTCTCTCTCTCATAAATAAATAAAATCTTTAAAAATAAAAAAAATAAAGAACTCTTAGTGATTAGTGCTTAGCATAAATTTGATGCTCAAAAATATTCATTAAGTAACCATTTTAGTCCTAGTCTGCCTGACTACCAATAAACTAGCATAAATTTAGACCAGGTACATAATTCTATAGATCAATTAGGAACATCATTTACTGGGTATGTGACATTTACAACGAAAAATTTATTTAACTTCTCTTAATTCCAGCTTTCTTGTTTATGAACCTTTATATGCTTGTCCTGCACATTATAACATCATATTTATAAAGGGCCTTCCACAGAGCCTAATATGTCATCTAGGCTATTATTATTTTTATTGCTATTAGAGACATTTGCAAATGGCCAATGAGCCTTCAGCTCCTAGATTTGTGAAACCGTTTTTCCTCTTCATTCAGTAACTCAATAAGTGATTATTTATGGGAAGCAAAATTTCAAAGTCCTACATAATCATGGGTCAATTACAAATAGCATTTTGTTTCATTCGCCATTTTTTTCCGGGACATACATACAACTTCACCACTCCATTAGGTAATTGTATAGAGTTTTCTGTAATTTCTATTAGAAATGTTATTCTTTCTCTTGTCATCCATCTATCATAAATTCTGAGGGCAGGGACCTGATTTTCAAACTTCTTTCTTATTCACCAGGGCTTCTATTCACTCCCCTTAAATGGAATACTCAAGTGCTCTGAAAAGGCACTGGATGTTACAGTGGTGGTGGTTTCACTACTTCCAGGCATTGACAGGACGGGATATTTCCAAGAGGGGCTGTTTGGGATCACACTCACTAATTTTTATTTGTGCTATTTGGCTGAAGGCTCTAAATACAAAGAGCAGGCAACTGAGGCTCACTGAACACTAAGGGGCAAGGTGTTCATTTTAGGGTGTGAGATTAGGACAAAGCTGTACTCAGTTTTGGATGATAATCTATTTGTTCAATGGAAAATACTACTGCTGGAAGCTGATCCTCTTTCCATGAGAAAAGCCCTGCACACATTCAGCCCATAAATGGAACAATGGTTGGATTAATCCATTAGTCAGAATAAGGAGGTAGTTGCTCTAAACCACGTTTTCCTGATGCCTTCACACGACTTACTGGTCACAAAGTGAGGGAAGCAACAATGACGCACGGAAAGGAAGCGAGAATGGGATAAAAAGAGGGTACTGCCTTCAAATAAACACTGGCTTTCTTCAACCTTTACTGGTATGATTACTTATTTAGATGAAGTTACATTTATATACAATTCATGTTAAAAGTGGGAGCACCATGAAGTCTTTCCTCACTCACTCCCCACTTTTAACCATCTGCCATACTTCATGGTCTCTACCTACTTCAAAGCACTCATCTCTGTCGACACTGGCAATGAACCATGTCTAGCCTCCAATCTGGCCTTTGTTTCTGATTTTGCTTCATTCCGACCCATAGAAAGCATCACCTTTCTAAGCTAAAAATCCCCCCCGCCTTTTTTTGTTGTTGTTGAACTTTCACCTACCTGTTAGACTCCTTCAACTATTCCCTGTATCTTTTGGGAAGACACTCAAATATCTTATGATAGCCTCTCACAATCTCCCAACATGGCCATATAGTGATTTTTTTCTCCCTTTTAGAGAACAAATGAAATCAACAGATTGTAGCTTTTCAAAAGCCAGATAAGCCACAGTCTGCATATCAGTTCTGAAGAGAAGGAATTTTCAGCGTCTGAAAGCCTGAATGTCTTCTACCAAAAGTTTCTTAGCTAATAACATATCTGTGTCTGAAAGTTTCTTTGCCAATGTCTCTCCTCATTTGGAAATTATGCTTGCTTTTTTGAAAATGAGATAAGTGTATTACATATGTGTGTGTATTTCATTCATTTTTCATATTTCACTCACAGCTAGGCCTTGATGTTCTCTTGTTGAACATAAACCATTTCGCAGAACAACTCAGACAAGGCTGCCATAGGAGCATGATGAAAATGAGCCCAGAAGCAAGACCACTTCATATTTCTGTCTATTCACAGACATAAACAAGGTCACCGTGCACACCACAAAACAGCCCCCACCTCCTGGCAAATATGAGTGCCTGCTGCTTTTTAAAATTCCATTATGGCTTGATCCTTGCTTTAGTCTGTCCTTGTTCTAGATAAGATTAACATATCCAGTCATAGAATTTTTCCATTTCCTGATATTACACAATGCAGAGAAAAATCCCTACTTCATTGAGTCCTCCCCTAAATCACCTAACCAAAGCCCATATTCTTTAAATTCTTTCTCACACCTTCTTACTGAGATGCCCCATAGTTTCTCACATTGCATGGTCTCCCTAGTTGTTGCAACAGGAATGAAATGTAATTTATTCACAACTATAGATGTGTTCCTAGTGATCTCTGATGAGTGGTCTTTGACTTATATATATATATAGAGAGAGAGACTATATCTTCACACATATATACATACATTACATACAAACACACTCACTGAATGGTTGAAAACACCCACTGGTTAAATCCAGAGTCTTAAGCTCTGTAAAGCAACAGGTCCCTAACCCTGATGATACTGATATAAGACTCTCTGAAATGGAGAAATTTACAAATGTGAGCTGAATAGAACTCTCCTCCCAAAGTATTCCAGAACACCCCCTTATCCCGTCCCAGACACAAGATAAGAGAAAAAGAAAGAAAGGAACCTGGAAACATGGATACAAGGGAAGGGAACACAACAACAAAATTAAACAGAGCACCACAGTTTGACCCAATTATTAATTCAAAATTTATTAAAATTAGTTACCAACAAAAAGTAAAAGGGCTCTGTTTGACTCTCATACATGACCAATACAGGTTCTGAGTTAATCTAATAATCTTCTGAAATGTACCAATGGCAAAACTTCATGCTATTAATCAATACTTGGGCTCAAATTACAATTACATGTGGGCATCCCACTAATTTAAACAAGGTGCACCTTATAATCATAAGAAAATTCCTGGACATAAACTAGTAGCCAGAAAAGTACGTCTCATCATAACTATTGAAACTACATCTTAATGTGTTCAAACAGGGCCTTCAAGGATTGAAACACATTGAAGACGACCAATTAATGAAGGAGTGATTTTTCCCACTCCATTTCTATGTAACAGCCTGATTTACTTGTTCTTATACACGGAAAGTACGAATGGCGCCTCAGTGTGGATTACCACAAGCTTAATGTTGTGGTTTCATGCGTGAAAGTTCCCATAGCCAATATTATTTAAATTACTGACTCCATCTAATTAGCAACTATTTTGGTAAGTATTTTACTATTATATAGATCTGACTAATAGGCTCTGTTCTATGCCTTTTTCAACAGTTTCTCAGCTGCACTTTGCCTTCACAAAGAGACATAGTATACCTTTCCCCAGCTACACACGAGGTCCCCAAATAGCCTTGGCATACACACAGTCTTGCAGGCAAGATCTTAACTGCATCTACCTTTCTTCAGAAGCATAGGTATTTCATTACATTGATGACATTCTCCTCTGAGGAGATCCATTTGACACACTCATTCAAGACATACAAATATTCACAAAGGAGCTCCTGGAAAGGGAATGGGGCATTACTCTGCACATAGTACAAGGTTTTGCCACTTTGATTAGCTTCCTGAGGATTAACTGATAAACATAGGACTGCTCTAACCCTTCCACGGTCAAGAAACTGCTATTAACCTCTCAACACCCAAAATGTAAAAACACGCTCCCAGTTTTTAGGCTTTTGGGATCTGTAGGCAAAAAATATTCACTGTTTATAGATTTTACTTAAACTTATTTACACTGTCACTTGCAAATTGACCCACCTTGAATGGAAGCCCATCTAGAATCTGTCCAAAATTGTAATACAAGTGTGGCCTGCGAGGTACCTGCGTTATAGAAACTTTAGCAAACTGCTTTCATACCTCTTAGAGTCTCTGGATCCCTCATGATGCCCATTAGTTGTCCATGGGCTTCTGTTGCAAGAAATTACTCTGCACTATGTACCAACAGGGTGGCAATTGTTGGTTATCATATACTGGGCTCTCTGGAAAATAGAGGCTCTCACCTTATGAGAGCTTATGACCCTCTGCATCCAGCTGCCCTTTATACCTTAGATCATAGAAGCTCAAAATAGCCATAGAAACATCTTGCTGTAGATAAAGCCAAATCTGAGCCCTCCGACATATTGCTATCTGTGTGAGGCGGCAGCCTTCTTTATCTTCAGTCTCCTGACAACTGTCATGGTGCTAGAGGAGGTCACTCCTCTCTTGGATCCCTTGGTTAGCTGGGCAGCTCCGCGGGATCAACTGAGTGAACAGCACTGGAAATTCATCATACCACTGCATGCGATGGAACCCAAAGAACTACTGCTTTTCATCACTTAACCAGGATGCCCCTACTCAAGGTTGAGGCCCAAGGATTAGCCCAACTGGCCTGATTTCAGACAGTCATCTTAGTACTGGTCGCCCTGGCCAACAGTCAGCCCCATCTGTACATTTTTTTTTTATAGATTTTTGGGACATTGCCAGTGGTTTGGCTGTCTGATACAGCCAATGGCAGCAACAGTTCCTTGTCCAAGTTGCCTCTTTTAGGGAAAAGAACTTGGGGAATCCCTTGTCTCGTAGATACCTATAATTAAGTAAAAGTTATGTGTACCTTTACATATACTAACCACAGTATAAGGCCTCACCAAAGGATTCCTTATCCCCTTCAGAGTTTCAGACATTATTGGATGCATTTAACTTCTCGGAACATACAAAGCTGGGCTCTTGAACATTCAAGACATTTAAGGAACCTTCATCTCCCTGATGGTCTCAGGCTGCAGGCCTCAGAGAGAACCAGCATGGCTTATTTAAGCAAGTTCAAATTCAGTTAAATGAAAAATGGAACATTTCAGTCCTCAGTTAAGTATCAGGGGTGAATTGTAACAGACTGCCTTTTTTGATGTTTGCTGACAGTCTTTAAGCTTCACCCCTCATCTTTCCCTTCTGCTCCACACCTGGGCAAGCTGACAAGAAAGACCAGCTGCCCCCTTCTTTGCTCTTGGCAGGAAGTTCAAACCATGCAAAGCCCTCCCCCTTGTGCAGGAGCCATCATGCAGGCCCTATACCCTACCACCGTAAAAATCCCAAGCTAGTATGCTTTTCTTTTTCTCTCAAGGTATTTTTGGTACAGCAAGAAAGCCTCCTCTGCTCCTTGTCCATCCTCACCAAAACCTCGGATGTAAGTCACAAATACTTTCATATTCTCTTGGTATGTAGCTGGCTTTATCAGTCCTGACAGCTGAACCAAATTTTGAATAGGAGTCCATCCTGTGTCTTCAGAGTGTCCACAACATGGTCTCCAATCCATCTTGAGTGAATTTTTGTGAAAGGTGCAAGATTTGTGTGTACACTCATTTTTTTATGCATATGAATGTTCCAGTACCATTCCTGAGAAAATGGTCTTTTTCCATTGAATTGCCTTTGCCCCTTTTTCAGAGATCAGGTGACTACGTATGTGTGAGAATCGTTCTATGCTCTCTATTCTTTTCCACTGGTCTATGTTTCTTTTGTTTTGCTGTACTACATTGTCTTCATTACTGTAGCTTTAAAGTGAATCTTAAAGTCAAGTAGTATCAATCCTCCAACTTGGTTCTTCAATATTTTATTGGCTATTCTGGATCTTTTGCCTTTCCATATAGAATATAGAACTGCAGAATAAGTGTCAATATCTACAGAATAGCTTCCTGCAATTCTGAATGGCATTTCATTGGCATCTTAGCAACACTAAGTCTTCCAATCCATGAACAGAGAATATTCTTCCATTTATCATTTTCACTATAGTTTTGTAGTTTTCCACATACAGATCCTGTATATAAGCATTTGTATCTAAGTATTTGATTTTATTTGTGCTAATGTAAATGACATTTATTATAAATTATTCCATTTATTTAAACAAAAACAAAAACAAAAAAACAATTCCCTCGTTCTTCCTACCACCCATCTCCTGCCTCTGGCAACCACTAATCTGTTTCTGTATCTATGAGGTTTGGTTTATCTTACTTTTAAATTAGATTCCACATATAATATGAAAGATCATGCAGTATTTGTTTTCTCTGTCTGACTTATTTCACTAAACATGATGCTCTCAATCATGCAAATGGCAATATTTCATTCTTATGGTTGAATCATATTCCATTGTTTATATATATATATTATATTATATATATCATATATATATACATATATATATATGACTTCTTTACCCATTCATCCACCATTGGACACTTATTTCCATATCTTGGCTATTGTAAATAATGCTGAGATAAACATGGAGTTACATATATCTTTTCAGGTTAGTGTTTGTTTTCTTTGAATAAGTACCCAAAAGTGAAATTGCTGGATCATATGGTAGTTCTACTTTTTCAATTTTTGAAGAAACTCCATACTGTTTTAATAGTGGGTGCACCAATTTACATACCCATCAACAGTGCACAAGTGTTTTCTTTTCTCGACATTCCCACCAACACTTGTTTTTTATTGTCTTTTTGATAATAGTCATTCTAGCAGGTGTGAAGTGATACTTCATTGTGGTTTTGTAATTCCCTGATGATTAATGATGTTGAGCTTCTTTTCATGTACCTATTGGCCACCTCTGCATCTTCTTTGGAGAAATGTATATTCAGGTCCTCTGACCATTTCCTAACAGATTCCATGTTGATTTTTGTGTAAAGCTGTATGAATTCTTTATCTGTTTTGGGGATCAGTCCCTTATCAGATATATTATTTGTAAATACCCTCTCCCATTCTCTAGGTTGCCTTTTCGTTTTGTTGATGGTTTCCTTTGCTTTGCAAAACCTTTTTAGTTTGATGTAGTCCCACTTGTTCATTTTGCTTTTGTTGCTTTTGGCGACAGATTAAAAAAAAACAATCATTATCAAGATCTATGTCAAGGACCTTACCAACTATTTATTTTTTTCCTAGGAGTTTAATGGTTTCAAATCTTACATTCAAGTCTTAAATTCATTTTGAGTTAAATTTTGTGTATCTGTTCCAGTGATCTATATGTCTGTTTTTATTATAATACCACACTGTTTTAATTACTATTATTCTATAATAGAGTTTGAAATCTGGTAGTGTGATGCCTCCAACTTTGGTTATTTGGGATCTTTTGTGATTCTGTACCAATTTTAGGCTCTTTTGTTCTATTTCTGTGAAACATGCTGTTGGAATTTTGATACGGATTGCACTGAATCTGTATATTGCTTTGGGTGGTATGGACATTTTAACAATATTAATTTTTCCAATTCATGAACATGAAATATTTTTCCATATATTTGCTTCTTCCTCCGTTTCTTTGATTAACACCATGTAGTTTTCAATATACAGGTCTTTCAACTCTTTGATTAAATTTTATTCTTTTTTGATGCAATTGTAAATGGGATTGTTTTCTTAATTTTGACTTCTGATAGTTTATTATTATTGTACAGAAACAACAGATTTTAGTGTATTTATTTTGTAAAAGGTGAAAGATTTATGCGATCTGAAGAGAAACCAGAGTTAAGTATATTTATTTATTTATTTATTTTTTTTAAAGATTTTATTTATTTATTCATGAGAGACAGAGAGAGAGAGAGGGAGAGAGAGAGAGAAGCAGAGGGAGAAGCAGGCTCCCAAGGAGCAGGGAGCCCGATGTGGGACTAGATCCCAGGACCCTGGGATCACGACCTGAACCGAAGGCAGACGCTTAACCATCTGAGCCACCCAGGCGCCCTAAGTATATTTATTTTGTATCCTCAAAATTTACTGAATTTTTTTATTAGTTCTAGCAGTTTTTTGATATAGTCTTTAAGGTTTCTTATATAATATCATGTCATCTGCACATAGTGACAGTTTTACTTCTTCCTTTCCCATCTGGATGCTTTTTATTTCTTTGTGTTGCCTAATTTCTCTGGCTAGGACTTTTTTTTTTTTTTTTATGTTAGTCACCATACATTGCGTCATTAGTTTTTGATGTAGTGTTCCATGATTCACTATTTGCATATAACACACAGTGCTCCATGCAATACGTTCTCTCCTTAATACCCATCACCGGGCTAACCCATCCCCCCACCCCCCCTCTCCTCTAAAACCCTCAGTTTGTTTCTCAGAGTCCACAGTCTCTCATGGTTCGTCTCCCCCTCCCATTCCCCCCCCCTTCGTTTTTCCCTTCCTATTATCTTCTTCTTTTTTTTTTTTAACATATAACGTATTACTTGTTTCAGAGGTACAGGTCTGTGATTCATCAGTCTTATGCAATTCACAGCACTCACTATAGCACATACCTTCCCCAATGTTCTGGCTAGGACTTCTAATACCATGTTGAATAGAAGTGGTGAGAGTGGGCATTTTGTCTTGATCCTGACCTTAGAAGAAAAGCTTTCAACTTTTTACCACTGAATATGATGTTAGCTGTGGGCTTGTCGTATATGGCCTTTATTATGTTTAAGGTACATATATACCTCATTTATCTTTATGTTCAAAGATAAATATATAAGAATATTAACTATAGGATTTATTATAAATATGAAACAATTTAAATATGTCAGTATAGGGAAATGAACGCATATATCATTTCAGATATACTAAGTGATGAAATATTATGTCTTTCAAAATCTGATTTCAAAGAATAATTAAATGCATAAATTTGTCTTCAAAATAAAGATTGCAGGTAAAAATCTATGCAGAAAATAAGATCAACCTTTAGAAAATAGGACTGAGAGGAAAGGCCAATTGTGTTTTCCTAAATGGTGTGATTATAGGAGACTTGATGAGAAATAGGTGCCCAGGTTGTGTTGGCTATTATTATTTTTATTAATATTTAGCTTTCTTTTAATTAATTTTTGTGAATTTCTAAATGCTATACATTAAGGGGCGCCTGGATGGCTCAGCTGGTTGAGCATCCTACTCTTGATTTCAGTTCAGGTCATGATCTCAGGGTTGTGAGATCAAGCATTGTGTTAAGCTCTGTGCTCAGCAGGGAGTTTGCTTGAATTTCTCTCTCCTTCTCTTCCCCCACTCTCTCTCTCTCTCTCAAAAAATAAATAAATCTTAAATAAATAAATAAATGTTATAAATTAAGCATGCTTTACTTTTATAATGAGAAGATATTTAATAATATAAATGTAATATTCAATAATGTTCCTCTAAATTTACCTCTTTAGAAAATAACCCCCCACCCAAAAAAAACCGAACAATTGTTGAGTTCTTAAGGTTTTAAATACTTGGGCGTCTGGGTGGCTCAGTTGGTTGGGTGACTGCCTTCAGCTTGGGTCATGATCCTGGAGTCCTGGGATTGAGTCCAGCATCGGGCTCCCTGCTCGGCGGGGAGTCTGCTTCTCCCTCTGACCCTACCCTGTCTTGTGCTTGCTCTCTCTCTCTCTCTCAAATAAATTAAAAAAAAAAAATAAAATCTTTGAAAAAAAGATTTTAAATGCTCATGATTAGAAATGAAGAGTTATGAACTATATATGTCCCACATGGAGGAAAACCTTAGCCATAGAGAAAAAAATGGCAAGGATTAAGAATTTTTGCATTTCATATAAAATCTAACTGGCCTGTTCAGCATTGACAAAGAGGAATCCTTAATAATAAAATAAACCAATCTTTACTGTATAAACACTGGAACGTGATTCATACAATTACCTTTATAAAAACTAGCTTGATGGTAAAGATACAATAAAGAATCTGCAAATTGGAGCATCTGCCCTTCTGACTTTTAATGTGGGGCTTTTATTTGAAATTACTACTTATCTTTTCTGTCCATGGTGTTTTAATATATTTTGGCAATGTCAAAATTCAGTCCTTGTACCTCAATTTCAGGTGCTTAAGAGGGAAATGCCTCTATCTTTGAGATGCTAATAAGAGCCCTACAACAAGAATTTTAAGTATATCACATAGTCTGTAGTTTAAGACAGAATATTCCAAATACAACTTCCCAATGAAAAAATAATCACCATTTTAATATGATATGGCAACAAATACACATAAGCTTCATTTTATTTATGAAATATTATTTGTATGTTGGAAATGAAATGGGACTTTGAATGTTAAAAGAAACTCACTCTAAAATCCTAAGGATTTGATGGAAACTTTCTTTAACTATCATGATATGAGAAAAATAGTTTGGAATTGAAAAATTGCTTTCATCTATTTAGAGTCCTGCAAGACACTCATTTTTTTATGTTTCTCTTTTGATAATGTGATTATGAAGTTTGACCTTCCACTTAGAGATGAGAAAATCAAATCATGAGTTTATATTCCTTTATATTTCTATTAGAATATTGCCTGAAGAGGGAGATGATGTAAGTGATTTCAAAATTATGGAATTTGATCTTTTTTTATTGCAATGCTTAAATGTTGAGGCAGCACCTATTTACACAATATTCAAAGTGCTACTTTGGGGACAAATAAGTCAGTATGTTTCATGTCCATATTCATTAGTCAGGATTGGCCGAGTTATCCTGCAATAATAAAGAATTCCAAATTTTCAAGACCTTAAGACAATTGTAGTTAATGTCGTATGCAGGCAAGATTTGCTGTGAGCTGAGACCACATGCCAGGACAGCTGACTTCTATATGTAAGCTCAGCGTTACTCCTCCACGCTACCATAGGCATTCACAGTAGTCATGACAGTAAAAGAGTAGAGGTGGAGATTTCTGTCCCAATAACGAAATACCTCTGTCCCCAAGGGACACACATCATTTCCATTAACAGTCCCATGGCTATGCCTAATTTCCAAGTCAGGATATGGAAAGGAACATGGAAGTATAAACCTATGGTACACTAGAAAGAAGTAAATCCAAGGTGACCCGTTGTAATATCTGATATTTGCCAAAACCAGAAGTATTCATCATTAGTAAATAAAAATAGCTTTCCTTGATTCATTGTTTGCACCATATAGAGGTGAGACCTCTAGGTTTCATATGTGTGCTTTTATGTGTTAACATATTTCACTGACATGGAGACAAACAGAAATAATTTACAAGCATTTTGTATGGTGATTATTTTTTTTTTCATCATATTGGGAAGTTGTATTTGGAATATTCTGTCTTAAACTACAGACTATGTGATATACTTAAAATGCTGTGGTATATGATTCCCCTAACTGTAAATATTACCTAGACTTTCTCCCCCATGAAAAAACATACACAGAAAGACTCTGAAAAACTGATTATTTCCTTCAGTTGACTAGTACAAGTGAAAGCATTGATTTTGGAGAGAAACAATCCTGAGTTTTAATTCCAGCTTTTTGGAGTGACAGGTAGCTTTCTTATAGACTATATTGAAAAAGTCCCCATTTTATTTGTGGAGAAACTAAAGCACCAAATAATAGGTATAATCTTATTTGAGACATACAGTGGCTGAAATTAGAGCCCATATCTTGTTCATATTTAATTGAGGCTCTTGTTCATATTTTTAATTGAGGCTCTTCATTGTTTTTTAAAGTTTAATTCAAATTAAGAGCTCATCCTATGATACAAAATAATCCATGTAATAACATTAATAACATTTAGTATAAAACACACCATAAAAGCAGGAAATGTGGATGATTCAAATTTTTTAGAAAATATTTTATGTAATAAAAGTAGGTACCAAAAAATGTATTACGATAAAGCATATCTCTCATGAAATGCCAGGTTATAATTTTATACTGGTAGCAATTTCTATCATAAAAGTACTAAGACCACTTTTATCATAGCAGACAAATCACATGTCGAATTGTGAGGTAGACTGGGTACAATTAAATATGAGTTTCTATCACCCAATGAATCATTAAAGTCTTTACCTCAAAGAAAAAACATCCACCTCTATGATTTCAAACAACACAATTTTTCCACTGACAATTTTTTTTACAAGTTATTAAATATTTTGTTTTGTAAAGTGATGAAACAGGGTCAAAAGGTGCTCTCCCACCCAAAGAGTTACAGATTAGAAAAAAAACATGTTTCACATTGTGTTAATGGTCTTAGACCTGGAATTTTTCTACCCTGAGTCTACCCTGACCTATATTTACAAATTACATGTATTTACCTGTCTTTCATAATGGTGATGAGGTTGTTTTATCCACTAAGATTTTAATTTGGGGTCATGGCATCCTTTCTAGACTCACAAATTTGTTTTCATGTCACATTCTCTGAGGCTTAAATTATTTTTGTTGAATGAACTACCAATAGATGGTAAAAGATTGCCTCAGTAAATGGTCTAATAGTTTATATACAGTACAGATGAAACATTTAAAATTTTCTTTCCATATTGAAATCATCAAAAAAAGTTAATAAAAGTATTTTATAAATACTCTCTAAGGATCATCCACCTTTGGAAACAGTTAAATTGGACTAAAGAGGGATGAAGGAAAGGAAGCTCATATTTATTGAGCTGTTAATTTTTATTCATACTAGCTTGGTGTTTTATAAGCCTTTCCTAGCATACTTCTTACAAACAAATATGTACACAGTTGTATCCATAGATAGAATTAAAATTCAGGATTGTTTCCCTTCGAAGTCCGTGTTCATTCCAGTGCATTCAGCAGTGGAAAGGAATAGTACACTAGTAATACCACAATTAATACAACCACGCTGCCGCCATTTTGACTACAGCAACCATGTAAAGATCAGCGTTAAAACTATTGAGCTCTTACTATATTTCAGGCAATAATCTTTAATGTGCATTATGTTAATTCTCATGAGTCTATGAACTAAGTATCACCGTCACTTTGCCCATTTACAGATTAGAAAATTGTGATTTAGAGAGTTTTGAGTTACTTGCCCAAAGTGACACAGCAAGTAACTAAGTTAATGGTGGATCAGGAATCAAAACGTAAGTCCATGCGACATGAAAATTAAAATCTGAAACCAATGCTCAGCAAAACTCAGAATTGAAACTGACAAGGAGTCTTTGTTTCCTCATTTGTACAGTTACATGTGACTCACAAAATATTTGTCCAATTGAAGGGAGGGGGCTACTGTGGAGGCTTCTATGAATAGCAAGAAGGTACAACCCTAAATTTTCACTATCTGTGTGATAAGCAGAAATTCCTGATCATTGTAAATGACTATTTAAGGGAAAAAGGACCGTCAGACTCATTTGCAGGCTGTTTCAGGATCTTTTATGGCTTATTAGCTTTTCTCATCCCTTTCATTTCTGTTTGACTTCTCTGTGACCATTTGTTCACAATTAATCAAGTTGTCCAGTGGCAAGGTCTGGGAGTGTGCCTGAGTTGACACAAATCTACCAGCTCTACTGTTAAAAACAGCCCAGTGCTCCTGTCCTGCTGACAAGTGGGTTAGGAGAATCTCTCCTATACGAAAAGGTTGGCATTTTTGCATTTCAGTATTGTACACAGGTCTCTCTTCACTAGAGCGTGACACCTCAGCAGAGACACAAAACTCATTACCCATTCTTAACCAGAACAAGGGTGGCTCAATTCCTCTTCTGCACTCTTCCTAGCTGGTTGCTTGCTATGGTAATAACAACAACCATTTATTGCACACTTTAGCAAATGTTGGGTGTGTCCCACCCATGTCCCTCAGGCTCCACCAAGTCTATATACCTGGCTGATGTCAACGGCATCTCCTGCCTGAGGAATTTTTTTCCCATTACTACAGGTCCTTCTGCCCACAGATACTGTGGGCCAGAAGTGCCAGGGAACTCATACCCTAGAAGTAGCCCTCAATCAACCAATACTGGGAATTGCTATGTAAAATCCCAGCTCACACACCTCTGAGCTGGTATAATCTAAGGGGTGTGTTTTATACTATTTCCTAAAGATGCCCTGTAGGATTAAACTCCCATTGCCTGCTGTGGAAGTTGGCTTAACAACATACCCTTTACTGGCTGCCTTCCTCTTCCTGTATTTCTGCTCCACTCCCACACTGGTAATCCTCATGCCTTTCGAATAAAGAAATTGTACTTGAATCTCTGTTTCAATGTCAGCACTGGGGGAGTCCCACTTAAAAACAAATACCTACAGTGTGCCAGCACTGTAATAGTAATTGAGCATGCAATAATGATGAAGACACTCCTCTACTTGGGAGACTTTACAGTTAGGACAAAAGGGCCAGATCTGAAAACATGGAGGAAATCTCATTTGATGAATAAGAGTGAATTTTGTGAATTCAGTGGAAAAGGGATTTCAGGCAGAGGGGTAGCATGAATAAATGCATGGCTGTTCATCAGAGCAGGTTGATTGATTGATTATTTTAAAATATTTTTTTAAATATTTATTTTAGAGAGAAAGAGAGAGAGAGCATGCACATGTATGGGTTGGGGGAGGGACAGATGGATAGAATCTTTAAGCAGACTTCCCACTGAGCGTGGAGCCCAACACTAGGCTCCATTCCAGGATGCTGAGATCATGACCTGAGCTGAAACCAAGAGCTGGAGGCTTAACCAACTGAACCATTGAGGCACCCTGGAGCAGATTGTTTTAAATGTTCCCTCCCTCCCAGCATTCAACCCCAATTCATTCCTCACACTGCTGAGGAGTTAATTTTCTTAAGGAATGATTGGTCAAGGGAGGACAAATTGTAACAAAAGAGGTTTGAAGGATAACAATGAGACCTGACAACTTATTAAAGTATTTCCTTGACATTCACCAGAAATTTGTCTCAAGATCTTCCTTGATACCCAAATGCACACATTTTACTACAGCAAATGTTCTCAGCTACTAAATGGAAACCATAATACTTATCTTCCAGAGTTGCTACAAAAACTAAATTAGACTATTAAAGCTTCGTTGAGATGAGAATGATAAGAGATTGGTGTCCTTACCAGAGCCTACTTATCTGTGATAAAGATCAGTGCCTTACAAAAACCACAGTTTACTAGAGGTCATGGATCATTGAGGTTTCCCCTAAAAACTATAAACAGAGAGTTGTACGTCCTACCATTTTAAGGTCTGCTTGCTCTTACTATGGGCAATACTAAGCATGATAATTCATCTCTCACTCTCACTTTTTCAAAATATGACATTGTAGAAGAGATATCAGTGAAGTCTTGGCTAACACTACAGATTTTTGGATCTTTACTAAACTTTGGCAATCCTCCAGTGGGCCTTCAGTGCCAAATAAACTAGGTTTAAATGGCTTAGCCTGGCATTCAAGGCCATCCATCATATTCTCCCAATCTAATGATGTACCTTCACAGCCATCATTTTCTATAAAGACAACCAAGGTTCCAACCAATATAAGAAAACGGCTATTCTCTAAGGACAGTCTGTGTTTTTCCCTCAAGCTTTTGCTCTCATCATTACCTTCCTTTAGAAGGACTCCACTCCCTCCCATGCTTCTCTCTTTCCTCAAAGCTTGGATCATTCATCCCCATCTCTGCAATGGCCTTTATACTAGTCCCTCAAGTCAGGGGAGGCTCCCTCCACTTTTTTTCTAATGTCCCTTTCCACTTTTCCTTCTGGTACACATATTTAGGTTCATGTTGAGTCTCTCCTACTAGAATGTAAATTTCTGAGGGAAGATAAGATTTTTGCATGTCGCTGTATTCCCCAGAGCATCATGGCATAGCACCATGCACACAGTAAGTGCTCTTTACATGTTAGTGAGGAAAAATTCAATACTACATTCATCCCTTGCCATGGAATCTCAATAAAGTTCTGGAGACCTTCTAGTTCAGTCTTTATGAGGTCCTCCTGGAAGTATAATTAAGTCTTCTAGCAAGGGAAGGAAACAAATCTCAGGTTCCTTAGCAGATAATAATAGTACATACATTTTATGCTTTATTACCTTCAATAAAATTATCTTATAAAGAAGCAGCACAGAGATTAGTACAGGCAAATTGCTCAACACATATAAGTAGGTCTAATTATAATTATATTCATTTTTGTTTTTCACTTGAGTGTTGAGCAATATTTGGTATTTACATTAAAGTTATTTTTTTAAAATGCCATCTGGAATTCCTTTTTAAAAAGTGCATTCCAGAAAGTGATTACCAGGGTCTTCTTGGCAGAACATTAGAAATAAAGGATGAGTTTAGGGTTTTCAGAGTATTTAAAGATCTACATTAAAAAGAAATATAAAACAAGAACAACAAAAACAACTTTGCCAGACAATAAAAAAACTGAGGGAATTTGTTCCCAGTAGACCTGTCTTGAAAAAAGTTAAAAGAAATTCTTCAGGGAAGAGAAAGACAATAATTTAGGTTAGAAAGTCAGATCTATATTAAGAAAGAGCATTGGAGAATGAATAAGCAAAGGTAAACTAACAACTATTTTGATTATTCTTAATCTAACAGATGACAAAATAATAGTAGCAACAAGCTATTTGATTTTGTATGCTTGCATACACCCCCCGCATATATATACAACTATACATGGTTATATACAGTTATATATAAGTGAAATAAGTAACAGCAATGGTACAAGGGATGTGAGGGAGGAATTAGAAATATTTTGTAAGGACCTGCACTACCTGTGAAGTGGTAGAGTGTTATTTGAAAGTGGACTGGAGTTATCTGTAATCATATATTGCAAATTCCAGGGCAAGTGTAAGAAGAGTAAGGGGAAAAAAGTATAATAGATATGCTAGAAGGGGAAGAAAATGCAATCATATAAAATGCTCAATTAAAACCAGAAAGAGGAGAAAAATGTGTGAAAGACAAAAAAAGAACAAAGAAAAAGGATAAAAAAGAAAATAAATAGTAGCAAATTTGGTAGATATTAATACTACTATATCTGCAAAGGGAATAGATGATTCACTATTCTAGTTGGACACTTTAACTCCCTTTTATCAGAAATGGACAGATCCAGCAGGAAGAAAATTGGTAAAGACATAGTTGAACTCAATGATACCATCAATATACAGAATATGGTTCACATTTATTAATGACTTTATCCAAAAATGCAGAATATAGATTCTTCTCAAGCTGACATGAAACATTAAGATAAGATTTATAGCATTGAATGCAAATTTTAGAAAAGAAGGAAGATATTTTTGGTTGTGGTGTAAGATTATTTTTATGTGTTATTGGATTCAAGTTGCTAATTTTTTGAGGATTACTTGCATGAAAGATATTGTTTGGTAGTTTTCTTGTAATTTCTATGCCTGGCTTTGTTATTAGGGTACTTCTGGCCTCACAGAATGAATTAGGTAGTATTTTCTCTGCTTTTTTCTGAAAGATAGTGTAGAGAATTGGAATAATTCCTCCATAAATGTTTGCTACAATTAGTACTTTCTGTTTTGAAAGTTTACTAATTTCTTTATTCAATTTCTTTCATAAGTGTGGGCCTATTTAGAAGGTCTGTTTTTTCTGGTATAAATTTTGGCAAACTGTGCCTTTCAAAGACAGTCCATTTCTCCTAGGCATTCAAATTTGTAGGCTAATAGTCATACTTGTTCTTTTCATTTTAATGTCCCTGAGATCTGTAGTCCTGTACCCTTTTGTCATTTCTCATATTGATAATATGTGTCTTCTATTTTTTGCTATTTATTCTGGCCAGGGGCTTTAATTGTATTAATCTTTTCAAAGATTGAGGTTTTAGTTTTATTAGTTTTCTCTATTGTTTTTCTGTTTTCAATTTCATTGACCTCTCTAATTTTTATTTTTTTATCTGCTTATTTTGATTTAAATTGTTCTTCTTTTTGTAGTTTCCTAAAGCAGAAGTTTAGATTATTGATTTTATATCTTCCTTCTTTTCTAAAATTTGCATTCAATGCTATAAATTCCCCTCTATAAGCACTGCTTTTTGCTTGCATCTCACACATTTTGATAAATTTTATTTTCCTTTAGCTCAAAATACTTTTAAAGTTTCTCTTGTTACTTATTCCATGACCATACTTTATTTAGAAATACGTTGTTTAATTATCAAGTATTTGGGGATTTCTCCAGCTTTCTTTTTATTATTGATTTCTAGTTTAATTTCACTGTGGTCTAAGAGCAGACATTGTATAATTTCTATTACTATAAATGCGTTAAGGTGTGTTTCATGGTCTATCTTAATGTTTCATGTCAGCTTGAGAAGGATCTATATTCTCCATTTTTGGATAAAGTAGTTTATAAATGTTTATCTCAGGTATACAAGGCTGGTTAAATGAACTTTAAAACCGATTAATGTAACCCATCACATCAACAGTTTTAAAAAGGAAAATCATGTGATCATGTCAGTAGATGCAGAAAAAGCATCTGACAAAACCTAACACCAATCCAGGGTAAGAAAAAAAAAATTTCTTAGCAAACTAGAACTAGAGGACAACACTTGATAAAGAATATCTATAAAACAAACAAACACCTAAAAGAAACCTACTTAACAACATATCCTAATGGTGAGAAACTCAAAGCTTATCCACAAAGATTAAAAACAAGGCATGAATGTTCCCTATAGAACCATCCTACACGGTTGGTGGGAATGCAAACTGGTGCAGCCACTCTGGAAAACAGTGTGGTGGTTCTTCAAAAGTTGCAAATAGAGCTACCACATGACCCAGCAATTGCACTACTGGGTATTTACCCCAAAGATACAAATGTAGGGATCCAAAGGGGTCTGTGCACCCCGATGTTTATAGCAGCAATGTCCACAATAGCCAAACTGTGGAAAGAGCCAAGATGTCCATCAACAGATGAATGGATAGAGAAAGTGTGGTATATATATACAATGGAATATTATGCAGCCATCAAAAAGAATGAAATCTTGCCATTTGCAATGACGTGGATGGAACTGGAGGGTATCATGCTGAGCGAAATAAGTCAATCAGAGAAAGACATGTATCATACGACCTCACTGATATGAGGAATTCTTAATCTCAGGAAACAAACTGAGGGTTGCTGGAGTGGTGGGCGGTGGGAGGGATGGGGTGTTTGGGTGATAGACATTGGGGAGGGTATGTGCTATGGTGAGCGCTGTGAATTGTGCAAGACTGCTGAATCACAGATCTGTACCTCTGAAGCAAATAATACATTATATGTTTAAAAAAAAAAGAAGAAGAAGAAGAAGATAGCAGGAGGGGAAGAATGAAGAGGGGGGAATCAGAGGGGGAGACGAACCATGAGAGACGATGGACTCTGAAAAACAAACTGAGGGTTCTAGAGGGGAGGGGGGTGGGCGGATGGGTTAGCCTGGTGAAGGGGATTAAAGAGAGCATGTTCTGCACGGAGCACTGGGTGTTATATGCAAACATTGAATCATGGAACACACACACACACAAAATGTTCCCTGTAATTACCGCTTTTCATCATTGTACTGGAAATTCCTAGGTAATGCAATGAGACAATAAAAGAAAATAAATGGCATACTGATTGATTGGAAAGGAAGAAATAAAATCGTCTTTCTTCACAGATACATGAACTTCTATGAAGAAAATCTGAAAGAAGTGACAAAGAGAAACTGCTGGAACAAATGCACAATTATAGCAAGGTTGCAGGATACAGATTGATATGCAAAAGTCAATCTCTTTACTATATACCAGTGATGAAAAAGTGGAATTGGAGGTTAAAAATTCGTAATCATTTATAGTAGCACCCCCAAAATTAAACACTTAGCTATAAATCTAACAAAACATGTATAAGATCCATATGAGAAGAACTACAAAATAAGGAAGAAAAACATCAAAAATGAACTAAAGAGTGGAGAGATGTTCCATATTCAGGGAAAGACTCAATGACATCAAGAAATCAGTCCTTGGGGCGGAGCAAGATGGCGGAGGAGTAGGAGACCTGGATTTCGTCTGGTCTCGGGAATTCAGCTGAATAGGGATCAAACCATTCTGAACACCTACGAACTCAACAGGAGATCGAAGAAAAGAATAGCAACAACTCTCTGAACAGAAAAGCGACCATTTTCTGGAAGGTAGGATGTGCGGAGAATTGAATCTGAGGTGATATTTGGGAGGATAGGTGGCGGGGGAGGGGGGCCTCCATCGGCCACTACTGGCAAGTGATAGAGCCGCGGAGCACAAAATCAGACCTTTTAGAAGTTGGCTCCGCTGAGGGACGTCGCTCCAGTGGCTGAGTGGGGGGTGGAACCCTCGTGGGACAGTGTGGTCTCAGGACCCTCGGGGTCACAGAAAGACCGGGGGTGCCTGAGTGCGGCAGAGCTCCCAGGGATCGGAGCAGGGAAGCTGGCTGCAGAAACAGAGTCGAGGCGCGGGCTTTCAGCTCAGGGTTGCCATAAACCGTGATCCGCAGCACAGTCGGGCCACTGCTCCTCCAGCAGGGACCCAACAAGCGGCAGATCCGGGGAGACTCCCCTTCCTACCCCGGGAGGAGCAGCGCGGAAGCACACTGTAGGGATCTGCTGGGTTTGGAAATTCCACACCGGGTCAAGTGCCAGAGAAAGAAATGCTCGGTCACAGGCCTGGTGAGCACAGAGTGTGGCCGGAGACCGGGAGATGGGAGTGATTGGCTACTTTTCTATGCGGGCGCACTGAGAAATGGGGCCCGAGTTCTCGGCTCCTCCGGGGTGGAGACTGGGAGGCTGCCATGTTCACTCTCATCCTCCAAAGCTGTACGGAAAGCTTGCAGGAAACAAAGCTCCCAAGAGCGGACCTGAGCAGATTACTTAGCCCAACCAACAAGGGCGGGGCAATTCTGCCTCCGGCAAAGACATTTGGGAACCAGGGCAACAGGCCCCTCCCCCAGAAGATCAGCACGAACAGCCAGCAAGCCAAGACCAAGTTTACCGATCAAGGAGAATGGGAGAACTCCAGCGCTAGGGGAATACTGCACATAGAATTCATGGCTTTTTTACCATGATTCTTTAGTCTTTCAAAGTTAATTTTTTTAACTGTCTTTTTTTTTTGAATTTTTCTTTTTCCCTTTTTCAACCAACATCTTATCAGTCCCTTTTTAAAAAAAAACATTTTTATTTTTCATTTTTAGAGACATATTCTATCCCTTCATAGTAGTCACCCTTATTTTTGGCATATATATATATATAACTTGTTCCTCTTTAAAATGTTGAGATACAGTTTCTTCTAACAGATCAAAATATACCCTAAATCTCTAGTGTATGGCTTTGTTCTAGTTTCCTGCCTGATCACATTCTCTCCCTTTTTTTTCTTTTTTTATTAAACCCTTTTCTTTCTTTTTTCAAACAGCTTCTTATTTTATCAATTCCTTTTATAAAATTTTTTTATAATTTTCATCTTTACATTCATATTCCATCCCTTCATCGTATTAACCCTTATTTTTGTACATATATAAGTTTTTCTTTCTTTAAAATTTTGGGAGACCCGTTCTTCTAACAAACCAAAATACACCCAAAATCTAGTGTGTGGCACTGATCTATGTACCAGCCTGATAATTTTTGATCATATTTTGTTTTTTTTGTTCTGTTACATTCTTTTTTGGTTTGTTTTTATTTTTATCTTTTCTTTTTTCTCTCTTTTCCTTTCTTTTCCCCCAGTTTCAGGTCTTTTCTGATGTATTTAGAGTATATTTTCTGGGGACGTTGTTAGCCTGTTAGCATTTTGTTCTCTCATTCATCTATTCTCCTTGGGACAAAATGACAAGACGGAAAAAATCACCTCAACAAAAAGAACAAGAGGCAGTACCGTCTGCCAGGGACCTAATCAATACAGACATTAGTATGATGTTGGAACTAGAGTTCAGAATGATGATTTTAAAGATACTAGCTGGGCTTGAAAAAAGCATGGAAGTTAGTAGAGAAACCCTTTCTGGAGAAATAAAAGAACTAAAATCTAACCAATTTGAAATCAAAAAGGCTATTAATGAGGTGCAATCAAAAATGGGGGAGCTAAATGCTAGGATAAATAAGGCAGAAGAGAGAATCAGCGATATAGAAGACCAAAGATGGAAAATAAATAAGCTGACAAAAAGAGAGATAAACAACTACTGGATCACAAGGGCAGAATTCGAGAGATAAGCGATACCATAAGACGAAACAATGTGAGAATAATTGGGATCCCAGAAGAAGAAGAACAAGAGGGAGGGGCAGAAGGTATATTGGAGCAAATTACAGTAGAAAACTTCCCTAATTTGGAGAAAGAAACAGGCATGAAAATCTAGGAGGCACAGAAAACCCCTCTCAAAATCAATAAAAATAGGTCAAGACCCCAATATCCAATAGTAAAACATGAGTCTCAGAGACAAAGAGAAAATCCTGAAAGCAGCTCGGGAGAAGAGATATGTAACCTACAATGGTAGAAACATTAGATTGGCAACAGACCTATCCACAGAGACCTGGCAGGCCAGAAAGGACTGGCATGATATCTTCAGAGCACTAAATGAGAAAAATATGCAGCCAAGAATACTATATCCGGCTAGGCTGTCAATGAAAATAGAAAGATAAAAAGCTTCCAGGCCAAAAAAAACTAAAGGAATTTGCGAACACGAAATGAGCCCTACAAGAAATATTGAAAGGGGTCCTCTAAGCAAAGAGAGAGCCTAAAAGCAACATAGACCAGAAAGGAACACAGACAATATAAAGTAACAGTCACCTTACAGGCAATACAATGGCACTAAATTCATATATTTCAATAGTTACCCTGAATGTAAATGGACTAAATTTCCCAACAAAAGGCACAGGCTATCAGATTGGTTAAAAAAACAAGACCCATCGATATGCTGTCTGCAAGAGACTCATTTTAGACCCAAAGATACCCCCAGATTGAAAGTGAGGGGGTGGAAAACCATTTACCTTGCTAATGGACACCAAAAGAAAGCTGGGGTGGCAATCCTTATATCAGACAAATTAGATTTTAAGCCGAAGACTGTAATAAGAGATGAGGAAGGACACTATATCCTACTTAAAGGGTCTATCCAACAAGAAGATCTAACAATTGTAAATATCTATGCCCCGAACATGGGAGCAGCCAATTATATAAGGCAATTAATAACAAAAGCGAAGAAACACATCGACAACAATACAATAATAGTGGGGGACTTTAACACACCCCCTGACTGAAATGGACAGATCATCTAAGCAAAAGATCAACAAGGAAATAAAGACTTTAAATAACACACAGGACCAAATGGACTTCACAGATATATTCAGAACATTCCATCCCAAAGCAACGGAATACACATTCTTCTCTAGTGCCCATGGAACATTCTCCAGAATTGATCACATCCTAGGTCACAAATCAGGTCTCAACCAGTACCCAAAGATTGGGATCTGCATATTTTCAGACCACAATGCTTTGAAACTAGAACTCAATCACAAGAGGAAAGTCAGAAAGAACTCAAAGACATGGAGCCTAAAGAGCATCCTACTAAAGAATGAATGGGTCAACCAGGAAATTAAAGAAGAATTAAAAAAATTCATGGAAACTGATGAAAATGAAAACACAACTGTTCAAAATCTTTGCGATGCAGCAAAGGCAGTCCTGAGAGGAAAGTATATAGCAATACAAGCCTTTCTCAAGAAACAACAAAGTTCTCAAATACACAACCTAACCCTACAACTAAAGGAGCTGGAGAAAGAACAGCAAATAAAGCCTAAACCCAGCAGGAGAAGAGAAATAATAAAGAGCTGAGCAGAAATCAATGAAACAGAAACCAGAAGAACAGTAGAACAGATCAACGAAACTAGGAGCTGGTTCTTTGAAAGAATTAACAAGATTGATAAACCTCTGGCTAGACTTATCAAAAAGAAAAGAGAAATGACCCGAATCAACAAAATCATGAATGAAAGAGGAGAGATCACAACGAACACCAAAGAAATACAAAAAATTATAATAACATATTATGAGCAATACATGCCAGAAAATTAGATAACCTGGAAGAAATGGGTGCATTCCTAGAGATGTATCAACTACCAAAACTGAACCAGGAAGAAATAGAAAACCTGAGCAGACTTATAACCACTGTCAAAATTGAAGCAGTCATCAAAAATCTCCCAAGAAACAAAAACCCAGGGCCAGATGGCTTCCCAGGGAAATTCTACCAAACATTTAAAGAAGACTTAATACCTAGTCTTCTGAAACTTTTCCAAAAAATAGAAATGGAAGGAAAACTTCCAAACTCATTTTATGAGGCCACCATTACCTTGATCCCCAAACCAGACAAAGACCCCATCAAAAAGGAGAATTACAGACCAATATCCTTGATGGACATGGATGCAAAAATTCTCACCAAAATACTGGCCAATAGGAGACAACAGTACATTAAAAGGATTATTCACCATGACCAAGTGGGATTTATCCCTGGGCTGCAAGGTTGGTTCAACATCCACAAATCAATCAATGTGATACAATACATTAACATAAGAAAGAATAAGAATCATATGATCCTCTCAATAGATGCAGAAAAAGCATTTCACAAAGTACAGCATCCTTTCTTGATCAAAACTCTTCAGAGTATAGGGACAGAGGCTACGTACCTCAATATCATAAAAGCATCTATGAAAAACCCACAGTGACTATCATTCTCAATGGGGAAAAACTGAGAGCTTTCCCCCTAAGGTCAGGAACACGGCAGGGATGTCTACTATCACCACTGCTATTCAGCATAGTATTAGAAATCCTAGCCACAGCAATCAGACAACAAAAAGAAATAAAAGGCATCCAAATTAGCAAAGAAGAAGTGAAACTCTCACCTTTCACAGATGATATGATAATTTATGTGGAAAACCCAAGAGACTCCACCCCAAAACTGCTAGAACTCATACAGGAATTCAGTAAAGTGGCAGGATATATAAATCAATGCACAGAAATCAGTGGCATTCCTATACGCCAACAACAAGACAGAAGAAAGAGAAATTAAAGAGTCCATCCCATTTACAATTGCATAGAAAACTCTAAGATACCTAGGAATAAATTTAACCAAAAAGGCAAAGGTTCTGTACTCAGAAAACTATAAAACACTCATGAAAGAAATTGAGGAAGACAGAAAGAAATGGAAAAATGTTCCATGCTCATGAATTGGAAGAACAAATATTGTGAAGATGTCAATGCTACCTAGAGCAATCTACACATTCAATGCAATCCCCATCAAAATACCATCCACTTTTTCCAAAGAAATGGAACAACTAATCCTAAAATTTGTATGGAACCAGAAAAGACCCCGAATAGCCAGAGGAATGCTGAAAAATAAAAGCAAAGCTGGTGGTATCACAATTCCAGACTTCAAGGTCTATTACAAAGCTGTCATCTTAAAGACAGTATGATACTGCCACAAAAACAGACACATTGATCAATGGAACAGAATTGAGAGCCCAGAAATGGACCCTCAACTCTATGGTCAACGCATCTTCGACAAAGCAGGAAAGAATGTCCAATGGAAAAAAGACAGTCTCTTTAACAAATGGTGTTGGGAAAATTGGACAGCCACATGCAGAAGAATAAACTGGACCATTTCCTTACACCACACACAAAAATAGAGTCCAAAGACCTAAATGGTTGAAAGACCTAAACGTGAGACAGGAGTCCATCAAAATCCTAAAGGAGATCACAGGCAGCAACCTCTTGGACCTCAGCCGCAGCAACTTCTTACTAGGAACATTGCCAAAGGCAATGGAAGCAAGGGCAAGAATGAACTATTCGGACTTCATCAAGATAAAAAGCTTTTGCACAGCAAAAAAAAAAAAAAAAAAAAAAAACAGTCCACAAAACCAAAAGACAACCGACAGAATGGGAGAAGATATTTGCAAACGACATATCAGTTAAAGGGCTAGTAGCCAAAATCTATAAAGAACTTATCAAACTCAACACCCAAAGGACAAATAATCCAATCAAGAAATGGGCAGAAGACATGAACAGACATTTCTGCAAAGAAGACATCGAAATGGCCAACAGACAAATGAAAAATTGCTCCACATCACTCGGCATCAGGGAACTCCAAATCAAAACCTCAATGAGATACCACCTCACACCCGTCAGAATGGCTAAAATTAACAAGTCAGGAAATGACAGATGTTGGCAGGGATGCGGAGAAAGGGGTACCCTTCTATTCTACACTGTTGGTGGGAATGCAAGCTGGTGCCCCACTCTTGAAAACAATAAGGAGGTTCCTCAATAAGTTGAAAGTAGAGCTACCATCCGATCCAGCAATTGCACTACTGGGTATTTACCCTAAAGTTAGAAATGTAGGGACCCGAAGGGGTATGTGCATCCCAATGTTTATAGCAGCAATGCCCACAATAGCCAAACTGTGGAAAGATCCAAGATGTCCATCGACAGATGAATGGATAAAGAAGAGGTGGTATAAATATATACAATGGAATATCATGCAGCCATCAAAAAGAACGAAATCTTGCCATTTGCAATGACGTGGATGGAACTGGAGGGTGTTATGCTGAGTGAAATAAGTCAATCAGAGGAAGACATGTATCGCATGACCTCACTGATATGAGGAATTCTTAATCTCAGGAAACAAATTGAGGGTTCCTGGAGTGGTGGGGGGGTGGGAGGGATGGAGTGTCTGGGTGATAGACATTGGGGAGAGTATGTGCTATGATGAGTGCTGTGAATTGTGCAAGACTGTTGAAACACAGATCTGTACCTCTGAAGCAAATAATACATTATATGCTTAAAAAAAAAAAAGAAGATAGCAGGAGGGGAAGAATGAAGGGGGAGAAATTGGAGGGGGAGACGAACCATGAGAGACAATGGACTCTGAAAAACAAACTGAGGGTTCTAGAGGGGAGGGGGGTGGGGGGATGGATTAGCCTGGTGATGGGTATTAAAGAGGGCACGTTTAGCATGGAGCACTGGGTGTTATATGCAAACAATGAATCATGGAACACTACATCAAATCTAATGATGTAATGTATGGTGATTAACATAACAATAAAATATTAAAAATAAAAAATCAGTTCTTCCCTGCTTGATCTATAGATTCAGTACAATCCTAACCTGTATCCTAGGAAGTTATTTTGTAGATATTGTTAATTTGATACTTAAGAGTTTATATGGAGAAGCAAAATACCCAGAATGGCCATCACGATAATGAAGAACAAAGTCAGAGAACTGACACTATCTGATGTTGAGACCACTATAAAGATACCGTAATAAGAGAGTGTGGTATCAATGAAAGAACAGACAAAATGGTCAGTAGATCGATGTAGAGAAGACAGAAGCAACCCACACAGAGTCAAATGACCTCTGACGAAGTAGCAAAAGCAATACAATGGAGAAGAATTTTCAATAAATGAATCTTGGAACAACTGCACAGCTACATGCAAAAAAAAAAAAAAGAAAAAAGAAAAAAGAATCTAGACACAGACCTTATGCTCGTCACAAATAATTAACCCAAAATAGATTAAAGACATAAAGGTAGAATGCAAAACTGTAGAACTCATAGGTTACCTAAAAAAATCTAGATGACATTAGGTATGACAGTGACTTTCTGTATAAAACACCAAAGACATGGTCCATGCAAGAAAGAAATAACTGATGAGCTGGACTTCATTAAAATTAAAAACTGCTCTAGGGGTGCCTGGGTGGCTCAGTCAGTTGAGCATCTGACACTTGATTTTAGCTTGGTTCATGGTCTCAGGGTTGTGAAATCAAGCCCTGCCTCAGGCTCCATGCTCAGCAGGGAGTCTGCTTGTCTCCCTCTACCTGTCTCTCTGCAACCCCACCCCCAACACACATGTACTCTCTCTAAAATAAATAAATAAATCTTTAAAAAATAAAATACACTACTCCGTGAAAGACAATGTCAAGAGAATGAAAAGGCAAGCTTCAGACTGGGCGAAAATATTTGCAAAAGGCACTTCCGATGAAGGCTGTTTTCCAGAATATACAAAGAACTCTCAAAACTCAACAATAAGAAAACAAAGAACTCAATTAAAAACAGTCAAAATAAGGGGCACCTGGGTGGCTCAGCCGGTTAAGCATCTTTCTGACTTGATCTCAGCTCAGGTCTTGATCACAAGGTTGTAAGCTAGACAAAACACTTGAACAGATACTTCATCATGGAAGATACACAGATGGAAAATAAGCATATGAAAAGATGTTCAATACCATGTGTCATTCTACAAATCAAAACAACGAGATTCCACATATTTAATAGATACCTTTTAGAGTGGTCAAAATCCAAAACATTGACAAAACCACATGCTGTTGAGGAAGTGTAGCAACAAAAAATCTCATTCAATGATAATTGGAAGGCAAAATGGTACAGCCTCTTGGAAAGACAGTTTAGTGGTTTCTTATAAAACTCAGCTTCCTTTTACTATATGATCCAGCAGTCATGTTCTTTGGTATGTACCCAAATGAACGGAAACCATAAAACTTGCACAGAGATATTTATAGCAGCTTTATTCATCACTGCCAAACTGTGACACAGCCAAGATGTCCCTCAGTGGGTGAATGAAGAACTAAACTGTGGCCCATCCAGACAATGGATTCATACTCAGCACAAAAAGAAACGAGCTATACAGCCATGAAAATACATGGAAGAAACTTAAATACATATTCCTAAGTGAAAGAAGCCAGTCTGAAAAAGCTACATACTGTATGCTTCCAATTATTTAACACTCTGGAAAAATAAAAACTATAGACATTAAAAAGATTGGTTTTTGGCAGTGGTTAAGAAGGAAAGAGGGATGAATAAGCAGAGTACAGAGGATTTTTAAGGGCAGTGAAACAATTCTACATGATACAACAATGGTGGAAATACGTCATTAGACATCTGTCAAAACCCAGAGAATGTACAAAACCAAGAACGAACCCTCATACAAACTATGGGTTTTGGGAAGTAGGGTGTGTCAATGTAAGTTCATTGGTTGTAGCAAAATATATCACTCTGGTGGGGATGTGGATGGGGGCAGAGGTGGGCATGTGTGGGGAGAGGGAACTCTGTATTATGGGAGCTCTGTACTTTTTAATCAATTTTATTGTAACTTTAAAACTGCTCTAAAAGAACTTAAGTTTATGAATTAAAAAAAACTTTCTAGCACCGCAAATCTTTGCCATTAGTGGTGAAAATATTCCTTTAATTTAAACCTTTGTATCTTCACAATCTCAATAAAATAAAAGTATGTTATTTGAGATAAAAGCCACTCATCATACAATTAACAATCTTCAACACATAAACAGAGATTGACTTTTACTATATCATATGACTTAACTGACTCCTATTCGGTTTTAAGGATTGGGAATAATAACCCCTAATGAAACCAGCTCCCGTTGCTCAAAAGGAAGAACAGAGAGTAATTATAGGATTGCAACACTAGGCCATATAAATTTAAATTAGGATTAACTAAAATTTTAAAAAGGTATTTAGTAAGTTTATGAAAATCCATGAATTCTTCACATTTAGAATTCTATGTATATGTCTCTTAGAGAATGGATCCTTTTAGTCGGATTACGCACTTTTAAGTGATATGTCATGGCTTTCATGTCATATATTTTCGTGTAAGTTACTGAATAAAGGTGCTGGTTATTTTAAAAAACTAGTTATTATCTTAGTTGTTCCAGCAACTCCATTTAGACTACTTTTACATCAAAGGAGAGGAATTAGTTAAAATCATCAAGAGATGATTTCCAAGGACAAGCAGTACTTTTTTTCTAGAGCTTAAATAGAATTGGACAACGGAAAAATTCAACCAAAATATTTTTAAAAATGCTTTGGTTTTAAATTTTCACTCTAAAAGTTAATATTAAGGGTACATTTTAGTGTGTAGTGAATTCACAACTCCTTTAAAGTATGTGCCTTCAAATGACCCTGCTAATAGGTGTAAACTTAGTATCTACCTCAGTTATAATTTTATATGTGTACATTTAAGTAGTATGATTTTTAAAATGTGTTCAAATATTCAGTAAAGAGGTACTGCTTTTACTAATGTATGATTTTTTATTATTATTCAAATGGTGCTGAAAATAATTCATAGATGTGGGTTTAAAAGAGTGTAAAGTACGCCAGCAAGAAAATCTAACTTTCTGAGTAATAGCTAAAAGGTTACTGGGTGAACAATCACTTGATATTTGCATGGTCTAATACTGAAAATAAAGCATCTGTTCCATGTCTCACCCACGAAAAATTTAAGCTATGCTATTGACGAAAAGGGCAGAATTTTTTCAAGATACCTTGACACATCAAAATATCTCTTTACTGATAACATGTTAGTGGCAGAAAAGGTGAAAGTGTTTACTTAATTAGTGAGAGAATGAGAGGTGTTAGGTATAAGTACAAATGTGTTGAAAGCTTGAGAAAACATATCACTTTGGGAGAAAAATCAAAGTATGAGAAATGTGTATAAAGAAGTTGAAAAGTGGAAAACACTAGAACTTGATGAAAACAGTAGAGAAAGCAAATAATAATGATAATAATAGTAATAAATTGTAAGATGCTGCAAAGACTGACCCCAATTTCCTCTCCAGTTACCGAATTGTATCATTTCTGTATATCTGGATGACACACTCACTAGAGTGTTAAAGGACTAACTAATGAAGTTACTGGAACATTGGCAATTACTTTTGAAAAGTCTTCTAGAATCGGGAAGGTGATATGTTGGAAGACTATAAAAAAATAGAAGCTATTTCTGGTATTCAGAAAAAAAGAGAGCAAGAATCCATAAACTCACAGGCTAGTTTTCCCAACCTCAATCTTATTTGAAAAAACAAACAAAGAAACACCTTCCACTATATTATTCTGCAATTTAAAACAACAACAACAACAACAGCAACAACAACAACAAAGGAATTTCTGATGGGGAGCAATCTGGATCCATTCAGAGAACTAAGGATTGGGGAATTTTTTGTTTTCAAATAAAAAGATAAGAATTTAACGGTGTCAGTGTGCCTGGGTGGCTCAGTTGGTTGAGCATCTGCCTTCTGCTCTGTGTCATGATCCCAGGGTCCTGGGATACAGCCCCCCCACCCTGACTCCCTGCTTAGCTGGGAGCCTGCTTCTCCCTCTCCCTCTGCTCCTCCCCTCCCCTGACCCTCCCTAATGCTCTTTCTCTCTCAGATAAATAAAACCTTAAAAAAAAAAAAAGAATTTAATGGTGTCAAGGATAGGGGCATGGGGGAGTGGATAATGGGGAGAAAACTTTCATTATTATAATGCAAGGAAGGACTGCTGTCTTGAAGTCACTGAGATATTATAGTTCACATTTGTTTATGTATGTGCACTGCTTCATGAGTCTAGAATTGGCAAGGCATTCAGGACAAAGAAAAATGATAAATGACATGACATCATTTCAAATGGGGAGGGTAAGACCAGAGGGACTGCAAAGATTGGTGTGAGGTTTGTTTAAATGTGCTATCCTCTCAAATGATCCAAGAGTGAGTAGGAGCCAAATACTAATAACAGCTGTTGATGATATGTGAAAAGGAGGTGTTATAAACACCAATCAGGACGAAGGCAAAATAATAATTCTTTTAAGGCCCATGGAGAATTGAAAAATAGGCAGGACATAGCAAATGAGGTTCAACTTGGAAAATATATCAGGAGAAAAATATTCTGAAGCAGATAAGGACAGGAAGAAGTTGAAGTCAGAGCTGTGGGAGGGTTATTTCCTCTAAAGAATGTTTTAATTAATTAATTTATTTATTTATTTAAGTTTTATTTAAATTCCAGTTAGTTAACAAAGTGTCAGCCTATTAGTTTTAGGTGTACAATTTAGTGATTCAACACTTAGATATAACACTCGGTGCTCATCACAAGTGCAGTTTTCAAAAGTTGCATGCCTCCAAAGAGGGTTTCTGGTTAGCCCAGTGGGAAATTCCCACTTTGCATACAGCCTGTCTGATTCAAAACTTGATAATATTTTAACAGTTCTCTCCAGAAAAAGTTTAAGAGGCAAGTTTATTATATTAAAGATGAAGCTATTGTGCACAAACAAGTGAATTGGTTGTTTTAAGGCTTGGCACATTTCTCTGTTCCCAGAAAGATACCCCATGCTGTTAAGATCAATCCATAATTAAAAAAAAGATTGAGATTAAGTCATCTGACACACGGTTAACTGAGTTCATATTAGTTGCTGATGATGCATGATCACAACACAGTCCCTAACCCCAAGAAGCTAAAAAAATCTACTAGTAGTCAGTGAAAATGGGGATGGGGGTAGAGAGCAGATAATCGGAGACATTCATCAACCCATAGCATGTCTTTGTCAATTGGTGGCCAACTCTTCAATTTAGATCCATGGATATGAAGGATCCCTACTGTATAGAGGCATGGGTTAATTTATGCAATCTGTGAGCATGAAATTAGCCAAATTAAAAAATCAAAATATAAGCTACAGAGAATAGTTTCATATGATAATAAAATGGGTTAGGGTGAATATCTGCAGATCAGTTAGGGTAAAATAAAATCATACTCTATTCTCAATTCTAAGAAATTGTGATGTTTCTACCAATAGTTTCTGAATATGATCAAAGTGCCTCGTAAAGAATCATTACATTCATTTCTTAATATGGATTGAACAGAGAAGAAGTATTCAGACTTCTTCCTCCTCCTCAGTAAGTAGCTGGGTGGGTGCAAAGACATACACTGTTATAGTCTTAGATTTGAAGTTTAGATGTCCCCTGCAAAAAAGGTAATGACTCATGTTCATTTTGCCAGGGTCATCACTCTACTTCTGCAAACAAACCTGGCAATTTCCCAAAAACAAAATCACTGACTCTGGAAACCTGGCATACCATAAGGCACCGTCCTCCATTTGTCAGCAAATTGCCCTTCCTTCACAGGTACCTTGAAACATTTAATTAGCTAGTGATTTACTGCCTTTATTAAATTGACTCCTGAGCATTTGGAAACTAGGGTCCGATACTTCCATGGGGGCAATCAGGCATTTCCTACTGGTCCTTTGGCAACATTTTACTTCATGTCCTCCATCCAGCATAGAATGGATTTTATATGTGCAAAAGTCCCTTGATTTCTGTATTATTAAAAGAAGGCATTGTGGGGAAACAGGTACAAAGGGAATGAAGTTTAGGGGATGCAGATGGCTAGGGCAGTATTTTGTATACAAAGTCAGGATGGCTAAGTATTGGATTTATGTCCCAGCACTAGAAGTGCTATGCTTAGTTTTCAAGAGTATTACCAATTTGACCATTTCAACATCGTTTTGATACCATTTCCTTATTGTACTGACATGTATTTGTTGAGAATATCATTATGAATGCAGCTCTGTGTTAGGTGCCTGGGTGAGGATAGAGTGAAAACAATCTAACAAGAGTAGAAACAAACTCTCAAGCTCATCATGTAGTGGGTAAGATAGGCATTACAAATAACAAAACACAGAAATAATAATAACTATTAACAATATTTATAGGGCACCTGGGTGGCTCAGTTGGTTAAGCCACTGCCTTCGGCTCAGGTCATGATCCTGGAGTCCCAGGATCGAGTCCCGCATCAGGCTCCCTGCTCGGCAGGGAGTCTGCTTCTCCCTCTGACCGTCTCCCCTCTCATGTGCTCTCTCTCTCTCTCTCTCATTCTTTCTCTCAAATAAATAAATAAAATCTTTAAAAAAACCCAATATTTATAGCAGTTATTATTAATAACAATATTATTATTTCTCTGAAGTTGTGTAAAAGAGGTTAACTAGGCATTACAGGTACACAGAGGAAGCAGGAATGCAGTCCAGCTGTGGATGCTGGATGTTGGAGAATTTCAGCTGAACCCTTGTTTCAGCAGTCAGAGTCCAATCAAGAGACAGAAGTCAAAGAAATATTAACTATAAATAAGTAATAACTAAGGCATAAAGAAAAATCTAAAGAAGTATAGGAAGAGCAGATGTGGGGAGCAGTCATTACCCTTAGGGCTCAGACAGATTACCTATGGCAGGAAGGACCAAATCTATGGGAACCTCTCTCCCTGCCTTCCTTTCTATCCCTGGACTTAGACAAAGACCTTCATCAAGAGGGGGAAGCCATGGCCCACAGCCAGCAAAGAAGTCCCCTGAGGAGCCACACCAGCAGAGATCATTACAAAGCTACCCTCTGGAATGCCAGAGCAAACCCTCCATGGGGAGCTGTTATGCATTAGATGTCCCTGTGAAACTGAAATGGATCTGAAATGTTACCACTGTTTCTATTTATATAATATAATCATAATGAAAATGGCATAGGGCTTAACATTAGAATATTTATGTTCAAATCCTCTCCCTGCCTATTAACAGCTGGTAATTATTTACCTTCTTTAAAACCTGGGTTCCTCATCTCTAAATAATCCTAGCCAACCTACTTTAACCTCACGATGGCCCTGTAAGGATTAAATGGAGGAACATCTGCATAATTATAAAGCTATA
>NW_027397098.1:6999486-7284602 GCF_003265705.2 Callorhinus ursinus
TGGAGCACTGGGTGTTGTGCACAAACAATTAATCATGGAACACTACATCAAAAACTAATGATGTAATATATGGTGATTTACATAACAATAAAAAATTTAAAAAAAAGCTCTACAGAAATATTAGTAATCAAAGCAGAAGAGCAAATTGTGAAATTCTGCAAATCCTTACCCCTGCCTTCATATCCATTCTGTGGCAAACCAGGAACATCTTCACAATAACTCCTCAGTAGCAAGAAGACCTCACATGTCCACTTAGTGGGCGTTATGTTCATTGCAGGAGGACCTCCCAGCTTCCTGCCTCTCCTCACATCACCTCACTGAGCCTCTCACAGACTGTACAGCGAAGCATCAAAAATTGATGGACACTTCATTGACCCATGTCCAGTCTGAGAACAAAGCCACACTGTTTCACTCGGTCTTCCATAAGAATAACAGCTAACATTTGTTCATCACTTACTACATGCCACGGATACTTCTCAACATTATGTCATTACTCATTTAATAATCACAGATGCCCTTTAAGATAAATATCATTATTATCATCCCCACTTTACATATAAGAAGACAGTAGTTTAGAGTTCTTAGGATATCTGCCCAAGATCCCACTGCTACTTAGCTGTATAGCTAGATATCAAACCCAGTTTCGGCTTCAGATATGATGCTCTTTAGCTGCCCCCTGTGAACCTTGCATACTCTCCACAAACCTGTTTGCCTGTACTCTTAAATCCTGGACAGCTTTCTTGAGACTCCCTTCCTGCCTATTTAAAGCCAGGTAACAGTTGACATCTCCATGCTGAGAGATCTAAACTTCTGCAGAGGACAAACCCACCCCAGGAAGCCTGTCTCCTGCAAAATTTGAGAGCTATTTCCTTCCACAGCCCCAGTCTGACCCCAGGGGCTCAATGTGATTGACTATTTTATAACTTTAACAGCAGTTAAGTGAATCATGCCATCATCTTTGCTCTCCTGGCCCAGTACCCAAGGTAGAAACCCAGAATCATCTGTCCTACCTCAAATTATAATCCCCACTGTGTTTTGTGTTTCTCATTTCCTCCCTCAAACTCCCACCATTCTCCTCCCTCTTTGGCTTTTCTCCTTTGTTATATGGATCCTCACTAAGTTAGGCTTTTCCATCTTTTCTCTCTTCATTAAACCTTCCTTTTACGTTAGTGTTGCCAAAAACTTGGCTCACTGCACAAGATAGAATTAATATATACCCTGAGGCTCTGGCTTAAGATTCCTCACCTTTTGCCTTCATTTCCAGATTATCTTTCCTCCATCCTTATGTAAATTTCCCCGCTCCTTTGCAATATACATCTTTAGATATACTGTCACCCATCCCTTTTCACTACTACAATTTGAAAACTTTGATCATTATCTCTAATTTATTAAGGACTTCGGCCCCAGACTTCTGGTTTTCCTTCTCCCCTAAAGCTTATCATGGCCAATACTTAGGGTCTTCTACAATGACCTTCTCTTCCATTGTTTTGAACATTGCTCTCCCACGGCCACATCTGAATTCACTTGAACCCAGTTGTTACTGAGTAGCAAAGTTTCCCACAACAATTACTATTTCTATTGCAGAAAGCTTATCATCATACACTAAAAAGAAAAACAAAAAAGCTTTGGCACAATACAATAGGAGGTGTTTCCTTCTTTAAATAAAATGTTACAAGAACTTGAAGATTTTCCCTTCCACCCAGTAACATACTGGGAAGAGAATAAAGGAGTAGTATAATTACACCCACATATCTTCTCTTAAACTGAAAATCAACAGTAACAACAACTTCTTACACTCACCAGGTTAAATTTGAGTCTGCTTGGAAATAGAGACCCTCTCTAGCAAGAGGTCTGAAAGAATGAGAGATAAACTAAGATCCAGTGTTCATAGGCACTAGGCACAATGGCCGTGTAATTTTCATTTAATCTGGGACAATTGTGAGAGACAGTGGACACTAAAAAGTTATGCTCTGGCTACAGTTTAAACTGGAAATGTCCTGAAAACATGGGGCATATAGGCTACGTGTCTTTTTTTTTACGATAATAGCTTACATATATTTATTATATAATAGTTTATATATATTAATATTGTATGTAATATATGTTATATATTACATTATATATATATACACACACACACATATATACATATTATGGCCCTGGAATGTCCCAAGGTGTCTACCCGCTCCCACCAAGCACCACAAGGACTGTGAATTTTGACTTCATTCTTTTACAGTGCAGTCCAACTAAAAAATCCTCCTTTACTACGAATTCCTTCACTATAAATCTGATCATGTTATTGCTTTCCTTAAAATTCTTTACTAGTTTCTCATTTCCCAGCAGTTTACATGACTTACAAAGTCCCTCCCTAAGTCTTTAGCTATATTATTATTATTAATCATAGCCTGACATGCTATAGTCAGGCCACACCAAAGAGTCTCTGTTCCTAAAACCTTTGTTCTCTCCTTTCCCTTTTCATTTATTTTACATGTTTTCCATCTACTTGGGACTTTTCATCTCCCTCACTTGGCCAATTCATTGCCCATAAAATCTCATCTTAAACATCACCTATGCCAGGAACTGTTCCTCAATCCCCCTGTGAACTGTCAGCTGTCTTCTGAGTGGTCTCCCAGTATTGTATGCTTCTGCCAGAGAACCCAGCATTCTTTATTGATACTACATATTTAATTTTTTTGTCTTTTTCATTACAAAGAAATGCCCCAAGATCAGAGAAATTTCTTTCTCCAGCCCCAAATACAAGGATGAGGCTACTGAAAGATTAAGTATATGAAGCATACTTTTAGTTGAGCACTTACTATGTGTCAGGCATTTATTCCTCTAACTGTCCCTATAAAAAAAGTACTATTTTCCCTACTTTAGAAGTAAGGAAACAAAGGCAGAGAATTTTTTTTTTTAATTACCCAAGTTCACATAGCTAGTAAGCAGAGGAGCCAGAACCCAAACTCCAGCATATCTTCCAACATTTGAAGGTTTCTTTGTATGTATGTGTTGTCTTAATGTGTGTTCAAGAAGTTTAATTAGATCTCTAAGATATAATGTTTGGTATAAGACATAAGTAAAATCAGTTCAATATAAAGTTGAACCTCTAAAAAATTGATTAAGAAAGACTACTTGCCTGGGTAAAGAGTGAGTTCCCCATCATCAGAAAAGTGTAAACAAAGGCTGGTTAGCCTTTTGTGAGAGCATTCCAGAATTTGTTAGAAATTTAGGAAGATGACCTAATAGGACTTTAAGAGTCCATGAAAATAACTGGTACTTAAAAGGCAATTGAATGTCTGCTCAGCTCAAAGATGTGGCCGTGTGAGAGATGACCCACAATTTTAGCACTTATCCCGCAATCTTTAGTCACTGTAAATCCTACCCAATCGGCCGGCATCGTGGACCTTTTTCCAGTTAGTTCTGCTGACATCCAAACTTAATTGGACCCTAAATGTTTTCCCTGTAGAGCTCTTATCTTGTGAACCAACTGCTTAATCTATTTTGGCAGATCCAGGATTCATAGCTCTTCAGGGAGCTGTAAAATACCTTTTTAAAAAAAAGTCAGCCTACTCCAGTGGGACAGCCTAGTGACAGACCTCATTTTCTATTCCAAAATTTTCCTCTTGCATGGCTATTATATTATTATGCAATGCTTTCTAATGTCTTGGAATTGTAATGCCGTCTTACGATGTTTGAACACTCAGGATATTTTTGTAATTGTCTAATTAATCAATCAACAAAGAGTATTAATGGCTCTTTAAAAACCATACAGTATAATACAACAGTAATCTTTTTTTTTCAAATGAGATGAAATATATTGAGCCTTCAGCTCTATGTGGACTAATGGTAAAATTCCAGAGTGAGAAAAAGACTTTCCTTAAAGCTCACTTCCTGTCACAGATTCATTGGCTAGAAAGAAATTCTTGGCAGGCCAAACACTTTGCACTCCAGTGTGCCAGGATTGATTTTACAAGAAATAACTTATTGTTCATCTGATAATATTTCTGCTTAGATTTAGTACTTTTTGTAAAAGAAAAGAGTTATTTTTGTTATTCTTTGAGTCATGACTTTTGGATCTGAAACATATTCTTCTCTCCAGGTACTTAAATCTGTAGGAAGATTATCATTCAGACTTGAGAAGCTTTCTCTTTCAGAAAGAAACCACAAGAAGTTAAAAAAGTTAAAACCTGTGGTTAGGAAGCATGGAAAGAAACAAGAATTTGACACAAAGCAAACTAAGTGTGATGGACTTTTTTTAAATTAGAAATTGTACATCTCTTTTTTGTTTTATTTATAAAGCACTTCATGGTATGATTAAATGTTTGGTATAGATAAACATATGAGCATATACATAAACATATCTGAAACACTGAATATATAGAGCAAAATTATGACATAATCTACATTAGATAGTTCTCATCAACCCTAGGTTAGATCATGCTTTAGTTCTTGTTTACTAGCACTTTGGAAATAATTATTGAATGAACAAATGATCATTGTATATATTGGGCATCAATCTCTGCTTTCAACAGCATTGCAGATCTTGAATAAAGTCATGCTTAAGCATAGAATAAATGTATTCCATAAAATAGTATTCAATGTTTGCAAAATTTAGCAGTCACATACAATGTTCAAAATAACTCCTTTGTTCTTCTTATTAGCATTGCTTAACTAGAATAAATTAAGGACATAGTTGAATAATGAAAACTAACTAAGTATGGGGGGAAAGTGGAATAAAAGTTGTAATTTAAACATGTTCTTACTAAAATTATTATTTAAAGAAATTAAAAAAAAACCCCACAAATTAATTAATCTGGACTCAGAAGGCTTGTTCCTTCCAGCATCAAAAAAAAAAAAGAAAGAAAGAAAGAAAAAGAAAAAGAAAAGAAAAAGGTGCTATTTGAAATCCAGGAAAAAAGTTCATACATTTTTACTTCTCTCATTCTTCCAAACCTGGTGTCTATTAAAGAATCATTCTGTTGGGGAGAACTACAGAAATGGTATTTAGGGACAGGTCATAAAATCCTGTCCTAAGGGGAAAATAAGATTATCGGAAAGTGTTGGAAATTTCAGTGAGGATAAAACATTTCCAAATCTAGAGACCGCTGAGAGGGAATAATAAAATAATAAGCAGGATTTGTAATATCCCATAGCTCACGTCTACTTCTTTCCTGTAAATGTCATAGACTATCTCTCCTGGATGCTTATCCAAGCCAAAGTTTTACACGTGAGCATGAGAAACAATTCCTTTACTGCAGGGCCATTTTTAATAAAATAAATCCATTTGTTGGCATAATCAGCCAATACCAGGCTAAAGATATTTAGCCTCCCAACTTCTATATCCATTATGCAACCTGTTTCTGTGTAATGAGAACAAATAGTATTCTAATAACATTAAAAGGAAAGATCTTCTTTAATAGATATAGAAAAAACAACACATTAACACATTTAACTTTGATTTTTAATGTGATTAATATTCATTGTAAATACCTCCAAATCTTAAAAGAGTTCAGCATTAAAATAGCTCAGTAGGTATTCTTCAACCATTACCTAGTGCTTTCTTTCATTTTCTGTGAATTTTTCTGTTTTCTTCAAAGGAATAAAGTCACAGAATTTAAGAAAAAGCTATTTGTCTAATTAAAAGTAGCCATTCTTGCTTCTAATATTATTTATTACTTCTGTGTATTTGTGGGCTCAATATGGATGCTGATAATTACAGGAACCACCAACCTCCTTCAAGGCACTTCTGGATAGAACTACTACTTTTATTTTACAATTTACAAAATGAATGTACACAATTCCTAAAGAAACAAATGATCAGATTATCAGATCTAGGACTCTAAAAGTCTATATACTTATTATGATGAATTTTTACTTCGTCCTTGTAGGTATTTGCTAATATACAATATGTAATATATTAGCAGTTATCTATCTATCTATCTATCTATCTATCTATCTATCTATCTATCTATGACAAAATACATAGCAAAAGTACAAGAATGAAAAGAATGAAGGAGAGAGGGCAGGAACAAGAGTTCACATGTTTAATATGGTCCTTTTTAAATGGATGTTCAGAAAACTTGGAAATATTGTGCCTGTCTCTTGCAAAGTGGTTCTCAACTAAGATGCTTTGGGTACTTATTAGGTTTGTGGAATAGGTGAAATATGCCTGATTTGCCTAAGGTCTGTATATGGGCTGAGGTTACATTCTACTTGTGTCCACCCCAGACACTAGGACAGTTCTGAACACATAAACACTTTCTTCCTTTCCTACAGTTGTATTTGTAAAACATGTAAGCCACGGTTCTATTTTATGTTTTTATGGAACTTAACATCTAGGGGCTTAAATTTCTCCCAGTTTGGTACAAATAGCACCCACCAGTTGGAAGGGTGAAATGTTGCAAGAGAGGGGCCCTAACTGAGGCCCTTCCCCAAATCATCTGTGGAAGAATTCATGCTGGATCAGGTTTTTTTTTTCCTTTTTCCCATTATTATCAGAAATAGATGACACCAGGAAAGAACTGAGAGGCCTCCATTCTGCTTTCTAGCATATTTTAATGACCTCCAGATCTGACAGCTCTGCTAGGTCTTACTGCTCAGAGCCACACTGCACTTTGTTGGATGTGCTGAAGAGGCATAAACACAAAATTTTAGGGAATAAAACAGTGTACCTGACTTGCCATCCACAGGGTTTCAAGAAAGCACTAAAGGGTCCTAAAGGCAGAAGGAGGTAGGGTTGGTGAAGGAGTAAAAACACTGCTATTGTAAAAAGCAATTTGGGAGACACTATGATAGAATGTAGATAACTTTAATGTAAATATTATGCAAAATTTTCTACGTAGGCCCTGGATCCTCTATTCATGGTACTAAGGAAACGGATAAACAAACAACAGCAACAACAAAAACCACTCACTGTTTCCCAGTCAGTCCTACTACCCATAGACCTACTATTACTGAGAGACACCCCTGGATTTTGAAAGAAACAAAAAGTCAGAGGCAGCAAGTATAAAAAGTTTAGTTGACCCTTGAACAATGGGGGTTAGGGGTGCAGATCCCCCATGCAGTCAAAAATCCACATATAACTTCTGATTCCCCCAAAAACTTAACTACAGTAGCCTACCATATCAATAACACACTCTTTGTATATGTATTTTATAGAAATTCTGACAATAAAGTAAGCTAGAGAAAAAATTGTTAAGAAAATCATGAGAAAATACATTTATAGTACTGTATTTATATAAAAAAAAAATCCCCTGTAAGTGGACCCTCAAAGTTCAAATCCATGTTGTTTAAGGGTATACTAGTTGTTTACCTTCCAACCTCTTTTGTTGACTATGATCAGTAAATTGAGATTTAATGAGACTGAGTGATGAATATATCTTCTAATGAACAGGAAGACATCTACAGGGTAAAATTGATAGGAATGGTAGCTGAATGTTTGATATGAGAAAGAAGGAAATAACAAATTTGAATGCATTTACCTCGGGTGGGCATTTGGGTGAATGGTGATCTCACATAGGAGAGAAAATGATGTTCTGACTTCAAAAATATAGTCAGGGCTTCCAGCCTTCCTGAGGCTAGTCACTTTTTACCTGGTTCTCCCGTTATATAAGTTAGTCAGAGCCGAGACATTTTATCACCTACATTAAAAAGAAACTTTCCAAAATGTTGAATGTCTGAATCTCTGAATACTTCTATTTCAGTGACTAGACCTCATTTTTCTTAGTAATGACCGTTCACCGTATGCTGAGTGGCCTTTTACCAAGGGCCAAATTTAGGGATGAAACGCCAGCAAGTCCTACTGCTCACTGCCTCACTTCTCACTGTTCTCACCACGCACAAGATCTATGTAGCAAAATAATATTATTGATTAAAAATAAACCAAAACCAATAAAAAAAAAAAGCAAGACTCTAAATTCTACTAAGATAACTAAGAAGTTCCACTAGTGTCTTTGTTATAGATAGATAGATAACAGTTCAATTTGGGAACTAAACTCTGTTAGGCTTAACCTGCAATTATGGCACCATATATTCAGCCTTGAAATTTTGTTCAGTGGCTGCTCAGACTTGTCCAAACACCTTTTAAGAATATTAATCATAGCGTTCCAACCAGTGCCTGCAACGTTGACCTCCAGTTTCTATTTCTTGGCGGTGGTTTAATTTTCCAGTTTATCATATATTTTGTAAACCTTCAAAAATCTTTTGTGAAAGAAAGTGTATAAATAAATCTATATAAATCAGTCTTCATTTTTGAGTCCAAACCCAGAGCTAGAAACACAGTACATATCTACATCTTCATTTTCATTTGAATCCTCAAGTGAAAACTTTATGCCCAGACAGCAACCATATGCCAAAACATCTGGAGCTTCTAGTTTTACTGGAAGACTTGATACCTGAAAGCTTCCTTACCCTAACCTACTATTGTATGTGATTCTACCTCAATATTGTGTTGTTCTGAAGGCTAGATCACTTAAAATCATAAAATGGACATGGAAGGTATTTCCAGCCGAGATTTGGCTGACATAAATAAATTCTTGTATAATCTGTCAAGCTGGGTCATTTGTTCATAAAGGATATCTTCTTGGGAGAAATTGTGTTGTTATTATGGAAGATAAACATTGTGCTGCTTTGCCATACCATAGAGACTACACCTGGAATGTCCACATGGAAACACTGGCTAAAGGCTATTGCATATGAATATGTGGAATATATTATGTAAATAAACACACACACACACACACACACACGTACAACTTTAGCCAGGCTATTCAGCATACCTTTCTGAAGAATTTTCAATAGGAAGACTTGAAAAACAAACTATTTCAGAAGGACTCCAAAGGAAAGGATTACTTTAGGTGGTTGTTTCTAAAATGTGGTGGTTGTTTCTAAAATGTCTAAATGATCCTCCATTTAATCATTTCATTCAGCAATTGCACTCCTGTGCCAGTGATGCAAAATAAAATGGTAGCCATTCTTATGGTAATAAAAGTGTATTTGCCTAAATAAATTTAAGAAATCTGTATGAAGAAGCTTCTTATTTTAGCTCTCACCACAAATAAATAGCCAGTTTGAAATGAAGACAGAGATTATCAAGGATTAACATCAGTCACTACTTTAAAGAAATTAGTTAGAGACATGCCACAGATTTCTTGCTACAGCCCATCTTTCTTGCCTAAACATAGGAGCCAGCACCCCCATATTGCATACTCCCAGAGGCAGTCCCAGAAGTTGTGCACAGCCCCCATAACTATACACAGCAGTTCTGAATGGAATCACTGCTGCTAAATGAGATCTCAGGACTTTTCTCAAATATGCCTATTCAAATGTCCATGAGAATTTATAAGATAAAACATGATATTTTTAAAATAAAACTTAATAAATGCAAAATTTATTTATTATATGCTTTTAGTCAGTTGTACATTAGGAGTCTGCTAAAATCATAAAGCTAAACTATCATGGATCCTTGGGGTCTGGGAATCAGTATGGATGGACTAGAAAGGTTGACCCAATTGACCAAGTGTCTTCTCTTGGCGGGGGTGAAATCAACAAAAATATGAAAAAAACACCTTCTTGACAGCTGTCTAGCATAGCCTCCTTTGACATTCCTGCACGAGGTCATACTAGAATGACAAAGTAAAGAAAGCAGTAATTCTGCTCTGGTGGTTGTTAGAACACAGACACCTGATAGGACTAATACAGTAGTTCTCAAATTTTGCATTTAAAAAAAATTTCCAGATAACAGTGTTGCTGCCAGCCTGGAGACCCCACTTTGAGGTCGACAGTTCTAATATAATAGAGAGATCATCTAACCAGTAAGAATCCATGTGGACTAAAACATGTTCATAGATAAGGTAAAAAGACAGGATACAAGTTTTATGCATGGTATATTCCCAAACTTGTAATAAACCAAATATTATTGATGGGATAGTATTGTTTGAAATGCATAAAGTTGTTTACTGTGGTTGTCTTTGGGTACTGAGAGCATGGAAAATTATTTTATATTTTCCATTTCATTTTCCCCAAAGCGTAATAAATTTTAATTACACAATAAAACAAACAGCAGCAGCTTTATTTTGAAAGGTGAGGAAATCAAATGAGTATTTTTTGAATTCTGGGGAGAATGGAAACAGAGAAGCACCAGAAAGACATTAGGCATGAAAAAGGGTTAGAACAACTCTAGAAATAGGGAACATTATAGAGCAGGGAGAAGAGGCAGTCACACAATCCTGAAGTGAACTCTAACCAACAGAGAGAAATATGAAGATATATGTATTCTAATTTAAAGTGAAGGCACTAGGTAACTGCAACTCATTAATAGGTCTGCCCTTTACATTCCTTAGAATTGTAAACCACATGGTTTTTGATGGGATTATCACAGGGTGGTTGGAAATTATTGTGTATTTTCTGTTACCATCCTAAACTTCCTATATCCTATTGCAGATAATCTTCCTAAACTACAGTTCTGTCCATGCCACATACCAACTGAAAGACCTTTAGTAATTGTTATTGGCTATCCCGGCAAAAAAAAAAAAAAAATCCATACTTTCTAGTGAACTGCAAGCTAACTCTGTCCTATCTTTAGAGTCTTGTCCCTATGCACCTGCCAATTTGACTTACTCATCATTCCCTAAAGGTACTTGAGGTATTCTAGCTGATTGCTTTTGCCCATATTATTATTCTGCCATCATATAGTCTGCCCTTCCTCTTCCTCATCTACAAATACTATCCATTTTCAATATGGATTAAAAAATATATCCATTTATCACAACCCAACCAGAAGTATTTGAAAGATTTCTTCCTCCAAATTGCATATGAAACCTGTCATGTAAACTGTTTATCAAATTGTTTTCCCCTTTGAAGAATCTGAAGATTGATTATATTTTAGATATTTTTAAATGGATTTTGCACCATTCAGATTGTTTATTTCTTATACTCACTTTGTTCACAAAGTGATTACTGTCATTTCATGCATTTGATTGTCCTTAGTCATCCGCTCCTTGAGGTGCCCCAGGCAAGAGGAATTGATATTTCCCTTTCTATTTTTGGAGACCTTATACAGAATGGTTTAAGATGGGAGGTTCTGTTAATCATTCCTTTGTTTTCTAAAGGTGATCCTATGGTTATAGAGCTGTAGATAGTATATAGAGGATTACAAAAAAATTTTAAAAATCAAATTTAGTATACATCACAGGAGTCTCCTGAAATCATGAGACTAAACTATAAGGGATTCTGGAAATCTGCGGATAAGAGTGCAGATGTAACAGTAAGGTGCTGTCTAACTGTCTTCTTTCCAGAAAAATTGAAATCAACAAAAATATTAAGAGTACCTTCATTACCTCTCCCTGAAGCTATGAGCTGGCTTCTTCATGGTCCTTCTCCTCAGTCTATAATCCCTTACAAATCTAACTCATGTCAGGGTCTTTAGAGAATTGCAAATGGCAACTCTCGCTCAAATATCCCAAACTAATTAATATTGAAAATCAAAGCATTTATTCAAACGTCTTCATGGATCAACTAGGACATCCCAAGGAAGAAAATTCACAATACTGTATATTCTGTGAGAGACTGAGTCCATTCAGAGTTCCCTGATTTAAGAATGCATATTCACCACATTGTTTGGTTTCCACATAATGTTAAGGTAGAGAAAGTCCATCACGGATTCCTGTAATGTCAAAAAATATTTATCATGGGTAATGGGGAAAAGACATTGCTTATTCATTTCTCATTAATATAATCATATGGGGTAAAAACAAGAACACTTTCCTACTTTTGCCCTGACTCTGCAACTGCCTACTTGTATGACCTAAGCAATCTGGACCCTGTCTTCTTAAAATTGAGTTACCTAGATGAGTATTTCCCAAATCTGCCCGATGACTAGAGATATTTAAGAAACTTGTTGAAAATATAATTTCTGAGGACTTGCCCTTGCATATTTTTATTCAGTAGTTCAAAGAATCTCTATTACAAGAAATTTCTCAAGAGACTTCCAAAAATTAGATTTCAGAGAATCACTTGTCCATATGATTTCTGGAGTCCTTTCAAAAATCGAAAAATCTATTTTTTTTTGTTTCTATTCCTTCCCTATCCCATCAATAATAAAAAAAATATATTGTAGGTGGTGAAAAACTGAGAGTTTTTCCCATAGGTCAGGAATAAGAAAAGGATGTCCACTCTCACTACTCTTATTCAACATAGTATGGGAAGTCCTAGAAACAGCATTCAGGCAACAAAAAGAAATAAAAATCATCCAAATTGTTAAGGAAGAAGTAGAACTTGCACTACTTGCAGATGACATGATACTATATATAGAAAACCCCAAAGACTCCACTAAAAAAAAAAAAACCTACTAGAATTGATAAGAATTCAGTAAGGTCACAGGATACAAAATCAATGTACAGAAATTCATTGCATTTTTATACACTAATAATGAAGCCAGAGAAAGAGAAATTAAGAAAACAATCCCATTTACAACTGCACCAAAGGTAGTAAAATAGCTAGGAATAAACTTAACCAAGGAGGTGAAAGACCGGTATTTGAAAACTATAAAATACTGATGGAACTAACTGAAGATGACATAAACAAATGGAAAGACATTCCATGGTAATGGGTTGGAAGAACAAATATTGTTAAAATGTTCATACTGCTCCAAATACTCTACAGATTTAAAGCAATCCCTAACCAAATACTAACAGCATTTTCCACAGAACTAGAACAAACAATTCAAACATTTGTATAGAACCACAAAAGACCATGAATAGTCAAAGCAATCTTGAAAAAGAAAAACAAAACTGGAGGTATCACAATTCCAGATTTCAAGTTATATTACAAAGCAGTAGTAATAAAAACAGTATGGTACTAGCACAAAAACAGACACATAGGCCAATCGCATAGAATAGAGACCCCAGAAAAGAGAGACCCCAGAAAAAAGAGCCTACACTTTTATGGTCAATTAATCTTTGACAAAGGAGGCAAGACTACTCGATGGAAAAAAGACAGTCTCTTCAACAAATGGTGCTGGGAAAACTGGACAGCCACATGCAGAAGAATGGAACTGGACCACTTTCTTACACCATACACAAAAATAAACTCAAAATGAATTAAGGACCAAAATGTGAGACCTGAAACCATAAAAATCCTAGAAGAGAGCACAAGTATTCATTTCTCAGACATTGGTCACAGCAACATTCTTCTAGATATGTCTCCTGAGGCAAGGGGAATAAAAGCAAAAATAAACTACTGGGACTACCTCAAAATAAAAAAGTTTCTGCACAGCAAAGGAAACAATCAACAAAACTAAAAGACAAACTACTAAATGGGAGAAGATATTTGCAAATGACATATCCAACAAAGGGTTAGTATCCAAAATATATAAGGAACTTATACAACTAAACACTCCCCCCAAAAAAGCCCCACCAAATAATCCAATTAAAAATGATCAGAAGACATTTTTCCAATGATACACAGATGACCAACAGACACATGAAAAGATGCCTAACATCACCAATCATCAGGGAAACGCAAATCAAAACCACAATGAGATATCACTTCACACCTGTCACAATGGCTAAAATCAAAAATACAAGAAACAACAAGTGTTGGTGAGGACTGGATAAAAAGGAACCCTCATGCATTGTTGGTGGGAATGCAAACTGGTGCAGTGATGGTGGAAAATAGTATGGAGGTTCCATAAACATTAAAAATAGAACTACCATATGATCCCATAATCCCAATGCCAAGTATTTACCCAAAGAATGTGAACCAATAATTTGAAAAGATATATGCATTATAATGTTCTATTGTAGCATTATTTCCATTAGCCCAATTATGGATGCAGCCCAATGATCCACTGATAGATGAATGGATAAAGAAGATGTGAGACAGATAGAATATCACTCAGCCATAAAAATAATGAAATCTTGCCATTTGCAACCATGTGGATGAATCTAGAGAGTCTAATGCTAAGCAAAATACATTAGTCAGAGAAAGACAAATACCATTTGATTTTTAACTTGTATGTAGAATTCAAGAAACAACAAGGAGAAAAAAAGAGAAACCAAAAAAACAGACTCTTAACTGTGGATGGTTACCGGAGGGGAAGTGAGTGGGGAATGGATAAAACAGGAGAAGGGGATTAAGAGTATATTTATCTTGATGAGCACTGAGTAATGTGTAGACTTGTTGAATCACTGTACTGTACATCTGAAACTAATAAAACACTGTATGTTAACTATATTGGAATTAATTTTTTTTAAATATATATTGTATCCACACAAATATTTATAGCAGCTTTATTTGTAACTCACAAAACTTGGAAGTAACCAAGATGTCCTTTAGTAGATAAATGGGTAAATAAACTGTGGTCCATCCAAGCAGTGGGATATTATTCAGTACTAAAAACAAATGAGCTATCTAGTCAGAAAGAGACATGGAGGAAAATTAATGCATAATACTAAGTGAAGGAAGCCAGTTTGAAAGGCTACATGTTGCATGATTCCAGCTGTATGACATGCTAGAACAGTGAAAAGATCAGTGGTTTCCAGGGCTTAGAGGACAGGTGATAACTAGGCAGGGCACCCGGGAGTTTTAGGGCAATGGAACTACTGTGTATGACACCATATGTTGTATACATATCATTATATATTTGTCAAAACTCACAGAATGCATACAACACCAAGAGTGAACCCTAATGTAAACTGTGGACTCTGGGTAATGATGATGTGTCAATGTAGGTGGCTATGCATGTCTGGGGCACAGGGTATAGGAGAAATCTCTTTACCTTCTGCTCAATGTTGTGATAAACCTAAAAATCCCCTAAAAAATGGATTCTACATTACAATAGGAGTCAATGGATAGCCATTAATTTTTCAGTTTTTTTTTTTTTTTAGGGAAAGATAAAAATGATACTGTAGGGAAAACTTTAGTTTTTATTTTTTACATCATCAGTGTTAAAGTTAGATCCCTTAAGTTGGAGATAATAAACACTGACTTAAGGTAGTTGATAATGAGTATCCTCTGTAATATAACGAAATTATTTCTTACTATTCTGAAATAATCAGCACTTGCTTTTAAGGGGTGCCTGGTGGTTCAGTCGGTTGAGCATCCGACTCTTGATTTTGGCTCAGGTCATGATCTCAGGGTCATGGGATCAAGCCCTGTGTCCTGCTCCAAGCTCAGCAGGGAGTCTGCTTCTCTCCCTCTATCCCTTCCTCCTGCTCGCACTCTTGACGCACACGCTCTCTCTCTCAAATAAATGAATCTTAAAAAAAAAAAAAAAAAAACCTTTCAGTAGCTTAGACAATGAGTGTGAGAGAGAGGAAGAATAGAGCCTATTTTTCTTGACTCAGTTTGTTTGTCACTGTAAAATTCAGTTGAAGGATGCTCATTGAGTACTCTGACACTCTTAATATAAAGCACATACATTATTCTTAATCAATATGTAGAGAGAAAACACATCTCCCAAACTATGATATTTAAATTGTTCTTTTCTTAAAATGATGCTTTTTCAGTCACCTTGGAAATATGTGCAAATGCAAATCTAAATCCCATATGCAGTAATGATTTGGTTGAAACAAATACTATTCCCTCAAGCTATGTTGGTTTGGGGGGAAAAATGACTCCTGTAATGGGAAGATTGCAATGGCTCTGCTCCTAAGGGAAAAAGGAAAATAAAAAAAGTCATACAGATAAGATGCTCTTATTTATAACATGTAACAAGATACGTTGTAAGACACGAGCATCTTTCTGATGACTTATCCTGCTGATCAGAGTAGAAAAGCGTTTATTTTCATAATTACAACAGATGGAAAACAATAAAATTATACTTTAGGCTAATGCACTCTCACCCTGATTATCCTTTTTCTGTATGTGTGTCTCCCCTGAAGCTATTTTATAACACTATAAAAATTGCAGAAATATGGTACCGCAAAAGCCTGACCAGATTTCCTAATTATCTGTCATGACTCAAGACTGCAGTGAGAAATTAGCTCTCCTGGGAAAGAAAAAAAACTGACGGAACCTAAAATAATAGAAAGAATCTTATGATGTCTTTTCTCAACAAGTTGAGAAAGAAATCCATCCATTTTTAGTAGGATTACCCTAACTTTCTCTTTTATCTATATATTTTTATCTCAGCTACAGAGAGGTATGCTAATCATATACTTCAAGACATGACATGTTGTCATGGAAAGATTCACTCTTGTTTCATTAATTAAATTTTATTCACCTCCAATTCTATTCCATTCCTATCTTCTTACCACAAGTGTTAGTTAATGTAAATAAGGAATAACATGTATGTACTTGTGAGACCTCTGTGTCTGTAACTACACACCTATCTCTATATTAACACAACTACTTCCTTTTTCTCCATATTTCCCGCCCTCTCTTGTATTTAGATATGCCCATGTGAGTCAGTCTCTGACCAATGGAATGTGGGGAGAGATAATATGCACCTGTCCCCAAACATCCTCCACGTGCTATTTTTTCTCTTTTGTCGTCCTTTAGATGGATAGCAACCCACAGGGTGACTATAAAAGGTACTCACTGAAGATGAGAAAATCTTCATCACATTGGGTCCTTGAATGACTGTGGATCTTAGATGTCATCCTGCAACACATACCGATGATAAGACTCTTACATGACTAAGAAAAAGACTTCTAGGTTATTAAGTCACTACAGTTTTAAAGTTTATTTGTATTCCACTTACCTCATTATTTATTTCACTGTAAGAGACCACCTTATGAGGGACACATGGTCTTTCTGTTACCAAATCTTTTAATCGAATTTATTTTTTATAATTCAAATAAAATCCCTGGAAAGCCAGGCTAGAGGGAAGATGGCAATAAGCCAACTGACTTTTTCCTCTTAACCTAGTTCATTGTGATAGTGTTGGACGCTGGACTTATTGAGCAGCTTAGATGTCTTAACTCAGCCAATCAATTCCAGTCAGAGTACTGAACCCACTCTAGGAGGTCAGGGCAAACTACCTTAACCAAAATAAAAGGTAGTAACACGGTAATATCATGTATCCTGAGTACTTTGACCTCAGGTAAAAAGATAAGACAAGTGCCTGTTTTAGCAAATTAAATGTAATCTTGCTACTTGCAAAAAACAAAAAACCCAAACAACAAAGCAACAAACAAAAAACCTACCTCTAATAGTAATAAACTCTCTGTCAGACTAAATCACAAAAGTTTCTGTCAGAGAACATCTACCCTTCCCTAAGTCCACTTGTGCTTGAGGACTGCCAGATACATAGAGGGATGTCCAGGAGTAGTGGACATGGTAGTAGTAGAATTCTCCATGAGATGAAGTCATTATTTTTAATAGACTATGTTAGGATCAATTTTAGGTTTACACAAAAATTGAGCAGAAAGTACAGAGAATTCCCATATATCCCTTCTCCATACCTCCAACTTTCCCTATTATTAACATTTTGCATTCCTGTGGTACATTTGTTACAATTGGTGAACCAATATTGATACATTATTAATTAAAGACCATTAACATTTGAGTTCACTGTGTGGTGCAGTTCTATCAGTTTTGCCAAATGCATAATGTCATGTATCCACTATTATAGTATCTAACAGAATACTTTTATTGCCCTAAAAATCCCCTGTGCTGCACTGATTCATCCCTTCCCCTGAACTCCTAGCAAAAACTAGTCTTTTTACTGTCTCTAGACTTTTGCCTTTTCAAAAACGTCATATAGTTGGAATCATACAGTATACAGCCATTTCAGACTTTCACTTAGCAACATGCATTTAAGGTTCTTCCATGTCTTGTGTGTGTGTGTGTGTGTGTGTGTGTGTGTGTGTGTGTGTGGCTCAATAGCTCATTTCTTGTTATCACCAAATAATATTCCATTATATGCATGTACTAAAACTTGTTTATCCATTTACCTATTGAAGGATATTTAGATTGTTTCCAAGCTTTGGCAGGTATGAATAAGCTGTTCCAAGTATTTGTGTGCCGTTTTTTCTAGGGACACACATTTTCAACTTATTTGGGTAAATAACGAGGAGCATAATTGCTGGATGCTGTGGTTAAGACTAGCTTTGTAAGAAACTGCCATTCAGTTTCCCAAAATTGCTCTACCACTTGGTTTTCCCACCAGCACTGAATGAGAGTCCTTGTTGGTCCAAATTCTCTCTGGCATTTGATGTTGTGAGTATTTTAGGTTTTTGCCATTTTAATAGGTATGCTATGGTAACTCCTTGTTTTAGTTTGCTATCCTTAATGACATATAATGTTGAGCACCTTTTCATATGCTTATTTGGTATTTGTCTATCTTTAGGAGTTCAGATCGAGTTCAGATCTTTTGCCCATTTTTAATCGAGTTGTTTTCTTACTGTTGAGGTGTAAGAATTCTTTGTATATTTTGGAAACAAGTCATTTTTCATACATATGCTATTCAACTATTTTCTCCCAGTCTGTGGCTTGTGCTTTCATTCTCTTAACAGTTTCTTTCTCAGAGTAGTTGTTTTTAACCTTATTGAAGTCCAACTGACTTTTTTTTCTTTAATGAAATGTGGTTTTGGTGTTGTATCTAAAAAGTCATTGCCAAATCCAAGATTATCTAAATGTTCTCCTGTGTTACCTTGTAGAATTTACTTCTAATCCTTAAAAAAGTTATAATCTTCATACCATTGAGGGGAAATAGAGCCATGAGTTCATGAATTACATACGTGATTCTGTACAATTTTGATTGCTCCATCCCATTTCTGACATGCACAGTATTTCCCTATTCCGAGAAATCATGATGTGTTTGTTGAGAAGGGAAGCATATTTTTTGCTTGTCAGCCTAAATTCGTAATCTTTTTTTCTGAGTCCTTAAGAATCCTCTTGGGAGTGGGGCAAAACATCTTTACTCTTGGGGAGTGAGGGGAAAGTGTACCTGCTAGACCAGAGCCATGGCATTGGTCTCTTTATTCCTACAAAGCCATAGACATTATATATTTAATGAAGGCCTTCTTTTATAAAAGGAAAACATATTCTACCTAAGTCAATGACTGACATTAGCAATGAATAAATTGCTAACATCTTCCCCAAGGGATAGCTCAAAGATTAGCAGCCAAAGCTGGAGAAAGGCAGGGTATATCTCTTCTCCAATATGACTCAAGAGAAGGGAGATCAAGTTAAAGAGAGTGTCAGCCTTCACTAGTGACAAAGCGGATCTTTAAATAGAAAGAGGTAGATATCACCAATTGGAAGACTTCTATTCCTGGGATGTTTGTGTTTATCATTGAAAGTTCTGACTATATAATAAGGCAAAATAAACTTAATTTCTCAATGCAGCAATCTAAAAAGTGACTTACTTATTTCAAAGATTCTGTCATTGTTAAGACACTCTCACACCTATTCTTTGGAAATATGCTTCTTAAAGCATTCATAAGAGGTCAAAGGAAATTAATTCAACTTGCTTTTTAATCATGCTTCAAATGAATGACTATTTGAAAAATAAAAAGAAATCAATAAAGTTAGTATTAAAAACTGAAATCAATAAATAATTAACTTGACTGTACTCAGATTCAAACTAGAATAAAAAGAATCTATGAACATACAACACCAAGAGTGAACTGTAAGGTAAACTATGGACTTTGGATGATTGTGACGTGTCAGTGCAGGTTCATCAGTTGTGACAAATATACCATTCAGGTGGGGATGCTGATAATGGGAGAGGCTGTGCTTGCGTGGGGACAAGGGGCCGATGGGAAATTTCTGCATACACACGCACATATATATATATATAGTGTTCATACATGTGTAAGTACTATTGTAGAGTGCTATTAATATTTATTGAACTTTTATTCCCCACCAAATGAAATGGTTCATTATACCTTGTATCTTATTCATGTAATTTTTCCTTTACCACCAAAACCCACTAATACTTTTTCATCTCACCAGTAACTACTTTTCTAAGATAAAGTCCGAGGGCCTTATTAGTCCCTTAAATAACCACAAAGAATTCAACATTCTGTGCAGTTACTTACTTCCATTATAAAACAAAACTATTCTCCTAATGGAGTCAGTGCTATTAGAACTCATTTCCCTGAGGTCTATTTCTCCTCTTAACTTTTTAGCAGACTCGTAGTCCCCTTCCTAATTTGTATTATAAACTCAGGGGAAGGGACTGGTTCCTACCCTATGTCAACTAGGTGTTTAATAAACATTATTAATTATTATTAAAATCATAATGATGTCAGGCTTGGCCTAATCAATTTTAATTCAGCTTAATCTAGTTCAATTAAGTTTAATTTAGGAGGTACTACCCTGATACACACACACACACACACACACACACACACATTTTTAACCTAGATTTCCAATTTACCTCTGTAATAGGCTCCTCATTTTTTTTTCAGCCTCACAAATTTCTTCTGTAGGCAAGAAATTTTCTTTGTGCTATTGCTAAGGTGCATTTTATCTGACAAATGCTTTTAGACTATTTTGATTTCCTTACCCATTCAGAAGTATTACCCACAGCTTTTCATGTTATAGCTAATTTTTCTCCCAATGAATTGAAAGAAGCTGACCTGAACAAAGTCACATCTGGGTAGTCATGGTGAATGTTAAGAAAAGTGGGAAGAAGATCAGGGTGCCACCTAATTGTTTCTGTGCTTTCAAGAAAGCTCTTCTGGGGCCATGTGTAAGATGGATTGAGCTGAGCAAGAGTGGAGACAAGAAGATGTATTAAAAAACTACTGAAATTATCCATGTTAGTGATGACCAAGGACTGCACAAAGCTTAGACAGTACAGCTTTGGGTGTAGGCATTGAGAGAGGAAGACAAAAGAGCAATTGCTGAAGGGCAGGAAATAGATCTGCAGGCAAGAGAGGGGTCAAGGATGACCAAGGGGCGTGCTGTGCAGTACAGGAAGAGCAGCAGGTCCCGTGGGTGTGATGGTGTGAGCAACAGGTGTGATCAACTTAAGAAATGAAATTTGGAAATGTTTTGAGTCGCCTTTCCCCAGGGAAGGCTGGTGGCCCCAAAGTGAGGAGGGTAAGTAAATACTAAATGAATAGGGTAGAGTTTGGGGCCATCAAAAACACCAGTATTTATGGAGACCAGCAAAGAAATACAAATGATAGCAGTGTACTGAAGTAGGAGTGAACAGAAAAATAGGACCATGAAGAAAGAAGGTTATATAAGCCATCTGTTATTTTATCATCAGAAGCTCTCGAAAAAGAGAAGGGCATGCAATTTTGACCCTTTGGGATGTGCTCTCCCTCGAGAGGGATGAAATTATAAGACACCCTAAACAACTGGCATGAGCCGAGGGGGGTTATTTAGCTGTTAGGCCCTAGTACATCTCTAGAGTCGCTGAAGTTAGTATCTCTTCTGATAAATTAGCCTATGCTGGTTAAAGTATTCAGAATACCCCCTCTGACTGAAACTGTAGCCTTCTCTACTTCCTTCCATCTGCCCTACCTATGGAGCTTGTTACTTTCAGAATAACGTGGTTTCCTGCCTTTTATTCCTAAGTAAGATCAGCCCTAAAATAATTTGCGAACGTGTCATGCTGCAGCCGGATAAGGATTTACACACACCTGGAGTCCGACATATGCTGCTTATTAGCTTTGTGAACTTGAATTAAGTTATTTAAACTTTCTGAATTTTGACTATCTAAATAAAAATAACCCCCAAATTCAAGAATGTTAAAAATAGAAATGACCTGCCATGCATGAAACTATTTAACATATAACAAACATGATATAGGTACTCTAAATATTCATTTTCCTTTATTTCTGCTGAGTCAGTTGTATCTCTCCTTTCAAAGATGTTTTTGCACCCTGGTATTCCTGAATCTTAAAATGAGGGCCTGAGTACCCTAGTCTTTGCTAGGGTAATTAAGAGCAGTACTGCATTCTTTTTGAAAAGAACTCTTTGAAAGAAGCAACTCTTCAAAGGGGAACACAGGAGAATTAATACCTACATGAAAAAAAATGCACTGCTAATCATTCCTTTACCCAGTCTTACAAACTCCCCTTGCCTGTATTTTTAAAAAAGATTTACTTATTTATTTTAGAGACAGAGTGTGTGTGAGCAGGGGGAGGGGCAGAGAGAGAGAATCCTCAAACAGACTCCCCACTGAGCACAGAGCCCAAGGCTGCGGGGCTCCATCCCAGAACCCTGAGATCATGACCTGAGCCTAAATCAAGAATTGGCCACTTCCCCGACTGAGCCACTGAGGTGCCCCTTGCCTGTATTTTCTTAAGCAATCTGAGTAACATTGCTGGGTAACATAATGTCTTTCATTGTTCACTCCTTCTTCCATTTCAGCCCTTATCTTCTTACAATCTTTAGGCAAATATACAGTGATAGCTCAACTGATGAAGTGTTGAAATAAACATCTGCTCATACACATCCTGTTGAAATGCAGACTAAAGCCTCAAGCATTTTTAGCTGACAAGATCTCTGTACATATGCAGCATTTTACACTTACTAAGGAGAATCTATGTGCTAAAAGCACTCAAAAACGTGATCTCCAGCACCATAATATATGAAGATTTTCCTTTGGGTTCCGTAATTTCCATGGTTAGAACCATGTATACCCATGATGCTATAGCCTAAGTTACGAGGCTTTCGATCTTCAAGTGAGTGGTCAAAATGAAGTCATTTTGACTTATTTGAATCAAACAAATATTAGGAATCTTTGATTTCCAGAAGCAACAATCTTCGATTGGAGATGCAGTGGATGAGAGAATTCATAAAGGAAAGTTTCAAAATAAGGATCCCACTAGGCTCATCTGCAACCGAGATGATGAGAGACAGCATGCAGTAGTGAATAGAGTGCTAGATTGGTTATCTAGAGTCCTGGTGTTTTATACCTGACTTTGAATTAATTTTCTTGACTCCACTATCAATATCTTTAGAATGTGGGTATTGGATGTAAGAATTCTAAAAGAAAGCAAACTAGAGGCAGATGGGACATAAGAGGTCACTAATACATTCTAGTTGCCCTCCTATAATTATAATCTCCATGCTATGATTTTAGAGCTGATCACATACAAACATACTCAATCAACATATATGTATTTTGATGTTATTCATATACATTTGTGTTTTGGTTGAGTCTACCACAGTGCATTTACAGCAACTTCACAGGAAATGTAACAGTCAACTCCTTCACTCTACTTCCTTACTTAATGTCTTTCAGAGTAACAATTTTGAATGTAATGTTTTGGCTAATAGGGAATCTTCATATTATCTAAAGCCAGGTCATGATGTGGGCAAGTTTTTTTTTTTGTTGTTGTTGTTGTTGTTGTTGATATAACATTGTTTGAAATAACCCTGTAGATGGGTTAGTCAATAGTTTCCTTAATAATGCAACCCCCAAAACTTCACAACTAATTCAATACTATAAAATATAAATCAAATGTATAAAAATGTTCATTCATCCATTTTTATTTATGTTATGAGAACACAGAATGTGTCAGCATTTGAGCAAGACAATCTACACATGGAGTTTCAAAACAGACTTCAAACAGTGGCTGGTGCAGGGCTTTTTGCATAGCATAAACAGCTAGTGCACTGAATTATATCAGATGAACTGAAATCACAGAACCAAGTCCTAGCCCCACAGGCAGTAGAAGGTTTGGGTTGATTAGCCTGTTACATCCTTAAAGTTCAGTGAGAGATTATGGGTAACTGCATCAAGGTTCGTTGGTAGACGAAATCTGTAAGGTAGTCAACAAAGAAAAAAGAGAGAAAACTTAATAACAACTGAAAAGTAAAATCAAAGGTGATGCCTTGACCTGGGCTTAGAGAGGCTGAGAAACTCAGCAATGATGTTTTTCACTTCATCTATAACACACACTGTTCTTCTCTGGTCCTGAAAATAGCATGTGACTTATGGAGCATCCTATTAGCTGTTTCAGGGAAGCACATTTTCTTCTGAAAAGAAATCAGTTTAAGAATAAAAGAAACAACTACAAACACGAGGCCAAACACACTGTAGTCTACATTGGGCACTCATTCAAAATGTCATGTCATCCGAACACGTCTCCAGTTTTTAATGGTGCTTCACTTGGGTCTAATCACATTCAAACCCTGCTGGGTTACATGCTATTATATGCTTTAAAAATGTACAGCCAAGATACAACTAAAATAAAAAGCTCAAACAAGCCAGCAGCTGAAGCACAGAGAGAAGACACCTTTGGGATTCCATTTCATCTGGTGCCACCAAATCACAAGGTCATCTGTGACTTGTTGCCCATCTGTGTCTCTGTTTCCTCATTGTTAAAGAGTGATCATTAGAAATGATTGATGACCTAAGGCTGTCATATTTATTTTCTTTAAATTACATTTAGGACCCTGTTTTAGGACACCAGACAAACAGCTCTTCTCTTCTTCCCTTTACCATTACAAACGAAAGATCTTGGGAAGACATATATTCCCAAACATCTATTTCTACCAAAATGTGAGCCGTGATATTTCTGTATTTTCCAGGAATGGCATTATTCTGAAAAGTTTCAAGTGAAAGAATGATAGAAAACTTTCTTCCTAAATATTTCAAATGATGAATTTCTTTTTCTGAACATTTTAGCTTTGTAGAAGGTCATATCAAATTGTATGTGCACATCAAACAGTATTATGTATCTTTAGGTGAGTACATAGGGATAACTCATCCTTTGATTATTTTCCCCTGAAGTTTGAACATTTGCTCATGAAGCCTCTGCTCTGTTTTTATTTTTTATTGTTGACATTCAAATGGAATTGAACCAAGAGTTTTCTGGTCAGGAGAAGAAAAGAGATAAAACTGTTATAAGCCAACGGAACTTGTGAGAGTGTCTGACAATTTCTCAATGTGGTTGCTTCCGCATCCCAGATGTCCAAGGGATTAATCAGAAACAAAGTGCATTTTATGATAAATGCCTTGAGGTAAATGTAGCTCACAAAAGATATTACAGTTTTCCTCTATTTTGCTTCCTCAAAAAAAGAAAAACAAAAATGCTTTATTTTGAATTGTCTTAACATTAACAGGTTCTCCAAGGAGAAAGGGAAACACACACATCCGCACACTCATCAAGTTTGGCTGATGCAGCTAAGAGGTGACCACATTATGTTTTATTTTCCTAATCCCAGAACAACTAAACATTAACATGTTTTGCCCTGAGTAACCGGATGTGACATGAAATATGAAAGACATATCTGAGGTGGAGACAGCTGTTCGCAAAGTAAATTAAAATGGCATAGGTTTAAAAAATACTCCTGTAGGGGCGCTGCATTCCACCTGCAGAACTCAATCTGTGCCAGTGACAACATAATCAGACACCAAGAACAAAACCATGACCCGGCCACTGAGCAGGAGGCTGGAGTCCAGATGCACTAGGCAGAACATGTGGGTAAGCTAATGAGACACTGCTGATTTGCGGGCCCTGGATGGGCTTGGTGGGAGCTTCTCTGAGCTGCTAAAGGACCACAGTGGTGGTGGGGGGGCAGGATTTCAACAGATCCAAGGGGCCTCTGTGGCCACAGTAGTACTGATGAAGGGGTGGACTTCGTTTTAGATAAGCAGTGCTGGAGTCACAAAAAACAGTAAGTGTACATTCTTCCCTGGCCTCAGCCCAAAGTGGGAAACCCACCAAGTGGCAACCAACACCCTTCGATCAGACCAACCACCACTGAGAAACACCCTGGCAACATCATAAGAGGCAAAGCTTTAAAATAATGGAGTGACCTGACATATGCAGGGACAGGACCACCTCCCTGTCTACTCCCAGATCAATCTTCCTTTCCTGGGTTAAGTCCAGAGTCAGGTAAAAACCTGATGAGGCTGGTCTGTTATTCATAAAACTATATTAATAAAAATGATTAATGATTAGATGTAAATGTATGGTGACAACTGCTTGAGACCAAACTCAAAGACAACATGCAGTGCTTAGACTGCGTTTTGAAAACTTATCTTTTAGTACTATATTTAAAAAAATAATAATGTTTTTTTCCAATACCAGGGAACATTGTGAATTATGAAGCAAGCATGAGACCAACTGCTAAATGATCTCTAACATTTACTCCGCCCAGCGCTCTAGCCCAGAGGTCTCTTTTCCTAGGGGTACTGACATCTACCCTAGATGTCCCTTTCTTACCCTGGAATGAGTACAAATTTAACCAGCACCTCTGTGACATGAGCAGTGAGAGATCTGAAAGCTGAAGCCTGCTCCTTCTTAGATCAGCAGTTCTCAGCTGGAACAGGTACCAGAATTACCAGGGGGGGGGGTTTAAATTCAGATTTCTAGGCCCTTCCACTTAGGGTCTATGTCTATAGGTCAGGGGCAGGGCCAGGAAATGTGCATTTCTAACAATTCCCAGGTGATGCTGAGCCACTGCCTTATGATTATCACCCATAATTGTCTCCTCTACTACTCTCTCCATTACATAAAAATAAAATTCCAGAGCTGAGATGATTGTAGACAGCATCTAACACACCTACTTCCTTTTTGAGGAAACTGAGGCCCAGAAAGCTTAATATGTATCATGAATGCTATAACTCAGGTTGCCTGATTCCTGTTCAGAGATCCTTTCATGTTATCACCCTACTTCATGGCTGGTTCCTTTTAATATTGTCAATGAGTTTTATCCCCGCAAAGTTAAAATTAATTTTTACTGGCTGCATAAAACATTATGATAGGCTTTTAAAAAGGAATATGACTCCTCTGTGTTAAGCCCCAAATTAAAGATCAAACTCTCAAGTTTATAATGATCATCTTAAGATGATTAATCTTTAAAGGTAAGTTCTTCATTTTTATATTAATTAGACTATTCTTGGATATTCCGTAGAGACCGAAACATTTGAATCTGTTGGGTCTGTTGCAATAAGGTTTTATATATATAGTCAGCAGCCTGTTTGTTCAATTTTGCTCTAAAAGACAGCTAATATTCTTTAGAATAAAACTCTGAGACAGCACATTTCTTTCTTCTAGTGTTGAATTTCCAATATATTTTTTGACATCTCCCAGCCATTCTGAGTGTGTGATTTTGTGTGTGTGTGTGTGTGTGTGTGAGAGAGAGAGAGAGAGAGAGAGAGTGTGTGTTGGAAAAAGCCTGGAGGAAGAGGTTATGGAAGAATCAGAGGGATGCAACAATGCTGTCTCTTTTGTGGCTTCATTTTCCTTTTGCAGTTGACTGTTCTTGATAGGTATCATTTCAAAACCATTTCAATTTTTTTCCAAGACAGGGCTAGTTCTTTGGTTGTATTTGCAAACAAAATTTGACCTAGATTCATGTGATAGTGGAGGATGGATCACAAACTCAAATCGCACAGACAGAAGTCTAATGACCATCTCCTGCCTGAAAACCCACTTATAGACAGGGACAGTTCCCCACGTGTCCTATTCCAGAGAATTACTAGATGGATTTTCAGGTCATTGTTCTTTGGAAGAGATGGGTTTTCAAGGAAAAAGTCTGAATTCAAAAATTTTTGGTTTGGTTTTTGCTATTCTCACTGCCAAATATTCCAAAGTCGGATCTGTCCCATTTTAAGAGAGGCGTGAAATAGGATACAAACATCTTCACTCCAGGTGAATACCTGGTGCAGAAGTGATAATGACAGGAAGCAGGAAATCTTCAGAAAGCAGTGGCAGGTCCTTCCTCCAGTATCTTAAGCACTTCCTTAGAGTTGCCAATTATTTTCAGTCCGTCTAAACTATTGACATCCTTGGTTACCTGGCAGCAGCAAATAATATTCCTTTGATGTTATCCACCATTACAGTGATTCCAATGAATCTATCTCTCTCTGAAGCTACCTCTCTTAAAATACTTAAAAATGGAGCAGCATGAGGACTTCATATGGTTTGTTATGTTATGGATTTTTTAAATTTGGGCTTCTAAGAGACAGAGGGCTATGATGAGTCTACTTATTTACAGTGGGACCTCAGGTACTCCTACTGTGTAATTCACTGTGAATCACCTTGACCATCAAAGGCAAAAATCTATAGTCAGTTAGACTTCACATCTCTGCACTTGTCTGTGGGAACGCAGCATTGTCATAATGGAAAGAACCTTGAAATATCATCTGGTTATAGACATCTTTGTTTATGGAAATAAATACTCAGATAATCCAGGATAAATATTGCCCATTTTCTTTTTCCAAAGTTTACAAAAATAATTGGTTCTGAGTTAATTCTTTTAATAACAAATGAAATGAATATATTAGATGCAAAATGGTCCTTGGCCCAGAAAGCTTATAATTTAGTAGGAGAAGCAGTCAAGTAAGTATTAATTTTAAAGTATAGGTAATAATTAGATAAGTAGTCCAGTATAAATACAATGAAAATGTGTGGAAGAACAGAGGGATGAGTTTATTAAATTTACCCAGGGACACGAGAGGAAGGTGTCAGTAGAAGGTAGCATTTGAGCTGAAGCTTCAAGGACCAAACCAGCTCTGGTAGGTAAAGAGAGCTTTAGGACAGCCACCAAGAGTTAGGGATCTACATGGGAGCTGTCTGGGAAAATGGTGAATGTAACCAGAGTGAAGAAGTAAGCAGGGTGAAGTAGTGAAACTAAATATATTGGACAGTCCAAGTCGAGCAACACTTTGAATTTATGTTAAGTAATTTGAAATGTATTCTGCAGACAACTGCAATCCATTGAAGATTTTGAGCAGAGGTTCAACACTGTTACCATGCTATAGGGAAATTTGACTGGTACTAACCACCCGCCTGAATTCATCTCCTACTGGCTTTCATTCAACTCCAAACATGTTCCTATCACTAGGCTTTTGAACTTGCTCTTCCTTCTCCCTGGAAACCTCTTTTTCTAGATATTCATATGACTTCCTCCTTATTGCTTCCTGTCTTTCATTTGTCTGTGCAAATGTCACTTTGACTTGATGACTCTAAAAGAACAACACCCCTCTTTAAATTCCCATCTCCCTTCTTTGCTATATTTTTTCTGTAGTACATGTGACATCTAATATACTATATATATATATATATATGTATATATATATATAAACTGTATATCCCTAAAATTTACTTTCCATGAGGGCAAGAATTTCATTTTCTTTCCTCCTTTGTTCATTGGCCAGAATAGTGCTTGGAGCATATTTGAGGCTAACAAATATTTATAAAGTGAATGAAAAAGAGACAGAAAAAAGGAGCCTGTCTTAATCAGCTCAGGTTTCCATAACAAAATACTAAAGATTCAGCAGCTTTAAAATTAGAAATGCAGGGGTTCCTGGGTGGCTCAGTCGTTAAGTGTCTGCCTTCAGCTCAGGTCATGATCCTGGGGTCCTGGGATTGAGTTCCACATGGGGCTCCCCACTCTGCGGGAAGCCTGCTTCTCCCTCTCCCATTCGCCCTGCTTGTGTTCCCTCTCTCGCTATCTCTCTCTGTCAAATAAATAAAATCTTAAAAAAAAATTAGAAATGCATTTTTTCATAGTGGTAGAGGCTGGACATCTGAGGTCACAATGCCAGCATGATCAGGTCTGGTGAGAGCACTCTTCCTCGCTACAGAGGGCTGCCTTCTGGCTGTGTCCTCCCATGACAGAAAAACAGCAAGTTCTCTTCTGTCTCCTCTTACAAGGACACTAATCCCATCATGAGGGCCCCACCCTCATGACCTCATCTAGAACTGGTTTCTTCCCAAAGTTTCCATTTCCAAGAAGCCTCACATAGGGGTTAGGGCTTCAACATATAAATTTTGTGGAACAATTAGAAATGAAAGAGGAAAAATAGGAAGGAGATGTATCTGATTTCAAAGGATGGGGTGCTTCTGGGCAGCATTAGCCAGCCTTCCCTTCAGCCTCTAACCTACTGCCTAGCTGGTAGTTGCAGAGGAAAAGTGGATATTAAGAAGGATGACTACATGTCAGAAATGTAAAGTGCCTTCTAGAGGAAGTAAAGATGGGGACATAATGAAAGGGGCAGAGGTTCAACTGGAAATAAGTAGAGGTGAAAGCCAAAATCCCCCGTCCTTCAAACATTGCTCTTTGGGAAGAATGAGGGACACTAAGCTAAAGAAGAAGAGAAAATCTCTGCAAGAAGGCACTGCTGGGAAGGCCTGGATAAAGTTTCCTTCCCCAGCAGACAATAGTCAGAAAGCCTAGTCATTGGCATGATCCCTGGTGTGGGTGGTGACAGTTGTTGTAGTCAGGGGACCTGGGGGCTGTCCCTCAGGGCCAGGTGAGGACACTCAGCCCAAAGGTCAGAAATGAGAACACAGAGTAGAGGGAACTCTTTTATTTATTTTTTTCCTGGTAATTGACTATATGGAACAGAAATCTAGGCCCATTCAAGCTTCCCACTAGAGAAAGCAATAAAATTCATCACATCTATAAAAAGGTAAATGGGTCTAAAAGAAGAGGCCATCTAGCTAACCAAGAGGAATTCAGCTCTCCAAAAGAGACAGACTGGATGAAGCGGAAGACACAGACTAAGTCAGAGATTAGTTCTCTGTAAACTTGGGAAATGTATCAATTCAACTACTTTATCATGTTAAAGAGAAAAACATTTGAGATTTGGAAGAAAAGACAAACATGCCTGCCAAACTAAAGTTGGTGGGAAACTACCACAGACAAAAAGATAGAGGAAATGATTGCTGATGTAGATGATAATCTTTAAAAACTCACCAAGACCTCACAGGAAAAGGATAAAGAGAAAATGTGAGAGACATGAGAAATAAAACACAGAGATCCAACCTATATATAAAAGAATTTCCAGAATTATGATAGTATTTTTAAAAGAATGGAAGGACGAGTTGAAATAACTAAAGAAATACGTAGGCATAAAGAGCAGAGAGACTAATTCTGTGTGGATCAGAACAGACCATGACACAGCTCCCACCAAGCTACCCTTTCCTGGCACCCCAACTGCTAGTCTTGCCCTTTGACCTCTTTCTCCTTTGAGACTTTCCTCTCTCCACTTGTCTCATAGACTCTTATCTTTTTATCCCTTCCCCTCCAGGAACTGTGTTTTATCTCAATGGGATGTTTAAACATGCATAGCATCACTGATAGAATAACACAGCAGGTGTGTTATGTTTTATTATACTAGATTTATTACTTACATGTTAAATCAAGAATTAAGAACTCTAGGTGTGCTCATTTTATTAAAAAAATAAATAAACAGCCAATGCTACCTTTCGTTCATCAAAGTGATCTTGACTTTAAACAAAACAAAACTAGAAACAGCTCTTTGTCTAGTGAAAATGACTTGGATGTTAATAAAACCATTTCTTTCGGCTTGCAGAACAATGAGTTGGGAGCCTTGATAGTTTTGTTCAAACTATTTCTGGATTTGGTTACTTTTAATCTCTCCTGAGTCTCATTTTTGGCCACCTGTCCAACTTAAGTAACTTTTAGACTTTGAAAAATTCTATTGTGATCCTTGGATTAGAAACCACAGGAAAAACAAGAACAACTGGTAATTCTCGAATTAACAAAGAAGATATTATTTCAGGGCCATGCTGGACTTTGAGCACAGATGTCTACTTGACCTCTGACAGTCAGCTCTGGGCCCTTGCCCAGCTTTGGGAAGATCTGTAGAACCCAGCTGCTGCCTATCCTTATGATGATGCCAACATGGTTTGGGGCCACTTAAGCCATCATATCATTTGCATTCCTTGTTTCTCAAATAACTTGTATCAAGGGCCTAGAGAAAGTTTGTTATCTATGGATCCTGCTATGCATGGTACTAATTTTCTGATAAAACAAAGGCACTATGGACAAACCGAAAACAACCAAATGTGCACCTAAATGAATGTAGAGAATCATTCCTTCAGCAGTCTCCGCCAAAACTGCTCAGCCCAGCCCAGCCTAGCCCAGCCTAGCCCAGCTCAGCTGAGCATGGTACAGCTGTCTTCTAACTAAAAGGCAACGGTTTGCTTTACCTTGATCATGGCAGTCTTCCATAGCATGCAAAGGGATTCCCATAGGCAAACAAATAGTCCCTTGTTTGTTAAGAGAGATTCTTATTGAAGTAAAGCAATTTATTTTTGCTCCAGCATTCAGTGAAACAGATATTTATGGAATGTAAGTAGACTATTCTTTGATTTTGCTATTTTCCCTTTTATCTTGAACAAAAGAGTAGGGAGGCTTAATACAGTGGACTTTTCTTAAAACCCTCTACCTATATGTCAAAGAGGAAGTGAAATGGAAGTGTTTGCTAACATACAGTTATTCTAGACAAAGTCTATTATATACCTAATGTATATATAGGGTCATGGAATATAAAAAGTGCATGGGACTGCAGGAATCATACTGATCCAGTTTCCTCTTATTATTATTTTCTGGGTTTACTAAAAAGGAGAGAGAGAGAGAGAGAGAGAGAGAGAGAGAGAGAGAGAGAGAGATACATATTTGTTTTTGCTTTTGTCTTTGGATTTCAATTTAGAATTATCGTTGATAAGTAATATGCATTGTATTTCCACAAATAATCCCTTCAGGTCTCTGTAATAGTGAAGGATCAGTATTATCCTTAAAATTCCTCCAACAGTGCAAATTCACCATGATTTCTTATTACCTCAATAAAACATAATTTAAAAAACTGTTTTAGCTAAACAAAAACCACAACAAAAAGCTTAAGAATCTCCTCCTGCCCCCAAAAGAAGAAGATAAAGATGAAATCAAGGATGAAGGAGAAAAATAAAATAATAAAATAAAATAAAATAAAATAAAATAAAATAAAATAATAAAATAAAAAAACTTCCTCCAGTTTTCATCAAAGGTGCTGTGTCTTTTGACTTCTGATTTCTCAGAAACTATAGGTGAAAGTATTTGAATAGCTATGTTGAATGAATCCTTTTAAACTTTAAATTTTCTAATTTTCTGAACTTTGTTCTGTAGAACAAAAATGTACCTTGAAACATTAAATGATGTTTTGTTGGAAAAAATGTTCTATGATCCAAGAAATTTTGGAAATACTTTATGTTCTATCCCCTTTTGGAGAGGGAGTATATTAAAGCTCCTAAGGAGTCCTACAGAAATATGTTTCTGTTTGTAACTCAAAGTTGCCCAGACTTATTTTACTACAGATCCTTATAAAAATGCAAGTCTGGCTTACATTAATAGGTAAGAATCTGATTGAAAGGAGACATTTAATAGGTTTCTTTAAAACAGTTGTTTATTATTTCAATGTGTATTAAAATTGCCTCTTGGATCACAATAAAACAGCCACACATGACCAACTCCCTTCAACTTGGAATGCTCCTTATCTGCTTATTTATGTCTAACTCAGTGCTGGAGTGATGATTTCACAATGGTAAACTTTTCTGTGCTGCAGTTCTGATAAAGTTTAAAGACAGGCTTTTTTCCTAATAGCATCTCTAGTGGTATTTTTATTTTCCTTATGTTCTTTGGTTCCCAGAACATGACCTTTGTCTATTTCTGTCTTTTGATGATTATGGGCATGAAGAGACCTAGATATGGAGGCAAAAAGATAATTGCCCTGGGCCACAGGAATAAGTAGTGACTAAGTGTATAGAGAAGATTATACATCTTGCAATCTACTTTCCCCTGGCACCATCATTACTGCCGCCGCCACCACCCCATGAGCTAAGGGAGCTCACTTATTTCTGAAAGTAGTTAATAAATAAACAAGGTTCAAAGAAAAAAATATTTAAAAAGTAACAACAACAAAAAAAGCCCTACCCCTTCCACCTTATCCTATTCTTGGCTAAAGAGATAGGCCACTACCCATTTGCATTCATTATATTTGATTTATATACCTATGCCCAATCATCCAATTGTAGCCTACTTAAAAACTGTGCCTACAGCAAAACAGCTAGAATTTGTGCCCCTAGCATAACTGTAGCCAGGGCTGACTTGGGTTCTGATAATGTCAACATACTTAAAATTGCATCGACTGTCTCATGGGCAAGTCGAAATGCCATACAAGCGAAATACCAGAAGAGGAAATAACTTGGGAATGGTTGATAGTTTTGCTTATTTTCTTGTTCTCTTGTGTTAAAATTTTTTTTGATGGTAGGACTGTGTAGGTACAAGAAGTCTATAGTTTTCAGGGATCAGCACTTAGGGAGATTTGATATCAGAGGATGCTTTTTGTTTCCCTGTAAAGGAAAATTAAATATTTCCAGCCTTCTTTGTTTAATCGATACTGACCTGGAGCATAGATTTTTTTTTTTTATTAGCAGAAGCAAGCTGGCAAGCACCCCTATAAAGTGCTGCCTAGCCTGAAGCGGGAGACCCTTCATGCTAAACATTATGGGGGAGAAGGTGTGGGATAAGAGGCTGGCCGAGACAGGTGGTAGGCATCAGGACGATAGGAGTCTTTTCCTCTGCCAAAGGAACATACATTTCAAGAGGTTGGCATCTAACATCTACTTGCTTCATGGCTTCCCACTCTCTCTGCATACTTCTGATCTACCTCGGAGTTGTGTCTTCCTTCTTAGATAATTCACAATTTCATCTTTCCTACCTTCTCGTTCCAATCCAATGCAGGAGCAGTGCACTGTTGGTTTATGAATAAGTACTACAAGCACTAGTTGACACTTAGGTCATGCCTCTCGGGCAAATATTTTTTGTTGTTTTGTTGAGTTTTGACTCTGTGAGGCTGTGTCTTCAGAAGCTCTTTCTTAGATTTTCTGATTTTCCTGGATTACTGCAACTGAATTTTTAACCGTAGACCTAGTGAGACTTGAATACCTTTGTCTGATGGATCCAAATACCTTGGTTCAGCAATGGCAGCAGAAAGCCCACAAGTCACTTCAAACTTTAAGAATCCAGTGAGAGACGACGGACTCTGAAAAACAAACTGAGGGTTCTAGAGGGGAGGAGGGTAGGGGGATGGGTTAGCCTGGTGATGGGTATTAAAGAGGGCACATTCTGCGTGGAGCACTGGGTGTTATGCACAAACAATGAATCATGGAACACTGCATCAAAAACTAATGATGCAATATATGATGATTAACATAACAATAAAAAACAAAAAACAAAAAACAACAACAACAAAAAAAGAATCCAGTCCAGTCTCCAAGTCTAAGAAAGTCAAGAAAATACAAAAAACCCAAATACTTAAATTCACTGGCAGAGTGTTTGGCAATAAGTAAGGAATTGTAAACAAAAGGAAAGATGCACAGACTAATTTTAGAGCTGCCCGAAATCTTTCCAAATAATTTCTTTGAGAAAATAAATGAGGCACTCAAATGTAAGCATGCAAACTTTAAAATAATTAAGTCACTTAGATTCTCTATAGTGAACTAAAAAGGCCCTCCTAGACCGTTACTGATAAAGCAAATCCCACTTATTTTGATGGATTATTATTTTTTAAAAAAATTTTTAAAGATTTTATTTATTTATTTGAGAGAGAGAGAGAGAGCACAAGCAGAAGGAGAGGGAGAAGCAAGGTCCCCACTAAGCAGGGAGCCTGACAAGGGGCTTAATCTCAGGTTCCCAAGATCATGACCTGAGCTAGAGGCAGACACTTAACCGACTGAGCCACCCAGGCACCACTTGATGAATTATTTTTTAATACCTCCTCCCTTTTCAATAAATAATCTTATACGTTGTAAATAGCATGACTTTAATTAGCTACCCCTTATGTAGAAATTCTGCTTGTTTAGTTTATAGATATCCCAAATCGTGATCCATGTCTTAAATCACTTACTCTCTGTGTGAGTTCCAGGATTTCTACCTGAGCATACAATTTAATCACATGTATATTTTAATATCATTTAGGGCAAGAAGAATAAGAAAAGGTCTGAAGAGTAAAATCCTAAATTATACAATTTCTTGAGGATGAAAAAAATCAAGTCGTTTCCAAGTCAGGGAACTGAGAGTGATCTTAAGAATGGCTGAATAAAGTCCTGGATTTGTTTCCAAGGTCTTTTAAAGCTGACATTGTTAAAAGCGGCGAGTGGGAATTGAAATACAATTGATTAGAAAGTAAGAAGTAGGAGTTCAATCCCCCACGTGACTGGGTCAGTAAGTATGTAGGATCAACAAATTGAAGTAAATGCTCATGAGTTTTGTATTTAGTCAATTGTGAATCCCCAGTGCCTGAGACTGGGAATGAGGAGAAAAACAAACACTGGCAAAATGCTGTGGTCCACCTGAAATGCCACATCTGTCCTTGGAGTTGCCCATGAACCCTTCTGGGCAGAGAAGGCCTTCCTTTCAAAAGAGCATTACTATATAATGGCATCTATTCAATTCTCCACAGCAGGGTAAAGAATACAATATTAGTGCCATATCATTTTCCCCCATTGTCTATGAAATATTTGAAGTGGAAATGGCTTCTTTCAACACCAGAGACCATGTGGGAAATGACCTGTGCACAGGATAAGTTGACAGGCACGGTGGGGAATTTCATTACACCTTAGAATTTGACTGGCGTGAGCAGCTCACTCTGGGCTCTCCCTAACCTCTGGCAAGTGCTTGGAATTGAATCTGTAAATGTTAATCAATATTTCAGGCCTATTAAATAAAGAAAGGCGTTGTGAAAATCAAAGTACTAATGGCCAGCCTGGCTCTGTGAAGGTCTGTTCAGCTGTCAAAAGCATGAGATCTAGCAAGACAGAATATATTTTAATAAAATTCTTTCAAATATATATAAAACGTGCAATGTCTTTGTTCTACCACAGTACATATAATATTAGTGCCTCAGAATACTCAAACACATTAAAAAGAAATAAACTTCTTTCTTTCTAAAAACACTGGGAACTAATGTCCCTTAAGCATACTGAGGGAAAACAGAAAATAACCTTTTAAGATAATCTTCCAGTCATTTAAAATTTTAGCAAAGCAGCCATGTCACACCGTTCATACTACACTCTCCCCCAAACAACAAAGTCCAGGCACATGTAAGAGCTAAATGTAAAACACAAAAGTATAAAAACATTAAAATAAAATATATCGCTGGGGCTGGGGATATTTTCCTAAGGAGATACAAAATGGAATCCATGAAGGAAAAAAAATATCTGAGTAATTAAAAATCAGAAATTTCTTTACAAAGAAAGAATCCATAATAAAGTTAAAAGCATACATTATTGTGAGAGAAAGTATTTTAAAAAGAGACATCAACTGAAGGAATTATACCCAAAGATGTGAACAGTTCTAATTAATCAAATGAAATACAACTATTGCTAAAGAAAAAAATAGGTAAAGAAATAAGTAATTCATATAATATAGAGAAATGAGTTAAAAATATGAGAAAATACTTTTGTTCACAAGTAATAAAAATTTATTACAACAATGAATACAGTTTATGTTTACTAAATAGACAAACATTCAAGTGGTTGATAATATCCATTGTTGGCAAGGACAAGAAGTCGGACAGTTACATAACTATTGATCCCAGGGTCCTGGGATCGAGTCCCGCTTCAGGCTCCCTGCTCAGCTGGGAGCCTGCTTCTCTCCCTCTGCCACTCCTCCTGCTTGTGATCTCTCTCTCTCTCAAATAAATAAACAAAACCTTAAAAAAAGATAAAAAAATAAAGGTAACTGCTGTAGCACTGGAGGACCATCAGAAATTAAAATGTCTATACCTTTCTTATTAATAATTTCATTCTTAGGGATCTATTTTACAGACAAATGCACACATCTGAGCAAAATTCATGCATGAAAGATTTATTGGACAAAAACTACATGTTAGGCATCCTTCTAAAAGATACAGAAGAAAATACAGAAGAGATAGAGCAGAAAATACAAAACAGAAATCTTTGCCCTGCCTGGGTGGAACAGGCAATAAACAAAACTAATAAGTAAGACACATATATTGCATATAATATATAATGGAGTAAGTGCTAAGGAGAATAATGATATAGGGATTGAGGTTTGAGATGTCTGGGGACATGTGTTGCAACTTTAGATAAGATGGCTTAGTAAGGCCTCACTGTGATGCTATTTGAGAAAAACTCACATAAATAAAAGAATAAGCTATGTAGACATGGAATGACTGAGTATTCCAGATATAGAATGTGATATGGATAAAGATGCTAAGACTGGATACCTGCTCACAATGTTCAGTGAGCATCAAGAATGCAGCTGGGTGGGGAGAAGCAAAGGAGATGAGTCAGGGAGGCAGTGAAAGTCCAGACAATGCAAGGGTTAACTGTTGTCTGGATTTGGCTTTACTCTGAGTGACATGGGGAGTGCAGGCTTTGTAAGGCTCTTACAGGGTCAAGCTGACTACTGTGTTAAGGAAGCCTGAGAGGTAAGAGCAGAATCAGGGAGACCAGTCAGGAACTGAGTGGAACATCTTTGCATATCTGCTCCAACACTGTAATAGAGAAAGAGAAAAAAAAAATACCAAAAACTCATCAACATTGTTTTACAGATTTAGCTAAATTATGATACTGTAGAATATTATGTGGCCATTAAAAAATGAGATAGACTTAGTCTAATTCACATACTAAATCCTCAAGACACATTATTGAGTGTAAAAAAAATGTATTCACATTGAATCCCATTATCTAAAAAAGAAAGGAAAAAATATATGTGCTTATCTCTACATGTTAGGAATGAAGAACTTTCCAGTTAAGAAAGGGAACTTTCCCCAAGAAAGGGAAGGGCAAAAGGAGTGGACACTTACATTCTGCTCTATGCACAGTCATTGTTCTTGGATCTTATATAAGAATCTATTCATTATTATTGTGTGACTTTAATTATCATATCTTTGGATCTCAGTAGACATTTTTCTGAAGAAGACATACAGATGGCCAACAGATACATGGTCTAAAGATGTTCAATATCACTAACTGTCAGGAAAATCGTCATCACTTCAGCCTTGTTAGAATGGCTATTGTCAAACAGACAAGAGGTACAAGTGTTGGCGAGGATGTAGAGAACTGGGAACCCTCATGCACTGTTGGAAGGAATGTAAATTGGCGCAGCTACCATGGAAAACAGTATGGAGGTTCCTCGAAAAGTTAAAAACAGAACTACCATATGACCCAGCAATTCCACTTATGATTACTTATCTGAAGAACATGATAACACTACCTACATGCACCCTCATATTCACCCCAGCATTATTTATAATAGTTAAGATACAGAAACAACCTAAGTTGTCCATGGATGGATGAATGGATAAAGAAACTGTGAGATTAGGGGCACCTGGGTGGCTCAGTTGGTTAAGCAGCCGCCTTTAGCTCAGGTCATGATCCTGGGGCCCTGGGATCGAGTCCCCCATCAGGCTCTGTGTTCAGCAAGGAGTCTGCTTCTCCCTCTGACCCTCCCCCCTCTCATGTGCTCTCTCTCTACCTCATTCTCTCTCTCAAATAAATAAATAAAATCTTAAAAAAAAAAGAAAGAAACTGTGAGATTAGATACAGATATAGACCCAAACATATACATACAATGGGATATTATTCAGTCATTAAAAGAATAAAACCTAGCCACTTGTGACAATATGGGTGAAGCCTGAAGGCATTTTGGCTAGGTGAAATAAGTTAGACGGACAGAGACAAATACCTTACGATCTCACTTATATGGGGAGTCTTAAAACAACAACAAAAACAAATTCAAAAAAAAAAAAAATTCATATACAGATTGGTGGGTGGCCAGAAGCGGGGGCTGGGTGGGCAAAACGGGCAAAGAGAGTCAAAAGGTCAAACTATCAGTTATAAAATAAATAAGTTGTCGGGATATAATGTGCAACACAGTGACTATATAGTTCATAATGTATTGCATATTTGATTATTTTTAAGAGAGTAGTCTTAAAAGTTCTCATCTTAAGAAGAAAGAGAACCTTGCAACAAGGTATAGCAATGGGTGTTAACCAGATTTATTGTGGTTTTCATTTTGTAATATGTAAAAATACCAAATCATTATGTTGTACACCTGAAACTAATATAATGGTATATGTCAATTACACCTCAACAATATATGTGATTAAATAAATAAAACTTTTAAAAATGGGAATAAAGGAAATTGTGAATGCAATACATCTTTCTGAGGGACTGCTAAAAACATTTTATTTGTATCATACCTTTGAAATTAAAATGTCTTTATTTGTTCCATGACACAGGAAATATTCTAAAAAAAAGTCATCTTTTATTATTTAGCTATTAAAAAGGAATCCTAAAGAAGAAAAGTAATCTCTAAAAGCAACAAGACTCAAAATACAGTGAGTTTTGTATACCATTGTATACATTCTGAATTGCTAATAGATAACCAGACCTGAAAGAGAATATTCCATGCAGCACAATTCTTTAAACAGATGGGTAACTACAATCTAGGTCAACTTTCTAGGTGGCTTTTTTTAAAGTGAAATAATTTTAGTACTTCAACTGAGCTACGAGAAAAAAAAATGTGAAGGAATGCACAGGTTGTGAATTAAGTCAACTTTTCTTGACTGGGAGCTTCCAAAGCACAGGGACATTCAGTTGGACACAGAAAAATCCAAAGTGACAAATTTGATTCAGCATTTGACATTACCTTTTAGACTTTTCAAACAGAAGTTTGAAAATACATAGTATCTGAGAGCTGGTTAAGCAGTCAGGAGAAAAAAATAGAGGTAAGATATCTATCACACACTTTCGAAAAATAATTCAAAATTCAAAAGATAAAATTGAAGTATTAAAATTACCAGAATAAGATATATGTGAATATTTATATAATTTTGATGTGGGGAAAGTGTTTCTTGTCTTGGCACCAAAGTAAGAGACTAAAAAGACAAAAAATTAAAAAACTGTCATTTGAATAAAATGAACAAGTGGCTCTAATAGATAATGTGTTCTTTTTAAAAAAAAAAATTCTCCTTACTTTTTTTTAAGATTTTTTAAATCTTTTTAACAGGGAGAGAGAGTGAGAGAACACAAGCAGGGGGGGGTGGCAGAGGGAGAGGGAGAAGCAGGCTCCCCGCAGAGCAGGGAGCCCGATGTGGGGCTTGATCCCAGGACCCTGGGATCATGACCTGAGCCGAAGGCAGACACTTAACCGACTGAGCCACCTAGGCGCCCCTATAATATGTTTTTACAAAACAATAAGAAAAAAATGGGTAATCCAATAGAAAAAGATACACTTAGGTTATTAGCAGGCAATTTGCACAAACACAAAATAATGCAAATAGGTAATTAGTATATTAAAAAGATTCAACTGAACCAGTAATAAAATGCAAGTTCAAAGAAGCTACCTTTTACATCAGCAAAATTAACGTGTGTGTGTGTGTGTGTGTGTGTGTGTGTGTGTCAGAAATAGAGACAGACAGAATGTAACATTTCACAGATCTACTCTCCTTAACACTGTCCTCTGAATAGAATAATCCCACCAACTTCCCAGCATGCTAACTTCTCCCAATAAATGAATGAATCAATCAATCTCCCGTTCCTGACTTTCTCACCTGCTACTACCCGATCCTATCTTCTCCATGAAAAGTTTTCATCTTACATTTTTCTTCCCTTAAATTTTGAGGTACCACACGTTCCTGGTTTTCTTGTCACAACTCTGGTCATGTTTTCTCTCTCTTTTGTTGGCTCATTACCTTTACTTGGGTGCCCACTGTGGTTAATTCCTCTAGACTCAGTCATGAGTCCTTTGTCTCTTCTCCCTTTACGCCAACTCAGTTTCATGACAAGCAAACTATAGGTGACTCCTACGTGTACATGTTCAGTCTCTGAATATCCAGAACTGTGGACTGGTAGAACAAAACTACATGCTTAGTATCTTCGCTTGGACATCCCAAAGATGTTTTGACTTCATTTGACCAAAAATAAATTAAGTGATCTTTCATCTTCCAATATTATCTATTTCAGTGCATGACACCTCCAACCACTCAGTTATTGAGAGCCAGAAATATAGGAGTCATCATTGGTCTCTCTCTTGACTACCTGCATCCAACCTGTCACAAAATCCTATGATTAAAAAATGAGTCATAAAGCCTCTCAAATGTCTTTCCTATCTTCATCACCATGACCATCATCCAACTGCTCTCAACCCCTATCTGGAGAGTCATGAGAGCTTCCTGATTTCCCGAGCTTTCATCTATGTATCAATGTTTGGATGGTATCAAAACATGTATCCTATCAGGTCACCCCCCAGCTCCCAACTCCCACTTTAGTGTCACTATTGTTTTTAGAATAAATAACAAATTTCCTGACATGTCCTCTAAAGCTTGAAGTGGTCTGTTCCCTACTAAACCTTGTGCCAGACCATGTTTTCCTGAGGTCAATTGCTTCCGAGTTATGATCTTCAGACCACCAGCATCAGTATCACCTGGCGACTGGTTAGAAATGCAAACTCTCAGGCCCCACCCCAGCCTACTACATCAGAAACGTTGTGGGGTGAGGGAGGAGGCCCAACAAGCCCTGTAGGAAGTTCTGATGCATGACTGCTTCAGATCCCTGTGTCCCATGAACAGTGGCCTTTTCTCTTCCTGGCATCGACCATATTCCCTTCTACCCCAGGGCCTTTGCATCTGCAAAGGCAAACAGCAGCCTGACAGTTTTTTTCTCTGCCCTTTCAAATAGTTATCTCCTATTTTTCTTTCTGATCACAGCACATTTATGCTTGCTCACCAGGCAAACTCCCATTTGTACTTTTCTCATAGGTTTGTCTCTTTTTCATTAACACTCACCACAGCTTTAATTCTAGGTATATTTTTAGGTGATTGTATGACTATTTTCTGTCTACCTCTAGTAGAATATAATCTAGTTATGGCCATGCAGTTTCTGTTATGGCTTACCATTGCACCTGAAACATCTGATACATAGCTTGGCACAGTATCTATTTAAAATAGATATTTTAAATGAATGAATATTGGTTTATAGATTGGCATGTCTGTAGACCTAAATATTCTTAGTATTATTCTCCAGATGATTGAATGAATATGTTCTTTATACTTCTCTGCATTTATACTATCTTAGGTGCACATAAATAGGACTTATAAAAAAGAAACAAATATATTCAAGGGGGGAAAGAAACAATACATTTTAAGTACAGGTTAAATGTTCATAACTCACTGTGATGGTCCATTTCATATGTCAACTTCATTGGACACAGACATGGGAGAACAGGCATCCCAGAAGACCCCTTCATGATACAGCCAGTATCCACTGAAGGTAACCACTACCCCTGATTTTTAACAGTTTATATTGGTTTTACCTGTTTTTGTATACTTTATATAAGTGAAAACAAACACTATATGCCCTTTAATGTCAACCTTGAACAGTGTTTGTTAGATTCATTCTTATTGTTGCATATAATTCTAGGGCATTCGTTCTCAATGCCAAATAATAGTCCATTGAGTGAATAAACTGTATTTCTTTATTCATACTACTGTTGGGTGTTTTGTAACTTTAGGTTAGGACTGATTAAAATCAGTGCTTTCTTGAATATCCTACATGTGTTTTGATGAAGATTTCCACTAATTTCTGTTGCATGTATAGCTAGGACTGGAACTACAGAGTCATAGAATATGCATATGATTAGCTTTGATGGACACCATCAAGCATTTTGGCAAAACAAATGTACCAGTTTACATTACATGCTTACGTGCAATTTGAGTCCTATTTGCTAACATTTGTATTTTCCAATTTTTAAATTTGGCCACTGTTGTAGTGAGTGGTAGCATAGTTTCAGTTAGTGTTTTTCTGATGAATAGTAAAGTCAAATATCTTTTCAACATGTAATAGTATTTTAAATAATGAATTTAGCTTTCCAGGGTCCAATTTTACAAGTGAAAACAATGAATTTAATATAATACAGATTCCTGAAATTAATTAAAAAATCACTAATTTCTTAAATGTACATATAGAGAAAATATATATCTAATCTGAATATATGTCTATATTTGCATGTACATTCATATACCCGTGCATTTACTCCATTTTGAAAAATATCTTAAAATAGTCTATTTTTTAAACCAAGACCCTTTTTGGTTCACCGTTTCATTATTTCCAATAGTGTCAGTTAAGTAAAATGATCTCTAAAATTGAAATTCTCAATAACTTTGACAATGACACCATCAGAAAAGACAGCATCTACTCACTTGAAAAATTCCCAATGAAAAGAGAAATCATAACTGTCTTCTCTGCTATAATTCTAGGGAGTCTGAGGCAAATATCCCATCTCATTTAGCCCTGTTTTAGACATCTCATCTTTTACGGCCTCTAGGCAAACTCCAAGATTTCTTTTTTATTAGGCTACTGAAATTAAACTAATATGGTGGGCTGGAATCATTTTCAAAACTATAATGGGCACTAGTAAACCAAGGAGTCCCTCATAGTGAGGAAAACTGGGGTAGAACTATTCAGGTGACACTGGAACGATAATTGGGGGCGGACATCCATTTAGACTGATTTCTTGGCTGTCATTAAAATCTGCTTGGGGGATTACCGTATAGATGGGCTAATGTTTCTAACCATTCCCTGAGAAAATCAAAGCTTCACTATTCTACTCATTAATACAAAAGCTGCAAATGCACTTGGAAAAATGTATTCCAACTGTATTGTCTAAGAGAATTTAGTGTTCACTACCACCATTCCAGTTGGGGGCCTTCCTTTTACCTGGAAAAATGCATTAGCTTTCTCCTAGTTCTTCACATTTCTGGTCACTTATGGGCCACATTCGCTTCACACGTCTCTGCCAGATTAATTTGCAATCCCCGTTTAGCCTCTCCCAGGGACTTTCAAGCTATTGCAAAACGCTTTTTTTCTTTCTTTTTTTTTAAGATTTTATTTATTTATTTGACAGAGAGACAGCGAGAGAGGGAACACAAGCAGGGGGAGCGGGAGAGAGAGAGGCAGGCTTCCCGCGGAGCAGGGAGCCCAATGCGGGGTTCGATCCCAGGACCCTGGGATCATGATCGGAGCTGAAGGCAGACGCTCAACCAACTGAGCCACCCAGGCACCCCTGCAGAACACTTTCAATGCCTCCAGCATATTTCAACTATTGCTGCTCAGTGTCCTCAGTCTAGTCTGTAAATATGACATCAATGGACTTTTCACCAGTACTTTCAATTTCTTTCTTTCTTTTCTTTTTTAAAGATTTATTTATTTATTTGAGGTGGGGTCGGAAGGAGAGCGTGAACCCACAAGCAGATTCCTTGCTGAGTTTGGAGCCCATGCGAGGCTTGATCTTACAGCATGAGATCACCACCTGAGCTGAATCCAAGAGTCAGATGCCTAACTGACTGAGCCACACAGGAGCCTCTCGATTTCTTATTTTTTGCTGGAAGATACTATGAACCCCTCTCTGGTGGTCAAGTTGAATGTGCCTTTAAGGCAATATCCAATGCCATGTTCTCCAATAAACCTTGTTGGATTCTTCCAAATGATTACAATCTCTCATAGTTTATATTTAAATGGTTTTGTGTGTAAATATATCTCATGAAATTTGTCATATTTTACTTAAGTTGAGAGTTATTTTCTGGAATGTTCAAGTTTCCTTAAAGCTCATTATTCCAACCACCTTTATATTGGTTCAATGCATTCTGCTACTCTATAAAATCCTCACCAAGAGTCTAAGACATTTCAAGACATATCCTAGGCTTCTTATTGATTCATACTATAAATGCCTTAGTTCATGTTCTTGTTATTGAAATATTGATTTTAATAGAATCTTTAGTAAACACAAAAGAATAAACGGCAGTCATAAAAGCAGAGTAATAAAGCGAGCACCCATGAACCTACGACACAGCTTAAGAATTAGAATTTTATCAGTATCTTTCTTTTTCCTTATGTGCTTCTCTTATCCATAACCCACTTTCCTCTCAGAGGTAAACATTATCCTGACTTTTGCAAAAATCATCCATTTGTCCTTATTTACAATTTAGTAACCACGAATCTATCTTTAAAATAATATAAAATTTAGTCTTGACATCCTTGAAGCTTCAAACAAATGGAATCAAATTTTATATGTCCTTTTGCAAGTTGCATCTTACAGTCCCTTTATGGATCACTCCCGGGTCACTGTTTCATTGTTTTACTCTTGTTTGGACTTGGAGGTCAATTCTAGTTTTCTGAAGTTATTGATGCTAGTATAGCATTCATTCATTTTTTTTTTTTTAGATTTTATTTATTTATTTGACAGAGAGAGACACAGAGAGAGAGGGAACACAAGCAGGAGGAGTGGGAGAGGGAGAAGCAGGCTTCCCGCGGAGCAGGGAGCCCGATGCGGGGCTCAATCCCAGGACGCTGGGATCATGACCTGAGCTGAAGGCAGACGCTTAACGACTGAGCCACCCAGGCACCCTATAGAGCATTCATTCTTGTATGTATCTTTTGACGTGCACATAGAAGAGTTTCTCTAGGATATATATACACACACATAACAAGAGAATTACTGAGTTACATGGTAATAAGTGTCCACATTTAAAGGATAATATCACATTGTTTTCACAAATGCCTGTACCAATTTTATACTTGATCTGCTATGTATGCACATTGAACCACATCCTCTCTAAAATATGAGATTATTAAATGTTTTAATTTTTGTCAGTTTTCATGGGTATAAAGTGGCATGTATCTGTGGTTTATATTTTCTTTTACCAGACCACTTTGAGTATTGCCTCTACTTTATCATTTCTCTTTCTGGCATCCCATTATATGTTTGTTTATTATTGCCCTTAGACCTGGGCAAGCAGGGTTTATGCTCTAGGTCCCATGCCTCAGGGAGCTCTGTGCTTTGGAATTCTTCCTTAAAATTTCCTAAAACCTTCTCTGTGGCAATGCCAACTGGGCCCTAAGCTTGGCTTGCATGGGCTTCAATCTTTGTTTCACTCCTTTGAAACACTCTCTGGCCCTTTATACCACATGAGGGTCAGTTAAATCCTCCAAGAAGCTACTGAGCTTCTGCTTATGGGGTTGTTCTGGGACTCTATGCTTGGAGGTCAATTTCAAAAGGACAGCTCAGTGAATGGATTGTTCCTGCTGGCCAGTGCAATACTTCTTTTATGGGATCATGACATATTGGGCTGCCAGACTGTAATGAGATGTTTAGTGACTCTTATTCACGTTGGACATGGTACACGTTCAGAGCTCCGAACTACCAATGGTCCAATGCCTATGTACATGGACGTGGATATCAGGTTGCTCCTAGCCATGTTCTAACTGGGGTGCTATTTTTAATCTACAGCACCTGAGAGCAGAGGGAGTGTCAGCAGGCATCTTTTACCCTGTGAATTCCATATCACAGCACTCACAGAAGTCACTTACATCCTCCATAGGCTCTGTGGCATGTGCCAGGCAGTCCTCTGGACATGGCTGTCCCTATCTTCTTTGAGGGCTTTGAAGACCATGGCTTTACAATGCCAATGGACCTTTCTAGTTGCTGTTCTCTTTTGTGTCAGATAGTTGTAGTGACACTGTGCTTTCTTTGGTCTTCATTTAAGCCATGTTAGATGAGGAATGGGTGTTCCCATGTAAATGAGGTGGATCTTCTTGCTTTGCGTACCAGCCCCTTGTCTATCTCCACCCCCGCTCACCCCAGGGTAGGTATAGAAAGCAGGGGTGCAATCAACATTGGAGGAGATTGCATTTAGGAATTTCTTGATTATGGCCCAAAAGGGTTCAAGAAAAGACATGGCTAGATGTGTTGATCTAGGTTTATGCTATGAAATTCTGAACAGTGAATTTAACATAATCATAAAAGGTTAACATTTTCCTTCATCATCTGGGTAAGACCTGCATTAGTGTTCGTTGTCAGTGAAGCACAATAATAAACTCTGAGTCACTGAAAAAGTATTTATGAAAGAGACAATGAGTACTACTATGAGTAATGGTGCAACCAGCATTCAATAAATGGTACTAGAGAGCTTCAGAGGCAAGGAAATCTGTATTGTTTCAATACAATTGATTTCCAAAGAGCCGAAACAAAAGTTAGTGTTACTTTTTCTCACAGTAGGAAATATGAAGTTAGCCAGGAACCACACATTTGATAAAAACAAATATTAAGGGATGGCTGCCAGACCTGAACAGGAAGAGATGATTCTGGATGCTATATAACAACTTCATGTACACTGATAGGATAATAACAAGCACCTATTATTCTAAATATGCCATTCATTCACTATGAGATCAATTTTTTTTATAAAAAATTTCAATCGAATTACTTATATAATGGGCTACACACACACACACACACACACACACATTTGCACATTTGCTGGGGCCCTACATATCCTAGGGAAATCCTCTTTATATATTTTTGTTATATTTTTATATCTCTTATCTTCTGTTCTTCACTTTTTAAAATTTTTCTTACATGCTTCATTGTGCTTACTTCAACTTAGTTTTCAGATGTAGAATTCTCTTTTCAAAGTGTTTAACCTGATGTGAAAGCCTTTTTTTCTTTGATATCCTATTGGGAAAATGATATCCTAAGTTATTTCATTTTTTTGGTTCAAGCATATCTATCTGTTGCTTTTAGTAATCTTCACGTCCTTCTCTATCGTATTGAGTCTTCCTGAAATTCTCAAAATGCTCTTTTTTCTCCTCATATACATCAGGGATGTTATTTTATGATTTATTATGTCTCTGATAACTGCAATATCTGTACCTATATTGGTGTGTTTGTACTTAGTAATTTTTTCTTATTTTGACAGAACTTTTATTTTGAAATATTCTTATCTGGATATAATTTAGGGTAAAGAGAGGTACATACAGGGGTGTCTGGGAGGCTCAGTCATTAAGCATCTGCCTTTGGCTCAGGTCATGGTCCCAGGGTCCTGGGATCTAGCCCCACATCGGGCTCCCTGCTCTGCGGGAAGCCTGCTTCTCCCTCTCCCACTCCCCCTGCTTGTGTTCCCTCTCTCGCTGTGTCTCTCTCTGTCAAATAAATAAATAAAATCTTAAAAAAAAAAGAGAGAGGTACATACAGATTTATTTCTGACAGGGGCACCAACAATTAGGGATTACCTTCTCCTCTTTTAGGGCTGGAAGTTTTTGAATTTAGGTTGCACTGTCTGCTAGGATATCTCTATTTCTGGTTTCTTCTTTTTTTTTTTTCTCCCCTATGGTGCAAATTTCAGGGTCCTACAACAAAGCCCATGGAATTTTATCACAACCCACACTTTGGCTACCTCTGTATTCAAACTTTGGCTCTTATAACACTGGGAATACGTCAAAAAACTTCTCAGGTGCTCAGATACTCACTGATCTTTCCCAGATTGGCAAACATCCCCAGGGGGAGAAAACATGCCCAAATGTCAAACTTGCTTCTCTGGATCTCAACTGTCTTCTCCTAGATCTTGGCTTAGAAAACAATTTCTAGTAGTAAGTGGGAGAATTTTTCCAAATTCTGGGCCCATCATTATAAAAAATACAAGCCCTTATTTAATTTCTAGAAAAAGCTTGGAGAGTAGGTTTTATTCTCTCCAGCACAATCCATCAAGAACTGAAACTCAGAATTTTAAGTTACTTGCCCTAGGTCACACAGCGGTAAGTGGCAGAGTCATGACTCAGACCACGTCTTCAGATAATTATTTTGTGTGCTTTTCTGTAAACCTGACTTAGTCCCACAATACTTTAGGTGCTCATTCCTTTAGTTAACTCTGTATATATGCAACCTTACCACTAGACTTTGTCAGTTTTCTAAATTATAGTCACTCTACTACATATCTTTATCCCATGTCTTATTTACCTTTTCGCTTACTTTTGCATTTTTTTATTATGTGCCCATTGTGAGCTTGGCAGTGCGCAAGGAAAACATCTCATAAAGTGCTATATCCACAGTAATGCCAACGAATATTTGTTGAATGAATATGTTAATAAATGCAGGGGATAAAATATAATGATGGAATCATTATTTAGAAGTTATTCTGATTTGGTGGTTGGTTTTTCTAGATATATTCATTATATATTGTGAGATCAGGGAGGAGAGTTAAGGCAAGAGGGAGAATTGACCAAGATGGGGCAAAGATGAAATCACTGTACCTTAATCTCTCAACTTGGAAGTGACAAAATTAGTGGAATACTTATTCCCACAGGTCTTAATGAAGGACACAAAAATCAATATACTAGTAGACCAAATTATATATTCTGAAACTGTGTCAAATGATGTCAAAATAATTGGTTGATTCCATCAGCTTAGTGAACCATTCTATCAATGCAACTTACACCTCCTAATAGATGGGTTTACTGATTTTATTTTGCTGCACTTTTAGCACCTGCTTTGGTCTTCTGTGTTCAAAGCTGCAAACTCTAGTGTAATATCCACAATGTTGTATCCAACTTAATAGTTACATAAAAAGGATGCATTTTAAAAAATCAACTAATTTTTATCCTTTGTAAGATAAAGCTTGAGGGGAAAAATATGAGCCAAATTTTTGTCATAAGATTCCCCTAACTCTCTCTTTCTGGTGAATCCTAACTTTCTCCTAGCATTTCAAAGTAATGTGTCCTGCTTTAAAAAATCAGGCTTTGTCTACTTGCAGATTTTCATTATATTATTTCAGTTTGATGTTGTTTTTTGTTCTACTCTTTTCTCTTTTGTTTTCTTCCCTTTTTTCTTTTTTAATCACACATTTTTCCTTCCAAGATTTACCTGCCAATACATCACTGCTTAATTCTTTGCAAGTGTTTTTTGTTGCTTTATTGGATATTTGCACTAGTGGTTTCTTAAAGATTTTTTATTTATTTATTTGACAGAGAGATAGAAGAGCACAAGCAGAGGGAATGGCAGAGGGAGAGGGAGAAGCAGGCTCTGCACTGAGCAGGGAGCCTGATGCGGGACTCGATCCCAGGACCTTGGGATCATGACCTGAGCTGAAGGCAGACGCTCAACCATCTGAGCCACCCAGGTGCCCTGCACTAGTGGTTTCTTGATAAAATAGAACTCAGAAATCCAGAAAGCTCTAAGAAGAAAGAATTAAAAATATCAGTATGAGAGTAAGCATCTTGTATATAGAGGTGATGAATTTCTTAATTAAGGGACAGTCTATTTTTAGGGAAAGCTAAAAATGAGAATAATTCATTTGTAAAATGCATCTTGGTTTTATACTAAATTTAAGCAAAGCTTTGAATGACCCGGATTTATCGGACTCTTTATTTATCCATCTTTTTTCCACATTACTTGCAGTAATGATATTCAAAGTGGAGGGTGTTCATCCTAGTGTGCGTACAAGGTGAGTCATTGGTGTGCAGAAGGCAAACATAAGAATGTCTTTTCATATTTTTATCTTTCATCTCATCTTTTAAATTTTTGTATCTTCTCTATACTGAATACCAGAGAGTGCTGCATCTTTGTTCAATAGATTAAAAAACCTAAATATCATGAAAACTATTTCACTTGGGTAACCTTCAGAATGAAGGGGCAGTTGTAGAATATTAATATATTTGGTGAAATTGTTTAAACATCGTCAGAGGTTTTGTGTCTATGCAGGAAGAATATTTTTTTGACTTCAAAAAGCTGTCAGTGGAACTCTGATAATGACACTTACTGTCAAACTTATCATGCCTCAATTATGTTAACACCTTCTTTTGAAGTTTTCTTTTTAACATGAAAAACACAATTTATTATAAAAGGTCTCTGCATAAGCTGAAAGTATTCAAAGGCCTCCAATAGGCTGCTCTTAAAAGAACTGTAGGCAGAAAAAACTTTATATTCATACTGTGAGCAACTTAGTTTCACTTTGCTGTGAGAATAATAAATCATAAGAAAAAGTGCAACTTGAAGGATATGAGGCCTTCATAAAAAAAAATTTATAACATCTGAACCAGTCTTTTTGAGGCTCCCTAAAAATCCCTTCCAAATCTCTAGTCAGAAGATCCTCCTGGCTTCTCAGGCATGGCGTTGCCACGTTTTACTAATCCAATTGTAACTTCTCTGTTTCATGCATTATTCCCAGTCTTTGCTTTATTAGCTTTCTATTGCTGCACACCATTTGTTCTTTTCTCGTTCTACAAGACATCTACCACATGTGGGTGAAGGAAGACTCTTCCATCATTGCTGTATTTAAGATTTCTTTCTCTTCCAAATCTTAATGCCCAAGAGGCAGAGACTACTGGTTATACTTAGATCTAACCGTTTTTTTAAATTATACTTATCTATATCTATTAATGCCTGTGAGCCATGGATGTTCACCAATCAATTCTGCTCACTTCATGTACCTATTTGCTGTAGAGTGAATCTGTGTGTGTGTGTGGGTACTGTTACCCGTTTCTCAAAGTAGGCATGTTGCACAAGAAGATTGTATGCACTTGCTTTCATATCTTTCCCTTCTCTTCACCTCCATTTATGTTCTTCCTGCTCTTTAATCTTCTTTAGACCACATTTATCATGAATACTTCTTCTCTATGAATCCTGTTTTCAATTGCACTGGCAATTGAAATCTGCATTCTCTCCTTTGTTATATGATTTAAGAGGAATGTAGATATACTAAATATAAGAAGATATTCCTCAAGCAAAGAATACTATACCCTTTATAATATTCTGAGTTTAGGGGCATTTGGGTGGCTCAGGTCATGATCCCAGGATCCTGGGATTTAGCCCCACGTTGGACTCCTTGCTCAGTGGGGAGCCTGATTCTCCCTCTCCCTCTGTTGCTCCCCCTGCTTGTGTGCTCTTTCTCTGTCAAATAAATAAATAAAATCTTTAAAAAATATATATATATATATACTCTGAGTTTAGAGAACAAATATTGACACAAAACTGTATTATCATATATATCTATAATTGTGCTACAGATTATACAAATATATTTTTGGCCTCCTGGTCCAATGCTTTGTGGTATTCTCATTTATGTTGGGCATAAGGGAACTTATGCTACTAAAATGTATCATACTTCATAAATCTCTTGCCTGCCAAATCTTGCATCATATCCACCATGTGGTAAAAGGGGTTTCACATTTTTCAAAATAATTAAATTCCCTGACATTCCAATAAGCAAGCATTCATAAGCCATTTTCCTGTTAGAATATCCATTCTTCCTGTTGGTTAACTCCATTAACTTCTTGTAATTGAGGACTTCTGTTTTCTGTATGTTTGATTCAGGTGTTACTCTCACAGAATAGAAATGACAAATTCTTAGCATAATCTTTCCTCTAGTATCTATTGTAGATATAATTAATCATGATACTCTTTCATACTAGCAAATATAGGCCTACAATACAATCTTGCTGGAGCCACTATTCATTTATCAGAATGGCATGTAAATTAAAATTTATTTGACATCTTTTTCAAAGACACTATATTTCCACAAATGCATCTCCTAAAATATGTATTTACTAAAAGTAAAAGTAGTATTTTCATTTATGGGTAAGTGCAACTTACTTACCATATTAAGAATTTTATTCATTATAGCTTTTAAAAATACGTTTTATATTCTAGGTTTGTAAATAAATTGAAAAGAGAAAACAACAGTACAGGTTCTTTCTCTATTTCTCATAGCCTTTGCTACACTTTATATCAGACTAGTCCGACGAGATGGGAGTTTAAAAAAATTCTTTTTTTAATTTCCAACAATTAGAGACTGGGAGTGGGCCACCAGATCCAAATTTCCTTTATATTCATTTGCGCACAAACAGAAAAAAAGAAAAAAGTAAAGTATTTGCATCTCTTCTCAGTGTTGTCTTTCCCTATTTGTCTTCCTTCCTCCACATATTTATTTTTAAAAAAATTTCAAAACATAATTTGACCATCAGAAATGAGTTTATGGTGACAAATGCTAACAATGAGTCAATTATTTTTTCCAGAGAAGCCGTATTTGCTTTAGGTTATACAGCTAGGGCACTTACAGTACAGGAACATCTGATGGAAAAGGGCTACTGCTGTGTCATCTGGGACATGCTTTTATTTCAGCTTCCAGGATAAATTATAAGTTAGAGGAGAATAGAAAAATTCTTTAACTTCTGGTTTTCCCTTTTAGTGAGAGCAATCATGGAGAAAATTATGATCATTATCTAGGACACTCATTTGGGTAACACAACTGCAAGAAGCAGCTCGTTGGCACATATTTGCCTGAGAAAGAAAGGTTCCAGTAGTACCTACCATGTGACACTTTATGCTCTTCTCAAAGAAAAACATAGACAATCAAAAAAGATTTTCACAAGAAATTAAAGCAACAAGGTCAGACTGTCCAAAGGACTTGAGAGTATTTCTGAGACTTGAAGTGTGCTTGGAACTTTCTCCTTCAGGTTCTCCAAAATAGAGGAGCAGGAAAGACTTTATTATGAATAAGTCACCCAATTACCAAAACTATGGGTATGAACAATCCAAAAGCACAATTTGTTTCCATCTTGTTTTGTGCTATTGATTTTTTTCCCAACTTACTGATACTCGGTGGCATTGGTAGGTATGGTAGGTAGTGCATGCCTCAGAAGGCATGCACTAATGCTCCTGTCTGTCTTTGTGAGACCAGTATTGGAGACCAGCATCCTGAAAATATTCTTCTAGCTGGAAGTTGTTGGTGGTCTGTATCAGCTACGTATTGCTACGTAACAAATAACCCCAGACCGTAGTGGCTTAAAATACAAAGACTTACTTTTTCTTATAATTCTGTGGATTAGGACATTGGGTAGGGTTCATAATGGCACTTGTTATTCCCCACCTGGTGTTAGCTGAGATCACTTACTCAGATACATTCAGACAGAAGCTGAGCAGGGCTGAAAACTCCCATAGCCAGTTTGTATTTCCTACATTCCACACATTCATTAGGTATGTCATCTCTATTTTTTACCTTTTATGTTGCTGCAGTGGTATAACCTTTCTCTACCCTCAAAAATCAATTTACTCACTGTATTTCAAGCCCCACTAATAATCTCCTCACTTTTCCTGAGGCTTTCACTCATCCCCTTATTATAGAGCCATTAGCACCTATGTTAGGATTTTTGTTATGGTGACAACCTATTTCTTGTACCAATTTTTTGTTTTATTTTTAGTTATCTCATTCTGGGTAAACAAAGAATCTAGATCCCTAGTGGCTTTAAAGAGCACAACAACGATTATTTATTTATTATATACCTTTGGGAAGGAACTCAGGGAGGGCTCATGTTGTTCTTGAGCCCCACTGGACAGTGGGTGGAGGCACTTCATCAGCTGCATTTTGATGGTAGTTGCATGAAAATGGAGGACCCAACAAGGCGTTATTCACATATCTGGTGCCTCAGTGCTTTTCCAGGTGGGCTCTCCTTCTCTCTACCCCCTGTCTCATCATTTAACAGCCTCACTCAAGCTTCTTTCCATCATGGCAGCCTACTTCATCAAACAGTACAGAAACAGAAGCTGCCAAGCCACTTAAAAGCTCGGCACATTATCAAAGCTGGTCACAATTCCAGGCCATGAAGGAAGTAGACTTCACATCTTGATGAGAAGAGAGGCAGACATGTGCGTACAGGGGAGGGAGACATTGTCCTAGTCATAGTCAGAATATAACACATGATCTAATCTTTACTGTAAATCCCATGTAAACGCTCTAATTTCACACTTCTCAGCGGAGTGACTAAATCCTTGTCAATATACACTATCAAAGAATGTGAATACTTTTTAGAATCAAAGGACTTCCCAATATAGCACATTTTCTAGCATCTAAATATTACCATAGGTCTGAGCAGTTTATGTGCAGAATTATACTTGCATTAAATATATATTTAATTTCATCAAAGTGTATTACTTGGAAGACTAGAATCCTCTTTTAGAATCCCATTTCTTACAAAAGACTGTGGCTCATATGCTTCTGAGTTAGTCCACTTTAAAGCCACACTTTTCTAGTGTCAGTGACAGCTCTCAACTCTATGTCAGAAATCCTTTTACTCACCTATTGTTCTCCAACTCAGATTCTTAAAGTGTTGCCACTCTTCTTTCAGTATTACAAAGTAACATTAATACTAGACTCTATTGAAGCTTAAGGGCAAAATACCAGATGAAGAATTTGGCAATTAAATTCCAATCTTACTGAAACTACAAATAAGCCTGTTATTTGCGGCCACAAATTCCTTGCCAGTCATGTCCCACTCTTAAGTTCTAACCTCACATGTTGTCAGTGAACATAACTTTCCCTTTGCAGAGACCTTGCTTTTTCTTTCTTCTCAGGTTTCCCACCTATAAGGACTCTGCATACTTAAGTACTGCTCGTCTTTTTTAATACATCAATTTCTTCTTCTTTTCTCATCTTCTCTCATCTATCAAGGGTCTCCTACATTTTTCAAAGGCAAAAGTCCATCAGTAAATTTTCTAAAATAAGAATCACTTATCTCAGAGGTAAATTATTACTCTTTCATAGTGGCTGCTTTTAATATTTGTTTTAAATGGCAAAATTGCCCTTCCCTGTAAAGATATACATGTATGGGGAAGATATGGATTAAAGGTCTATGCTTTTAGAAGGATTAGAAGTGATTCTTAACTTGGGATGAGGTAGAAAGGGGTATATTAAAATCACTTTGGGTATTCTCAAGTTGTATCTAGCATTACCCTTAGCTTTGGAGGTTTGGAGTGGGAGCAGGGTATAGGTCCGGATTAACCACAGTTTAAGGAAGGCTGTGGGAGTGAACCTGTTAGCACTGGATTATTGTTGGCTGTTGTCTCTTCTGACTCCAGTATGTTTGGGTGGAAAAGTCTGATTTCAGAATTCACTAAATATTAATTTGTATGTAATTCAAAAGTCAGAAGTATGATTTTTCATTAATTATAATATTAATAATAAGCCTTGTAGCACTCCTCTTCTACAAATAAATTCTGTTAGTGTAATTCAGGACATACGAATGGGCCAGTGTTTATATCTTTGAAGGATGAACTAAGATTTGAACCTAGGTCTCTCTGATTTCGAAGTATACATTCTTTCGGCAACAGCTAGCTGGTCTGCTTAAAATATGTGCTCCTGCCCACTGCTCCCAGGGATGAACTAGGGTAAAGGGTTGAGAAGCTATCTTTTCAGTTTCTAGGATCAGGGAGCCCCCTCTGCAAGGGGCTAGTAGCCTGCTTCTGGACAGTAGTTTGCAGGGGAGGTTGATGAAGAAATAATTAACAAGAGAACACGTAATGTCAAGTCTGCTGTGGCAAGTTTCACCTGCTTCCATGGAAATGGGGAAGTTGCCAGAGAATAGAGGGGTGAGAAAAACTTCTGATTTGAAATCCTGTCTTACATCCAAGATGGGAAATAAAACATTAGTTTTGCAATAGGATGTATTCCCATGAGCAGCTATCATCTAGACAACAATGCTCCCTCTCTCCTTTCTTCCTTTTTTAAAAGTTTCATTGAGATATAATGCTGTTGAGATATTCACCACATTGTGCAGCCACCACAACTAACTTTTTCTTTTTATCTCCCTTAAAAAAACCTATCCCCCTGGGTGCCAATCCCATTTCCCTCCCCAACCCTTCCTCTCATTCTGAAGCAACTAATAATGTATTCTCTTTATGTATTTGCCTATTCTAGATATTTTATGCAAATCGAATCATATAATATGTGATAGCTTCTTTCACTTAGCATAGTGTTTTTGCGGTTTATCCACATTGTAGCATAATAAGTCTTTCACTCCTTTTTATTGCTAAATAATATTCCATTGTATGAAAATACATCATTTTGTTTATGTATTCACCAGTTAATGGAAATCTGGATTTCCACATTTTGCCTAAATGCTCCTGTGAACAATCGTTTGCAAGATTTTTACGATGCAAGATTTTTTAAAAGATTTTTATTTATTTTATTTTAGAGAGAGAGAGAGAGAGAACACATGAGAGAGAGCAGGGGGAGGGGCAGAGGGAGAGAGAGTCTTAAGCATATTCCTTCCTGAGCCTAGAGCCTGATGTGGGGCTCAATCTCACACCCCTGAGATCATGACCTGAGCCAAAATCAAGAGTTGGATGCTTAGCTAACTGAGCCACCCAGGTGACCTTCATTTACAAGGTTTTATATGAACATATGTTTTCTATTCTCTTGGGTGACTATCTAGGAGTGGAACTGCTGGGTCCACATTTTTGGCCATTATGAACAATGTTGCTACAAGCATTCTTGTGTAAGCATTTATATGGACATGTTTTCTTTTCTGGGGGCGGGGGGTATGTACCCAATAGTGTGATTGCTGAGTCAAATGGATAACTCTGTACTGAACTTTTTGAAGAACTGCCAAACTGTTTTCCATAGCAGCGGCACCAACTTACATTCCCACCAGCAACGTATGAGGTTCCAATTTCCCCACATCTTTGCCAGTACTTGTAACTGTCCATCTTTTTGCTTATATCCATCCTAGTGTGTGTTAATTGGTGCATTTTAGATTAAAATTTTAAAAGTGTGTTTTTTTTCTGTCAAAAAATGAATGAGATCGTTGCCAGTGTGGTTAGATTATCTTGTGTAACAACTGCCAAAATAACAGGCTTAACAAAATAAAGGTTTATTTCGTATGCATATCTGAGTACGATGTGGGTAGCAGAATGTCAGGGTGAACAGGAAATGAGGCTGCAGTCACCCAAGAGAGCTCCTTCCCATGACTGGTTATGCCATCCTTCCTGCAGAGAAAGGCATATAGCCAGCATGGAGGGCTATTTGGGAAGCATTAGGCAACAACCTATAAATGGCATGTATTGCCTACCCAACATTTCATTGCTCAGAATTCAGTCATCTGTCTCAGCTCCCTGCAGGGGAGACTGGGACATATCATCTTGTTGGGTGCCACCATACTCATGTTATAAATAAGGACTGAACAATTTTCCCTAAATATGGTCTTGCTAATAGAAACTTTGGTTTCTAATACCGACTGATAGAAATTCATTGTGTGATCTTGGGAAGGTTGTTAAACATTTTTGCTGATAATTCTTCATCCTTAAGTTAGCTCTGGTATTCACATGATCTACATCCCCAATTTTTATTGCCTTTTGGTGTAAAAGAAACTTGAACATCCACATCATTGTAATGGAATTTAATGGTCTCTGGAATTATTAAATAATCTATTGCACATGTTTTAAAAAACAAAATCATCTGTGATATGTTTGTTTGTAAAGCTCCCTAAATCTGGTGTTTAAACTACTATTATAGTGGAAAGTAAGATTATGTGCTTACATTTAAAGTTTATTAGGTTATTTTGTACTGAACTGCTGTTTGCAATACAGACTGTAGCCTGATTGTGTCCATAAATATATTTACCAAGCTTTTAAACTGGTCTTATTGGCTCCATAAATACTGAAATCTTCCTTGGCATTATAATATCTTGTGGTGTAAATCTTGTATATTCAAATTTTATACGCATATATATTGTATGGATCATAATATTATTACCAGAACCCTAGGCAGTAACCGTTGGACATAAATTTCATTCTTTATATAAAGATTCAGATTTTAATTCTTTAAATTTAAGAAGCTTTTTATCTGCAGATAGAAAAATTAAATTCTGGTTTTTTATATCCATATACCAAACATAGTCTCAGAAGTGTTGCATCTTTGTTCTTTAAAGATATTTTTTCATATTTATATTTCTGCTAAAGTGGCCAGCACTTGTTAATCCATCCTTCTGATTTCTACTTTCATTTCTTTATTTAAACTAGTAGCTTTGCCTGTTTTTTTTTTTACCCTTCCTTTTTACCTTGTCTTCTCAATTCCACTTTTCCATGTTAGCTTATGCTCTCAGAACTTACCAGATAGCAAAATAGTGATCCATATAAATGTTGATAAATCATGTGGAAAATGCGGACGTATGACTAAAGACCAAAAACGAAAGAGAAATATTGAGTTACTCTATAAACACAACTTGCTCCTGAATTCTATATGATTTAGTATAAAAAATACAGAAGGTAATACTGAACTGAAAGATGGTTTATTTTAAAGTTTACTGGACACAAAGGACTAAGCATTGTTGTCTACAGTTCTGCAGCTTCTACAATAGGTCTCCCATTCATCCCCTACAAGATAAAAGAGAGCTGTATGGAAATTCTGTTGTGACTTAATTGTCTATGTGTACTGATAATATAATTTGCAACATTTTAATTGCTCTAGAGAGTTAAGCAACGTGAGGCAAACCTGAACTTCTAATGTCATTCATAAGACAATTCTGCTTGTCTTTTTGTTAACTCATGCCCTAATAGTTTGTAATAATAGAATATGGTTTCATATTTTTTCATTTATGATGATGGATATTCAGTAAAACCTGGGAGGCTAAGACTTATGCCTTTGAATACTGGGCATTTTGGGGGGTATTATTTCTTCAGTGATTCTCATCGATTTCCTATGTCCTGTCTTTTATCATTCCTATTAATAGGATGTTTACTCCACAATTTAGATTCATAATTTTTTAATCTTTTTTTTCTTATATTCTGTCTTTGTCTCATACTTTTCAAGAGCCGACCTTAGTTTCATGTTACAACTCTTAAAACTGACAGGACTATTTTTCTTAACTTTTATCTTGAAATAATTACAAATTCACAGAACTTACAATGGTAGTACAGAGAGGTACCATTCGCTCTGCTTCTCCCAATGGTCACATCTTTCCCCATTAAAGCATAAACTCAAAGCCAGGAATTTATCATCAGTACAATGTGTGCACATCATTTGATCACTTGTGTAGATTTGTGTAACCGCCACCACAATCAGGATACAGACTTATTCTACCACCACAAAGGTACCTCTTGAGCTACCATTTATAGCTACCCTTATCCCGCCCCCCCCCACTCTTGCCCTACCACCCACCATTTCTTTGCCTGGAAGCCACTAATCTGTTTTCCATTTGTATAATTTTGTCATTTTGAGAATGTTACATAAATGGAATCATATAGTATGTGACCTTTTGAGATTGGCATTATTTTTACTCAGAAAGGCAACAATCTAAGTTGTTGAGTATATCAATAGTTAATTCCTTTTTATCGCTCAACAATATTCCATGGTATGGGAGTACCACAGTTTGTGTAATCATTCTCCTATTAAGAGACATTTTAATTGTTCCCAGTCTTTGCTATTATAAATAAAGCTGCTGGAATAATCTTGTATAGGTTTTTGTGGGAACAAAAGTTTTCATTTCTCTGGGATATTCCAGGAGTGAAATTGCTGGGCCATATAGTAAGACTATGTTTAGCTTCTTCAGAGACTGTAAAACTGTTTTCTAGAGTGGCTGTACCATTTTACATTCTGGTCAGCAACATGTGGTGCATTCCATTTCTCTGCATATTTTCCAGCATTTGGTATATATTTTTTAAAATTTTATTTGTTCTCATTTTGTGAAGTAATAGCTTCTAATGGTCTTAATTGTTCCTGATCTTATGGGGAAAGCATTCAGTCTTTTACTACTAAGCTTAGCAATATTTTTCCGGACATGTCTTCACAGGCAAGGGAAACAAAAGCAAAAATAAACAATTGGAAGTACATCAAACTAAAAAGCTTTTGCACAGCAAAGGAAATTATCAGCAAAACCAAAAGGTGAACTACTTAATGGGTGATGATATTTGCAAATGATATATCTGACAAGAGGTTAATATCCAAAATATCTAAAGAACTCACACAACTGAACACCAAGACACCAAATAATCCAATTAAAAAGTGGGCAGAGGACCTGAATAGACAATTTTTTTTTCCAAAAAAGACTTATAGATGACCAATAAACACATGAAAAGATGCTCAACATAACTAATCATCAGGGAAATGCAAATCAAAACCACAATGAACTATTACCTCACACCTGTCAGAATGGTTAGTATCAAAAAGACAAGAAATAACAAGTGTAGAGAAAAGAGAACCCTCCTGCACTGCTGGTGGGAATATAAATTGGTGGAAACTGTGGAAAACAGTATATTTTCCTCAAAAAACTGAAAGTAGAAATATCATACAATTCAGTAATCCCACTATGGGTATTTACCCAAGGAAAACAAAAACACTAATTTGAAGAAATATATGCACCCTTATGTTTATTGCAATATTATTTACAATAGCCAAGATATGGAAGCAACCTGTTTCCATTCATAGATGAATGAATAAAGACGATATGGTACACACACACACACACACACACACACACACACACACACACGCACACAATGGAGTATTACTCAGCCATAAAAAAGAATAAAATTTTGCCATTCACAACAACATAGATGAACCTAAAGGGTATTATATGCTAAGTGAAATAAGTTCCACAGAGAAAGAAAATGCATATAATTTCACTTATATGTGGAATCTAAAGGAAAAAAAAACGAACACAGAAACAAACAACAGCAACAACAACAAAAAGAGAAACAGACTCAGAGAAAAAACTAGTGGTTGCCATAGGGGAAAGGGGAAGGGAATAGGTAAAATAGGCGAAGGGAATTAAAAGATACAAACTCCTAGTTTAAAGTAAATAAGTCATAGGGATGAAAAGTACAGAGAGCATAGGGAATAAAGCCGATAATCCGAACATTGTAATAACTCTGTGTGGTGACAGATGGTAACTACACTTCCTATGGTGAGCATTTTGTAATTTATAATTGTCAAATCACTATGTAATACACATGAAACACATATCAACTATACTTTAATTTAAAAAGTTTTTGTCAGGGCGCCTGGGTGGCTCAGTTGGTTGAGCGACTGCCTTCTGCTCGGGTCATGATCCTGGAGTCCCGGGAGCGAGTCCTGCATCAGGCTCCTTGCTCAGTGGGGAGTCTGCTTCTCCCTCTGACCCTAACCCCTCTCATGTGCTCTCTCTCATTCTCTCTCTCTCTCTCTCGAAAATAAATAAAATCTTAAAAAAATTTATTGTCAGTATTTTGTAAATACTTTTTATCAAATTATGAAAGTTTTCCTCTATTCTTATTTTTATCAGTCTTTTTATCCTGAAGGTGTGTTGAATTTCAAGAAATTATTTTTTCTGCACCAACTGATATGTTCATGAGATTTTTCTTCTTTAGCTTGTTAATATCGTGGGTTACACTGATTGATTTTTGAATAAACACTCAGCCTTGATATCTGAAATAAATCCATTTGATCATGATGTATAACGCTTTGTCTATATTTCTGAATTCTACTTGCTAATGTGTGTTAATAATTCCTTCCTTACGGGGTACCTGGATGGCTTAGTTGGTTAAGCATCCCTTAGCTCAGTTCATGATCCCAGGGTCCTGGAATCGAGCCCTACTTTGGGCTCCCTGAGTTGGGAGCCTTATTCTCCCTCTGCCACTCCCTGTTTGTGCTCTCTCTCTTTCTCTGTCAAATAATTAAATAAATAAAATCTTTAAAAAAATAATTCCTTTCTTTCTTCCTTTCATAATTTTTTTTAAAGATTTTATTTATTTATTCATGAGAGACAGAGAGAGGGAGAGAGAGGCAGAGGGAGAAGCAGGCTCCCAAGGAGCAGGGAGCCCGATGCGGGACTTGATCCCAGGACCCTGGGATCATGACCTGAGCCGAAGGCAGATGCTTAACCATCTCAACCACCCAGGCTTCCTCTTTCTTCCTTTCTTCTATTTGTCTGGTTTTGGTATGAAGGTAATTCTAGCTTCATAAATTCATTTGGGAAGTATTTACTCCTCTTCTAGTTTCTGGAAGAGATTATGTAGGATTGGTATCATGTGTTCCTTAGACTTTTCCATTGAAATCGGCTAGGCCTGGAGATATATTCTTTGTGAAAATCTTTAACTATGAAGTCAATTTCCTTAATAGTTATTAGGGCATTCAAATTAATCATTTTATTTTGGATGAACTGTGGTATTTGTACTTTTGGGGGAATTGGTTCATATTATTTAAGCTATGAAATTTAAATATATAGAATTGCATGTATTACTCCCTTATTATCTTTTTCTATCTGCAGGGCTTGAAATAATATCTCCTCTTTTATGCCTAGTCTTAGTTATTTATGTTTTTTTTTTCTCTTGTTCATCTTGTAAGAGACTTGCCAATTTTACTGATATTTTTAAAGAACTAGATGCTTATTTCATTGCTTTTCTCTATCTTTCTGTTTTAATTATCCTTGATTTCTGATCATGTCTTTATTAGTAATTTTCTTTTTTCTGACTGTTTTCCATTAATTTTCTTATCCCACACCCTCAGTTCTTTGATTTGGGGGCTTAGCTTATTGATTTGATACTTTCCTTATTTTCTAATGCAAGCATGAATTGCTATAAATTTTCTTATAAGCACTGCTTTGGATTATCCCATAAAGATTTTTTTTTTCATTTTTATTTTCATTCAGGTCATTATACTTTTTTCTTTTTTAATTTCCCTTGAGACTGCTCTTTGACCCATTATTTAGAAGTGTGATGTTTAGTTTGGGCATGTTCCTGTTACCTTTTTGTTACTGATTTCTAGTTTGATTTCCTCGTGGTCTGAAAGAATATCCTGTATGCTTTCAATCATTTTAATTGGTTAATATTTGCGTAATGATCCAGGGTGTTGCCTACCTTAGTATATGTTCAATGGAAACTTGAAAAGAATTTGTTTTCTGCTATTGTTGAGTGAAGTATTCTATAAATGTTGACTAGATTCTGGTGACTGATGATGATGTTAAATTCTTCTATAACTGCTGTCTTCTAATTATTCTATCAATATCAAGAGGGTGGCATTGAAGTCTCTAACTACAATTGTGGATTTGTTGATTTCTTTTTTCACTTCTATCAGTTTTGGCTTTACAATATATTGCAACTCTGTTAATGGGTGCATCCACATGGAGGATTGCTGTATCTTCTTAGAGACAGAACCTTTTATCATTATGTAATGTTCTCCTCTGTCTCTGGTAATTTTCTCTGATCTCAGGTCTACTTGAACTGATATTAACAGAGCTATAGTTGCTTCCCTTTGGTTAATGTTTGATGGTTTACTTTTTTTTTTTACCTTTAACCTATATATACCGTTTTATTAAACTGTTGCCAACATACAGTTGGGTCATTTTTTTTCCCTGCTCTGACCATGTATTTTCATTAGCCCTTTGAGACCATTTATATTAAATGTGATTATTGTATACTAAGGTTTAAATCTGTTTTCTGTTCACTCTGATTTTTCTTTGTCTGTTTTCTTTTTCCTGACTTCTGGTTGCTTACTTAAACATTAAAAATAATTCTGTGTTGGTATATCTGTGGTTCTTTTCAGTGTATCACTTTGTTCAGCTTTATAATGGTTGTTCTAGATATTATATCATATATTCGCAACTTAATAAGTCTTCTGGTGTTGACATTTTACCCACTAAAGTAAAGCATGGAAAACTTCTTTCCTTTTATGTCCCTTTCCCTTTCCCTATATACAATGTAGTTTCTTAATTATTACTCTCTGCATATTTTGAGAACATTTCAAAGTGTTATAATTTTTGTTTCAAATATTAAATATAACTTAGAAAACTCAAGAGGAGCAGGAAAATGTACTGCATATGCCACATTTTTGCTCTTTCTGTATTATCTTTTTGATGTTCCAAGATTTCTTATCATTTCGTTTTGTTTAGAAAACCTCCTTTACCATTCTTTTAGGATAGATTTCTTGGCAAAAAATTATCATAGTTTTCCTTCATCTGAGAATGGTTTGATTTCCTTTCACTCCTGAGGATGTTTTCAGTAAGTATAGTGTTCTCAGTTGATGGTTCTTCATGTTTAGCTCTTGAAAAATATTGTGGTGCTTTCTTCTGGCCATCATGGTTTCTGATGAGAAATCTACTGCCATTGGGATGGTTTTTCTTTGTCAGGTAAAGCATAATTTCTCTGTCTTCTTTCAAGAGCTTTTTTTCCCTTGTCAGTTTCCAGAAACTTCACTATAAAATGCTTTGGCATGGAATTCTTTGGGCTTATTCTGCATGTGGCTTACTCAGCTTCTTGCTGAGTTTGGGAAGTTTGAAGTCATTATTTCCTTAAATATTTTTCAGCTTCATTCATTTTACCTTCTCCTTCTGGAGTTCCAACAATACAAATCTTTTGTTCTAGTCCCACAGGTTCTTGAGGTGTTCGTTTTTGTTTTTTTGTTCCTTTTGGCCTAATTGATCTCTGTTGTTTAGATTGGTAATTTCTATTGTTCTCTTTCAAAGGTCACAGATTCTTTCTTCTTCCCTCTCCATTATGTTGTGTTAGCCCATTCACTCTTTTTTTTTTAAATATTTGATTATTATATTATTTTTCTAAATTTCATTTGGTTGCTCTTTAATATTTGACATCTACTCTTTAATTTCTGATATTTTACCTCCTTGTTGAGACTTCCTATTTTTTTCCATTTGTCCATTTGTGTTTATAAATGCTCCCTGAAGTATTTTCATTATGGTTGCTTTAAAAATTGTATCAGATAATTTTTTTTTTCACCTAAGACAGGGAATACTTTATTCAAACCCATCAGAGAAATGGACACCTTGGGTCTCTAATGAAGTGTTGTGTTTTAAAACATAGGTCAATAACTGTATATGTTACTACACATTGCTACATACAAATCATCAGAGCACAACTTTTCAATGTTCAAAATAGAATAAGCTTCCCTGTAAAAGCAGCACCTTTGTGACAATTTTAACTTTAGCATTCCTCTTCTTCTTCTTCATCTTCTCCTTCAACAGAATCTACAACAACCTCCTCATAATCCTTCTCAAGGGCAGCCATGTCCTCATAGGTCTCAGAAAACTCCCCTTCCTCCCTGTCCTCACCCACATACCAGTGAACGAAGGCACACATGGCATATATCAAGTCAAACTTGTGGTCCAGGTGAGCCCAGGCCTCAGCAATGGCTGTGCTGTTGCTCAGCATGCATACAGCTTGCTATACTTTGGCCAGGTCTCCACCAGGTACCATAGTGGGGAGCTAGTAATTAATGCCCACATTTTTAGCCAGTGGGGCACTAGTCCACAAACTGGATGGTATGCTTGGTTTTGATGGTGGCAATGGCATCACTGACATCTTTGGGAACCATGTCGCTGCAGTACAATGGGCAGAAAATGGTGCATTTACCACGGCGAGGTCACTTTTCACCATCTGGTTGGCTGGCTCAAAGGATGCACTGGTGATTTCTGCTACAGAAAGATGTTCATGGCAGGCTTTCTCAGCAGAGGTGACCGGGGAATATGTGGCCAGAGGGAAGTGGATGCAGGGATAGGACACCAAGTTGGTCTGGTAACATTCAGGGCTCCATCAAATCTGAGGGAAGCAGTGATAGAGGACACAATTTGACCTAACAAGCTCTTCAGGTTAGTGTAGGTTGGGTGTTCAACATCGAGGGTTCTAGGACAGACATCATAGATGGCCTCATTGTCTACCATGAAGACACAATCAGAGTTCTCCAAAAGTAGTGTGGCTAGTGAAGATGGAGTTGTAGGGCTCAACTGCATCTGTGGGAACCTGGGGGGCTGGGTAAATGGAGAACTCCAGCTTGGACTTCTTGCCATAATCGACAGAGAGACATTCCATCAGAAGCAAGGTGTACCTGGGACCACTTCCCCCTCCAAAGCTATAGAAAACCATGAAGTCCTGAAGACTTGTGCACTGGTTGGCCAGTTTCCAAATTCGGTCCAAGACAAGGTCAATGATCTCCTTGCCAACAGTGTGGTGCCCTCGGGCATAGCTATTCACAGTATCTTCCTTGCCTGTGATGAGCTGCTCAGGGTAGAAGGGCTGGTGGTAGGTGCCAATGTGAACTTCATCAATGACTCTGGGTTCCAGGTCTACAAACTCTGCCCTGGGCACATGCTTACCAGCATCCATCTCACTGAAGACAGTGTTGAAGAAGTCATCTCTTTCCCCAATGGTCTTGTCACTTGGCATCTGACCATTGGGCTGGATGTTGTGTTCTAGGAAATAGAGCTCTCAGCAGGCACTGGGGACACCAGCCTGGTCAACATGGATGGAAATGCATTCATGCATAGTTGCTGCCAAGCAGATGGAGGAGAGGACGGGGAGAGATTATTGCTTCTTACATTGTTACTCTTAGATGGTCAATGTAAGAGAACCTTTAAAAACCACGTCAGAGAATTCTAATATCTGTGTCATCTCGGTGTTGGAAACTGTGGATTTTTCTCACTCAATTTTACGTCTCCTTTCTTCTTTGCCTTACTCCTGCTGAGGGTGGGTGGTGAAAATCCTACTCCAGTAGCCCTTCTGTCACATCACCCCAGCAGGGAGGGAAAGGCTACCACATTGCCCCTGAATGGGGGTAGAGATCCAGTCTCCTGTGTGATCTACACTGACACTATGGAGCTTGGGAGTATTTTGTTATAGCCTGCCAAGGGTAGAAGTCTAGGCTCCACATGACCTTGGCTAGAAGGAGTAGGAAGAGGACTACAGTTTTCCTTTGGTGTTTGGAGTAGGGCAGTTATTGTCTAAAAGTATTCTTTTGTTAGGCTCCCTCTTTCCTATCTTTTGGCTAGAAAGAAAACACCTTTTCCCAGGCATATTTTTTTTTTTCCCTGCACCTGTTGACATTTCCCAGTTGCCAGCTTCTCTAGCAACCTGTATGGATGTATAAGACAAAAAACAGAACAAAACAAAACCCAAAAACACAAGACTATCATCACTGTGTTATTCCTTGGGTTCCAAGGTCCCTAGCCAGTCTACCTTCTTTATCAAATACCTCTCAGAGTCTTCTTTCATTTGTTTAATATGTAATGTTTAGTCATTCTTAGCAGGAAGAAGGAAAAAGTTTATATATTGCATCTTCCTGGAACCAGAATATTCAAGTATTCTACTTCTAATTACAAAGAGTTCATTCTTGTTCTGATTGTTTCCTTTTGTTTTCCAGAACATCTTATTTCATATCTTGTCTCTCTAATGACAGTAATTATAGTTGACTTTTTTTAAGTTGTCCTTTCTTCAGACAATTTTCTATATTTATTGCAGTTTTTTTAAATTCTTCTCCCTCTTCTATTTTTCCATACTAAAAATTCCAGGAATTTTTTTTATTATTTTGGTAATTTATTTGCATATTATATCATAAGAATTTTCCATGTCATTACACATCTTTTATAATTATAATTTAATACTAATTCCTCTACTTGTTCATTTCTCATTCCCATGACTATTTTAGAACCTATAGCATTCTTCATTTCATATTTTTAGACTTAATTTTTTAGAGTAGTTTTAGGTTCATAAAAACTTGTGATCAAGGTACTGATATTGTCCATATACCCTTCCCCTACACCTGAATAGCCTCCCCCATTAACAGCATTATTCATCAACATGATGCATTTGTTACTAAGGAGGAACTTACATTGATTCATCATAATCACCAAAGGTTCACAGTTTACCTTAGGGTTTACTGGTGTTGTACATTCTATGGGTTTGTACAAATGTATAATGACATATTTTCACCATTATAATACACAGAGTAATTTCACTGCCCTAAAAATTCCCCTTCCTCTATTTATTCATCCCTCCCCTGTCCCATAACTTCTGGTAAACACTGATCTTTTCATTGTCTCCACCATTTTGTCTTTTCCAAAATGTCATAGTTGGAATAATATAGCATGTAATATTTTCAAATTGATTTCTTTCACTTAGTAATATGTATTTAACTTTCCTCCATGTCTTTTCACACTTTAATACATTGTTTCTTTATAGCACTGAATAATATTCCATTTTCTGTATGTATCACAGTTTATTTATCCATTCACCTACCGAGGGACATCTTGGTTGCTTCCAAGTTTTGGCAACTATGAATAAAACCGCTATAAATATCTGTGTACAGATTTATGTGTGGACATAAGTTTTCAACTTGTTTGGGTAAATACAAGGAGCAAGATCACTAGATCATATGATAAGAGTGTGTTTAGTTTTGTAAGAATCCACCAAATTGTCTTCTCAAGTGGGTGTATCATTTTGCATTCCCATTAGGAATGGGATGAGAATTCCTGCTGTTCCATATCCTTACCAGCATTTGGTGTTGTCAGTATTCTTGATTTCAGGAATTTTAATAAGTGTGATTCATTCAATTTCCATTTCTATGATAACATATGATCTGGAGCATCTTTTTATATGCTTATTTTTACATCTGTCTGTATATATATATCTTCTTTGGTAAGGTGTTTGCTAAGGTTTTGGACATTTTAATTGGGTGGTTTTCTTACTGTTCAGTTTTGAGATTTCTTTGTATAGTTTTTTTTTTTTTAAGATTTTATTTATTTGACAGAGAGAGAGACAGCGAGAGAGGGAACACAAGCAGGGGGGGTGGGGGAGGGAGAAGCAGGCTTCCCGCTGAGCAGAGCGCCTGATGTGGGGCTTGATCCCAGGACCCTGGGATCATGACCTGAGCCGAAGGCAGACACTTAATGACAGAGCCACCCAGGCGCCTCCGAGATTTCTTTGTATATTTAAAAGATAACATCCTTTATCAGTTGTCTTTTGCAAATATTTTCTCCATTCTGTGACTTATCTTCTAATTTGCTTGACATTGTCTTGCACAGGGAAGATTTTGATGAAGTCATGCTTATTGGTTATATATTTCATGGGTCGTTTCTGGTATTGTAGCTAAAAAGGCATCACCGTGCCCAAGGGCATCCAGGTTTTCCCCTATGTTATCTTTTAGGAACTTTATAAGGGGACTCAGTTTTTAAAAGTGGGACACTAAAAATTTGATTGGAATTTCTGTGTAAGTGGTCAGGGCTTATCAACCACTGGGTTTATTATAGTGTGAATATATGAAAAGTTAGCTTTTTAAATTGAGGATAATACACAATTGTTGATATATAGATGTCCCTTTTTTCTGGGGTGGTTTAGATTCTCTAGTCCTCCAATGCTGTGCCTTAGTTAAGATAAGCCATAATCCCAGCTACTTAACATTCTAAAAATGGGTACTGCAAGAGAGATGGGTGCCCAAATATCTATGTAGATTTTCATCTAATCTTTATCTTCAACAACTGTCTTTTCTTCCCACATCTTCTCTGTGTCTTCTCTCATGTCCCCTGGTTACCCTGTCTCTCATATCACCAAAGTCTTAAAGTCTGCTTTATGTCTAGTCTCCCACCAACAGAAGGGATAGTTGACTGGTCTAAACATTCCATATCCATATTTTCAACAAATTCTTATGGTTTCAACTTAGCCCCTGGCCTACTACTCCGGGGGTAAGCTGGGTTTCCAATCCCTAAGCATTTGGGGGATTCTATGGGAAAAAAAGATTTGCTTTTTATTAGTATTAACCTCTAGCCACCCAAGTTATAAATCTCCTCCATTAACCAAGCAAGTGACTGCTCTTTCATCTCATTTATATCTTGCAAATTGTTAGAATTATTTATCTGCTATTATCTCTTCTCCTTTTCTTTTTGTCTTTGTGAATTTTTTTTTCTTACTGACATTTTAATGGAATTTAAAGAAGAAGAAATAAGTAGGTATGGTCACTATGCCATATTAAGAAGTTTTACACTACCACTATTTACATCTCTAAGATTTGCACTATATGTTAAAGATTCCTATTGGGTCACTAAATAGTTGATATTGTATGCTAAGTGAGGTTGATTAGCTATGATTATCATAACTTACCTGAATACTTCAGTGTATTCTCTTAATGTTCCGTGTTTGAAACTATTATACTTTAATCATATATTAAGCTATGTATGCCAAGACTCATGAATAATATAATCACTAGTACATAATTGCATTTTTACCTTTAAAGGACCAAGTAAACTTCAGACAAACAATGGTAGGCTAAGGCTATAAGTTCATTTAAGAGTAAATTTATTAAAATGAGGAAAGACAAAACCATGACTTACTAATTAATTTTGAATTTGTCTTGGTAATCATAAAATATAGTGAAGAGTCACTAAAATTTTTTCTAGGTCTTCATTTTTTATTAGTAGTTTGAACTACTGAATTCATGTATTTGTACTATACAAGGTGAGCAAGAACGCTCATTTTAAATGATAGTTCATTGACTTGCACATAACCCTACTTAGTTCTCAATAGCCTATGGATTCAAATGAGCCTAGTATAATTTAAATGCTCAGATACTGCTGTTATATTTTCCCTAGTTACCTACTCAAAACTTAAGCCCTCTTTAGGGTAACTTCTCCCATCCCTTCAAATATCGCTGGACTACATCAGGAGCTGAATCATCTGTCTATGGTATCAATATGCATCATTGCTCCTTACCCCCTTAGCACTGCTTCCTTCATAAATCGTCTCTTCTGATCCAAGCTCAGTTTGGAACCTCAGCTCACTTTGGTCGTTTTAAGATTTGACCAACCGCTGTTATTTCTATGTGCCTTTGAAACTTAGCTTTAGGCATCTTCTGTCCTTGTGTTAGTTGCTATATCCCAGTGTCACTGTTGATACTTGCTTTTGTAGCTTCTGACTCAGTGCTGATGATTATGATGGCTGCATCTGGTCCAGGGTCTGCCCTGCACCACCTCTGACTTCTGCCATTCTGACAACTCATGGGTGCACAATTCTGCTGACCACTGTGCCTGTGGGAGCAACAGTACTCAGTCTGGGGTAAGGTAAAAGGGAAATGGATTCCTCCTGTATGCAATGGCAGAACTTTGTGATTCCAAGGGGAATGCTGTGTGCTTTTTTTTTTTTAAACGAAAGCAGAGATTCTTTTTTTTTTTAAGATTTTATTTATTTATTTAATTGACAGAGAGAGAGGGAGAGAGAAACAGCAAGAGAGGGAACACAAGCAGGGGGAGTGGGAGAGGGAGAAGCAGGCTTCCCGCCGAGCAGGGAGCCCGATGCGGGGCTCGATCCCAGGACCCCGGGATCATGACCTGAGCTGAAGGCAGACGCTTAACGACTGAGCCACCCAGGCGCCCCTGCTGTGTGCTTTCTAACATGTTGCAGCGTTTAATAAACACCTCTCTGATATCACTCATGGGCATTTTCTCTCTGACTAGAACACACATTTTAGGTGGCTGTGTCAGAACAGAATCCAGACCTCGAACCTAGACCTTTTGATCCTAATTTTCATATGCCAGTGGTTTTCACCTGGAGATAGTTATACCCCCACTCTTCCCAGGGGACATTTGTCAGTGTGTGGAAACACTTATAGCTGTCATTATTGCATCTCATGGGTAGAGGCCAGGAATGCTCCTAAATGCTCTACAAAGCATAGGTCAGCTCAGCTCTCCACAAGGAATTATCCACCTCTGTGACAATATGGAGAGACTATATAATACTATGGATGGATGGACCTAGAGAGTATGCTAAGTGAGATAAAATAAAGAAAGATAAATACCACATAAGCTCACTTACAGGTGGCAACCAAAAAACCTAACAAATGAATAAACAAACAAAAAGCAGAATCAGACCTATAAAGACAGAGAACAAACGGATGTTTGCCAGAGGGAAGTGAGGTTGGGGGATGGGAAAATTGGGTGAGGAGGAGTTGGAGATACAGGCTTCCAGTGACAGAATGAGTAAGTCAAGGCAATAAAAGGTACAGCATAGGGGATATAGTCAATGCTATTGTAACAGTGTTGTATGGTGACAGAAGGTAGCTACACTTGGGGTAAGCACAGCCTAACATATAAACTTGTCAAATCACTATGTTACACACCTGAAATTAACGTAACATTGTGTGTCAACTATACTCAAATAATAATAAAAAAAAAGTCAATTGCTTCAGGATTGAGAAAGCCTGTCATGAGGAATACAATGGAATGGGTAGGCACACCCCAGTTATGACAAGGAAATCCTGAGAACTCTAATCTCTCTGTGGATGATTCGGATTTTTTTCTGCAGAAATAAAAGCTTTAGAGATGTTCTGAAATGAACTCACTATATATATAGTATATATATATATATATATATATATATATATATACACCTAATTTTTAAGTCCTGAAATGTTATAACGAGTTTCCCATGTAATATTGGCTACAGAATTTGTGGAATGGCATGAGGGAACACACAAATCTAAATCCTAACTTTTTAGCAAGTTTCTATCGTATTAATTTTTGCCTGGCAAAAGATTTCCTTTGGTTTTAAAAACAAATTTAAACAAAGGGAGGTAACTGTGGGTTAAGATGATATGATCTAGACTAATATGCCTCCTTTCAGCTGTCTACAAAGGTGTAAATTTTTTACAAGTATGAAAATGTCCAAGAGCAGTAGAAACAAAGGCTAACAAGAGACCTGGTAGCATCTGAAAGAATTTCCGATAAATGGGAATGAATTGAGATTAAAAGCCACGGAATCTGAGTTAGAAGGCCCTGGCTGAATGGGACTGAATTAAATAAGCTTTCAGCTTTCTTTTACTGTTTGGCATAGTTAAGGAGCACAGTGGTTACACCAAACAGAAATCTGAGAATTCCCTTGCCACTTTTGTCCACAGCCATGATGTGAAAAATAAACTGTGAGACAGCCAGAAATATGTCTTCTTTTTATACTCTCATTTCCACCCACTTCAACCTTTTGTATTTTCTTTCCATCCATAACTTCCAACATGCAGTATTGGAAGAGGAAGGGAGGGTGATAGCATTTTGATCCTGACATGTATATATACAGCCATGCAAAATACTAAGGGTAGAGGCAGACCTTCTGGGTGAGTCCCAGAAGGCCTGCACACTTCCAGTTCTGTCCCGTATTGAATTTGGACAAAGAAATGCATGAAAATGCTTCTTTGGCAAAGAATTTGGCCATCTCAACCTTAGCAGACTTATATTCTGCTCAAAAGGTCACACTTGGTGAGTTCCTGTCTGATAATACAAGCTGTATTTAGGGATGTCAAGAACAATCTTCCACCTATCTCAGACGTGAGAAGGGGAATCATGAGACATCTAAGTAGACAGTGAAGGCTGAGGATGTTGTCTGTTGACATGCCTGGGGATAGGGTAGGTGGCCTGTATTAGTTTCCTATTGCTACTTACCACAAACTTAAAGGTTTAAAGCAACACACATTTATTATCTTAATCTCAAGGTCAGAAGTCTAACATTTGTATGACTTGGCTAAATTCAAGGTGTTGGCAGGGCTGTACTCTTTGTGGAGTCTCTACGGGATAATCCTTTCCATCTCTTTTTCAAAGAAGAGCTTTGCAGATATGAACTGGTTAAGGATCTTGAGGTAGATTGTTCTGGATTACCACTTATTGGATTCTCTTTCAGGTAGACTAATTTACACGCCACAAATTCCAGGTTTTCTGTTTGTGTATTCTTTGGGGAAGTACTATGTAGTAGGCATTCGATGGCCCCCAGAGATATTCAAGTCCTGGTTCCCCAGACCTGTGAATATGTTACCTTGTAAGAAGAACTTTGCAGATATGAACTGGTTAAGGATCTTGAGGTAAATAAGGAGAGTTAAATGTGAATTCCTATTTCTCCCCACGATAGGAAGAATAGGCACTGCTTCCCTCAGCACTCACACTGCTCCCTCACGGTTTGTAGCCGTGCGAGGCTAGACAGCACTTACAGATGTATTAGATCATCTGTGGACACAAAACAGTCACAAACAGCTGGTTCTGTCTCAGACTACAAGCAAAAAGACTCAAAAGCAACCCTTCATCTGTACTCTCTCTAGACTTTCCTTGTACTTCCCTTCACTGGTTTCTCTAACTAAGATGCTTTCCCAACTTGTCCCTTTAGCTCTTCTTGTTCCTTTTTTTTTTTAATAGCTGTTGAGAACTTACACTGTACCAAGTATTACTCCAAATACTTTATAGGTATTATCTGATTTAAATCTCTCAACAATATATAAGGTAGTATTCTTATCAGACACAAATTAGGGACACTCTCCTTCACACTCTCTCATCCCTGGTGGATTAGCAGAGCAGGATCAGATACCAGGCACAGTGCTGATACTCAATGTATTAAATAAATTGAATGAAACACCAATGTTTTATTTTTTTTTCCTGATAAGACTGAGATGGTGGGGCAGAGTTGGATATTTCTGTTTCATTTAAAATTCTTATCAGTCTCAAATCCTGTCAGTAGATGTCACTTAATCGGAAGTGGAAAAGCTTGTGACTACCCTAAGAATCATCATGAAACTAATGTGTTCATCTGTCATTGGAATTGTCAATTTGTCAGTATATATACAAACACAAACCTATGACAGTCTGGAAACCCTAGCAGAACATGGAAGATAACAGCAAGGCAGAAAGAAAAGACCCTTGTTTTAGAAAAATAAATCATAATACTTTTCCCTATTGCCATTCTTTCTTCCCATTTTGTTCTTCTACTGTTATTGACTTCCTGGTCTTTGGTTTCTGCATGTTTATACATACAGTGTGAATCTGAAGAAATGAGGAACAAAAACCACTTAGTGGAAGACAAACCTGGGTTCCATTCTTGGCTTTGCCAATCACTGCATGTATTTCTGTGATTCCGTGCAAGCACCTTCTTTTTTGCAACAGTTTCCTCATTTGTAAAATGGAAAGAAAATGGCCTGTATTTTTGAGGTTTGGTTTATGTTACAGAGTCGATGGCCAATTATTGCTAAATTGTTTTGCTGTTATTATTTTTGATATTGCTATTCAACTCAGCATATTTGAGGATTTAATAAGTAAATATATTGAGAGTTTTTAGAACAATGTCAGGCAAAAAAATTCATTTCATATAAGTTTTAGCTATTAGTATTTTTTAAAGCAATTTTTAGTTTATTAATCAGCTTATCTTTGCTTCATGGTTTCTGCCAGTGCTTTAAAACCAGTGTTTCCATTTCTGATCTAAGAAAGTATCTAGACTTTATACTCAATCTCACTGCTTTGTAATACTGCCATGCTTCTCCTGATATTATTTAACACCCTTGACATGACCAATTCCAGCTAAGCTCATAACATATAAAAACATCCTTCCACCTAAATAGCCTCCTGGAATTAGCTTGACCTCTGCTGACTCTCCTTTGGTCTACCATAATGAATACCCCAGTATGACAATACCCTAGGCTCTGTGAATATTATAAAATCATAAAGCCAAGACATGATTTGATAAGTTGTTGCTCTGTGCATGAAAATACTTCTCTATGTCTCATTCTCAATCGTGATAGTCTAGAGTCGGGCATGACAAATATTTTCTGTAAGGGGACAAGATATGAAATATTTCAGACTTTGTAGGCCAGACAGTCCGTATGGCAACTGAGATACAACACAGAAGCAGCCATTAAAATATGCAAATGAGTAAGTGCGGCTGTGTACCAATAAGTACTTACAAAAGTAAGCAACAGGCTGGATTTGACCCACAGACCATACCTGGCTTATCCCTGTCTTAGAGCACGCATTTTTCATCAGGGGTGATACTACCCACAGCAGGGTATAAATTGGATCTTGGGGGGCAGCAAAAATTCTTACTCTTTATGTACAAAGCATAAATGATATACATATAATACAAAAACAGATTCTGGGTTGAGTAATGTCTCCAAAAATTCATGTCTACTCAGAACCTGAATGTGACTTTATTTGGAAATAGGGTCTCTATAGGTGCAATCAAGTTAAGATGAGGTCATACTGGATTTAGGGTGGGCCCTAATCCAATGACTGAAGCATTTGTAAGAAGAGGGAAGTTTGGCTGGAGACCAGCACAATGGGAAGATGGTGTTAAAGACACACAGGGAGAATACCATACGATTGAAGTGATGCTTCTACAAGCCAAAGAATGTCAAGATCACTGGTGACCAAATAAATAAATAAATAAATAAATAAATAAAATAAAATAAAGTAAAAATTAAAAAAAATAAAAAGGCAAGCTAGAAAGAAGCAAGAAAGATCCTTCTCTATAACCTTCAGAAACATCATGGTCCTGCCAGCATCTTGTTATCAGATTTCTAGCCACCAGAATTTTGAAACTACAAATTTCTGTTGCTTTAAGCAATTTGTGTTAATTTTGTTATGGCAGCCTTAGAAAAGTAATACCACAGATACACAGAATATCTGTGGCATTAAAATTTCATAGGAATATGAAGGTGATTATGGGTAAATATTTTAAAAAGCTCCCAGGGGTTGATAAATTAAAAAACTATGTTGAAAATCATTGCTGTAGATGTACTGTTTTGCTGATCAGTTTGACAGGGTTTCAGACAAGAACTAGAATTTATTTTTTAAAATACTTTCTGCTTGGGCGCCTTGGTTGCTCAGTTGGTTAAGCGACTGCTTTCGGCTCAGGTCATGATCCTGGAGTCCTGGGATCGAGTCCCACGCTGGGCTCCTGGATCAGTGGGGAGCCTGCTTCTCCCTCTGACCCTCTCCTCTCTCATGTTGTTTCTGTCTCTCTCGCTCTCTAATAAATACATAAAATCTTTAATAAAATAAAATAAAATACTTTCTGCTTATTTAATCCCCCCATGTCCACCCCTTCAAACACCATTGATTGAATTTCATCCTCAATCCTTCTCTCTTGTTCCAACTACGGAATGATGACTTTGCAGTTCATCAGATGGATTTAACCTTTGTCTTGTTTACATTTATCTTAAGGGATGAAAACCTGGAATGATAAGAATTGAAGTGCTGATCTCAAATTAGGGAACTTCTCAATGTCTAATACACTAAAGAATTTGGCTGTTCCAATTCTAACTTCTTTTTTTTTTAAGATTTTATTTATTTATTTGAGTGAGAGAGAATGAGAGATAGAGAGCACGAGAGGGAAGAGGGTCAGAGGGAGAAGCAGACTCCCTGCCGAGCAGGGAGCCCGATGTGGGACTCGATCCCGGGACTCCAGGATCATGACCTGAGCCGAAGGCAGTCGCTTAACCAACTGAGCCACCCAGGCACCCCCAATTCTAACTTCTAACAGGAGGTGGAATGAGATATAAAAGAACCATAACAACTTCCAAATTCCAGGACACTACTGAACTTATATTCATACTATCAGATTATGAACTAAGTTCTGAGAGCTCAATATTTCTAAGGCTAATTTAGAGAACAAAGCTGAAGCCTGGAGATGCTAAGAAAATTCCTCAAAGTTATAAAGGTCTGAATTGTCAGGTGTGGATCTGACACAAGTTATTGTATTTTTAATACTGTGTTACTTTGTATCTGAGGCCCACAGGAAAGAAGAATATAGGGGAACCACACCTAAATCTGCCATCACAGAGGTTATGACTCTTACTTAGATGCTCATACCAGAATGAATGATACTTGGAGGGTGAAAAACAGAGTTTCCATACTTAGAAATTATCCCTTTTTAAAAAGATTTTATTTATTCATGAGCTCAGAAATTATCTTGAAAGGTCAGCCAGAAACTACCTGATGGCCAGCCACCTATGCAGGTGGGAAACACCTCACTCCAAATGTCCCAGATTGAGCTATCTTGGGCTTAACTCCTGAAAATTCCCATCTCTCATATCACCCTCCTATGTCCCCAAAACGACGGCATGTTTTATTTAATAAATGTTAAGAATCTTTAATATGCGGGAACTCTTCTAGGGCTTGTAGAAAGGCCAAAAAAAAAAAAAAAAAAGGAAAAAACCTGGGTTCTCCTGGAGCTTATATTATAGTCAGAGTGGAACAGACAGACAATAAATAAGTAAAAATATAGAGCATACCATAGGGTGCTATGAGGTGGTTAAGAGCACAGAAGAAAATGCATGGCTCCAACACATACGTGTATGACCTTAGTCGAGTTACCTCTGTGTACTTCAGTTTCTGCATTTGTAAAATGAAAAGAGTACCAGAACTTGCCAAATAGGATGGTTGGAAGGACTGGTAGAGGGGACACACTAATATCTCAGCCTGGAACACACACCTCATTAACTCTTCCCATATGAAGAGACACAAAGCCAGAGGTGGCACATGGTGGAGGTGGGGGTGGCTGAGGAAGATGAGGCTGAGGCTGAGAAAACTCTGGTTTGGGGTCCTGCCTCTGTCACTTACTCTTACCTTGGAAACACCTAACCTCTCCTGAGTCTTTGTTTTTGTGTTGTTTTGTTTCGGCAGGATATAAAACAGAACTATGACTACTAACCATGTGGATTTGAGAAAGAATGGGATGCAGGTTTGAGATGTAAACTCAGAGTTAGGTTAAAGCTCAAAGTGGCGTGGACACAGAAAATGGAACTCATGACTCTTTGGTTTCTTCTTTATCCCTCAGCCATGGTTGACAGGGAGGACTTTCCCAAAGTCCTAGATGGAGAAGACTGGCAGCACTCCCATGTGGCCCAAATCTCTCTAAAGAAATGTCAAAGGACTTGATACCAGCGCTGGTCTTTTACTCTGGCCATTTAATAGGGCTCTCCTCTCCAAATAATACTCTTTAAGAGTATCATTAACTCTCTCTATTCGTGGATAATTTGCGTCTTGCAGTATGTCTCAGCTCAGGCTGCTGTAACAAGTATACCTTAGATTAAGTGCCTTAAACAAGAAACATTCATTTATCACACCTCTGGTGGCAGAGAAGTCCAAGATGAGAGAGTCGAGTCGGCAGATCCATTCTCTGGTAAGAATACTCCCCAGTTTGCAGATGGCCATCTTCCTCTTGTATCCTCATATGGTGGAGTGGAAACAAGCTCTCTAGTAGCTTCTTTAAGAGCACTAATCCCAAGAGGTCTCCACCCTCATGACCTAATTACCCCTCTAAGATCCCCGCCTCCAAATAGCCTCACATTGGAGATGGCGGTATCAAATATGATCAGGCTGGTGAAGAGATCAGTGCCACACACTACATTTTGAGCATATTTTGGTCTGTTAGAAGAAACTGCCTCCCAAAATTTTAAAGAAAGAAAAACATATATGTACAAAGAAGATGGTGGGATCAATAAAAGAGTTTTTTTGGGGGGACACAAGCATTCCTTCCATAGCACATATCCCTATGAACCCTGGCTCCACATTCACAACCATATCATCAAGCATTATATGAGCTTTAATTCTTATCCATAACCTTAAAATGACATAACATGACTCCCAGAGATTAATCTTGGGGAGACCTCAACCACACTACCTGTTACTTCAGAGTAGTGACAAGTGGATTCACCTATAAGTCCTTGCTAAAATTCCACTATTCTTTATTTTTTCCCTAAACAAGTGAACATACTTCTTTTTAAAAGTACCTATTTGCCAAGTCAGTACTTTTTGTACCAAAGATACTGTTATCCTTTGATATAATCATTTCTTGTTAAGTCTAGAATCAGAAAATCAGCAATTATGCCTTTTTCTATCTAAGTGGAATGAGGTCATATGTTTAAATAATAATAATGACAAAAACATAATTCATCAGTCCACAGTTGGTTCTCAATGAAAAAAAAAAAAGCAACCTACTCTGTCTTTGTTTAAACATCTTCATCAAATTACATAAGGTGAAAAAACAATCCAGAAAAGATATGGACAGTTCTGTTCTATGTAACACTTAACAAATTTTCAAATACCTATCTAAATAAATCTTTGGAATTTTTCTTAACCATTCCATAATAGAACCTTCTGGAATTAAGCATATCTATATGAGGCATCATGCTATGACTCTGTTGAAATCAATTTTACATATACACATACACAAATATACACATACACAACTGACCAAGCCACTGACTGAGAGCCTATAAAGTATGAGAAAATCTCTTTTGACAGAGAACTACCTATTTTAAGAGTTTTTTTTTTTTTAAGTTTTATTATTGAGGTAGAGTTGACATACAATGTTAGTTTAGGTGTGCAACATAGTGAGTCAACAATTCAATACTCTACTCAATGCTCACCACGATAAATGTAGTTAACATCTGTCACCATGAACAATATTACAATATCATTAACATATTCCCTATGCTGTACTTTCCATCCTTGTCACTTATTTTATAACAGGAAATTGCGACCTCTTAATCCTTTTCCCCCAAGATTTAGTAAATATACATAATGGAATATTACTCAGTCTTAAAAAAGAATGATCTTACCATTTGCTACAGCATGGATGGAACTAGAAGGCGTCATGTTAACTGAAATAAATCAGTGAAAGACAAATGCCGTATGATTTCACTTACTGTGGAATGGGAAACAGACTAACAAAACAAAAAAGAAAAGAAAACAGAAAGAGACTCACAAAGACAGATGAGAAAGTTGTGGTAGCCAGAGGGGAGAGCATTGGAGGGATGTGAAAATTAGGGCAAAAGGATAAAGATAAAGCAACTTCCTGTTATAAAATAAGCTACCTGTTAATATAGTTAAGGCTTAGGCATTTATTGAATTTCTTAAGATCTATTACTTTCATATTATGTGGGTTCTTTTTTTTCAAATTTTACCAACTTTTATGACTTTATGTTTAAAAAGACGGCTATCCAATTCTGAAGGATGCCCATTTCCTTCAACCACTTCAATAAGTTTAACAGAATCTTTTCCTCAGCCGCCATTTTGATTCTGTGTTGACAGTGCCTGGTGATTTGTGATGCAGGTAACCGTGGCTGTGCCATTAGGACAACTTAGGTATAAATGCTTTAGGCTGTTAGCGTCAGAAGATCCCGTAAAGAGAGAAGCAGGCAGGGGGGCATCTTTCTTGATATCAAAAGAACTGTGGGGTTAGCCTACTGCTGGTCTTGATTGAGCATCTCAATAATGCCACCAGGGCTGGCAGTCTTTGTATCCTTGAAGGTCTGCTTTTAGTATTCATGGAGGTCACAAGATAGCTGCAAAGCTCCAGACACCACCTTTGTGTTCAAACTCAAAATATGGGAAAAGGAATAGCACCAACACATTCCTCCTGCATGGTCAGAAAATTAAAAGCCTTTCCAGAAGGCCTCCATTTCATTGGCCACAACAGAAATCCACACAGCAACACAGATTAAAAGTCACAGTAAATCATCATGGAAGGCCAAATATGATGTAGTAGATATTCTTTAGAATTCTCTTGTTTTAATTTTATATGTACATTTACTGTAAGAGTTTTCTATACATTCATGTTCCCATCAATATGGTCACTACAACAGTATGCTCCTGGATAAATGGAATGGAGGAATGTTTTCCTGTTTTTTTGTTGGTTTGTTCTGCAAAATGCCTAGCTGGGTAACAGCTGCAATGAAGCTTTTTATAAAATGTTGATATTTAATAGTAAAGAATAACTGGATTTGTTCACTATATTCAAAAGTCATATCACTAAGTTTATTTAGCATAACCAGATATTTCACTTGCTGGAAAGAGCCAACTCACATTTCATAGAAAGGTTGTAGTCGAAATCTGTACTCTCTCCTAGAGGATTCATTTATTAATTCATTTGATAAATATTTATTATTTATATCATGGAAAATGTGTCCATTTCTGGGAATAAAACTGCGTAATAGGTGGTCTCTGATTTTAAGGAGCTTATATTCTTGGAAGCTCCATGAGGGCAGAAATTTTTACACTTACACCGTGTTTTTAACAGTGAGAATAGATGTTCACCTTCTTAGCTACCGTGCTTTTTAAATATAACTTTTCATATTATAATTATATAGTACATATATGTATATATTACATATTTATATATGTTCTATATAAAATATGTAATTAATAGACCATATTATGTATTTTTAAAAGAAACTTTGAAAATATATAATGTCCTAGCCCTAAATCTGATCATTTAAATCAGGATGTTTGGGGGTTGGACCTGGACATTGTTATTTTTTTAAAATTCCTTCTGTGGTTCAAGAACTGCTATTCTAGGCGAGAAGAAAAGTGAGTACACACAACTTGTCCAAATACCATTTTAGATTCTTTATACTCTCATTTACTCATCACAAAAACCCTATAATAGTGGTATTCTTACTATTTTAAAGACGAAAAAACTGTGACTAAAAGAGATTACATAACTTGAACAAAGTCATGTAGATGGAATGTTTTGGAGATAGGATTTGAACTGGACAGTCTGCCTCTTGTTCAGTGTGTTATACTATTATGTGCGTGGCACATCATAGCCACTCAGTAAGTACTTGTGTAAATGAATGTATCAAAGTAGAAACAACAAATAATTAAATCCAAACGACCTTCAAGAATGTAAGAATGGTACATACCATTACAGAGATGGGTGTATAATGATAGGCTGGGGAAGCCATCTATATCGGTTTAAAACACAAATCAGGGCTCAAGGACTAATTAAAGAATTTTCAGTACCTAGGCTTGCCTTTTTATTCCTTTCCTTAATGATTTCAAATAGTGACAATTGGCATTTAGAAGGAATAGAGTTCACAGTTTTATACAGTAGAAGCTCATGTTGAAAACTTTACACTATGGATATACCCACGAATCTCACTTCCTCATGGGGTCTTCCTAGTTTTTTAAGACTTAATGATACTCCAAGTGTTATTTGAGGAAAAGAAATAAAAAAAAGCAAAGGTGTTATTGCTTTAAAAAAAAAAATTCTTGGGTGCCTGGGTGGCTCAGATGGTTAAGCATCTGCCTTCGGCTCAGGTCATGATCCCAGGGTCCTGGGATAGAGTCCTGCATCAGGCTCCCTGCTCCTTGGGAGCCTACTTCTCCCTCTGCTTCCCTCTCTCTCTCTCTTTCTCTGTCTCTCGCAAATAAATAAAAATTAAAAAAAAATTCTTGAATGAGAAACGTGGGAGATAATTTTTTTAAAGATTTTATTTTTAAGTAATTTCTATACCCAAAGTGGGACTCGAACTTACAACCCTGACATCAAGTCACATGTTCCACTGACTGAGCCAGCAAGGCGCCCCACTTTTTATAAATCAACAGAAAATAATTCTAAGCCAAAAGAATAGCATAAGTACAACAAAAAGTATGTGAACAAATAGCATTTTCAGAGAAAAATGCAAGAATTTTGAGATGACTGAAAGGTTAATCACTGATGCCATGCTTGCAGAGTTCAGAGCAGTACCTAGGGAGATGCTCCCCTGGACCTGGACCTGAAGAGTGCAAACTCTTCAATCTCTTTACCATTCTATTTTCAATGAGGCTAGCTACTGAAGGAGAGAATTTATGGGAGGCACATGGCACTCCATATTTCCCCAGCTCTTGAGGTAAACATTCATCCTTGCCAAGCAGAGAAACACAGGATCTAGTGTTTATGTCAGAAATGTATTATATAATAACAATCAGTTCTTGGCTTTCTGCAACACCCATTTAGTCCGTCAGCACTTATTGCACAAATTTAAATAGAGATTATGCAAGTACCTACCATACGAGGATGCCAACATAAATTCCATGGTGTTTCTCAAAGCAGAGTAGTACCAGAAAAGGAATGGCTGTCAATTTAATTGCATTAAAACTGGTCCCTTTGGAATATTTTATTGGAAATAAAAAGGAAATAAAATGGTATTATCTTTGTTTTTTGGCAGAATTGCATATTATAGAAACAATTTACCACTTATGAGAAAAGACCCAAGCCAATTTCAGAGTATGTCAAAGATAGTAAATACCGGAACTTAAATCTAAGTTCCATAAAATGGTCAGGGAAGAATATAGAGAACATCAAATTATAGACTATACTGGATAGGAAATGAGTCCTTCTACTAATTAAATTCTGTGTCTGTGGCAAAAGCAATTTGTTCTTTGAAAAGGTATAAAGGACAACTAATCAACATCTATTTGCCCTTTTTACTCTTCTGACCATTGGTAATTTTTTTCTTCCAGTATGCTGTCTCTGAAAATATGTTTTACAGATATAATGGTTTACAGTTGCACCTTAGCATCGTAACACAGCACACAGACTTGCCAGTATGCATCAAAATGGTATTTTACTTCCACTTCTTAGGGTCTCTTTCTGAAATCAAACATAAGTGCATTCTTCATCTGTCTTCAGTAAAGCATTTAAGCTATATAGGTGCAGACTCACCAAGGAATTTCATGATAGAATGATAAGAACATCAAAAGGTTAGGCTCCACTTTTTTTCATAATACCCTCAAAGATTTTCTTCATCTACAAAATACCATCTCATAAAGAAAGCAAGCTCAATGGCTCAAGCAATAGGTTATGCTCTTGCACTGCCCTCAAAATATGAGGAACTAGCAGACAAATGCAGTAGCAATAACTTATTTTAAAGCATGGATAACATGTGATTTTCTTGCATTTTTTCCAAAAGAAAAAAATCAGCTTGGGCATGGAATTGAAAGCTTTTTCTCTTGTTGGAAATACAATGTAGAAATTGAGCCAGGCCTGTGCCAACTAGGACATAGCCCAACTCATAGGTATACAGCTTCCTTTTTTTTTTCACAAGGCCAGATGATAAAAAATATATATTAATACATTAACATTAAACATAAATATATACATACATACATCTCTCTCTCTCTCCCTCTCTCTCTCTCTATATATGTATATATATGTATATATATATATATATATATATATATGTATTTGCAAATTCTACCAAAGATGGCTGTCATGTTATTTCATAAAAGTGCCTGATTTGTCCTCTTTCTGAAGGGTGAGGTGTCCCTTATGGTTGGATGACTCCAATATGTGTTGAGAGTTGAGAGTTGAATAAAAGAAAATTTTATGCACACCATGCCTTTGACTTCAAATTCCATTTTCTAACCCCTGAAATTTCAGTGAAAAATGTTCTTTCTCTCCTGTGCTGTCAGGGAAACCTTGCTGCAGTTATGTTTCTAATTCCTGGTACTGCTTCAGTGACAGGGTCTTGCTGATGGAATCATTCTAACTGGACTGGAAGGCATGGCCCCTGAGCCTCTGTGCTCATTTGCTTGGTGACCCCTCAACGAAGGGTGATGAATTGCCTGTTACTTTTCAAGTTTCTCAGAGACAGAGAGACTACCATAAGCTCTCGGGAGATGGTTTTAAGTGAAGTTATTTTAAAATCACCATTACTAGTTTATGGAAAATGAGTTTTACATAATTGTATCCATTCATGGTATACCAGCCTAGGTCGTTTCTCTAATGGGAGAGTTTATGTATGTGCACACACACACAAATAGCTTTGTTTTAGTAATGCTTAGTAGTAGTATTTCAAATAGGAACAGACATAATGTAGATAATGGTTTTGTGACAAACAATTCCTTCCGATTGGCAACACAGGTAATTTATTTTAGGAACAGTGGACCATGTCCACTATATCATACATCCCCACTGGAATGAAAGCCTCAAACAAGAATGTAACTTGGAAGATATTAAAAGTTGTCCTGTCTTATTTACCGTTGTACCAGCAGCACCTAGAACAGCAACTGGCACACAGTAGGTGCTCAGTAATTTTATGTTGAATCAATGATAACAGAATTCTTTAAATGAATTATAAAATCCTTCATTAAACTATTTGGGCATATTTTTGGCATTACTTGATTTATTTTTCCTTCTATGACAGTTAGCACTTACAATTAAGTTCTTATGGTCAAATACGGCCATGAAAAATATTTCTCTCAGTCTTTTGTCTTTTTGATTATTAAAATTCTCATTAAAATACATGCTAATTTGTAACAACAAGAAGAAATTAAAATAAGTGAAGAATAATACATATTACTTTTAGCGTATTCTACAGACAAATATTGTCTTTTACTATAGAGCTGTAGCTGATAGCCCAGCTTTAAGATAATTCCTAAGTGGGCTTATGGGAAGATGGCAAAGTAGGAAGACCCTAGACTCACCTTGTCCCACAGATACACCTAGATAATACCCACACTGGTGTAAATAACCTAGAAAACAACCCGAAGACTGGCAGAACAGACTGTCCACAGCTAAATGTAGAGAAGAGGCTTCATCAAAGAGGGCAGGAAGGGTGGAGATGCAGTTGGGAGCCAAACTGACCCACAGGACTGTCCACAGGAGGGAGGGACACTGAAAGCAGCTAGAGGGAACAGGAGCAGATCCTATCCCAGGGACCCCAGGCACAGGGGACACACACTGGAAAGACAAAAACCCATACCATTTGGCCTCACAAGTTTGTACAATCAGTGGGGATCAACACTGGGAACTTTAAAAATTACAAGTTCTGCTCTGGGAGAGCCAGAGAGTGACTGGAAACTGAATTCCCTGCCTTTGAAGAGACAGCACAACCAGTAGCCCCTCAGAGATACAGCACAGAAGAAATGGTTTTAAATATGCCTGAGGTATACAGAAAGGATATTTATTTACTGATTTCAGAACCTGTGCTAGAGAGGGGCACCTGGGTGGCTCAGTTATTAAGTGTCTGCCTTCGGCTCAGGTCACGATCCCAGGATCCTGGGATCAAGCCCTGCACTGGGTCCCTGCTCAGTGGGAGGCCTGCTTCTCCCTCTCCCACTCCCCCTGCTTGTATCCCCTCTCTTGCTGTCTCTGTCAAATGAATGGATAAAATCTTAAAAAAAAAAAAGTTCATGTTATTAAAAAAAAAAAAGAACTTGTGCTAGACAGGCAGGGATCTTTAGCCGACTTCTCCAAGAACAAAAGAGCTGGCAGTCACCATTTCCTTTCCCCACCTCCCTCCCCACTGCTCCCCCACCAGACCTAGATACAGGCACACATGTGGGATCCAACAGGAACCAGCGTAGCTCCAAAACTGTCCATCTAGCTTGCAAATAGCAAGCCCAGCCCCTGTGCTCTTCTTCAGACCTGTGCCTATCAGCCTGCCCTCAGTAGCTGTCCAAAGGGGCTCCAGGATGTCCTCCCTACCACAGCAGACTGGCACAGAACTTGCTAACACCATGTAGTCTGCCCCTCCAACCTGCCCTTGGCTAGAGTCCATCCAAAGCAGCACCACAAGCATGGCATTGTGCAAGCAGCCCCAACAAAAGCTAGCATCACTCCAAAGTGAATCCTGCCCCAGGGAGTGGAGATGAACACACATACACACAAGTTCAACTTTGGCCTCAGCAGTGGGCTGGGGGCAGACATCTGGTCTGACTGAAGGTCCCACCCCAAAACAAAAGCTTCTCAGGGGACAATACAGGAAAAGTGCCCTGCAGTTAGGTGCTCCTACATCACTGGCAAATGCCTGGTCAGATTCAACTTTAGCCCAAGGCAGCCTCAGACTGGCCCACCAACAATACAGGAACCAAACACTGCCTAACGATAGACAAACAGAGCCATTACAAATGACTGGACTGAAGGAAAAAGTGGCTCAGCTACAAGAGCAGGGCACATGCAACACACACAGAGGATACCCTCAAAGCACCAGATTCTGGTGAACAGGGGATAGTATACAGCAGGGCACTACAAGACCTCTTCTTCAAAAGGTCACTACTTGCAAGAACAGGAAATGTAGCTGACTTTCCTAACACATGGAAACAGACACAGAGAGTTAGATAAAATGAGGAGACTGAAGATTATGTTCCAAATGAAAAAACAGGATAAAACCACAGCAAGAGACCTAAGCAAAATGGAGAAAAGAAATATGCTTCTTAGAGAATTTCAAGTAATGACCATAAAGATATTAACTAGTCTTGAGAAAAGAGTGGAGGATCTAAGTGAGACCCTCAACAAAGAGATAAAAAACATAAAGAGAACCACTCATAGATGCAGACTTATTAACTGAAATTAAAAATACATTAGAGGAATAAATAGTAGACTAGTGGAAGTAGAAGAACGGATTGGTGAACTAGAAGACAAAGTAATGGAAAGCAATCAAGCTGAACAGTATAAAGAAAAATGAGTAATACAAAAATGAAACTAGATTAAGGGAACTTAAGTGTAACAGCATTTGCATTATAGGGATCCCAGAAGGAGAAGAGAGAGAAAAGGGGGCAGAAAAATCATTTGAAGAAATAATATCTGAAAACTTCCTGAATGTGGAGGAAGGAAACAGAAATCCAGACTAGGAGGCATGGAGAGCCCCAAATAAAATCAACTCAAGGAAGGCCACACTAAGACACATGCAATAATTAAAATGGCAAAAAGTCCTGATAAAGAGAGAATTTTAAAAGCAGCAAGAAAAAAGAAGACAGTTGCTAACAAGGGAAACCCCATAACGCTGCCAGATTTTTCAGCAGAAATGTTGAAGGCCAGAAGAAAGTGGCATGATATAGTCTAAGTATTGAAAAGGAAAAAATGTTCAGTCAAGAATACTTTATCCAGCAAGGCTATCATTCAGAATAGAAGAAAAGATAAAGAGTTTCCCAGACAAACAAAGTTAAAGGATCTCATAACCAGTAATCCATCCCTATAAAAAAATGTTACAGGGGAAGCTTTGAGTGGAAATGAAAGCTTATAAGAAAGAGTAAGAAAAGTAGGAAGCACAAGATAGTAAAAATAAGTTTATCTGTAAAATCAGTCAAAGGACTCACCAAATTAAAGGATGTAAAGTATGACAATATAAGCCCAGAACATAACAGGGAGAAGAGTAAACAATTAATGCTTTTAGAATGGGTTCAAACTAAAGTCGTCATCAACTTAATGTAGACTGCTACATGAATAAGATGTTATATATAAGCCTAATGGAAATCGCAAATCAAAAACAGTAATATATATTAGATATACAAAAAATAAAGAACAGGAATCCAATTATATCACTAAAGAAAGCCAGCAAAGTGCAAAAGAAGAGAGCAAGAAAGGAATAGAGAAGAACTACAAAATAGTCATAAAACAAGTAACAAGAAGGCAATAAGTACATACCTATCAATAATTGTTTTGAATGTAAAGGGGCTAAATGATCCAATCAAAAGACATAGGGTAATGGAATGGATAAAAGAGCAAGACCCATCTCTTTATTACCTACAAGAGACTCACTTCAGACCTAAAGACACATGTAGATTGAAAGGGAAGAGATGAAAAAGCAATCATCAAGCAAATGGAACTGAAAAGAAAGCTGGAGTAGCATTAATTGTATCAGATACAATAGACTTGTAACAGGAGACAAAGAAGGATACTACATAATCATAAAGAAAACAGTCCAACAAGAAGATACAATTGTAAAAAGTTATGCACCTAACATGGGAGCACGCAAATACATAAAGAAGCTAATAAAAAAGAATAAAGGAAGGAATCAACAGTAATAAAATAATAATAGGGGGCTTAACACCCCAGTTAAATCAATGGACAGATCATCCGAACAGAAAGTCAACAAAACAAGAAACTGGCTTTGAATGACACATTGGACCACATGCATCCAAAAGTCATATTCACATTCCATCCCAAAAGAGCAGAATATACATTAGCTTCAAATGCACATGAAATATTCTCCAGAATAGATCACATGTTATTCCACAAACAAGTCTCAACAAATTCAAAAAGATTGAAAATCATACTGTGCATGCTTTCCAACCACAACACGGTGAATGTCAAACGCAAGAAATAAATCTGAAAAGAATACAAATACACAAAGGTTAAATAATACTCTACGAAACAATGAATGGGTCAACCAAGAAATCAAAGAGGAGATCAGAAACACATCCAGATAAATGAAAATAAAAATACAACAGTCCAAAATCTTTGGGATGCCGCAAAGCAGTTTTTTTTTTTTTTAAGATTTTACTTATTTATTTGAGAGAGACAGCACGAGAGGGGGGAGGGTCAGAGGGAGAAGCAGACTCCCCGCCGAGCAGGGAGCCCGATGCGGGACTCCAGGATCACGACCTGAGCTAAAGGCAGTTGCTTAACCAACTGAGCCACCCAGGCGCCCAGCAAAAGCAGTTCTAAGAGGCAACTTTATAGCAATACAGGCCTACTTCAAGAAACAAGAAGAATCTCAAGTAAACAACCTAACTTAACACCTAAAGGAGCTGGGAAAAGAAGAAAAAAAATAAAACCCAAACACCAGCAGAAGGAAAGAGATATTAAAGATTAGGATTTTCATAAATGAAAGAGAATCTAAAAAACAACATGACAGGTCAATGAAGCCAGGAGCTGGTTCTTTGAGAAGAGTAATGGAATTGATGCACTGAGTCTTTAGCCAGATTCATCATTAAAAAGATGATGGGGGGGAGGCTCAAAAAAAAAAACAAGATCAGAATGACCAGCACCACAGAAATACAAAGGATTATAAGAGAATTTCTATGCCAACCAATTGGACAACCTAGAAGAAATGGATAAATTCTTAGAAACATATAACCTCCCCAAACTGAATTAGAAAGAAAGAAAATTTGAGCAGACCAATTATAAGCAATGACATTAAATCAGTTATCAAAAAACTCCCAACAAAAGTACAGAATCAGATGGCTTCACAAGTTAATTCTACCAAACATTTAAAGAAAAGTTAGTACTTATTCTTAAACTATTCCAAAAAAATAGAAGAGGAAGGAAAGTTTCCAAAGTATTTCTATGAGGCTGGCATTACTCTGCTACCAAAACCAGATGAAAACACTACAGAAAGAGAGAATTACAGGCAAATACCTCTGATGAACACAGATATACAAATCTTCAACAAAGTATTAGCAAACTGAATTCAACAATACATTAAAAAAATCATTCACCATGACCAAGTGGATTTATTCCTGGACTGCAAGGGTGGCTCAATATTCAGAAATCGATCAACATAATGCATCACATCAACAAGAGAAGAGATAAAAACCATATGATCATAGGGGCATCTAGGGGGCATAATTGGTTAAGCATCCAACCCTTGATTTCAGCTCAGGTTGTGATCTCATGGCCGTGTTAACTTCTTGTTAATGTGCAGCATTGTTTTAGGCACCAGTAATACAATAGTAAACAAAATGGGTGAGTGGTAAGGCTTTTGCAAGGCTTACAACTAAATAAAATGGCCAAGATAAGTGACTTCTGAGCAGAGACTTGAAAGAACCTGAGAAAATTGAAACGGTAAGTCATGTTGATAACTGGGGGCTGGTGGTGGGGGAGGGGGATATTCCAGACAGTGGAAGGACCAAGTGTGAGGCCCCAAAGCAAAAACATGCCAGTTTTTGTAAAAGTAAGGGGGCTAAGATGTCTGGAGCAGAACAAAAGATGAGTGAACCTCAGAAAAAGAGCTCAGAGAGACAACAGAAGCCATAAATACAGTAAAATGTGGTTAGATTTTGGACATTTTTTGACAGTAGAGCTGACTTTTTTTTTTGAGAGAGAGAGAGAGAGGGCACACCCCAAGAAGACGAGTGGGACCGGCAGAGGGAGAGGGAGAGCGAATCTTAAGCCGACTCCCTGCTGAGTGGAGCCGGATGCAGGACCTTGAGATCATGACCTGAGCTGAAACCAAGAGTTGGACACCCAACTGACTGCATCACCCAGGCACCCTGAGCTGATAAGTTTAAAAGAAAAAGAGGAATCCATGGTTTTTGGCCTCTATCCTGGAAAGATGGGCTTGACATTAATTGATATGGAAAAAACTACATGTGGACTAAATGTGAGTGGTAGATTTCTGAGAGATTGAATGTAGGAGGTTGTGAACCAGCAAAGAATATGAAACTCAGTGGATATTTGCAAAACTAAAGAGGATCTAAATCTATAGAGAATTTTGTTACATTCACTCCAGTGGATATAATAAACAGTGTAAAAAACCATCAAAGTAATATTTTCAAATTATTTACATTGATCATTGAACTATTAAAAACACCAGAAGACTGTGTAATATAAAATTAGCTAATCTATATAAACCAAACTTTGTTATTAATACACCCCATAAAACACCCATATACTCCCTTTCAATCAGGGTAGAGGCCCACATTATCTTAATAATCAAACTGGAAGTCTGTGATGACTCAGTAGTAGATGTACAGATGTTTGTGTTTCTCAAACTCATAGATTAGATTATTCAATAATTTGAAAGTAAGTTTCAAACATGATAATTCTTGTCTCTGAGGGACTTCAGAGTGTATTTCCTTAGAATAAGGCCAGTTTTCTATATAACCATAAAATCATTATCACAACCAAGATATGTAAAAATAATATAGAAATATTATCCAATATACACCCTATATTCAAATCAGTTATGCAAAATTATCTGTTTATTGCTTCAATCTAGGCTACAGTCATGTACCCCTCTTTACTTTTGGACTTTAATCTGATCAACAAATCTGCTGCTTAACGGCGCTGAAATTTCTGTAGTGCCCAGAAAAGCTGTCTTATAGAATGCCTTTGGATTTGTCTGATTATTTCCTCATAATTCTTCCCAGGCTTATATTCTGGCAAGAAGACTACAAAGGTAACATACTTCCCAAAGCATCCTATCAGGAGACACGATGCTGGTTTGTTCCATTGATGACAATAGTAAATGCCAATAAGAAATGGTAAAGATAGCACCTGTCAGATTTTAGACTTTTAAAAGTACCTTTTCCTTTTCTATTTAAAACATTTATGGATTGATACTCTCATGGTGTGTGAATATTTTCTTACCCCATGACTGTTCATCCAATGCTCTTAGCAAACATGTGATTATGTGAATCATATTTTAGGTTAGCAGTTGCACAAAGTGATTTTCTAATTCAGTCATTCAATCTGTATTTATTAACTGGCATTTCTCTCCTTTCTCTTTGACTCTATCACTGTAGACTTCTGTGCTATAACCCATTAATATCACAATATTGTTATTTTTTTTTCATGCTCAATTTGTCAGAAAGTTGAGTATTGGGAGTCCCTTCTAACTGGCTCCTGCTCTCTCGACATCTCCCCATCAACTGCAAATCGTATCTCCAAGATTCATCTTGACATGGAACAAGCTATTCTCCATCAGTCCCAGAATCCTTGTAAGAGAGAGATTTGGCTTAGAAATCATGATCTAGACTTGTTTATTAGATCTTGTAGAGTGAGTAATCATGACTGAGATCGATGCCCTGTGATGCCCTCACAGTAGGGCTCTGTGAACAGAGCTAAGAAATTGAGTTCTAAGAAATTGTAGGTTCATCCTGATATCTCAACATCAAATCATACACCATACAATTCTTCCTCAGCATTCCACCTTTGAATCTTCCTTCTCCCATAGCAAAATATCACTAGATTCTCTTATTCACTGTATGTTAAAATATACACAAAATAGTTCCAGAATAATGCATGGGTTATGTAGAAAAGTGTTATTTAACTCCTGAATATTTGATGATTTTTTTTTCAGATATCATTTTGTTATCTCAAGGACCACAACCTAAGCTGCCTCTTTCTGAAAACAGGTGTTTTGTATTTTCCCATAAGCAGTTATTTAGGGGGGAGCCTTGGTGGCTCAGTCGTTAAGCATCTGCCTTCAGCTCAGGTCATGATCCCAGAGCCCTGGGATCGATTCCCGCATCGGGGTCCCTGCTCCACAGGAAGCCTGCTTCTCCCTCTCCCACTCCCCATGCTTGTGTTCCCTCTCTTGCTGTGTCTTTTTCTGTTAAATAAATAAATAAAAACTTAAAAAAAAAGCAGTTGTTTAAGGTAAGAGATACCAGTTAACATGATCACAAGTAGTCTTTTAATACGAATATTTGGATTTAATATTTTAAATACTTTTTGAATATGTAAACATCTACAAATTTCAAAATTCAAAGCCACAGAAAATGTAAACAGGTAAGAATCACTGCGATCCCTATTATGTCTTTTTCCTAATTATCCCCCATAGGTTACCATTCTTTTTGGTTTTTGGGTTATTAGTTACTATTTTATTTTTTACAAATATCAGCAAATAATGCACTTTAAAAAAATTCTGTTTTTTCTTCACAAATTTCACATACTTTATAAGATCTTTGCATTTGTGCTGTTTAGTTAGCAATGCATGGAGATATTTTTCATTTCATCACTCTCTGTATCTTTCTCTCTCTCTTTACATTTGCATAATATTCCATTGCTGGTATGTGCCCTAGTTTATTCAACTAGTGCCTCTAGTATTTTGCTTATACAAATAATGCTCTGTATGTCATTTTGTGTTTGTGGAGAAGTATCTTCAAATACATTTCTAGAAGTGTGTTTTCACTTCCAAAGATGAATGCAAAACCAGTTTTGTTATATTTTACCAAATTCCTTTCTATAGAGGTTGTATTATTTTGCAGTCCTATCGGGGAAGTATGCCAGTGCCTATGTATGTACTCATTGTATTTTAAGGATTTTTCTGCATACTTTATGGGAAAATAATTTATTATAAAATGTATTCTATAACTCATTTAAAAAGACAAGCAAGCAAGAGTAGCCAGGAAATCATTGAAAAATAAATGATGAAGTAGAGCACTAACAAGTATTAGACCATATGCATCCTCTGTCATTTAAAAAGTTTGGTTCTGGGGCACCTGGGTGGCTCAGTCATTCAGCAGGGACCTGCTTCTCCCACTCCCACTCCCCCTGCTTGTGTTCCCTCTCTCGCTGTCTCTCTCTCTGTCAAATAAATACAAAATCTTTAAAAAAATAAATAAAAAGTTTGGTTTTGTCACATGAATAAAGAGTTCTCTGTGTAAGCAGTGACCCTCAAAGAGGAAGATGTATATATCCTGCTCTTAACACTACTCCTTCAAGTACACCAGAACTAAATTGTTTTCACGTGTACAAGAATGTTCAAAGCAATGTTATATGAAATAGCCAAAATCAAGAAACATCCAAAGTGTACATTACAATAAAAATGCTTAAAATGTATATAATTTTGTGCAGCACAGAAAGTGAATGAGCATACATTCATACACGAAATAACATGGATGAAGCTTGGGAACGATAATTCAAACAAAGTTGAATGAAAAATTCTAAACTCAAAAGACTCTGATAGCATAACGTTTTTATAAAACTGAAAACAAAGAAAATAAAATTGTATATGATTTAAGTTGTGTAACGCTTATTGATTTTTTTTTTTTAACCATAGCTGGGAAATAGTACATACAAAACCCAGAACAGTGGTCACCTTAAGGAAAGGGAAGGCACTGTGAAGAAAATCTATAGTTTCCTTGACATAGATGATGACTGAGTTATTAAATTCCATGGTAGTTCTTCCTAGTAGGTTTTATTATGATGATTCATAATTTTTACATATAATATGTAATGGACACTGCCAGTGCTTTGCCCATCTCTCTTCAGATCCCATTCACTGTTTATGTTTCTTTTTTAGGCTTTTCTATCTTATTGATTATAAAAGCTCTTAACTATACTGCTTTTAGATGATTGTCATTAGCCTAATAGAATCACTTCAGCTCTATGCACAGAGAACCAACAGTACCTGCAAGTTCATTTCCCCCTGGGGTGGCCCTTACCTAATGAAGAGAAATCAATGAAAAGTGAAATAGTTCTGTTGGACATTTCTTCCCTATCTCCTTTGCTAGCTCTATTTCATATTCCTGTCTTCCAATACTGTAATAGATTAGGTTCTCACTCTTTGGTCTTCTCCCCTTTGTTGTCTATATTTCATACTTCTGTGAATACATACTCTCTCATGGTTATATGATCATGACTCTCAAAATTATATCTTTTGCCTAAAATTCTGTATCAAACTTCAGACTTGTATATCTGACTGCCTAATTAACATCTCCTCTTAGATGTTTAATAGGCCCTTCAAATTCAACAAATCTCACAGTGAGAACCTAACATTCCTCATAAACTTATTTTCTTACAAAGTTCCTATTTCACTATGTTCTCCCAGCTTCTCAGGCCAAACCATCAGAAAGTTTTGGCATTTCTCCTGCAGGAAAGGGTTAAGTCCCTAAACCAGGGTTGTTCAAATCCTACACATTCCAAAGAAGCATTTGTCTTCAGGACTGGCCCTTTTGGGAGATGAGTTCTGAGCTCTTAAATATTCTACTTGTTAAGACTGATTTTGTATGCTTGAGACCTGGGCCCATTGCTGTACCAATCTGAACAGATAAGTCTGTCCTAACAATGTAAATTATGGTATTCTAGAGTTCTGCAGAGAGACAGACTCAATAAGATATATAAAGATATGTAAGGGGAGACTTATTCGAGGAATTTACTCACGTGGTTAAGGTGTCTGAGAAGTCCAATGATCTGCCGCTGTAAGCCAGAGAACCAGAAAAGCCAGTGGTGTAGTAAGGTCCAAGTCCAAGGGCCTGAGAACAAGGAGACTGATGGTGTAAGTCCCAGTCTGAGTCCAAAAGCCTGAGAACCCGGAACACTGATGTCTGAAGGCAGGAGAGGATGAATGTTTCAGCTCAAGCAGAGACGATAAATTTTCCTTCTTCCCCCTTTTTGTTCTATTCAGGCCCTCCACGGGTTAGATGATGCCCACTGGCATCAGTGAAGGTAATCTCCTTTACAAATGCTAATCTCTTCCTGAGGCACCCTCAGACACATCCAGAAATGTTCACGAGGGAAATAATCATGGATTGAAAGACTCAATATTATAAAACCATCATTCTTCTCAAATTGATCTATATGGTAAATATAATTTCAATCAGAATCAAAGACCAAGAAGAACTAAGATGATCTTGAAGAAGACTGGAAGACTATTGTGTAGTTAAATTATTACAAAGCTACAGAACGACAGACATGGATAGAGAAACAAACCAATGAAACAGATCATCAACAAAGAGACTCACGTGTATATGGATACAGCTAAAGAGAAATGATTGTCCACTGAATAAATGCTGATTGGATAGCCATATAAATAAAATGTATTTTTGCCTGTACCTCACACTATACACAGAAATCGATTCCAGGTGGATTATAATCTAAATCTGAGAGACAAAACAATGGATCTTTTACGAAGTATCGTAAGTCTTCTTGATTTAAGGTAGGTGAAGTTGTTTTAAATAAGAAAAGTAGTCATAATTGGTAAAGAATTAAAACTAGCAATGCCAATCCATCAAAAACTGCCATTTATAGAATGAAAAGGCAAACTTATTGAAAAAATGGGCCAGGGACTTGAACAGAAGATATTCAAATGAGCAATAAATACAGAGTTTGGAGAGGATGTAGAAGTGACACTTATGTACTGTTGGTGAGAAGGAAAACCGGTTCTATGACTTGGAAAACTATCTGGCAGTATTCACTAATGCTTGCTGAACATAAACTTACTCCATGCCCCAGCTAGTGATGGACATGTCTATGGAAAAGCATTCCAGGTGCCGGGAACTGCACGTCCAAAGTCCTCAAGACTCTTGAATCCCTGATGCATCTGACCAACAACAAAGAGGCTGGTGTGTGTATTTTTTTTCTCTTTCAACCCCTTCCATCATAATTAGCTCATAAAGAGATGAGAGGTGTCCTGTTCGCTTATGTGTCCCCAGCAGTTAGGCTTGTACCTGGTATATAATATAAAAGCTCAGTAAATATGTATGGAATTAAGGAAGGAATAAATGAATGAGAGAGACACATCCAGTGTGCTTGCTTTTCATTAGTACCTCTCTGTTACTTTATTAGTGGTGTAAATCTTTGCAATGGCCCAAGTAATTACAGCATGACAGCTTCTGCCCAGGATTATATTTCTTAAAGTGTTTTTTTGGTGGAGCATTAATTCTACAAATGCTCATCAAAATAAAAACAAAACCAAAACAGGTCTCACAATCGTATATGGAAACTCTGCTTACCCTACCTCCGCCTGAAAAAAAACACACCGTACTTTAGCATATTAAAATAGTTTTAAAAGCACATTAAAATATAAAAATATGTAAAAGCATATACAAATGTAAAATACAAAAGTTGCAGGTTGAGTTCCATGAGTTAAAACTACTGCCATTATAATTTTCCAGGTATTTCCCAGATTGATTTGACCCTGGAACCGTTTTTACTTTGTGTCCATTAACATTCCAAGAAAGCCAGTGCTCTGCCGTATACTTGCAGAAATTAGAAAACCACTGATGAACAAGTCTTGCTGTTAATAGTTCTGCTGGGGCAATGCAGAATAAAGGTCAAAGAGGCAGGTAAGAAGTAGTTTGTAATGTGATAAGGAGTCCAGAGGACCCCTCCTCTTGTCCTTTGGCAAGGTTTTAGGTAAGAGCCATGGCTTCAAAGGGGGGAAATGGATTGATGGAGCAAGGAGTGAAAAAAATAAATAAAACGAAACACGGTGTTAAGATTCCCACAGAACCAGTCCTAAAACTTCTGTTGCTTTCAAAGACCATAAAAGAGTCTAAATTCAAAATGAAAGTGAATCGAGGCACGTTCCATTGGGACGACACCGAGAGCTTAGTATCATCTCCTGCAGTCCTTGCCTAACACAGGGAGACGGCAGATTTTCTTTAGAGCCATAATAAAACATAAAAGGAACGATGAAAAGGAGTGGGAGAATCACTAGCGATTATCCTCATAGCTGAGTATTTGTTGTGTGGCTGAAAGGGCACTTGGTGGCCTGATAAATGACTCCTACATTTCCCCTTTTCTCATAATGTGACTTTGAAATTGCTCCCACATTTCACAAGTGTTCCCCATATATTTTCAAGTCCAATATTGCCTTTTCTGAGATGTGACTCCGGTTACATTCAGGATCCATGCTTTCCTAGAAGATTAAGCATTCTTAATAGCAAGTTTTGCTACCAGAAAAAAACAAAACAAAACAAACAACTTTTTTACTCCGCATTACACAAACAAGTCATATCTAATTCTCTGAAGTGAAGGTGCCATAAAAGATATATACATATATATTCTTTCAGCTAAATTGGCGCCATAAAGCTATATTGCACATATGAGTAATGCCTTTCTGGGTGATGTTTAGAGCTATACAATACAGTTCAAAGGCATTTGGGTTTCTTCTACCTTTGCAGGATAAGGCATTAAAAGAAATCATTACTATATATTATTGAAGATAAAATTGTTGGGTTATGGCATTTTTATATGGAGAACTTAGGCCAAATATTGAAGCTAGCATTTATTTTATTGCTTTTGACATCTCTCGTTTAAAGGCTCTCAGAAATGAAAAATTCCAGTGAAGGCCATATTGAAGTTTATTCATATAATCTCTATAAAGTAAAATCTCAATAAAAATTTATATCACCTATTTAATGAGAAGACAGGAAATGGAATCATACTTGGAGACATTTTTAAATGGTCAATCAGGTATAATTTAACTATTGCATGATTATCTTTACACGAGTAGGGATTACAGGATGCGTTTTCAAGGAGAAGTGTCCCTTTGATACCTCTTTATTCTACAGAGAACTAACTGGAAATTATTACAACATTCCACACCACACTGGTTGTAGTAAAACAATTCAATAATATCATTACAATGTTATCTGGGTCTATAAAAATATATTAATTCTTCCCCTATCTTCCTATGGTTCAATGGTCCTTTGAAATCTCTGCATGCTAGAATACATATGTAATAAGGAAAACTGATATATTATTAAAATTCTATGGAGAACTGCTGCTATAATCTTATTAAATGCTAGATGGATATTACGTCGAATTGTATTAAAACCTAAGTTTGGAGGTAAAAACAATAACCTTTTTTTAAAATTTTTCTCACACCACTACATGTGTGAATAAAACAAACCTCTTCAGTTCCTCATCAGTAAGTAAAAATTATGCTCTGGTCACATGGATGTTATGTTAAAATTTTTCACCGAACAACTGGGGAAAATATACATATGCACGTATGTATATTCTATATACTAAATATTTAACTAAATATGTATAAATATGTATATGCTATGCAAATAAATGCTAATCAATAACCTCTGTCCACTAAAATTTTAGGGGGGGGATCTCTTTCACAGTTTGCCTCCAGTCAAACTTACAGCCTCTTTATCTATCAAACAGGTAACTTCTTACTTGTCTAGTAAGGAGAGCTTCTCCCAGGTACCTGCACAATAACAGTGTCTCCTCAGGAACTGTGTCCTGTCTATGTCTGCTCTTTCTGGACAATCTTATCCACTATTTTGACAAAACAGTAATTTTCTCCAACATTTTCTAACTAAATATTTATCATGAAATCCAAACACCACTTGTCCAAATTCACTGGATAAGCCCCTCCCCACTTTGGTTGTCCTATAAACACATCAAATCCAATTTCTTACAACCAGAATTATTAAAGCCATCAGTGGTTGGCCCAGATGTCAGAGTGTATTCATGGTCAGACAGTTAATGAACTAGGGAAAGTCATCTTGCCCTGGCTTCTAAGGGGAAGGTGGACCCGTTTGTGACTTCAAGTGACTATTTAGAACATACTCATATTAGAAGCACTTGTCTCTAAAGTTATGTTACCAGATTAAGCAAATAGAACACAGGGCTCCCAGTTAATCTGGGATAGTTGATAAACTATGAAGATTCATACATACACACACACACTACATATAGTTAATATAAGTATGGCTCATATAATATTTGGAACATACTTATAACAAAAATATTTATTATATGACATTAAAAATGACCTATATATCTTTTATTTTATCTGACAATCCTAAATCTAGAGACAATCTGCACATATGCTCTTGGGTTTGTCTCTAGACAAAGCAGAAATGAAGACTGAGGACATTTGTTTTCTTAGTTTGGGCTATACATAGTGTTACCTACATTTTGAATCCTTTGTATAGATTTGTTGTACTTTGAATAACTACATCTTTCTTAAATTTTACTGATTAGTGCTTGATAATAGTTTGGATAATGGCTACAAAATATTTTCTATCCGAAGATTATGTTTGATTATTCAGAGAGAAATGTTATCCCCCTTCCCAAATATATTCCTCTTTCTAGCTCATCCAGAAACTGAGGAGCAGGAGCGGAAGTATTTCTAGCACATTTATCAATTTAACCTCATTACACTAGGCATGGTTAAATCATAAATAGGAAGCAAGGAAGAATGAAGGGGGGGAAATTGGAGGGGGAGATGAACCATGAGAGATGATGGGCTCTGAAAAACAAACAGGGTTCTAGAGGGGAGGGGGGTGGGTGGATGGTTTGGCCTGGTGATGGGTATTAAAGAGGACACGCTCTGCATGGAGCACTGGGTGTTATGCACAAACAATGAATCATGGAACACTACATTAAAAACTAATGATGTAATGTATGGTGATTAAAATAACAATAAAAAATTTAAAATAAATAAATAGGAAGCAAATAATGTTTTAAAAAGTCTCAGTACTGACAGTCAATTCTCTATGCCTGACTTTAAATAAAAATGTAATATCTTTATAATAAATTCAGCATCCATTCTACTTTCTTTTGGCTCTCCATACATTGCCAGGAATGGCCAGCAATCTCTGTACTGACGGATGGAAAATTACTCCAAACTGCCATGAAAGAGAGGAGAAGGCAAGGGGGTCAACACTCAGAGACAAAGACCCTTTGCTCTTCTTGGCTCCTGCTTTTATTGGTCCTTGGGATAATCACAAATCCTTATCACTGTTTCTCAAGCACATGATGTGTGACATGGGGTCTTACTGAAACTGAGAGGATTTATGGGAAAGATAAAATATGCTAATCCGTGTGTTCTACTAAACGTAGCCTAAGGGACAATGTATGCATCTCTTAGATCACAGGGTGGTTGTTTGCGCTAAGAGAACTTCATTCCAAAGGCAGAGTGGTCTCAGGGACCGGCATTCCAAAGGCCCACACCTTTCTCCAAAACCCTCCCGTGCCCCCATTGGCCTCTGTATTACATTTACATATGGCTGATTTCATGCTCTTCACTAACCCCAACAATACCTTCTGAATTTGCTCCCATCTCTGCAACATTTAGCACGTGGCTCAGTATGCTTGCAACTTTAGCACAGACTGCTTACTCCAGTATTTGAACAAGTTCACCTGCTCCAGTGATACACACTTCCATAAAATGTTCCACAGTTCTAGCCTCTAATACTCTCCTCATCTCTGAACGCTTGCTGCACTTCTAGTATCATCCACCCACATTCACCTTTGAGTCTAAGCCATCACCGATCTTCAGTTGCTTTCGCTGTGTAATCTTACTTGCACAAATAGTTTACGAGATCATGCAGGGGGAAGCTAGCTTACTACTTATTATACAAGACCACACACGGCACCATGCACTCCAATAAATTCTTGATGAATGAGCTACCTATCCACTTCTTAAAACTTTTGAAATAGAAAAATGTCAGAAGAGGTAGTTAGGAGTTATATTTTGCTTTGAAATTATATTTACAAACATGTAGTAGGCATAAATTAAACAGTGATGCACGGAACCACTGCTGCCCTTGTAATTTTTCAGTGATTCTGTCATATTGCTCAATGGAAGCATAACAACCCCGATTTTAGAAAATTTCTGAAATGGAAAAAAATTAGAAGAAAAAACACTGATAATTCTACCTTCCCCTGTAGTCCATGTAAAGCAAGTGATCAATTTCCTTTCTCCTTTGAACATGCAATATTAAAACCAAAGTTTGTGTAAAATTTTGAATCTGGGTTTTTTTTTCACATGGGGTTGTGTTGTAAGCATTTGCTTTTCCATTTTATTAAATTAGATGCATGAAGCTGAATAATTGTGTAGTGATCTTTAATAAAGATAAATAGCTATTATATGTAAGATTTTTGAACGTGTAGCCATGACCACAATTTGAATAATTCCTTATTAGAATTAGCAATACATAGTCAAAGTCATGCTTTATTTAAATCCTCCGATGCAAATTTACAAACTTATTTCCAGAAGGTGTGTGGCAATTAGGTTCTCATTAGCAGTCCATTTTAACACATTCTGATAAATAACATTTTTGTTCATTGTTTACCAATTTTATATGTGAAACAGCATATTATTTTTGTTTAACTTGTTTTATTGTATTTTAAAGTAAATGTACATTTACATGTTTTACTCTTATTTCAGTGTAAGAGGTCTTTACAAGTTAATTATACCCTTTGGTTGTCCTTCGTGTTGCAAATAATTTTCTTATTTGGCATTAACCTTCAGAGCTTTGAAAGGAGTGGCACAGCATGGTGGTTAAGAGACAATGGCCCTCCTGTGTGCTGATCACTTGCACATATAAGTTGACTTCTTTGTTTTTTCCATATGTAAAAGGAGGATAATAGCAATACCTATTTCATAGGATTTTTAAGGATAAAAAAGTTAGCCTATGTACACAGCATCTTAGACTTATGCCTGGCATATTATAGTTTCCAATAAATGTTACTTATTATTAGGCACAGAATTTTTTAATAGCTTTCACTGAGATGTAATTCACATATCATATAAAATTCGCTCAAGTGTTCAAAATTCAATGACTTATAGTATACTCACAACGTTGTACAACCATTACCACAATCAATTTCAGTCAGGATTAGAATCAATTAGAATATCTTCATTACTCCAAAAAGATACCCTGCAACTCTTAGCCATAATTCCCCGACCCTATTCAGCCCTTAACAACCAGTAATTTACTTTTCATCCTATAGATTTGCCTGTTACGGACATTTTATTTAAATGGCACTGCAGTTGAGGCACCTGGGTGGCTCAGTTGATGAAGTATCTGCCTTTTGGCTCAGGTTATGATCTCGGGGTCCTGGGATCGAGCCCCATGTTGGGCTCGCTGCTCAGTGGGGAGTCTGCTTCTCCTTCTCCCTCTGCCACTCCCCTGTTTGTGTTCTCTCTCTCTCTCTCAAATAGATAAAATCTTAAAAAGAAATAAACGGAACTGCAGTTGCAACAGTCTGCAATCCTTTTTGTCTGGTTTCTTTCACTTGGCCTATGTTTTCAAGGGTTATTCATTTTTGGGATATATCAGTACTTAATCACTCTTTATGTTTCAATAATATTCCACTGTATTAATATACTACATTTTATTTAGTTATCAGTTAATGGACATTTGACTGTTTTCCACTTTTTGGCTACTATTCATGATGCTACTATAAACATTAACACAAGTTTTTATGTAAGCATGTTTTCATTTCTTTTTTTTTTTAAAGATTTTATTTATTTATTTGACAGAGAGATAGCGAGAGCAGGAACACAAGCGGGGGGAGTGGGAGAGGGAGAAGCAGGCTTCCTGCCGAGCAGGGAGCCCGATGTGGGACTCGATCCCAGAGCACTGGGATCATGACCCGAGCCAAAGGCAGACGCTTAACGACTAAGCCACCCAGGTGCCCCAGCATGTTTTCATTTCTCTTGGGTGTATACCTAGGAGTGGAATTGCTAAGTCTTATGGTAGCTGTAAGTTTAATCTTTTCAGGAACCTCAAGAGTGTTAACCATTGCACCATTATGTAGTCACATCAGCAATGCAAGAGGGTTCCAACTTCTCTCATATTTGTCAATGTCTGTTATTATCTGTCATTTTTTTCACAGCCATCCTAGTGGGTATGAAGTGGTATCTCATAGTGGTTTTATCGTATTCCCCTTGTGGCTAATGATGTTAAACATCTTTTCATATGTTTTCTGTCTGCTATACAACTTTAGAGAAGTACAGATTCGTATCCTTTGCCCATGTTTTAGTTGGGCTACTTGTCTTTTTATTATTAAGGGTTCTTTTTATATTTTAGATGCAAGTCCTTTATCAAAGACATGATTTACAAATATCTTCTTCCATTCTGGAGGTTGTCAAAGTGCTATGCCTTGCAGCATAAACATTCTCAACTTCAATGATGCCCAATTTGTCTATTTTTTTCTTTTGTTCCTAGTGTTTTGGTGTCATAGCTAAGAAATCATTGCCTAATCCGAGGTCACAGATTTAAACCATGTTTTGTTATAACAGTTTGATAGTTTTAACTCCTTATACTTAGGTTTTTGATTCACATAAATTTTGTAGATGGTGTGAGATAGTGTTCCAAATAAATTCTTTTGCATGTGGACATCCAGTTGTCCCTACAATGTTGGTTAAAAAAAACTTTTCATTCTCCACTGAATGGTCCTGCCAGGTTTGTCAAAATTTAGTTGACTGTAAATGTGAGTTTATTTCTATACTCTCAATCAAGTTCTGCTGATCTATATAACAGCTTTTTTGCAGGTAATGCATTGATTACCGTAGCTTTGTAGTAAGATTTGACATTGGGAAGTATGTCTCCTTCAATTTAGTGCTTCTTTTATAAAATTGTTTTGCCTCTTCTGGGATCCTTGATGTTCTTCATGAAGTTTAGGAATAGCTTATCAATTAATGCAAAGAACACAGTTGGATTTTGATGGAGTTTGTGGTGAAAATGTACATCAATTTGCAGAGTTCTATCTTAGTATTAATTCTTCTGATCAAAGAATAGGTGATGTCGTTCCATTAATTTAGATCTTTACTTTCTATCAACAGAGTTTTGCAGTTTTCATAGTTGTCCAGTACAATGTTGTCCAACTACAAACTGGAATGGTTTAGTACAATTTTGAATAGAATGTCGAGAGCAGTTATTCCGACCATGTCACTCATGTTTCAAGTATGATGTTGCTATGAGTTTTTAGATGCACTTTATCATGTCAAACCATTCCCTTCTATGCCTACTTCATTAATTTTTTTTAATCAGGAAGGATCATTACATTTTACAAAATTCTTTACTTATGTCCACAGATATGGTCATGTGATCTTTGTCCTTTTTCTATTGATATGATGTATTACATTAAATGATTCTTGGATGTTAAACCAACCTTGCACTTATGGGATAAATCCCACTTGGTGATAGTGTATAATTCTCTACAGGTGCTGGTAGATTCAGTTTGCTCATATTTTAGTCAGAAGTCTGTGTCTAAACTTATAAAATATATTGCTCTATAGTTTTATTTTCTTAATGTCTTAACTGGTTTGATACCAGGGTAATACTGGTCTCAGATAATAAGTTGGTATGGGTTTGCTCTTTTATTTTTTGTAGAATTTATGAATAATTGATATTTAGTCTTATTAAATGTTTGATAGTATTCACCAATAAAGCCTTCTGGTCCTGGACACTTCTTTTGGGGCAGATTTTTAATTATTAATTTTTTTTACTTGTTATAGGCTGCTATGGAATGAACTGTATTCACCTTAAAATCCTGTGTTGAAGCCCTAACCATCAACGTGACTATTCTTGGAGACAGGACTATCAGGAGGTAAATGAGGTTAAATGAGGTCATAATGATGGGACCTTGATATAATAGTATGTGTCCTCATAAGAAGAGTTGAGGGCACTCTCACTCTCAATTCCATGCATGACCAAGAGGTCATATAAGCACACAGTTGAGACGGTGGCAGCCTATAAGCCAGGAAGAGGTCTCACCAGAAACCAACCAAAATGACACCTTATCTCAGACTTTCAGACTCCAAAACTGTCAGATAATAAATGTTTGTTGTTTAAGCCAACCATTCTGTAGTATTTTCTTATGGTAGCTCAAGAAAAGACACAGACCTACTATGATTTCCCTTTCTTCTTAATTCAGTTTCACTAGTTTCTGTCTTTATATGAATTTATTCATTTCATCCAAATAATCTGTTTGCATATAGTTCATTGTATTCCCTTATAAACCATCTCCCCCTTTTTTTTTAAATTTCTGTAGTATCAGTAGTATCGTTCCTTCTTTCATTCCCAATTTTAGTAATTTGAATCCTCTTTTTCATGGTCAGTCTATCGAAAGTTTTGTCAATTTTGTTGATCTTTGAATTTTGGTTTGTTGATTTTTCTGTTTTCTATAGTATTATTTATTTCCCCCTTATCATTATTATTTTCTTCCATTTGCTTTGAGTTTTCTTTTCCCCAAGTCTTAAGATGGAAGGTCAAGTTGTTGATTTGAGAGTCTTTTTAAAATGTTTTTATATCGGGGCGCCTGGGTGGCTCTGTCATTGAGCGTCTGCCTTCGGCTCGGGTTGTGGTGCCGGGGTCCTGGGATCAAGCCCCACATCAGGCTCCCCAGTCCGTGGGAGGCCTGCTTCTCCCCCTCCCACTCTCCCTGCTTGTGTTCCCTCTCTCACTGTGTCTCTGTCAAATAAACAAAATCTAAAATAAAAGAAAAAAGAAAAGAAAAGAAAAGAAAAGAAAAGAAAAGAAAAATAAAATGTTTTTATATCTATAAATATCCCTGTAAGCCCTGCTCTATCTGCATATCATTAATTTTGGCATATAATGCTTTCATTTTCATTAACCTCAAAGCATTTTTTAATTTCTCTCATAATTTCCTCTTTGTCCTGCTGGATATCAAATGGTGCTCCACATATTTGTGGGTTTTACAAATTGTATTCTGGTGTGAATTTCTAATTTCATTCTATTATGATCAGGAAACACTATTTCAATCCATTTAAATTTGCTCAGGTTTGTTTTATGACCTGGTATATAATTTATCCTGGAGAGTGTTTCATGTGCACTTGAGAAGAATGTTTATTCTGCTTACATTTGGTAGACTGTACACAGACGTCTGTTAGGTCTCCTATTGTGTAAGTCTTTGATTTCTTTGCTGATAATTCTGTTTTTTCTAGCCATTATTAAAAGTGGGGTATTGAAGTCTCCAAATATTATTGCTGAATTCTCTATGTGTTCCTTGAATTCTGCCAACATTTGCTTTACATTTCCTGAGGCTCTTTTGTTAGGTGCATATATGTTTCTGTTATATCTTCTGAGGAACTGACTCATCATTATAAAATGTCTTTATCTCTATTAAAAGTTTTTGATTAAAAGTTTATTTTGTCTGATATTAGTATAATACTATAGCTTTCTTGTGATGGTTATTTACATTACATATTTTCATCTATCCTTTTACTTTTCACCTGTGTCTCTGAATCTAAAATATATCTCCCATAGACAGTTTATAGTTGGATCTTGAATGTTTTTATCCATTCTAACAATCTCTGACTTTTGATTTGTGGTTTAATTGGTTTCCATTTAATGTTATTATATGGTTGCATTTACATTTGACATTTTTCTTTTTGTAATCTATGTGTTATGTGATTTTTGTTCCTTTTTTTCTTTCCTACTTTTCTTTGCATTAAGTGAATATTTTCTAGTACAGCATTTTAATTCCTTTAAAGATTTTTTCCATTATGTTTTTTGAGTTTTTTTTTTTTGTGGCTGCTCTATGGCTTTTCTTATATATATATAGCCAAAAATAGATTCCAGATTATACTAATTCTAATGAGATATAGAAATATTACTTCTATAATGCTCTATTCCCTCTTCTACATCTTGCACTATTTTTTATTTATACTTACAAATACACATATGTATATACATATATGTACATAACATAAATATGTTACTGTATATAATTAATGTCACTATGTAATTTATGGCTATTAAAGAAACTGAGGAAGAAAAGAGAGCAAGCATGTTTTTAAGAGTTTTCTATACTTCCCTTCTTATTTACCATTTCTGAATCTCTCCATTTGTTGCTATGGATTCCAGTTAAATCTGGTATTGTTTCCTTCAATACAGCTTTTTTTTCCCACCCACCTCCTTTGTACTGTTACTTTAAAATATACTACATTTCTTTATGCTATAGGCTTGAGAATACACTTTTACAGATATTGTTTTATACTATTTCTTTTTAAATCAAGAGAAAAAGAAGAAATATGCTTTTATGCTGTCTTTTATGATTACATAATTATTTTTGCTGTTGCTCCTTGTTTTCTTGGGTAGACTCAATTTTCCATCTGTGCTCACTTGCTTGCAGCCTGAAGAACATCCATTTCGTGTAATGCAGGTCTGCTGGCAACAAATCTCTCCATTCTTGTTTATCTTGGAGTGCACTTTGTCTTCATTTTTTTAAAGATAGGTTTGCTGAAGATAAGATTCTTTGTTGATAGTTCTTTCTGTTCTTTCAGTACTTTTTCTTTCATATGTCATCCTGTTTTCTGGATTCCTTTGTTTCTGCTAGAAGTTAGCTGTTAATCTTATTGGGGTTCCCTAATAATAGAGGAGTCAATTCCTCTTGCTACTTTGAAGATTTACTTCTTGTCTTTGTCTTTCAACATTTTTACAATGATATGTCTATTTTTGATCTTTGTTCATTTATCCTTCTTAGAATTCATTGAACCACTGGGATGTATAAATTTTTTTTATAAACTTTGGAAAGTTTGCAGTCATTATTTTTTTGAGTATTTTTTTCTCCTTTATTTTTCCTTTCCTCTTCTTGCATTCCATTACACACATATTGGTGCACTTAGAAGTCTCGCACATTTCTCTGAGGCTCTGTTTTATTCATCTGCCCCCCATTCTTCTGATGTATAATAAATATCCACTGATCTCTCCTGAAGGTTTGCTAATTCTTTCTTCTGACAGTTCGCATCTATTGATGAACACCTCTAGTGAATACTTCATTTCAGTTATTGTACATTTCAATTCCAAAATTTCTATTTGGTTATTTTAAAATAATTTCTACCTCTTTCCTGATAGTCTCCTTCTGAGGTTACATTGCCATAATACTCATAGTCTACTTGTGTCTGTAATTATGATTTATTTTCTTTCTTTTAACATACTTACTGTGGCTGCATTGAAATCTTCTGACATCTGGTCATTCTTACCAACAGTTTTGCTGTCTCTTTTTTTCCCAACATCTAAATTATCCTTTGTTTCATATCTTATGATTTTTTTGTTGGAAAAGAAACATTTTAAATGATATATTATAGCAATTCTTCGTATTTATTTCCGTGCACACTCACCACTGTTCCACCCCCTAAAATTGGCCATTTCTCCAAAGAGCCCTATTTTCTCTTATCAGAGAGTGGTTTTAGAAACTATTATCTGGGTGATAGTTGTATGCTCATTGCTACTGGGGTGCTGTAGTTTCTATACCCTCTTAGCTAACAAAACTAGGAGATATATATGCACACACTAACCAGTGCACATACACATATCTATAAATAAGTCTCTGTGTAACCATCTGTGTCTATATTAAGTCAAAACTGAGTCCTTACTGATTTGTCCAATTCTGATCTATTATCACATCAATCATTTTAGACTCCTTTCCTTGCCTATGTATAAATTTCCACTTCAACAGTGAGAAACTGGCCCCTACTATTCATTATCCATTATTTAATTGTTGAGTTCAGTATACATGTATAGCAGTATCAAAATTATTAACCTGTAACCTCCGGGATAACCTTACCTACTAAAGTACAATGGATTATATGCAGTTCATTCTGCCTTTAGCTTTACAGACTCCTTTCATTTTGAAAATTACTTAGATCAGCACCTTTTCCCCAACTCCTTCAGTGAGATTGTTTCATACATTTCTAATACCATTAGATTCTTTTGTCACAGTCTGCATTCCTTCCTGAGATCCCCTGATCTAAATTTTTTTTTGTTGTTGTTGTTGTTCATATACATTAAGTTCACTCTTTGCTCTGTAAAGTTCTATGGGTATTGATAAATGCATATTGTCATGTATCCACCACTGGAGTACCACACAGAATAGTTTCACCACCTTAAAACTCCCTGTGCTTTACCTCTTCATCTCTCCCAAATTCCTGGCAACTAGTGGTCATTTTACTGTCCCTGTAATTTTGCCTGTTCCAGAATGTCATATAATTAGAATTGCCCAGTATGTTCAGAACAGCTTATTCAACTTAATAGTCTGCATTTAAGGTTCCTCATGTCTTTTCATGGCTTCATATCTCACTTCTTTTTTTCCTGAATAATATGCTATAGTATGAATATACCACTATTTATTTATCCACTTATGTATTAAAGAACATCTTGGTTGCTCCAGGTTTGATAATTATAAATGCAGCTGTTATAAAATCATATACAGATTTTTGTGAACACAAGTTTTCAAGTTAATTGGGTAAATATGTAGGTGCACGATTGCTGCTTTTTATGGTGAAACAAAAACAAAAAAGTCAAACTCTCTTCCAAAGTGGCTATACCATTGTGCATTCTCACCAGCAATGAATAAGAGTTTCTGCTTCACTGCATCATCAGCAGCAGCATATGGTATTATCAGGTTTTTTGTTTTCTTTTAGAAAATCTATGTAGAGGTATCTCATTATTGCTTTAATTTGCAACTTACTAATAACATGATACTGAGCATCTTTTCCTATGTTTACTTACCACCTGTTTCTCTTGTTTGGTGAGATGTCTATTCAGTTCTTTAACTCAATTTGTAACTGGGTGGTTTGTTTTCTTATTGTTGAGCTTAAAGTATTCTCTGTATATCTTGGATAGAGGTCCTTCATTATAATATGTGTTTTGTAAATATTTTCTCCTAGATCTGTGTCTTACTTTTCGTGCTCTTTTAACAGTGTCCTTTGTAAGCTTTTAATTTTAATCAAGTTTTGCTTATTAGAATCTTTTTCTCTCATGGATCATACTTCTACTTTTGTATTTAAAAATTTATCACCAAGCATGAGGTGAACTACATTTTCTCCTTAAATTATTTTGTAGGCATTTTATAGGTTTACATTTTAAATTTAGGTCTATATTCTGAGCTAATTTTTGTGAAATGTGTAAATTTAGTGCCTAGATGATTTTCTTTTACATGAATGTCCAAATTTCCCAGCAACCTTTTTTGAAAGCCTATCCTTTCTCCATTGAATTACCTCTGTTTCTTTGTCAAAGTTCAGTTGACTATGTTTATGTAGACCTATTTCTGGGCCCTCAATTCTGTTCCATTGATCTATGATTTTATTATCAATACCATGCTGTTTTTATTACATGATGTCTTGATTGTACAGCTTTATAATAAGTCTTGAAGTTGAGTCATGTGTCTTCTAACTTTGCTGCTATTCCTTGGTATTATGTTGGTTACTGTGGATATTTTTTTCCCATGCATATAAACTTTTAAATCAGGTTGAGAATATTTACAAAATGCCCTGTTAGGTTTTTTTTTTTTTTTTTTTTTTTGGTATTGCATTGAATCTATAGACCAGGTTGGAAAGAAATGACATGTTAACAATATTGAATTTTCCTATCCATCAACACAGAATATCTCTTGGAATATTTATTTATATCTTTGACTTTTTCAACACAGTATTTTAGTTTTCTGCATATGCATTGTTAGAAAGACTCATAGGGTTCAGAAAAGTTGTTACAATTGTGGATCACTACATCAAAAACTAATGACGTATTGTATGGTGACTAACATAACATAATAAAATAAAATTTTAAAAAAATTTGTGGTTATTGTTTATTATAGCAAAAGAATACTCATTAGCTAAGGAAAAAAGGCCTATTGACTGTAAACCTATTAAAAACTAGGCACGAGCTTCCAGGTGTGTTCTCTTAGTGGAGTCACACAATACACTTAATTTTCCCAGCAACAATGTGTGACAACTTGTCCAAAGTGCTGTCAACCAAGAAACCTCAGCTAAATCTAGGGTCCAGTATTTTATTGGAGGTAAGTCACATACGCATGCAATACTTGCAAGACTGACTTTAGCTACACAGACACCAATCCCTGAGGGCAAAATATGTGTTCACCATTTATGATGTTGGTTAGCATAAATTATATGATTGATTTGGTAGCATTTAGTCCAAGGCCTAAGGCATACAAAATTGGTATTAACAATAAAATGCATTTTTAAAACAATAATGATAATAAACTATATTATCAAACAAGTGTATTACAGCCCCATACGTCAGTCAAAGAAAAACACTCTTATCAGGCAAATATTCCAAGACTGTCTAGGGTCCAGACAATCGTTAATCCTGAAGATAGCATTTTAATCACAAAGGACAGAATTTGAGGAACATAGGCCTATGATTCATCCCTTTTCTGCACAGTGGTATAGGAAAGCAATTGGCTTTTCTATATTAACTTTGTATTCTGCCACATTGCTCTAATGGTTTATTAGGTCCAGGAGTATTTTTTTTTTTTTATCCTTTTGGATTTTCTACACAGACATCTGTGAACAAAGAACATTTTATTTATTTCTTCCAAATCTATATACTTTCATTTCCTCTTCTTGTTTTATTTCCCTAGCTAGGATTTCTGACATGATGTTAAATAGGAGCAATGAGAGGGAACATTCTTGCCTTGTTCCCAGTTGTAAGGGCAAAACATCCAGTTTCTTGTCATTAAGTTTGATTTTAGTTGAAAATTTTTTGTAGATGTTCTTTATCAAGCTAAGGAAGCTTCTATTTATTCCTAATTTCCTGAAATTTTTTAAGAGGGATGTTGGATTTTATGAAATACTATTTTCTGAATCTATTGATATAATCATATAGTTTTTTTTCTTACTGTCAAATTGAACCAGCCTTGTACAACTAGAATAAATTCCACTTGGTTGTAATGTATGATTCTTCTTATGAATTTTTGGATATAATTTGATACTATTTGTCAAAAATTTTTATGTCTATGTTCATGACAAATACTGCTCTGTAGTTCTGTCTTGTAATGTCTTTATTTGATTTTGGTATTAGGGCAATAGTGGCCTCATAAAATGTGTTAGGAAGTGCTTCCTCACTTCCCCTGCTTCTATTTTCTGGAAGAGATTGTAAAGAACTAGTGTTATTTATTCTGTAAATGTTTGAATTTACCAGTGAATCCATCTGGGCCTGGTGCCTGTTTGCTTTCTTTCCTTTGTTTTTTGGGGTTTTTTGTAAAGTTAACTTCTTATTTAATTTCTTTTTAGACATAGGCTTATTCATATTATCTATTTTTCCTTTATAAGTTTTGGTAGAATGTGTCTTTCAAGGAATTATTCCATTTCATCCATGTTACCTAATATAGGGACAATGAGTGGTCTATAATACTCCTTTATTAACTTGAAATGTCCATGATATTATAGTGATGAATAACCCCTTTTTCATTTTTTATATCAGTAATTAGTGTTTTCTCTCTCTTTGTAATGTGACTAGAAGTTCATGAACTTTAATATTTTAAAATAGTCTTAACTTTTGTTTTTGTTTTTTCTGTGTTGATTTCTGCACTCATTTTTATTTCTTGTTCATTCAGTTCAAAATATTTTTACATTACTCCTTAAATTTTTTTTTGGCTCATGCTTTATTTAGAAAGGTGCCTGTCAATCTCCAAATATTTTAAGATTTCCAGCTATCTTTCTGTTATAGATATGGTTTAATTCCATTTTGATCTGAAAACATATTTTATAGGATTTCTATTATTTTAAATTTATTAAGGTGTGCTTTATGGTCCAAAATGTGCCTATCTTGCTTAATGTCCCTTATGAGTGTGTAATAAATATGTATTTTGTGGTGGAATAAACTATTCTATAAATGTCAGGTAAATCTACTTGAATGTTGGTGCTGTACATTTCAACTACATCCTTACTGATTTTCTATCTGTTGTGTTTACCAATTACTCAAATCAACTGTTGAAGTCTCTGGCTCTAATAGTGATTTTATTATTCCTCACAGGTCTATCAGGTTTTGTGCCTCACATATTTTGATTGTTTTTAGGTGTGCACATATTATGGATTTTTACATCTTCATGCTTATTGATCCCTTTATCACTATGCAAAGACCTTCTTAAACCCTGATAATTTTCATTGTTCTGAATGAAACATTGTTTTTTCTGAAATTGATATAGCAACAAAAAGTTCCTTTGAGTAACAGTGTCAGGGAACATTTTTCTTTATTTCCTTATTTTTAACCTATCTGTGTCTTTATAGTTAAAGGTGGTTTCTTATAGAAAATATAGAGTTGGGTTTGATTTTTATATCCATGCTGACAGTGTCTATTCTTTAATTGCTGTATTTAGACCATTTACATTTAAAATAATTATTGATATATTTGGATTAACATCTACCATGCTTGTAACTGTTTTCTATTCATTGTACTTGTTCTTTTTCTTTTTTTTTAGTCTTTGCCTTTTTCCTTTTATTTTATTTTATTTTATTTTTTTTTTTTAAAGATTTTTATTTATTTACTGAGAGAGAGAGAGAAAATGGTAGAGAGAGAGCATGAGATAGAGGAAGGTCAGAGGGAGAAGCAGACTCCCCACCGAGCAGGGAGCCTGATGTGGGACTCGATCCCCGGACCCCAGGATCATGACCTGAGCCGAAGGCAGTCGCTTAACCAACTGAGCCACCCAGGCACCCTTTCCTTTGATTTTAATTGAGTATTTAAAAAACTCATTTTCTTTCCTCTCTTAGCATTTCAATTATAATTATTTTGAAATTCTTTAGCAGTTACACTAGAGTTTGTAAATACATGTAAAATTAATCTAAATTCCCTTTAAGTAACACTATACTGCTTCATGGGGAGTACAGATACATTATAACGGAGTATTCCCAATTCCTCCTATTATACCTTATAACACTGCTCCAATCACATCACTTATCCAAAATACATCATTATTATTTTTAACAATTATATATTAAATCAATTAAAAAAGAAAAAAATTATTTTATCTTCATTTCTTCCTGACCCTCTTCCTTTATGTAGATACAATTTTATGACCAATATAATTTTCCTTTTCTGTATAGTACTATGTATTATAACATTTGTTGCAATGAAGGTCTATTGTTAACCAATTTTCTTAGTTTTTGTTTGTCCAGAAAATCTTTAATTATTTTTTAGTTTTGAAGGACAATTTCCCTGGGTATAGAATTCTAGGATGATGTTTTCTTTTCTTTCAACACTTCAACTATTTCCCTATACTGTCTTCTTGTTTCTTTGACTTCTGATGTGAAGTATGTTGTAATTCTTAGGTTTGTTCCTATATAGGCAGGGTGGGTTTTTTGTTTTGTTTTTTGTTTTATCTCTTGACTTTTTTTTTAAGATTTTATTTATTTATTTGAGAGAGAGAATGAGATAGAGAAAGAGAGAGCACGAGAGGGAAGAGGGTCAGAGGGAGAAGCAGACTCCCTGCTGAGCAGGGAGCCCGATGCAGGACTCGATCCCGGGACTCCAGGATCATAACCTGAGCCGAAGGCAGTAGCTTAACTAACTGAGCCACCCAGGCGCCCTATCTCCTGACTTTCAAGATTTACTCTTTGTGTTCTCTTTTCTGTGCCTTCAAAATGATATGCATAGGTATAAATATTTAACCTGTTTGGTGTTCTCTCAGCTTCTTGAATCTGTAATTCGGTAAAAGGCGAAAGATTTATGTGATCTGAAGAGAAACCAGAGTATTGGATATGTAATTTGGTATCTGTCATTAACTTTGGAAAATTTTCAGCTGTTAGCCCTTTAAATACTTCTGTCCCTTTCTCTTTCTCTTCTCCTTTAGGTTGTCCCATTGTCTATATATTATGCTTTTTGTAGCTATTCCAGTTATTAAATGTTCCATTTCATTTGTTTCACTATTTTTCTCTTGATGTTTCTCTCTGAAAAGTTTCTATTAACATATCTTCAGGCTCACTAATTCTTTGCTCAGCTTTGTCCAGTCCAATAATGAGACCATCAAAAGCATTCCTCATTTCTATTAGAGTGGTTTTGATTTCTAGCATTTCTATTTTGTTTTGCTTGGTTTGCATTCTTTCCTAACATTTCTACTTTTCTGTTTATATTACCCATATCTTCTGGTATGTTGTCTACTTATTACATTAGAGCCCTTAACATACTGATTGTAGCTATTTTAAATTCCTTATGTTATTATTATACAACCTGCATCATATTATAAACTGGTTCTGATGCTTGCTTTTTCTCTTAAGACTATGTTTTGTTTTGTTTTGTTTTGAGTGTTAGCATGTCCTAAAATATTTTTTGAAAGCCAAACGTGATTTATCAAGTAACAGAAACAGAGGTAAACAAGTGTGAAGTTTTATGTTGATGTTGAGAGGAGCTGAATCATGTTCAAATGTTTTCTACAGCCCTAGATTGCCAGAAGCTTCAATTTCTCCTAGTGTATTTGTTTACCCCCTTGTCCTTAGGTTTTCCTAAAACCTTTCTTAAATAGAGTCTTTGACTTGTAGGTCTATCAATTGTAATCACTGCTATTATACTGTAGCCCGGTTGATGTGGTGGAAAGGCCTGAGAGGGGGGAAGCATTCTGTAATTTTTTAATGTAATTAAGTCCTTGGGCTTTGACCTTCAGATTTGTTCCTTAACCTTTTTTACTTTCCCTTAGGTAAGAGAGAAAGGCTATAGCAGTTGGATTTGGCTAAATGCCATTTCCCCAGGGAGATAAAGCTCTGGAGAAGCCATTTCCCCTGGAAGGTAGTCCTTTGTTATGTAATATTCCCTTTCAGTCTGAAACATAAAAAGGATTGTTCTTGGAATTCTCTGTGAAATTAAAGCCAAAGGTATCTTATTATTTCCTTATAAATACTTTAAAAAATTTTTTCTATCTTTGTAAGAACTCTTTCATGCCTCTAGACAATGCTTATAGTTTGTAGATATTTGTCTTTTTATATTTATATTTAGGACTTCAATATTCAGGACTTTAATACATTTGGGAATTATGTTTTATGGATATTCAGATGAGATCTAGTTATTTTTTAACACTATTAAATTATCTTCTAACTGCACTTATATCTTATATTAGAATTGTGTTTATTATTGAGTCTATTTCTGGTATTTCTATTCTCTATTGCTTTGTCAATTAACAGTCAAACATTTATTTATTTGATTATAGTAGTTTTGTTCTTATATCTAATGAGGTTAATTTCACCCAACATATACTCACTGCTGTTGTTTAAATAGTTTCCTTGGTTCTTCTTGGTTAAATTTATTTGATTTGGATTGGATAAATTTGTTATTTCACAAAATATTAAATATATCTTCAATTCAACAAAACAAAGAAATTGTGGTTTGAATTGCATTACATTTATATAATAACTTCAGAGAAGTTGATATTTTACTGCCTCCCATACAATTCAAAAAAATGAAAAATAAAATTTCTTGCATAATCTAGATCCCAGGATCCTAAAATGGGGATGGTAATGCCCTAATAACAATATTGAACTGTAATAATAATATTATTGACCAGTCCAATAGCTGTGGGGAAAAGGAATTGGAGAAATGGAAGAAGGAAAAAAGAGGAAGAAATAATAAGAGGTAGAACCTATGCTGCCACTGAATCTCTGTTAGAATACAGCCAGTTTGGTATTTCTTGCCTATCTAGGAAAATCAATACACCTTTATAATTTTATATTATTTATTATATTTATTTATATTAAATTATTTATATATTTAAAATGTTATGTCTGTGGGTCTACAATTATTTTTTTTCTCCACCATATTTACATAGGGTTTGCTGATTTGAGTTTACCTTAACTGTGTAATGAAAAATTAGAAGAGGAATGCACATCATTCAGAGATCAAGTGAAATTCCTAGAGAAACTATAACAGATCTATGCCCCCAATTAACTAAAATAACCAATTGGCTCTAGAGCTATTAATGAAATTGAATCAACTGCTAGATATTTTTTCCACAAATAGAGGAATCTTATTCAAACATTTAAATGACAACCAGCACTAACAATACAAACAAGAGAAATACAAATAATATTGATAGAAATTCAGGAATAAAGTGTCCTCCTCAACTCTATATATTATGCTAGTGAATCTGATAACAAATTAAAATTAGTTTGGTACTGAAATAAAATTACATGGCAATATTACTTATCAGTACTAAAGTTAAAAAATCTAAAAATGCATAAAAAAGATATTACATTTTGACTATGTTGGGTCCATCATATTTGTGAGCAGTGGTTCAATATTGGAACATTTATCAATGTAATTCACCACATTAACTGATTAAAACTAAATAAAATATATGATCCTCCCAAAAGATACAAAAAATAAAATAAAACCAAAAAAGCAAAATCAATAAAATTCATCCATTCAAGGGACAAAATAACTCTTAGCTAACAGAGTAGATAATAATTTCTTTAACTCAATAAAAGGTATCTATAAAAGATCCACATGAAATGTTATACTCAATAGTAAAATCTTTTGGGCAGTTATTTAAATAATTAAGGTCAGAAATAAAATAAGAATGATTGTTATCACTCTCTCAATGGAGAGAGCTTTAAGTTGGAGCTCCTAGTCAGGTCCCTAATTTAAGATATTTCTTTTAGAAACAAAGTGTGTAATGATTAGAAAGGTTTTAAATGCATATGATGTGTGTACATAAAATTCTATTATAAACCCAATATGCTACAGAATTCAAAGACTGTATAAGACGAATAATTAGAATTATAAACAGAGTTTGGCATTATTGTTGTATAGTAGATCAATATGTGAAAGTAATCTGCATTTATAGCAATAAAAGATTTGATTTTAACAAACTATAACTTACAACAGTACCAAATATATAATATATATAACATATACATAAGTGATCTAACTATAAATAATTTTGTAAAATGATAATAAGACCTCAAAAAATAGATTAAAATCCCAAACTATGGGAACCACAGTATCTTCACAAATAGAAAGATTAAATATTTACTCTCTGTTAATTTTCCCCAAAAATATTTAGTGCAATTTTAATCTAAATATCATTTCCATTTTCTATGGAACTTGGTAGGCTGATTCTAAAATTTATATGGAAATGTAAAATTCCAAAAACAGTTAAGACCCTCTAGAAGAACAAGCTGAGAAATCTTATCCTCTCAGACATTAAGACTAATAATAAAGTTCAAGTTATTAAGATTGTCTGAAATGCAGTAGGGTTAAACAGAACTAATGGACCTGAACAGAGAGCTCTGAAACAGACCCATGGATTTACCATCTTTGATATTTGGTAAAATCTAAATCTTAAATCAAAGAGGGGAAAACATTCATTAAGTGCTGCTGCAACATTGGTAATCTATATAGGAAAACATGAAATTGGATCTCTTTCTCAAACTATACTTTCAAACCAATCCCTAATGGATTAAGGATTTAAATATGAAAAACAAAAGTTCAGATTTTCAAAGAAAATTTAAAAGTATGTCTTTGTATCATCAAAAATGTAATCATTATAAAGAGGGTAAAAATACTAGCTACACCTTTGGAAGAGATCATTATTAAGAAAATTAAAAGAACCCCAATGAATCAGTAAGAGAAGAACCATCAGGTAGAAAAAGCAGCAAAGAACTTGAATAGGCATTTTGCAGGAGAGGAAATGGGAATAAACAACGTGAAAAGAGTGTCCACCGGATTAATAATCGAGGAGGTTCAAATTACAATCACACTTGCATTATAATTTCATGCACACCAGATTTGCATATACCCTGCTAATAAAAGTGTAAGTTATACGTCTTTTAAAAAGCAATTGAGTATTAGTAAAGCTGAGCAGATATATAAATATACTCTATGACCAGTAGTTCAACTATGAGATGAATATCCTAAAGAAACTTTAGTTCATTTCCATCCAGAGGCATACTGAACATTGTACACAGCCACATCATTCATAAGACCAAAGGACGAAACAATTCAAATGCCAGCAACAGCATAATTGGCAATCGGGCAAAGGAATATAACACAACAATAAAAGTAAACTGTAAACTATAGTTATACACTTCATGATGTACAAAGAAAAAAACTCATCAAAGAATGAACACTTATAGGGTATAATTCTATTCTTATCTAGGTCACACACTAAACTAAACTAAACAAAAACTAAACAAAAAAAGTCAGCAAATTAATTTGTATAGAGAATTATTAACACAAAATCAAGATGGTAATTACTTCCAGAGAAAAAAGACTGGGATAAAATCCAAAAGATGCCTACAGGGGATTTTCGACAATATTGTCAATGTTTATTTAGCTAGACACAATGCATGCACATGAATTTGTTGATTAGTATTCTTTACACTGCACATATATGTCATGTCTATAGGCTAAAATAAAACAATCATAATGGTATTTTAAATGAAGTATGCTTTTTCTTTACAAAGAAAATACAAATATATTCTCAAAAGGTAAATAATATACTCAATGTTTCCTGCTTGGAATAAGTTATTCGGGGAGAGTTTATTGAATCTACCATAAGAAAGATGTCTTGAGAAACTGGGAATAGTTTCTTAAAGGGAGGTGAGTTAATTTTATGTTAGGTGACCTTTAAATTTTTGTGCCTTTAGGGGTTTCTGCCCTGATTCTGCTTCAAGAATCTGCCAACCTTTATAATTCCCTTATAAAATCATTCTGTATTTATTGTTTAATTCTCCCGACAACACCTTTATTTTATGAAGACCCCTGCCTCAAACACAGTGGTTCCCTGAAGGTACTTAGTCATTACTGTAGAAATCCCCAAACTGAATTATGAAGCTGCTTTACCCTGAAGAGGCAAACCAAACCAGAGGAGAAATCAAATGTACTCTGAAGAGACAAAACAGAGCTAATCACTTTAGATAGCTATTCCATTGCTTGCACAGCTGGGCATAATATGCTCATTTTGTAAATATGCTTTGTTATTTTCTTAGTATTAGTCAGTTTTCTCGAATGGATTAGAAATTTGAAAGATGCTTTGTCTAATGTCATGGTAAATTTGTATCCTGATACAAGAATGCTTATATCCTGATAAACATTGATGTGACCCCTCACCCTACTCCCCACACAATTCCTTCTCCTCATGTTGGAAGCCAAGGGGAGAAATAACACACAAAGTCTTAAACTCAAGATTCCTAAGCTTTCGTAGCAGCTTGGAAATAATTTAAAAAAACATCCATTAAATTGAGTATAATAGTCAAACTGTTGGCATAGTTCAGAACTTGAAGAAAAGAGAGATTCAGGAAAAATACACCCTTTCTTCTTTTCACAGAGGGTACCTACAAATAATTTCCCCACCGTCATTGACAGAGGTAGTTTCATTAGGTATCCACACCAAATATCTCTAGAATACAGGATAAGATGATAGAAATACTCTGAGTACCACATCACTGATTAAATGGGTAGAAGATATTTAAAAGGCATTGTGGGGGAGTGCCTGGGTGACTCAGTCTGCTTCTCCCTCTCCCTCCGCAGCTCCCCCTGCTTGTGCTCTCTTGCTCTGTCAAATAAATAAGTAAAATCTTAAAATAAATAAATAAATAAATAATAAATAAATAAATAAATAAATAAATAAATAAATAAATGGCACTGTAGGTACTCAGAGTTGGATGAGAGGAGAGAGGCCTAGGTTTAGAATGAAGGAGTTAGAGACGACATTTTTTAAAAGTTTTATTTATTCATTTGCTAGAGAGAGAGAGACAGACAGAGAGAATGAGTGGGGGTAAGGGCAGAGAGGTTGGGAGAAGCTGACTCCCCCTGAGCAGGGAACCCAATATGGGGCTCCATCCCAGGACCCCGATATCATGACCTGAGCCGAAGGCAGACACTTAACCAACTGAGCCACTTAGGCACCCTTGGAGACAACTTTTAAGAAACATCTGAATTGCCCTAATGGGTAACAATTACATTGATAAGAGATCATTTGTGTGTGTGTATCTAATTATGTTTTGTCCTTCAAAAGCCCACGATAATATCTACTAGTCCATATGTTCTTCTAGAATCTTACCACTCCTCCATCAGGAGGTGGAGTCTAAGTCTCATCTCCTTGAAACTGGGTAGCTGTTTGGGACTTCCCCCTCCCATACAGGTAAAGTACCACCGTATGACTTTGGAGACCAGAGCATAAAATGCAACACAGATTTCTAGCTGCTCTGTATTGGGACGCTAACCTTTGAAACCCAAGCCAGATGAAGCCCAGGCCACATGGAGTCTAGTAGAACAGAGGCCCCTGCTCTCATCCTCACCTGAGCTTACAGACTACAGCCAGGGAATACCAGCTGTGGCCATATGAATGAGCCAGACTGGAAGCTGATCCTCCAGCCCTCAGCTGAAGCTGTGTTGAGCAGAGCTGACTCCTTCTCAACAACCTAGCCCAAACTGAAGGTCTGTGAGCAAAATAAATGTTATTATTTTAAGGTACTCAATTTTAGGGTGCTTTGTTATGCAGCAATATATAACTGGAAAAGAATACCACAAATAATGGCTGGGTAGGAACTAATAAATAAGTGGACTCAGAAAAAAAGAAAAAGAAAGAAAGAAAAACATTGATAGGCTTTGAAGGAATTCTACAGTCAAATTTTTTTTTAAGTTCTTCAAAGAAAAATTGTGTGGGACCATTGGAAAAGGTTATTCAAAGTAAGCTTTGAATTAAAAAGTTAATTGAGAAAATAATTAGATTATTTAATTTATGCTTTAATGGAGTTTCTTTGGAAGAATCACTATCCTTAGTTCTCCTTTGAAGTAGGGATCACCAGTGCAGGTAAAGTCTTCTAGAACTTCTTGGCAAAGGAGATGCAATAATTATTGAGAATAATAAAATCCTCTCAACTTTTGGAGGACTGAAATCATGAAGTGCTGAATATAATATGTAAATTATTATTTTTACAAAGGTTTTATTCTAGGTGCATTAGTAATTTAAAGGATCATTTGTTTTTACTGTGAATGAAAGTCAAAGAAGATTCTCCAGTTGAATAAAATGTACTTCCATAAAAGTAGATTCCTAAAGTGTTGAAGACGTTTTAAGACTGTTGATCACTTACTTAAACATACACATAAGGTAAAATAGATTCTGTAGGGGATATAATCCTTGACTGTTAGGAAAGATGTATAATATCCATATTTTTAAAAAAGCATTTAATAATATCCTACAGCATATGCTTATTTATTTGTTTGTTTACTTTAAGAGAGACTGTTGGATTCTATGGGCTCCAAGCCACTCTGGTAAGTACACCTCTCTATGTTTCTTTGCTTATGTTGATGTATCCCTAAAGATAGCAGTTTCTCATTGTGGCTCACCCAACTCCCCAAGCATGAACCAGTTACTCAGAGAAGAATTATAAGGATGATGTTGGACAGTTAAGGGATACCTGGAGCTCCTTTCATTCCACTTGATTCAACTCTACAGGTAGTTTCAAATGTATAAGATGTGAGAAAAAATGGAAGGTGAGGACATGATATCAAGCAGATCATTACACAGGCACAAAATCAATGTCTCACCACTCACACTTTGATGATCAGTCTATCATCTATCTATCTATCTATCATCTATCTATTCATCTATCATCTATCTATCTATCTATCTATCATCTGTCTATCTATCATCTATCTATCTATCATCTATCTATCTATCTATCTATTATCTATCTATCTATCATCTATCTATCTATCTATCATCTATCATCTATCTATCTATCTATCTATCTATCTATCTATCTATCTATCATCATCTATCTATCTATCATCTATCTATCATCTATCTATCTATCTATCTATCTATCTATCTATCTATCTATCATCTATCATCTATCTATCTATCTATCATCTATCTATCTATCATCTATCTATCTATCTATCTGATTAGTGTAGTTTTGTACAATGGTGGTAATCAAGGAATTATACTGCTCTGTCCCTATTTTCCTGGTCATGTAATGTTAAGATATGAGTGTTTTTGGTGACACAATCTAGTTCCATAGTATAGAATGAATTAAATTGGTCTTCATGGAAACAAACTCTTAATCTCAAAATTAGCATAGAATTTTAGCTAACTGTGCATACATAGGATTTTGGTGGATTCTTTTGAGATTTCTACATATAATATCATGTTATCTGCAAATAGTGAAAGTTTTACTTCTTCCTTACCAATGTAGATGACTTCTATTTATTCTTGTTGTCTGATTGCTGTGGCTAGGACTTCCAGTATTATGTTGAATAAAAGTGGTGAGAGTGGACATCCTTGTCTTGTTCCTCATCTTAGGGGGAAAATCTCTCAGTTTTTCACTAAGAGCCATGAACTATGAACTATATTAGCTGTGTTTATTTCATACGTGGCCCTTATTATGTTGAGGTATATGTTTCCTCTAAACCTAAATTGTTGAGGGTTTATATCATGAGTGGATATTGTACTTTGTCAAATGCTTTTTGTCTATTGATCATATGGTTCTTATCCTTTCTCTTATTGATATGATGTATCACATTGATTGATTTGCAAATATTAAACCATCCTTGCAACCCAGGAATAAAACCCACTTGATCATAGTGAATGATTTTTTTTACTGTATTGTTGGATTTGGTTTGTCAGTATTTTACTGAAAAGTTTTGCAGCTATATTCATTAGGGATATTGGCCTGTAGTTCTCTTTTTTAGTGGTGTCTTTTTATGGTTTTGGTACCAGAGTAATGCTGGCTTCATAGAATGAATTTGGAAGTTTCCCTTCCTTTACTATTTTTTGGAATAGTTTGAGAATAATAGGTGTTAACTCTTCTTTAAATGTTTGGTAGAATTCTCCTATGAAGCCATCAGGTCCTGGAGGTCTTGATTACTGATTTAATTTCTTTGCTGGTTATTGCTCTGTTCAAATTTTTTATTTCTTCCTGTTTCAGCTTTGGTAGTTCTAAGTTTCTAGGAATTTTATCATTTCTTCTAGCTTGTCCAATTTGTTGGCGTATAGATTATCATAATATTCTCTTATCATTCTATTTCTATGGTATTGGTTGCTATTTCTCCTCTCTCATTTGTGATTTTATTTATTTAAGTCCTTTATCTTTTTTTTTCTTGATAAGTATCATTAGAGGTTTATCAACTTTATTGATTTTTCCAAAGAACCAGTTTCTGGTTTCATTGATCTGTTCTATTTTTTTTTTTTTTTTTTTTTTAGTTTTTATGTAATTTATTTCTGCTCTAATTCTTATTACTTCCTTCCTTCTGCTGGTTTCAGGTTTTGTTTGTTGTTCTTTTTCTAGCCCCTTTAGGTTTAAGATTAGCTTGTTTGAGACTTTTACTTCTTGAGGTAGGCCTGTATTGAATTTTGGGAAGGTCCTCAGTAGAGTCAAATTCATATATACACAATATATATTATATATATATATATATAGTATATATAAAATAAAATATATGATATATATGGTATATGTATTAAAAGGTCTGTCTCTATCATCTCTGTATTTTTCTCATGCTAATGAACAGAAAATCTAATAAAACATTACATTTATGGAAAAGCAATTTCTCATCCTTCAGAATAGAAATGCTGGCACATCTCACTAGTGAAGGGCTATGAGGTATTTTGAAAATGCACATTTGTATGCAGTTAGTAAGCTGTGCAGCATTTAGATGTGGGGCATATCATTGAACCCACAGAGTAGAATACTTTAAAACGAGTGTATTCTTTTTATTTACTTATTTTTCAATTTCAGAGGGTGTCTACTTCGAAAAGCATCCACTGATTTAAAATAGGAGTGGTAAAAAAAATAAAATAAAATAGGAGCGGTAAAAGGAAATATTTTAAAATTTAAATTGCGATTGATATATAATCACATTAAGCAATGTATAAACTAAGTATAGAACAAATATTAGACATGTAGTCCACTCACAATTGCATTTCATTTTCTTTAAAAATTTTGGCTAACTGAAGTCAACACAAGTTCAATTATTTGTGAATGTTATTTACTTTCAAAAGCAAATGTGCTAATGATTATTTTATATATGTATGCATTTTTTAAAAAGGTTCAGCTAGCTTATTTATTCATGAAATGTTGAGGGGACCCAGACAAATCCCCAAAGTGATGCTAATTTTTAAATTAAATATACATAAATTAATCCACATAACTCTGGGAGCAAAATAATTCTTAGAAAATGCATGGAATTCATTATGAGCCATTAAAAAAGCATTTAGTAATTACTAGTGGTGAGAACAATTTATAAAATAAAGTTGCACTTTTTTTCTGTTTTGTGATAAAGCTTACTTAGATTTAGAGACTCCAATTGCTTTTTGTAGTATTTTCTTAAAAGAATAATTTTAAATTTTCTGCTCTTCTTGTAGGAAAAAAAAATAATACTAAAGCTTCAAGATACAGAGCTTTGAATGGAAAATTTTTGACATGAATACCATTAAAGCTGAAGTTACCTTATAATCTTGGTCTTTTGTTACTTAAATAATTAATCCTCTCCCATAGACTTGTCAAAAAAATATTGTATGAATGAGCTTAAACATTAATTCACTTATGTCCATCATAATGACAGTGTATTTAATGTCTATAATGGGCTATATCCTCTCATAGGTATGTTACTTACATTATCTCAGTTATTCTGAATTACTTCAAACCTATGAGCTAAGCTCTAGTGTCTCCATCTTACAGATGAGAAAGTACAGTAATTTGCTCTTCATCAGAGGTGGGTAATATATGGCCTATGGTCCAAATATGCCCATCACCTGTTTTTGTAATTAAAGTACTACTGGAAGCTATGCCCATTCATTTACATCTCGTCTATGGAGGCTTTCTCTCTACAGTGGAAGAACTGAATATTTATAACAGAAACCGTATGCCCTGCGAGGCAAAAATATTTACTATCTGGTCTTTTACAGAAAAAAGTTCCTGATCCCAGCATTAGGTCACCAGGTAAGAACTGCCTTTCAGATGGATGCTAAAGTCAGTGCTCCCTTCACTAGATCATGGTGCATGCCAAAGGAATACAAATGTTAAGGTGGGGAGTAAATAATAGCTTATTAAAAAGAAAAAGAAAACAACTATTTGATTAATGACTTATAAAAGTAAAAAAATGAGGGTTCTGGATTTAAAGCCTGTCTTAGAAATGTATCACCATCATGAATCTAGACCACGCATGTAAAAAGTTCATGGACTCAGAACACATCATTTAAAACATGGAAATCATAATACCTGATTTCCCTGCACTCAAAGGTCAGGGATGGATGGGCTCTTTCTCACACTATGACCTATTATTCTGTAATTCTGATTCCCAGGTCAGACCTAAGGGAGGTCTGACTCAATTGGAAATGATTCAAAATAGTTTAAAATAATTTTTTTCAATATATAGTGCAGATGAACTGTGTTCTTAGACACAGAAAGTAATAGATATATCACATTCTTATGACCTATGTGGTTCATTCAGAGCAATTCTGAAAATAACCCATAATAATTCAGTGCAATACAAAAAGTGTTTTTCAAAAATTTTCCAGCATTCTGTGAGGCCCTCTAAGGGGTAACAGAATTAATATTTGCATAGCTACTGATTTAATATTAGAGTCAATTTTACATATATTACTTCTTTTGAATTACATACACAAACACATACTATGTACAAGCAAGCATGGCCTACTTAATCTAATTAAAATTTAACAAGCAGATATAATGTACGAATTATTATGCTAGGTCTAGACATCAAATGCTGGTATTATTGACAGGAAGGCAGATTATAAAACACTTTTTTTTTTACAATATTACACAAAAAGTTTATAGCAAAGTTAATGAAGACACTATGGCAGGAAGTATGTCAGTGTAGAGCAAAGGTTTCTCAAAATCAGTGTGTCAGCACCATTGACATTTTGGGATGGATAATCCTTTTCATTCTATCTTGTTTATTGTAGGGTGTTCAGCAGCATTCCTGGCTTCTATTGACTAAGTGCCAGGTAGTAGCCCTATGTTCCCTAATGGTGGCAAGCAAAACTATCTCCAGACATAATCAAATGTCACCTAGGGGGGTAAAATCATCCCTTGTTCAGTAAGTAGCACAGTGTAACAAATAGATTGGGACATGTATAGTCAAAAATGAACGCAAGAAATGAAATTAGTTATGTTAGTCATTGGGCAATGAGCAGAAGAGGGAATGATATAAGGGTATCTTTTGGAGGCTGAATATATAGCACTTGATGAAGTGAAAGTGGATTGTAAGGCATTTTCAAACACAGTGGGAAGGAGTATCACTAGGGGTGTCTGTCATGAAGTCTACCTTATAGCAATTCTGATTCATTTGGTATATGAAGGGGCCCAGGAATATAAGTTTCAACAAACATTAGAGGAAAAATGGTTATAAACTGGAGAGCTACAAGAAAACAGGGCCAGAGCTCATGAGAGAGTAGCTGAGCTTGTAGCTAAACATAATTAGAATGGTTGATGAAGAAGTCATATACCCACTTTGGGTATATCCAGAGCCAATGGCTTATAAAATGATTCTTTTTGGAAATCTATAACATTAGGCCATCTTTAAATTGGAGCCAAAAATTCTCCAGGCCTGGGTTACTATGCTGGTTTTAACAATTCCAGGAATAAATATATATATTTACACACACACACACACACACACCCCTTCCTGTTTCTAAATGGCAAGGAAGATGAGTGTTCTTCCTATCTGCCAAAGGGAGAGAGTGGTACTCTATCGGGCCTTTGTCATCTGTGCTTACTAAGTTGGAAGCCACTGAAGGCATTAGCTCCTTGGAGGGAAGATTCCTGTCAGACCACGATGCCTTCCAGTACTTTCTATGGTTTACTGTGCATGGCCTATGTTCAAGAGCCCTGTTGTTGATGTTAATGAAATGAGATTACGTGGGAGAAGCATAAGAATCATACAAATAATCTTAGATATCTAGTATTCTGATCTTGTGACCTCAATTCTTGATTTAAGACTTCACTAAGCCATGTATAATATTAGGCCGTTTATTTAGTATTTATTTGTGGTAAACATATTTGTTTTTATATATTTCATACTTTGGGTACTTATATGAAATACTTTGTAAGTTTATGTATTTATTTATGCTAAAATAACTCTTTTGTACGAAGGAAAGAGGAACAATTTATTCCCCCAAAGTACTGATACCCGTTTAAGGAAAGAGCCAAACAGAAACATTTTTAAACATTTTGTTAAACACTTGCTACTATAAGTGAACTAGAGAAGCAAGGGTACAGGGGTTAGCATATCCAGCAGTCATGCATCTCCATTTTCCTAAAGAAAAAACACTGATCACATTATACATCTTTTGTATTGTAATTTTCTTTAAAATTCTTCCACATCAATAGCATGTAATTTGTTTACATTATAACCTAAGAGAATTTAGTTAACATTTGTACTCTAATTGGATATCCATAGGTGAACAAAGCAATGGTATTTTCATTAGCACGTTGTATATTAGGAATGATTTTTTTATTGCTGAAATTCTGTGATATTATAGATATATGTTTTGGATAGAAATATTGTAGAGGCCCTACCATCCTGGTCTGAACAGTGTATAAGAAAGAATATAAGTGATTCATAATCTCTCATCTTTGCAATGGAGGCCTATGTTATAATACTCTTTCTGTGGCCTGTGTGTAGCTACTTACAGAAGGATTTTGTCTCATGACTTGTATCAGAAGGTTAGTGAATTCCAAACCACCTAACTTCATTTTGGTTGCCTTTCCTTGACCTGCAAGTTAATAAATGTATGCTTGTGGGAGAATGTCTGAAACTTCTTTCTTTGAACTACAACACCTTATAGCAAAAATGTCAGTAAGGAGAACTAAGGCTGTACTTTACTGATTCTAAAATGCACCTTCTAAAAATAATATAACATTTCTGAAGTTGGGACATATTTTACAATCTGTTGGCTAGATGATAGGATATACTTGTTATTACCAATGCATTCTGGCACGTTAAAAAAAAAGTGCCACCTTGCCAGCTTGCAGAATAAGCATTAGCCTAGAAACTAGGGATAATGGTATAAACTCATTTAAGAGATGTTGCATCAATAATATTAATGGCACAAAGGATTATATTGCAGGGATGAAAACAAAACAAAACATTGATATTGATGCTTCTGAGTCCCAAGTTGATTGAGAAGGGTTGAATTTTGAGTGTGACAATGTTTTAGAAACCCTCTAATTAATGCATTTTCCTATGTTTTCCATTTAATGTATACAAAAGAATGATCTCCTCCTCCTCCTCATTATCACAGTCATCATCCTATGTCTAAATTAAGTAGCTCATACCCTACGACCCACCAATTGCACTACTGGGTCTCTACCCCAAAGATACAAATGTAGTGATCCGAAGGGGTACGTGCACCCCAATGTTTATAGCGCAATGTCCACAATAGCCAAACTATGGAAAGAGCCTAGATGTCCATCAACAGATGAATGGATAAAGAAGATGTGGTGTGTGTGTGTGTGTGTGTGTGTGTGTGTGTGTGTGTGTGTGTATGTAATGGAATATTATGCAGCCATCAAAAAATGAAATCTTGCCATTTACAACGACGTGGATAGAACTAGAGGGCTTTATGCTAAGTGAAATAAGTCAATCAGAAAAAGACAATTATCATACGATCTCACTGATATGAGGAATTTGAGAAACAAAACAGAGGATCATAGGGGAAGGGAGGGAAAAGTGAAACAAGATGAAATCAGAGAGGGAGACAAACCATAAGAGACTCTTATAATCTCAGGAAAGAAACTGAGGGTTGCTGGAGTGGAGGGGGGTGGGAGGGATGTGGTAGGCGGATGATGGACAGTGGGGAGGGTATGTGCTATGGTGAGCGCTGTGAATTGTGTAAGACTGATGAATCACACAGCTGTACCTCTGAAACAAATAATACATTATATGTTAATAAAAAAATAAAAAAATAAATAATTAATTAAGTAGCTCATTGACTCAGCACACACTCAAAAAATTAAATGGTAAGATTTATTTCACAATTGGGCTACAGCAGATTTTTTCTTAGCTTTACAAAGAAACAGAAAACAACAACAAAAAAAGTCAAAAAATATTTATTTTACAATGAATGCCATTTCAGAATTGATAACATGTGGTCATCCTGAATGGTAGACACGCCTTAGTTTATTTTTTACCCAAACCTTGGTGCAGCCTCTCTGAGAATTAGCCTGAAGAGACTTGTCACTCACTCCTGAGAGCTCACAAGCTCAAATTCCAAGTACACTTGTAAATACTTTGAAATTTCTTTTCAAATTCTGCCCCCATTTCCACCCCAAGCCATCTGTATGAATTTAGCCCAAAGGATAGCATAGTTCCCCAAGGTAAATATTCAAATGAACTCTACCCATGACCTAGGGCAACACTGACTTAATAATTCTTTAAGTTGCTTTTAGGGTGTAAATTTAAACATAAATAAACCCAGCAGGTTCATAGGTTAAAATTAAATTGCACAACAGAACTTTAATAAATCAGAACTTTAATAGATAAAAAAGTTATTAAGTCAAAACCTTTGTGCTTTAATAAATCAAAAATTTTGTCAAGCTTAAGAAAATATGAAATGAATCAAAACTACTACCTAATAATTAGTGTTTTTCCATCCCTCACATCTGAAAATGTAATAAAGGAGGATCACTGCTGGATATCACTGTATAAAGGACTTTATATAGGATGTCCACTTTCCCCATTACAGGGAAACAATATCCTGTTGCTATGTTGTTGGTTTGGTTTGGTTTTGGTATGATTATTCTTATTTTTCTCTCCTTTACCCCATCCCTCAGATATTTAAATTCTGCACAGTCTATAATGATTAAAACATCAAAACTGAGCACAAGCTCATTGGAGAAAAAGGCCAAAAAACATTCCAGTATTTAGTGCACATTTTGTTCATAACCTAAGAATAAGCACAAAGTCACAAAATATTGTCCTGAGTCAAAACATATTGTAAAGGATACAAATGGATATTTCAAGAAATTCTGTAATTAGAAGTTGCTGAAGAGAAAGTCTGCTGAAATCAGAAGAAACGTAATCCATCAACAAAAATGAACATACATCATTGGAAGAGCATTGCATTTTAAGTCAACATAAGTTGTGAAAAATCTAAATTTACAAAGAAAAATTAAAGAATGGACCTTGTAAATGAAGTCATCAATTCAATAAATAATTTTGTGTATAGTTTTTCATGTGCTAATTCCATAGAGAGTAATGTGGCATTAGCACAAGGAAATTCCCATCAGTGTCACCCCTGAAAGTGAGTGGAGGGGCTTTAGAAGGAAATGCTAAGGGGAAAAAAAAAGTTTCCAGAAGGAATTGAGAGTAACTCTTGGCTTCCACAAAAAAAGAAAAGTGAAAATGATGTAAAGGGGTATAAATTGGTAAGGGGAGTATGTGAAACTAAAACACCTCTCTTTTATCAAATTGGAGGTGTCTCTGCATAGAATGTATGTGTTTCTGTAACAAGCAAAAGCAAATTGCTAAAGGCACTGACTTTGGTGTTGGTAGATGCCTCCCATAAGTCCTTGCATTTTTCCTTTCCCATCTGTTTAAAGGCTTCCACAAAGAAAGGTCATGAGAAACAGAAAGGTGTCATCTGCTATCAGTGAGGTAATGAATAGAGAGTACATTATCAATATCCACTAATGCATACATGAATTTAAACTTAAAGAAGTGAGCATCTCACTCACTCAAGATGATCTGGAAATTTGCCATGAAGGAAATGAGAATCCTAGATGTAAGTACAGAAATCAGGCTCAAAGGAATAAGGAATGTCAAATTATTTACTGGTAAAAGTGAAGCCCACCAACCATCTCTGGAGAGATGGGAAGGGCTCTTTATAGGATGTGGAAGGTCTGGGCTTGTGCTAGTTGATCCTGAAAAAGGATTAGCAAAGGGGGGCCCTATTCAGGAATGGATATTATGAAGAACCAGAAACAATTCAGTAATGTTATACTGCAATAATTTTTTTTAAGATTTTATTTATTTGACAGAGAGAGACACAGCGAGAGAGGGAACACAAGCAAGGGGAGTGGGAAAGGGAGAAGCAGGCTTCCCGCTGAGCAGGGAGCCCGATGTGGGGCTCGATCCTAGGACCATGGGATCATGACCTGAGCCGAAGGCAGATGCTTCACTGACTGAGCCACCCAGGCACCCCTGTATACTGCAATAATTTTTGTCCTCAAGCTGCAAAGATTAAAGTAGGGCCTATGATTATAAATGGTGAGGAAGTAGTGATATTTTAAAATACAGTTTATTAGTCATTTGGAGGATTGCTCTTTGGCCTAGTCTATGGTCTATCAGTCTTGTTGGACATATTGTTATGTTACATTAGGAACATTGCTTCTTGATTACCAGCTGGGAAGATCTCCATTTCCTCAGTAGGATTGACCAGAAAATATAATGAAGTTCAAGATTTACCAAAAAGTTCTATATATAACTTAATTATTAACTGTCAACATCTAAAAAAATCAATGTGAATGAAATGGCCAATGTGCATGAAAGCAGACAGACTGATTATTCTGGTAATACAACAAAACAGCAATAAATAAACAGATGACTCAGACTGCATCCCACTGTGTAACAGGCACCTTGAAACTCTGGAAGTCACAAGCGAAGTAGAAGAATCAAGATTGTAAGGTCATCTGAGTAAGGCAGGCTTGACCACAAGACATTTGATACCAAAGGAAGAATAAACTGGAGGTTTGACAGCTTCCTACTGTTGCCTGACACTAATTTAATATTAATACCTGGAGTTATATTTTCTATACTTCTGTGAATTAAATGGTGTGCTCACCACTTGCTTTGAGTGGTAGGCATTCCTAAGGGTTATACATATGAAATTAAGAAAGATGTCTATACAGTCCTTGTTCTGGGCCCACTGAGCCCTTAACAGGACTAGCAGGAGAATTAAATGGAAGAAGTCCAGACATCAGGATTTGAGTCATACATATCATGTATGTGACCTTGGAAAAAGAACTTAACCTTTCTGAGCTTCTGTTTCCTCACTATAAAATAGGGATGATGATATATACCTTTTAGGGTTGCTAACAGTGTTAGCTAATATATGTAAAATGTCTGATCCACAGAAGGCATTCAGTTGGTGTGGTTAAATTCTGAATAAAAATCCAATTCCTGTTACTTCAAAAATGTACTTGGCAAATTTTCAAACTATCTCTTAGTTGACTAAGAAGTACCTATCTTAAATTCTTGTGGTTGTAAGGTTGCAAGTAACACAAAAACTCAGAACTCTCAATGCTTCACATCTGCATCTACTCAACAATTAAAAGAGTACATATTCACCATTCAAGAGAACACCCAAACTATGTAGCTATCTCTTATTTCAGTTCTTCAGGGAAGAGGATTTGATTGTAATGTGAGGCCAACCACAAAATGTAAAACTAACAGCCAGAGGCTCAGATTTGGGGAATAGAAATTGTGGGGTTGCTCCTGAATAAAGGGTGTCAAGAGGTCACTGGGAGTTGGGAAGATATAGTAAAATATATTTACAATGAATATCTAGTAATTTGTATTAATTATTTTTCTAGATCATGGTGGCAGGAGTAGAATTTAAATTTAGCTTTCATTTAAATATTAATTTGACTAAAATAATAATAGCTATCATTATGAGTTTTTACAGTCTATGGGGCAATCATTTTTACAGGCATTATCTCATTAATCTCCACAAACTCATGGGTAGGTGCTTTCATTATCCTCAATTAGACATGAGGACATTTAGGCCAAGAGACGATGTTCAAATTTGTATGCTTTAAGATCTATAATTGAGGGTAGAATGACTCTAAACCTGTTAAATAGTCAAAAATAGATTTGGGGACTAAATATCACAAGTATGCCAATAAGAATCTGAAAGAAAATGAAAGAGATTTTCCCTCAATGCTAGGCACATTTTTTGCTAAGACAAGGAAGGCAAGAGAAAATTCTCTGACTTTAAAATAACAAATGTTTTGAAAATAACAACAAAAATGTTTCACTTTAATGATTATGATGAACCTTAAAGAAAATCGACACAGAAATTTCAACCTATGATTTCAATGAATCTCCTAATTCTATGTTTGTAAGTTTTTAAGTACTGAAATTAAACAATTTTAAATATATCTTTAGATAATACAAGGACATAAGTAAGATAGTGTGCGATGGTACTAATTCTTAGCATTATAAATTACGGCAGTTTAGCTAACGCAACTCAAGAGTAAATTTGTAAGGTATGTGTCAACCAAACTTAGAGAATCATGCAACTAAGAGCCAAACCCAATTCTGTACTTAAGAAAATGATGAAATGAAAAGTAGGCTTCTGAAGGGGGTAAAAATAACCAAAAAACACATGAAACAGGATATAGAGCAAGGATAAAGGTGATAAGGGCAAAGTCAAAAACAGTAATTGTAACCTCTTGTGGGAGAACCAACTTTCAGAATTAAAACTTGTCTTACAATTTTGTGAACATGGAATTATTAACTTGATATAAAGGGATGAGAGAAATAGCACATCAACTTGCATGCTACAGTTCAAACTCATACAGATTTTCAGCAAACACGTCTTCATACAGGAAATAAAAGAGCCTGGTTTTATATAGGCTGCTGTTCCTGAGCCAACATTCTATAAATACCCCACTGATGTCAAGTGAATTACAGTCTTCTCCAGCTAAGGAACTGTAGGCAAACCCAGAAGCCTATTAAGAAGGAAATGACAAGCTTCAGGCACCTAATTGCATTAGCTCATCACCAGTAAGACACCTGAAGTCTAAAACTAATGTGGCTGGGGATTGACTGGAATTGAATCTACTCTAGGATATTTTTTTCCCCTCAGCCTTGCATGTTTAAGGAGAAAAATCTGTTTACTAGTTTGGTCAAAGGCAATTTTATTTTCTCTTTTATCCAATGAAATAAATTGATACACTTTGTTTAATTTTACTAATATTTATAATAAAAATATTTATAAGAATAAGAACATACAAATAATTTTTGGAGAAAAACAAAGTACGCATTTACTATCTACTAATGAGTCACTGGAGAGTCTTAAATTATAGCTGGTATATCAATATATCCTCACCTCACTGCAAAGAACTCTCTTTCCCTACCTTCACCCTGTCAAAATTCCCTGACCTCTCTGCTGTTCATCGTGGGTACCTACAGTATTTGATCTGTTTCTTACTTGGTTATCAAGTGGCTACTATCACTGGCAACAGATATAATCCATACTCTGCCCAGATGTTTCAGAAAACTTACTTATTCTTTAGGCTTCTTTCTGGTGGCTCTGTGCCTTCACATAGCTTCTAATAGCCCATACTTGACACTCTTTTAGGAGTGCCTCCCTTGAGCTATGCGAGCACCAAGCCTTCAGACAAAGAGCTGGTCAACAGTTAAGTCTGAATCCCAGACCTCCTAAAGGATACAGTTACAGGGGTTAGAGCATGAAAGCCCAGCACCCTTGCCTCCAGTCAGGAAAAACAAACAAACAAAAAAAAACCTGAAGTATGATTTATATTCCAGGTCTCCCTTGACAGAACCAGACTGAGGCTGGGACTTTGCCTGAAATCATACCCTTGGCTGATTTCCTTTCTGCCCCTGCCCTGTGCCCCTCTATTCCCTACTGGTTACCTTCAGGGCACTCCCATAATAAATCACTTGCAGATGAATCCCCCTCTTAGTCTGCTTTGGGAATATTGACCTAAGTTACCACTTTTCTCTCCTTTCCTGGTTTCTTTATTATTATTCTCACTTAGCACTCATTCATTAGAAATTTCTTAAATACTTAGGGTGCGCCAGACAATTTCTTATGCTCTAGGATGTTACAGTTTATTGGGATAAAAAAGAAAATGAGGAGGAGCTGTTTTTACATGTTCACAAGGGAACCTTCATGTACTTTCTCACATGCAGGACCCATCATGGTGATCTCTTCCTAGGTTGAATTGCACTTGATTTATAAAGGAGCAAGAAATGGTTGGAAAATCTTGGCTTTTATAAAACCAAACAATCAATTCCAAAACACATTTTTCATACATTAAGTGTGAACCAGAGGCCCATACAACCCCAAAAGATGTAAGATAACACCCAACATTTCTTAGTGTATTGATTAATTAAGTAAATAGAAATGAAATTTGATCCAACAAGTTGTTAAATGATATGAATTTGAATTTTGTAACTGGAATGTATTCTAACTTTTGCTATTTGCAAATCAGAGTGAGAACCCTTATTACATTTGCAAATTAGAGGATTAATTTATTAACCTATAGATTGAAATTAAATATAAGAACAAGAAACTGCAACTGTTTTATGAGATATAATCACACATAGACGAAACAGAGAAAGATACTAAAAACAGGTTAGTTGCTCAAAAAAAATTGGGGAGTTATTAATTAGTAAAAGGATGACAGAAGCCATAGAGTTTCACTGTTAAGAATAGTATTCCTAAAGGGGCACCTGGGTGGTTCCGTCAGTTAAGTGTCCAACTCTTGGTTTCAGCTCAGGTCATGATCTCATGGTCATGGGATCAAGCCCCACATTGAGCTCCTCACTCAGTGCAGAGTCTGCTTCAGGGTCTCTGTCCCTCTTCTTCTCCCTCCCCCTCTGTCCCCAACCCCATTTACTCATTTACTCATGTGCGTGCTCTCACTCTTTCTCTCTCAAATAAATAAATAAATACAATCTCAAAAAAAAAAAAAAAAAAGAATAGTATTCCTATGACTTCCAGGGAAGATGGCAGAGTAGCAGGACCCTAAGCTCACTGTGTCCCAAGGATACCATTAGATAACAATCATATCAGTGTAAATAACCTAGAAAACAAGCCAAAGATTGGCAGAAGAGCCTGTCCACAGCTAAATGTACAGAAAAGTCCACATGGAAGAGGACAAGAATGGAGACACAGCCTGGAGCTAAAGGAACTTGTGGGATTGTTCATGGGACAGAGGGACACCAAGGGTACAGAGGGGAAAAAATAACAAACTCTCACACCAACCACCCCCGGCCTGGGAAATTTACAACAGAAAGATGAATCACTATAACATTTGGCTCTGACTGGTGTGAAGTGGTATCTCATTGAGGTTTTGATTTGGATTTCACTGATGCTGAGCGATGTTGGGCACTTTTTCATGTGTCTGTTGGCCATTTGGATGTCTTCTTTGGAAAAATGTCTGTTCATGTCTTCTGCCCATTTCTTGATTGGATCATTAGTACTTTGGGCGTTGAGTTTAAGAAGTTCATTATAGATTTTGGATACTAGCCCTTCATCTGATATGTCATTTGCAAATATCTTTTCCCATTCTGTCGGTTGTCTTTTGGTTTTGTGGACTGTTTCTTTTGCTGTGCAAAAGCTTTTTATCTTGATGAGGTCCCAAGAGTTCATTTTTGCCCTGGCTTCCCTTGCCTTTGGCGATGTTTCTAGGAAGAAGTTGCTGGGGTTGAGGTCGAAGAGCTTGCTGCCTGTGTTCTCCTTTAGGATTTTGATGGACTCCTGTCTCACGTTTAGGTCTTTCAACAATTTGGAGTCTATTTTTGTGTGTGGTGTAAGGAAATGGTCCAGTTTCATTCTTCTGCATGTGGCTGTCCAATTTTCCCAACACCATCTGTTGAAAAGACTGTCTTTTTTCCATTGGACATTCTTTCCTGCTTTGTCGAAGATGAGTTGACCATAGAGTTGAGGGTCCATTTCTGGGCTCGCTATTCTGTTCCATTGATCGATGTGTGTTTTTGTGCCACTACCGTACTGTCTTGATGATGACAGCTTTGTAATGGAGCTGGAAGTCTGGAATTGTGATGCCGCCAGCTTTGCTTTTTTTTTTTTTTTTCAACATTCCTCTGGCTATTTGGGGTCTTTTCTGGTTCCATACAAATTTTAAGATTAGTTGTTCCATTTGAAAAAAGTGGTTGGCATTTTGATGGGGATTGCATTGAATGTGTAGATTGCTCTAGGTAGCATTGACATCTTCACAATATTTGTTCTTCCAATCCATGAGCATGAACATTTTTCCATATCTTTGTGTCTTCCTCAATTTCTTTCATGAGTATTTTATAGTTTTCTGAGTACAGATCCTTTGCCTCTTTGGTTAGATTTATTCCTAGGTATCTTACGGTTTTGGGTGCAGTTGTAAATGGCATGGACTCTTTAATTTCTCTTTCTTCTGTCTTGTTGTTGGTGCATAGGAATACCACTGATTTCTGTGCATTGATTTTATAGCCTGCCACTTTACTGAATTCCTGTATGAGTTCTAGCAGTTTTGGGGTGGAGTCTTTTGGATTTTCCACATAAAGCATCATATCATCTGTAAAGAGTGAGACTTTAACTTCTTCTTTGACAATTTGGTTGCCTTTGATTTCTTTTTCTTGTTTGATTGCTGTGGCTAGGACTCCTAACACTATGTTGAATAGCAGTGATGATAGTGGACATCCCTGCTGTGTTCCTGACCTTAGGGGGAAAGCTCTCAGTTTTATTGAGAATGATATTCACTGTGGGTTTTTCATAGATGGCTTTTATGGTATTGAGGTATGTACCCTCTATCCCTATACTCTGAAGAGTTTTGATCAAGAAAGGATGCTGTACTTTGTCAAATGCTTTTTCTGCATCTTTTGAGAGGATCATATGGTTCTTGTTCTTTCTTTTATTAATGTATTGTACCACATTGATTGATTTGCAGATGTTGAACCAACCTTGCAGCCCAGGGATAAATCCCACTTGGTCGTAGTGAATAATCCTTTTAATGTACTGTTGGATCCTATTGGCTAGTATTTTGGTGAGAATTTTTGCATCCATATTCATCAAGGATATTGGTCTGTAATTCTCCTTTTTGATGGGGTCTCTGGTTTGGGGATCAAGGTAGTGGTGGCCTCCTAAAACGAGTTTAGAAGTTTTAGAATACTATATCCAGCTAAGCTGTCATTGAAAACAGAAGGAGAGATAAAAAGCTTCCAGGACAAACAAAAACTAAAAGAATTTGCAAACACAAAACCAGCCCTCCAAGAAATATTGAAAGGGGTCCTCTAAGCAAAGAGAGAGCCTAAAAGCAACATAGACCAGAAAGGAACACAGACAATATACAGTAACAGTCACCTTACAGGCAAGACAATGGCACTAAATTCATATCTTTCAATAGTTACCCTGAATGCAAATGGGCTAAATGTCCCAATCAAAAGACACAGCCTATCAGATTGGATAAAAACAAGACCCATCAATATGCTGTCTGCAAGAGACTCATTTTAGACCCAAAGATACCCCCAGATTGAAAGTGAGGGGGTGGAAAACCATTTACCATGCTAATGGACACCAAAACAAAGCTGGGGTGGCAATCCTTGTATCAGACAAATTAGATTTTAAACCAGAGACTGTAATAAGAGATGAGAAAGGACACTATATCCTACTTAAAGGGTCTATCCAACAAGAAGATCTAACAATTATAAATATCGATTCCCCTAACATGGGAGCAGCCAATTATATAGGGCAATTAATAACAAAAGCAAAGAAACACATTGACAACAATACAATAATAGTGGAGGACTCTACACCCACCCCCTCACAGAAATGGACAGATCATCTAAGCAAAAGATCAACAAGGAAATAAAGAATTTAAATGACACATTGGACCAAATGGACTTCACAGATATATTCAGAACATTCCATTCCAAAGCAACAGAATACACATTCTTCTCTAGTGCCCATGGAACATTCTCCAGAATAGATCACATCTTAGGTCACAAATCAGGTCTCAACTGGTACCAAAAGATTGGGATCATTCCCTGCATATTTTCGGGCCACAATGCTTTGAAACTAGAATGCAACCACAAGAGGAAAGTTGGGTAGTTCTTGTTCTTAAAGAGACACCACAACAAACAGCCCTTCAGAGGTAAAGCATAGAAGCAGCAGTTTAAAAAATGCCTGAGGTATACAATAGGGAGATTTGTTTACTAATCTCAGAGCATGTATTGGTGGGGCAGGGATCCTTGGGAGACTTCTCTAGTAACAAAGTAGCTGGCAGACACCATTTCTCTCCCCTGCCCCCCAGCCTAGATAAAACGATATCTGCTGGAACCGCCACAGTACAAACACTCATAATCCAATTTGTTCACAGTGTGACCCATTAACCTGTGCTCTCCTGTAGACATGTCCCCTCCAGCTAGGCTTTGGTTCCAGGTCTCTTTCCACAACAGACCTGCACTAACCTTGCTAATACTGGGTGCCTTGCACCTGCATGCTTCTGTGGATATGCCCCTTCCAAACCAGCCTGCCTTGGTCCCCAGTAGCTACAGGTACCTTCCTGCAGCAGACCTTTGCAGAATTTGCTGGCACCATGTACCTGGCCCCCACATTCTCCTGCAGACCTGCTCCCTCCAATGCCATTGGCTAGAATCTATGCAAAGAGGTTCCACAAACCTGGCAGTGTACAAGTAGCTTCAAGAAGGGCCAGCAACACTCCAAAGTGACTCCAACCCAGGGAGAGGGGCAGATGACCACACACACCAATCCAACTACAGTCCTAGTAGTGGGCTGAGGGGCAGACATCTGGTCTGATTGTAGGCCATGAACCGGGGTCCTGGGATTGAGTCCAGCATCAGGCTCCTCGCTCAGTGGGGAGCCGCTTCTCCCTCTGCCTGCTGCTCCCCCTGCTTGTGTGCATGCTCTCTCTCTCTCTCTGTGACAAATAAATAAATAAATAATCTTAAAAGAAAAGAAAAATAAGAGTACTGATAAAGAGAATTTTAAAGCAGCAAGAGTAAATAGTTACATAGAAGGGAAACTCCATAAGGCTATCAGTAGATTTTTCAGCAGAAATGTTGCAGGCCAGAAGAGAGTGGCATGATACAGTCAAAGTGCTGAAAGAAAAAACAAAAACAAAAACAAGAACAAAAACAAAAACAACAAACAAACGTGCAGCCAAGAATACTCTATCCAGCAAGGCTATCATTCAGAATAGAAGGAGAGATGAGTTTCCCAGACAAATAAAAGTTAAAGGAATTCATGACCACTAAACCAGCCCTTTAAGAGATGTTAAAGGAGACTCTTAGAATGGAGCGAACACACTGTAAGTAGGAGTAAGAAAACCAGGAAATCTAAAAGCACTAAAAAAAAATATATCTATAAAAGTCAGTCATGGATTTACAAAATACAAGGATGTAAAATATAACAACATATACCTAAAATGTGGGGGGAGTAGAGTAATGAATAGGTTCAAACTTAAGTGAACAGCGAAATTTAGATTGTTATATGCATATGATGTTATATACAAAACTCATGGTAATCACAAATCAAAAAAGCAGTAATAGATATGCAAAAATTAGAAAGGAATCCAAGTATGTTACTAAAGAAACCCAACAAACTGTAGGAGAGCAAAAGAAGAGACAGAGAACAACTACAAAAACAACCATAAAAGTAACAAAATAGAAGTATATACCTGTCAGTAATTACTTTGAATGTAAATGGACTAAATGTTCCAATCAAGACACATTGAGTGATGGAATGCACAAAAAGTAAGACCCATCTATATGCTGCCTGCAAGAGACTCACTTCAGACCTAAAGACACATGTTGATTGAAAGGGAAGGGATGAAAAACATTATTCATGCAAATGGAAGTGAAAAGAAAGTTGAGGTAGTAATACTTATATAGGACACAATAGAATTGAAAACAAAGTCTGTAACAAGAGATAGCGAAGGACACCAGTCATAAAAGGAACAATCCAACAAGAAGATATTAACAATTGTAAATATTTATGTACCCAAAATGGGAGCACCTGATACATAATACACAAACACAAAGGAAGGAATCAACAGTAATACAATTCAGTAGAGGACTTTAACACCCCACTTACATCAAAGGAAGGATCATCCAAACAGACAATCAACAAGGAAACAGTGGCTTTGAGTGACACATTGGATCAGATGAATCTAACAGATATATTCAGAACATTCCATTCTAAAACAACAGAATATACATTGTTTTTAAGTGCCCACAGAACATTCTCCAGAGGAGATCACATATCCAGAATAGATCCCAAAGCAAGTCCCCCAGAATTCAAAAAGATTAAAATCATATCATACTTGTTTTCTCACGATAAGATATGAACCTACAAATCAACTACACACACACACAAAACAAAAAATAAAAAAAAAACTGGAAAGAAAACAAATACATGTTGGTTAAAAAACATGTTTCTAAACAATGAATAGGTCAACCAAGAAATTAAAGAGGAAATCCAAAAATACATGTAGTTATCTGGTTTGGACTTTTGTGTGTTGTGATTGAAAGGGAAGGGATGAAAATCATTATTCATGCAAATGGAAGTGAAAGGAAAGTTGGGGTAGCAATACTTATAGAGGACACAATAGAATTGAAAACAAAGTCTGTAACAAGAGATAGAGAAAGACACTAATCATAAAAGGAACAATCCAACAAGAAGATGTAACAATTGTAAATATTTATGTACCCAACATGGGAGCACCCGATATATAATACACAAACACAGAGGAAGGAATCAACAATAATACAATTATGGTGGAGGTCTTTAACACCCCACTTACATGTAGGCAAATGAAAATGAAAACACAATGGTTAAAAACCACTGGGTTGCAGAAAAAGCTGTTCTAAGAAGTAAGTTTACAGCAATGCAGACCTCCCTCAACAAGCAGGTAAATCTGAAATAAACAACCTTATACCTAAAGGACCAAGAAAAACAACAACAAAAAATCCCCAAACCACTAGAAAGAAGGAAATAATAATTACAATAATTAGAATAGATATAAATGAAATAGAAACTAAAAACAAAGACAATAGAACAGATCAATGAAACCAGTAGCTAGTTCTTTTAAAGAACCAACAAAATTGATAAATCCTGATTCATAAAATGAGAAGGGGGGAGAGAAATAACAACCAACACCACAGAAATACAAGGGATTGTAAGAGAATATTATGAACAATTATACGCCAAAAAATTGGACAATCTAAAATAAATAATAAATTCCCAGAAATATATAAACTACCAAAACTGAATCAGGAAGAATACAAAATCTTAACAGATTACCAGCAATGAAACTGAAACAGTAATCAAAAAACTCACAACACACAAAAGTCCAAACCAGATAACTTCACAGGTGAATTCTACCAAACATTTAAAGAAGAGTTAATACCTAATCCTCCCAAACTATTCCAAAAAATAGAATAGGAAGGAAAACCTCCAAATTCACTATATGAAGTCAGCATTACCCTGATACCAAAACCAGATAAAGAAATCACTAAAAAAGAGAACTACAAGACAATATCCCTGATGAACATAGCTGTAAAATTTCTCAACAAAATACTAGCAAACTAAATCCAACAATACATTAAAAAAATCATTCACCACGATTAAGTGGGATTTATTCCTGGGATGCAAGGGTGGCTCAATATTCACAAATCAATCACTGTGATACACCACATTCAACAAGTGAGCATATGATCATTTCAGTAGATGCAGGAAAAAAAAATTGACAAAATAAAACATCCATTTATGATATAAACCCTCAACAAAGTTGGTTTAGAGGGAATATTCCTCAACATAATAAAGGCCATGTATGAAAACCCCACAATTAACATACTCAATGGTGAAAAACAGAAATTTTCCTCCTAAGATCAGGAATAAGACAAGGATGTCCACTCTCACCACTTGCATTTGACATAGTAATGGAAGTCCTAGCCATAGCAATCAGACAACAACAACAAAAAGTCATCCATATTGGTAAGGAAGAAGTGAAATTTTCACTATTTGCATATGACATGATTATGTATCAGAACCTCTAAATAGGGGTGCGTGGGTGGCTCAGTTGGTTAAGAGTCCAACTCTTGGTTTCTGCTCAGGTCATGATCTCAGGGTCGCGGGACTGAGCCCCGTATCCAGCCTTGTGTCAGGCTCCATGCTCAGCATGGAATCTGACGTTCTCTCTCTCTCTCCCTCTGTCTCTCTCTTTCTCTCTCTAAAATAATTAAATCTTAGAAAAAGAAACCCCTAAAGAATCCACAAAAAAAGCTCCTAGAACTGATAAATGAATTCAGTATGGTTGTAGGATACAAAATTAATATACAAAAATCCACTGCATTTCTATTCACTAATAATGAAGCAGCAGAAAGTGAAATTAAGAAAGCAATTCCAGGGCACCTGGGTGGCTCAGATGGTTAAGCATCTGCCTTTGGCTCAGGTCATGATCCCGGAGTCCTGGGATCAAGTCCCGCATCAGGCTCCCTGCTCAGCAGGGGGAGTCCCACTCCCCCTGCTTGTGCTTTCTGTCAAATAAATAAAATCTTAAAAAAAGAAAGAAAGAAAGAAATTCCATTTACAATTGTACCAAAAGTAATAAAATAGCTAGGAATAAACTTAACCAAGGAGGTGAAGGACCTGTACCCTAAAACTATACAACACTGATGAAAACAATTGAAGATGACACAAATGGAAAGGTATTCCATGCTCATGGATTGGAAGAATAAATAAGGTTCAAATGTCCATATTACCGAAAGCAATCTAAAGATTTAATGCGATTCCTGTCATAATACCAACAGCATTTTTCACAGAACTAGAATTATCCTAAAATTGTTATGGGACCCCAAAGACCCTGACTAGCTAAAGCAATCTTGAAAAAGAAGAACAAGACTGGAGGTATCACAATCCCAGATTTCAAGATATACTACAAAGTTTAGTAATCAAAACAGTATGGTACTGGAACAAAAAACAGACACATAGATCAGTGGAACAGAATAGAGAGTCTAGAAATAAACCCACAATATATGGTCAATTAATCTTCAACAAAGTAGGCAAGAATATGCGATGGGAAAAAGACAGTGCCTCCAACAAATGGTGTTGGGAAACTGGGTAGCTACATGCAAGAGAATAAAATTGGACCACTTTCTTACACCACACACTAAAAGAAACTCAAAGTGAATTAAAGACCTAAATGTAAGATCTGAAACCATAAATATCCTAGAAAGGAACACAGGCAGTCATTTTTCTGACACTGGACATAGCAATGTTTCTTTCTAGATATGTCTCCTGAGACAAGGGAAATTAAAGACAAAAATAGACTATTGGGACTACATCAAAATAAAAAGCTTCTGCACAGCAAAGACTCAATCTTTAACAAAACTAAAAGACAACCTATTAAATGGGAGAAAATATTTGTAAAAGACACACCTGATAAAGGGCTAGTATCCAAAATATAAAGTTATACAACTCAACACCAAAAAACCCCACAAATAATCCAATTAAAAATGGGCAGAAGACATGAACAAACATTTCTCCAAAGACGATATATAAATGTCCAACAGACACATGAAAAGATGCTCAATATTACTCATCATCAGGGAAATGCAAATCAAAACTATGGTATCACCTCACATCTGTCAGAATGGCTAAAATCAAAAACACAAGAAACAAGCAGTGTTGGCGAGGATGTAGAAAAAATGTAACCCTCATGCACTGTTTGTTGGTGGGAATGCAAACTAGTGCAGCCACTGTGGAAGACAGTGTAGAGGTTTCTCAAAAAATTAAAAATAGAACTACCACAGGATCCAGTAATTCCACTACAGGGGGTTTAAACAACGAATATGAAAACACAATTGGAAAAGTTTTATGTTCCCCTATGTTTACTGTAGTTTTATTTACAGTAGACAAATTATGGAAGCAGCCTGAATGTCCATTGACTGACAAATGGATAAAGAAGATTGGCGTATATATACGATGGAATATTATTCAGCCATAAAGAAGAATGAAATCTTGCCATTTGTAACAACATGGATGGATCTCGAGAGCATAATGCTAAGCAAAATAAATCGAAGAATAACAAATACCAAAATTTCACTCAAATGTGGAATTTAAGAAGCAGAACAAATGAAAAAGTAAAAAAGAGACAAACCAAGACACAGACTCAACTATAGAGAGCAAACTAGTAGTTACTAGAGGGGAGGTGGATGGGAGGATGGGTGAAATAAGTGAAAGGGATTAAGAGCACACTCATAAGGTGAGGACTGAGTAATGTGCAGAATTGTTGAATTACTATATTATACACTTGAAACAAATATAATATTGCATGCTAACTGTATTGGAATTAAAATAAAAAAAGAAACACTATAAAAATAATAGTATTCCTATTATTATTATCATCATTATTGATGTTTGGCAGAGAAAATGCTGTTTTTAGCCACATGATTTTCTCTTCCTGGACGTACAAAAATACTCTGTTCACCCAGCCATAGTAGTACCATGAGACTGAGCTCTGACCAAAACAATATAGTGACCTAATGTGACCTAAATGACTTTGAGACTTGGTTCTTCGAAAATACGGTTTAATACTGAAACTTTGACCTTCTGAAGTTCATGATAGAAACAGCTCAGATTCCTGAGGCATGAAGAAAACCATTCCTCTATGTCTAAAAATCTTTGTGAGTGGAAATAACTCTCTGCTTAAAAAAGTTGTTGAGATTTTAGAGTTTATTGTTTACCTAGGCATAGTTTAGCCGATTTTGACTAACATGGTTTTGAGACTTTGGTAGTATACACTTTGTCAATTACAAAAAGACTAATTAGACCCCTAAATAAAAATTTCTTTATAATATACTAATGTGTGTGCATTATAAAATTTGTAAAATGTAAAAATAAAATAGAGTTAAAAAGCAGACTTCTCTTTTTACACAGGATGTAGCAAACCTCAAGAGAATATCAAGTAACAATAACCCAGGTAATCTACAAAGCCATATAATTTTTAACCCATCAGAGAGGTGAAGATGGAAAGACATTAATGATCTACTGTCTAAAAATGAAAGGACCTTTTTAGGAAAGATCATGGCTGTCATCAGCCTTGATAGAAGTTTGGAAGAAGTTATCACAGATATGGGTAGGTGTAAAAGCTACACTTTTAATGAAGTTTAATGAAGTTTAAAGGCCAAGAATGAGCTGGAATGAGTTCATGATTCCCTGGATCCCCACTGACAAAGAGAATTTGAAGTGAACTGTCAATTATTCTCCAGGGGGCTTCACCAAAACAGTCATGACTGAGGGTAGGGCAGAAAGGCTGAGAGACCCACCCTCACCTGAAATGTAGGCTCATGGGCCCCCTGAATTCTGAGGTTAGTAAAATAAATGAGAGAATCTCTTTAGGCATTTTTGTTTTTCTGATTCTTATCGAGACACATTATCCACTGCACTACTGGGCATTCTGTTTCTTCAACTGAGTAGGAGAGACTGGTGGTTCAAACTTAGATACAAAGAGAAAAAGTATCAAAAGTGGAAAATACCAGGGCGCCTGGGTGGCTCAGTCGTTAGTGTCTACCTTTGGCTCAGGTCATGATCCTGGGGTCCTGGGATTGAGCCCCATATCAGGCTCCCTGCTCAGCGGGAGGCCTGCTTCAACCTCTCCCACTCTCCCTGCTTGTGTTCCTTCTCTCGCTGTGTCTCTTTTTGTCAAATAAAGAAAATCTTAAAAAAAAAAGTGGACAATACCATCCAAGATATGTGAGCAATATCAAAATGTCTATGGTATTTGTTACTGGGTTAGGAGGAGAAAGGTAGAAAGTGCGGCAGAATATAAATTTTTGAAGAAACGAGATATATATATATATATGTATATATATATATATAACTTGATAAAAGATATCAAAGAAGCAGGGAATTCAGCAAACCCAAAAGTGGGGGAAATACAAAGAAAGCCACATTTTGGCATATCATAATCAAACTACTGAAAACCAATGGTAAAGGGTGATTGGAACATTCATTCTAAGGAACAATAATGAAAATGATGGCTGTTTTCTCACCAGAATCAATATAGTTCAGAAGACAACAAAACCACATATTTAAAGAAAAAAATAGAAAAAAATAGACAATCTGAAATTCTATATGCAGAAAAAATATCCTTCAAAAATGTGAGCAATATATAGACATTTTCAAACAGACAATACATGAAAGAATTTATCTCCTGCAGACATGAGTTGCAGAAAGGCTTAATTAAGGAGGTCCTTTAAGCTTCAGTGAAATAATAGCAGAAGATTCTTGGTTTTGTAGAAAAAGAGTAAATGTGTTGGAAAATATTAAGAACTTAAAATATTTTCCTGTTTTTATATATATTTAAATCTCTTTAAAAGGCTACTGACTGTTTAAAGTAAAAATAATAAAATGTATTGTGCAACTTATCACATACTTATAAGTATGTGATAATAAGAGTATAAATAGTGGAGGCATACCTGTGTAAGACTTTATATTTTTAATTATGTATTAACTATATACTATAATATATATTAACTAATAAGTTTAACTAGTAAGTTAAATATACTGATTATAATCTCTACAGCAACCACTAAAAATTAACAAGAAATGGATAACAAAAAGTTAATAGAGGGATATCCAATTCTGGCTCAGATGGAATACCCCATTCCATGATATTCCTCTCTCTTACAACCAAAAGACCTTGGTCATAAACAGGAAGGAAACACAGGAGGACTCTGAAATGTGGAAATCAGAATGAGGACTGGCTAGGGACTTTAAGACTTCAGGGATGCTACAATATATCCCAGATGGGCACTGGAGAAAAACCTATAATCTGGAACCATCAATAGCTGAGTGGAAACACAAGCAACAAAGCTCCAAGAAAAGCTTGCTCCCCAGGGTGAAAGCACTGGCAAAGGATGGCTTAGCAGAACAGAAAACCACTGTGGTGACACCTATCCTGCTTTCACTAAATTCCCCAGCCATCCTATCACCACGACTGATTGGGATGCTAGGCTTCCTGCTGCACCTGGCTATGGGAAGTGTGAAGTCAGAAGACTTCAGAGACCTGTAGGACAATAACAGAAGGTCTAATATTCCTATCACTGGACTCCCAGAAAGAGAAGAGAAAGAGGTTAGGGCTGAAAAGTACTTCAAAAACTTAATAGCTGAAAACTCCCAAATATGGAAAAAGAAATAAAACCATATTCAATAAATGTAGTGGGCCCCTGACAATGTCAATCTGAAGAAATCATGCCACTATTATACATATTAATCTAACTTCAAAAAAACTAATGACAAAGAAAAACACTTGAAAGGATTTAGAGAGAAATGAAATACGTATAAAGTAAGAACAATTTGAATGATGGAATCAAGAAGGCCAGAAGAAAGGGACACTTTCTTCTTCTGTTTTCTTTTTAATTAATAGAATATTTTTTTTAAATTGAGGTATAACTGACATACATATGAGTTTCAGGTATACAATATTATGATTATGATTTGATATTTGTATATATTGCAAAATGACCACAGCAGTTAACATGTGTCACCATATATGGTTGCTGAAGTTTTTTTTTCTGATGAGAAATTTAAAAATCTACTCTCTTAGCAACTTTCCAGTATGCAATACAGTATTATTAACTTTGTCACCATGTTTTATAGCACATCCCCATTACTTATTTGTAACTGAAAACTTGTACCTTTTCACATCCTTCAGCGACTCAATCCCCCTCTCACCCTCTGCCTCTGATAAGCACTAATCTGCAATATGTTCTCTATATCTAGGAGGTTTTTGTTTTGTTATCTGATTCCACTTGTAAGTGAGGTCACATGGTATTTGTCCTTCTCTGAATTATTTCATTTAGCATAAAGTTCTCAGAGGCCATCCATGTTGTCACAAATGACAAGATTTCATTATCTTTTATGGTCTGAATAATTTTTTATTGTGGGTGTGTATGTATGTGTTCTTCATCCATCCATCCACTGATGGACACTGAGATTGTTTCCATACCTTAGTTATTGTAAATAATGTTGCGATGAACATGGAGGTGCATATATTTCTTGAAGATAGTGTTTCTTTTCTTCAGATAACAGAATTGCTAGATCATATGGTATTTCCATTTTTAATATTTTGACGAACCTCCATACTCTTTTCCATAGTGGCTGCACTAAATTACACTTTCACCAACTATGCACAAGATTTCCCCTTTCTCTATATCCTCTCCAACACATGTTATTTCCTAATATATTATTTTTAAGATAAATTTTATGCTTATAGAAAAATTAAGTATGAACACAGTTTCCCCTATTGTTAACATTACCTTTGGTGTGGTACATTTGTTACAACTAATATACCAGTATTGATACATTATTATCTAAGGTCCATAGTTTATGTTAGGATTCACTCCTTGTGTTTTATAGTTCCATGTGTTTATTGTTTTGTTTTGACAAATGTATAATATCATGTACCTATTAAGTTATCATACAGAAGAGTTTCACTTCCCTAAAAATCCCCTGTGCTTTGCCTTTTCATCCCTTCTTTTCCCCTAACCTCTGACAACCACTTATCTTTTTACAATCTCCATACTTTTGCCTTTTATAGAATGTCAGGTAATTGGAATCATACAGCATATAACCTTTTCATACTAGGTTCTTTGGTGCATTTAAGATACTCCCATGTCTTTTTGTGGCTGATAGCTCATTTTTTTTTTTAGACTGTATATTTAATTGTATGGATGTACCATAATTTATCCATTCACCAACTGAAGGACATCTTAGTTGCTTTCAAGTTTTGGAAATTATTAATAAATCTGCTAGAAGCATTCGTATTCAGGGTTTTGTGTACACTTAAGTTTTCAATTAAATTGGGTAAATGCCTAGAAGTGTAATTACTGGATTGTCTGGTCAGATTACATTTAATTTTTTAAGAAACTGCCAATCTGTCTTCCAAAGTATCTGTACCATTTTGCATTCCCACTATCAATTATTGAGTTTCTATTGTTCCATATCCTTGTCAGCATTTAGTGTTGTTAGAGTTTGGGTTATTGGCCATTCTAATAGCTGTGCAACAATATCTCCTTGTTATTTTAATTGAAAATTCCCTGATGACAATATGATGTGGAGCATCATCTTTTAATATGTTCATTTACCACCTAATATCTTCTTTGGTGAGGTGTCTATTCCTCTTTTAAAGGTCTTCACTCATTTAAAAACTGAGTTGTTTTCTTGTGGAATTTTAAGAGTCCATTGCATATTTTGGGTACCAGACTGTTAACAAATATGTGCTTTGATAATATTTTCTCCTAGTATATGGCTTGTCTTTTTATTCTCTTAACAATGTCTTTTGCAGAGTGTAAGTTTTTATTTTAATGATGTTCAACTTGATTTTTTTCATGGATCAAGCTTTTGGTGTTGTATCTAAAAAGCCACTACCAAACCCACAGCTACCTGTGGTTTTTTTTTTCCAACATTATTTTCTAGAAGCTTTATAGTTTTGTGTTTTACATTTAAGACTCTGATCCATTTTGAGTTAATCTTTGTGAAAGATATAAGGTCTGTATCTAGTTTTTTTTATATGTGGATGTCCATTATGTTCATAGCATCTTTATTCATAATAACCCCAAACTGCAAACTAATTAATTTATGGGTCAAAGTGGAAGTCTCAAGGGAAATAAAGCATACATAGAACTGAATAAAATTTGTGGGATAGTGAGAGGGAAATCTGTTGTACTAAATGCTTATATTATAGAAAGAATTTCAAAAGAATAATCTAAGCTTCCATCTTAAGTGACTAGAAAAAAAAAGCATGCAGAAAAAATTAAATTATAACAATTAGAGCATAAATCAGTGAAATAAAAAACAGAAAAAAATAGAGAAAATGAAGCAAAAAGCTGTTCTTTGAAAAAAATAATGGAATTTAAGTGTAAATCTAGCAAAATGTATGCAACAGTGGTTTGATGAAAAGTATAAAATGGTGAGAAAGGAATTACAGAACATATAAATAAATGGAGAGACATAACATGTCCGTGGATCAAAAAAACTCAACATAGTGTGCCAATTATCCTCCACATTGATTTACTGGCTTAATGCAATTCCTATCGCAATCTCAACAAAATTGTTTTGTAGATAGAGGCAAATTTATTTGAAATTCCTCATGGGAAGGCCATGAAACTAGAATAACCAAAAGCGTATCACAACGTACCTTTTAGAACAGCTTAGTATTTTTTAAAGTTGCAATAGCAAATGCTTGTGAAAATATGAAAAATCCAATTTCTCATATCATTCATAGGAATAGTAAGATTGCACAGCCACTCTGGAAAACAGTTTGGCAATTTTACACTTTGCAAAGAACCCAGTAATTATACCCCTGGGCATTTATCCCAGGAAATAAAAACTTATGTCTACACAAAACTTGCATATTAATGTTAATAGCATCTTTATTCATAATAGCCCAAACTTGGAAACTATCCAAATGCCATTCAAAGTGTTCAAAGGATGAATTGTTCAACTGGCATATCCGTACAATGGAATGTTACTCAGCAATGTAAGAAAGAGACAATTGATAGTACAACAACTTCAGTGGATCTTAACAGAATTTCACTGGATGAAAAAAGCCAATCTTAAAAGGTTACATACTGTATGAATTACTTTATATAACATTCTTTAAATAGTGAAATTATAGAGATGAAGAGTACCGTAGTGATTGCCAGGGGCTAGGGATATGGGGAGAAGAGAGTAGGTGTGACTGTAAAAAAGTAGTGTGAGGGATCTTTGTATTGATAGAAAATTTTGCATTTTGAGTTGGCAGTGGTTAAACTAATCTACATATGTGATAAAGTTGCATAAGACTACACACAAACTCACAAACACAAAAACAAGTACATGAAAAACTGGTGAGATCTAATAGGGTTATAGATTGACCATATTGATTGACCGTTGTCAATTTTCTGGTTTTGACAACAGATTATTTTTGCATAAGATGTCCTCACTGGAGAAAACTAGGTTATGGCTACACAGAATCTGTTATTTTTTTCAACTTTCTGTTAATCTATAATTATTTCAAAAAAAAATTTTTTTAAGATTTTATTGATCTTTGACAGAGAGAGAGAGATAGTGAGAGCAGGAGCACAAGTAGGGGGAGTGAGAGAGGGAGAAGCAGGCTCCCCGCTGAGCAGGGAGCCTGATGTGGGGCTCTGTCCCAGGACCCTGGGATCATGACCTGAGCTGAGGGCAGACACTTAATGACTGAGCCACTCAGGTGCCCCTAATTATTTCAAATTTTAAAAAAGAGTCAAAGAATATACAGTAGAATCCTAAACCAAATGAACAATAAAAGCTCAATTCACTCATGGGAAGACAGATAAAGGAAAACAAAGGAAAAAAATAGTGGATGTGACACATCAAACTCAAATAACAAAATAGCGGACTTAAACACAAATATATGAATTATAGTTATAGACCAAGTTGAGGCACATAATAGAATACTATTCAGCAACGCAATGGACAACTTTTCAACAGAAGGGATGAATCTTGAAAGAACTATGCTCATGAAAAAATAAAAAATTACAAACCCCAAAGAACACAGAGTCTAGTATTGCATTTGTTTGAGGTCTGAAACCAGAGGCCATGTTAGACTATGGTAAGACAAGTTAGAAAAGTGGCTGCTTGGGAGGGAGCATATTTGACTGGAAGTGAAAAAAAGAGAGCTCTATAGAATGATGGAAATATTCAACACCTTGTTAGATGTGTGGGTTTCACAAGTATATGCATTTGTCAAAACGAATCAAACTGTACACTTAATGTGGGTACATTTCTATGGATGCAAATTATACTTTAATTTTAATATGTTCTTTAAAAAGAACTTTAAAAATTTTCCCACATCCATATGAATCATTTAATATACTTCCTGGGAAGCCCACGCTCCATTTGGGTATCACCAGAACAGTAATATGATATGGTAGTTGTAGGCACTTTGGAAGTTAGATCTCAAGGTTTGGGCATCTGTTTTTTTACATGATTACATATTTGCCAGATGCTATTCAAATAATCCACCTTGTTTTTACTCCCCACATTTTGAAGAAAAGACATAATGATAAAGCTTCAAAGTGTTTTTGACCAAAAGATAGGGATTATTACAGGAGAATGCTGACAATTTCTCCACTTTCTTAAGAGATAAAATAAAATAAAAGAGCCTCAGGATGACTGCTGCAGTGAAAACTTCAGTTAGACTTTAGGAAACACCTGAATAACCCTTAAAGATTAAATGTAGTTATAATCATGTATCTCTGAAAATAAGCAAATATATTGTATACAACACCTATATTGTAAGACTACAAATTTAAGGTGAAAGTCTTCCTCTCAGATGGACCTTCAGTTCCTTAAGAATTTGTTTCCCACCATTCAAAGAACTGATCTTGCAAAATCTTGTCTTACATTTACTTACTGTTAGCTATTCTCAGAAAATGATCTCTATGACAAACACTGGTTGGAATACCCAGTCCCTATCTTCCAATATAATTTCAATTAACCTGACTTAGAAGACCAGAAAATAGTTCAGCTAAACAATAAAGTGGACACAGTATAATGTTATCAGCTGTACTTATAGGAATATTCTAAAAAATATATCATTTTCTGAGAAGTGGTAGTAACCAATAAATATGGTAAAGATACTACTTACAGCATGCCCTGAGATGTCCTGCCAGCTGACCAGGAATGAATAACTATATTAAGAAGTTCAAATCAAGCTCAAAATAAAGTATAACCAAAATAACAAAAATAAGGCAAGTAGGTGTGGATAGCAATACCTCTACAGGTTTTTGACATACCCCAGGCCTTTGTAAGGTGTTGACTTTCTCTTTGTTGCTATGCCCTTTGTCTTAGAAATGAGTAGTCAGTGTTTTGCTTTTTCTCTTGTGCATTTCAAGATTGCACACTCATTATGGTGTCCAGCTCTGTTCTATTAAAGCAAGTAAATAGGTAGACTTATTTATTGAACATATATGTACAGAATCCAGCAATTATTCTCTTCTGAGAAGTCTAAAATGGAAACACAGATCTCTGCCTTCATGGAGATTGGCATCTTGTACGAGTTCACAAATATGTGGTGAACAAATTAGTAAGGGAGTATCAGGAGTGCAGAGGGGGGAAGGGTGAAGGAGAACTACCATTTATTTGTTCATCCACAATTCTTGTCTCTGTTAAGCCTTCTGTATATCATCTCATTTAATCCCAGCCTTGTCTCTTTCTAGAGATGAATAAAGGACACTCAGAATACTTAACTGTTCAAAAGCACACAGCTTAAGAACAAAGCCATAATTCCTAGCTGCTAAATATCCCACTCAATTGGACTGTCATCCTATGATATCACAATTGTTTTTATTATTCAGTGATGACTATAAAACTTCAAATCAGAATTACATCACTTTGAATTATCTGGCTTTAATGGTTCATATTTTGTGGTTTGCACAGTTCTTTAGCTTTAAGTGTTCCACCAGAAAAATACAAATGTCACTTCCTCAGAGAAGCCTACCCTGGTATCTCACGCTGTTCAAATCCTTTGATTATATGATCTCCTAACACCAAGTACCTTCCCTTCATACCACTTACTCTTTACTTACGGTAAGCTATTCTCAGAAAATAGTCTCTACGACAAATAGAACACTATTCAGCAATGCAAAGGACAACTTTTCTCTAGATGATAAGCATAGGGGGTGAGGCAGCGAATGCATCTGTTTTTGCTTAACTGGTACACTGCTAAGACTACAGTGGGCATTAAAAAATAAACTAGAGTTGCTGAATGAATGAACATTTTAAGGGACCCGTAGAGAGTAATTAAAATGCCAGAGGCCTAAAACTGATAGCAAATTATAGGTAAAATCCTCTGAGGGGATAATTAAGAGAGAGTTTAGGTACAGGGGAAGAGAAAGAGAGGGGCTACTGAAGACACACTAAGAAATTCAATGCAAATATGCACCTCAAACAAGGTCAAGAATTTGGTTATTTCTGTATGGATACTAGGTTGCAGCCATTCTTGATCAACTGGGATAGAGATCTCTTAAAATCTCAGACTTCTCTGGACCAGAATTGTGAATCCATCTTCTCAAATTCCCAAACACTGAACTGAAAAAGCAATACTGAGAATTCTGTCTTTCAAAACTGTTCTTCAGTCACCCAAAAATTCTATTCAGAATTTGAGTTTCGAATTTGATGAATTTTACAAACATAAGAAACAGTTGGACAAGAGTCTCAGTGGAGGGGAAGTGGGTCCCCTTCATTCAGCACTACTATATTCATTTTTTTTTACTGTTGTTACTTTTTTTATGTTATGTTAGTCACCATACATTACATCATTAGTTTTTGATGTAGTGATCCACGATCCATTGTTTGCGTACAACACCCGGTGCTCCATGCAGTACGTGCCCTCCTTAATACCCATCACCGGGCTGACCCATCCCCCCACACCCCTCTCCCCTCTAGAACCCTCAGTTTGTTTCTCAGAGTCTATAGTCTCTCATGGTTCGTCTCCCCTCCGATTCCCCCCCTCATTTTCCCTTCCTTCTCCTAATGTCCTCCCTGCTATTCCTTATGTTCCACAAATAAGTGAAACCACATGATAATTGACTTTCTCTGCTTGACTTATTTCACTTAGCATCATCTCCTCCAGTCCCTTCCATGTGGATGTAAAAGTTGGGTATTCATCCTTTCTGATGCTGAGTAATATTCCAGTGTATATATGGACCGCATCTTCTTGAGCCATTCATCTGCTGGGAAAATTGGACAGCCACATGCAGAAGAATGAAACTCGACCATTCTCTAACACCATACACAAAGATAAACTCAAAGTGGGTGAAAGCACTACTATATTCAGTGATATGAAGAGTATTTGGAAGAAATGAGTTCACTGCAGGTACCAGACAAATACCTAAAGATGATGCTGCACATGTGACTTCAATGTGTTACCAGTGATTTAAAGAAAATTAAATTCATTTACAGCTCTTATTTTATGGTGACAGAGCAGGGAAAGTAAATAACCTAAAAAAAAAAATAATGCCCATTTCGTAATTATAGTGTTCAAGGAAAGCTTCTGGGTTTAGAAAGAATTACTGAAAAAAAAAACCACAAAAACCTTTGATTTATCATCTAATTTTTTAATCATAAGCATAGGTTTAGTGTCAATTCACTTCTTTATTCTTTTGCATCACCTATTAACCAGTTCAGCTTTGTCCCTATAGTTCGTACACAATAAATACTGGTTTGTAAATGAGCACATTTTATTGCTACTTATGCTCATGCATTTGCGTGTTTGTGAGAGAGAGAGGGGAGAAAACGCTTTGTCATGCCAAATAATGTCCAAAAATGTAAACTGATCTAAAAAAACTTTAGAATAATAGCATTTTGTAACATAGTTAATATATATTAATTGATAAAATCTGAGCAGAAAATGATAATGAAGCTGAGTATTTTTTTAGATATTAATTTGTGCTTGCTTTTTTCATATTTTTTCCCACTTACTTCCTCCCAAATTAAGAGGTAAGAGCACTGTGAAACAAAGAAACCATGTTTCATTGCTTCAGTAAGCTATATGGCAGGGCCCAATACAAAAGTATACTATCATACTTTCTGGCTGTTGTTTTTTCTTCTTCTTCTTTTTTTTTTTAGGATTTATTTATTTATTTTGAGAGAGAGAGAATCTGTGCACAGGGGTGCGGCAGGGGGCAAAGGGAGAGGGAGTCTCAAGAGGACTCCATGCTGAGTGTGGAGCCTGAGCTCAGGGCTCAATCTCATGACCCTGAGATCATGACCTGAGCCCAAACCAAGAGTCAGATGCCTAATTGACTGTGCCGCCCAGGTGCCCCTGTTTATTTATTTATTTTTTATTTATTTTTTGATTTTTTGGACATTCTTTACATATCTTGTATAAAATATTTTTCAGGTTTTTATTTAAATTCCAGTTAGTTAACACACAGTGTAATGTTACTTGCAGTACGGAATTCAGTGATGGATCACTTACATGCAACACCCAGTGCTCATCACAAGTGCCCCCTTAACACCCATCATGCATTTACCTGTCCTCTCACCTGCCTTCCCTGGGGCCACCAGCAGTTTGTTCTCTATAGTTAAGAGTCTATTTCTGGGTTTGCCTCTCTTTTTCTTCCCTTTGCTCTTTTATTTCTTAAATTCTACTATGAGTGAAATCATATGGTATTTGCCCTTCTCTGAGTGACTTATTTCCTTAGCATTATACTCTCTAGCTCCCTCCACATTGTTGCAAATGGCAAGATTTCATTCTTTTTGATGGCTGAGTAATATTCCACGATATATGGGTTCTATGACATAATATATATGAATAAAAAATATATTCCATGACATAATTAATATGGAGATATATCTATATAGATAGAGATATAGATATATCACCTCTTAATTCATTTATCAGTGACACAGCCCACTTCTACAGGGTCCATTCTAGGCTTCGACAAGATGCTTTGTCAGTGGAATGCTTGGTTTCTCAACATCCTCCTCCCCACAAAAAGGAGTGTTTCCCTGGTATTGTCAGTCTCGACATCTGTTCAGTAACAGTTATGGAAATCTAGGAGCCATCCTTGATTCCCCCCTCCCTTCACCCCACCAGTACATTTCCTAATCAACCCCAAAGTGAGTCCTGTCATTTCCACCTCTCTCTCTCTACACTCTTTACTGATTCTTCCTTATACCAGACATTCTCTGTATTCTTTTCTGTAGCTCCCTAACATCATCCATTCTGGCCTTCTGTCAACAGGTTCTATGAAATAGACTGCCATTTAATGTAAATTAGATTATGTCATTCTTCTTTCAAAATCCTAAAATCTTCCTCTCACTTAGACTAAAAATACAAACTATTACATAAATTCCCTGCATGATCTGGACTCTGCCTCTTTCTCCACACTCACCCTGAGACCCTTTTACTACCATTTGACTTGCAATCCTGTTTTTACCTCGGGCTTCACCAAGTTCTATTTTCTCTGAGATGATTTCCCCTGGAGCTCTCTGTCAAAGGGACCTTCTTATTCAGACTCTATCTGTATCTTAGCATCTTCAGAGAGATTTTTCCTGGCATCCAGGCCCTTTCCACTTGACAAGGCATGTGCCACATCTGCCTGCAGGGAGTGGCTCTTATTAAGTTTCACAATGTGCCAGTTGGGCTATTTCAACTAAAACTGAGATAGGAGAAATTCAGTAACTCACCTCTGATTACCCCATTATTTAGTGTTGGAATTTAGATTCCAAGTCTAGAAAAATTTGCACACTTAGGTCCTGTGCTATTTACACTTGGATTCTAAAATTATTTGTTTAAAGAATGAAAAAAATGAATGTGAGCAGAAAGGATGATGAGCTGGAAATTTCATCCACATGCCATTTCTGGGTTCTATCTTATCTTCCTGGAGCTTGACGTTTTGGAAGGAGGGATCACATAAGAACTCAGATAAAATATCCTTGAAAACTGGTAGAATGGGATGTCAGAATCATATTAATTTTATGTAAAATAAATGACAAAAGCGATTAAAAAAAACAACTTGAGTTTGTGGACTAAGATTCCAATAATTTTACAGTGCATTTTGGCTCTATTTTTACACATTATTAGCTTTGCGATTCCAAAATAAACCCAGGCTATCATTCTTCACCTACTTCCTAAGTTGGTGTCTTTTAATTTTTTTTAGACACATGATATCATACATTTAAGGACTGTATACGAACAGAAGAGTAAAATCCCTGACAAAGTTGAACAGAAAAATTGGTTGAAAATACTCTAAGCCAAAAATGGCAGAATTCAAAAAAGTTGGTAAAGAAGACATACAAAGTCAGGTAAGTGGCCTGCAACTGCTTCTTATTCCTCTAGAATCTTCTTTGAAGTGGTGCTTTAGGAATCATAAATAACTTCCACTGTCCTATGAAGGGCAGGATTAAGGCCCTGTTATTAGGAGGAAATAAAGGCTTGGGTCATTGCAGCAAATTATATGAGGCTTTAGCCAAGTGGCAGTGAAAATTACCTTCTCTGGTTTATAGCGTCTGCTGGGCATGAAAATAATTGGGAATGGCTAAAGTACCTGATAAAATGAAAAAGTTTATTTCTAGGAAACCAATTCAACTCTCAAGCTACATCCTATTCTTAAAAAGCCCTTTTTTTTCTCCTTTCTAGTTACAATTGAATTCTTACCCTCAAAAATAGACACAGAACTCCAGAAATCCATTTCATTTAGCAACATCTTGCTGGCAGCAGAATTACCATGTTAGATAGGTGGCATATTTTGGTGTTCTAAATAGTTTCTGGTGTTAATGACACATTCTTACTTCTGGTCTCTGAGTTGCATACATAAACACAAATTTTACTACACAAAACATTCATGAGTTTTCCCTTATATTTTTATCTCCCCCTACTCCACCTGAGAAACAATCAGAGTAGTAAGGAGCATGCCCACACAAATTAGCTAATGTTGCAATTAGTGTCCAATCGTGAAGTCAATAGTCTTTTTCAATCAGGCTGCAATAAATCATGGTTCCTATTGTCATCATGAGTCCTTTTCAAAGGTGATGCTGTTGGCTGGGGGAAGGGGTGATGATGTTGGTGCTAGATTGGTTGCGGAAAGTTATCTTTATGTTTATCTGTGTCCTGACAAATGTATGTTATTTGCCCACTGGATTTTTCTACTACCTCATTTACTTTTAATTTTCCCTCCATTGAGCAAACACGTCTTGCAAGATTTACCCTCTGCTGCACCAACATTTATGTGCATTGTACAATAAACATTATGGCACTTATAAATCGAGGAATTAGATTTCTGATCAAGAAACAGGCATCTGATTAATCACTGATATGAAAGTTTTTAAATTTTTTTTAAAGATTTTGTTTATTTATTTGACAGAGAGAGAGAGAGAGTGAGCGCACAAGCAGGGTGGGGAGGCAGAGGGAGAGGGTGAAGTAAGCTCCCCACTGAGCAGAGAGCCAGGCGTTCGGGCTCCATCCCAGGACCCTGGGATCATGACCTGAGCTGAAAGCAGACGCTTAACCAACTGAGCCTCCCAGATGCCCACTGATATGAAAGTTTACATGAACAGCCATCCTTCCTAGGTAGAATATATATAGCCCTCTTTTGTGGACCTCTCTGTACATCTCTTTCTATTCTCTATTATTACTTTTGTAAGTTTATACATCTATAATTTACTATTATCTTTGGCCAAAGGAAAAATGATATACAGTACAATTGTTGAAAGGCACTTGTTAAAATTCAGATTCTTAATTTTAAGATTTAGCATAAAGCAATAGAAGAAAGTGACCTAAAAATTATTCCTGAAAAAGTTATCAAAGGCAATCAGTATAGAGTATGTTTACTGATATAACCATTTTATTCACAGGAATAAGAACCAAAGACTTGTATTTAACATGCCATTTATTTTTCTGGTTGTTCTAGAAATTTAACTTAAAAAAAGATTGGAAGGAGAAAGGCAAATTTGCTGTTATTTTCAAATGATGTGTCTTGATACTGAGAACATGCAAGGTAATCTTCTGAAAAACATTTAGAACTTGTACAAGTTTCGTAAGATGATGAAATTGCTTACAAGATAAATAAGAATTAATAATTTATCTATATTAATGCAGCAACCAGTAGGAAAACATAATGCAAAAATATTTACAAAAGAAAAACTAATTCCAAGTTAAAACAAAACAAAACAAAACAAAACAACAGAATCCAGTGGGAGCCAATTCTTTCTTTTTCACATTTGTGGCAACTTTTCGAAATTTGACACTCACTTTGAGATTTTGTTGATTATATTCTAAGTATAGGATCTTTGCATTTCCATCATTCGTAGCCCACCCACAAAGTGTTTTGACATTTTATTTGGTTTCAATAGCTCTTAATGATTTTAGGCAAAGCTGACGTGATAATAGATAGGCACAGGCAAGTGAAAAAAATATTCTACAAAACCACAAACACATTTGTGCATGCATGTATTCAAAGCCAGTTCACCCTTACAATTTCTTCTATCTCCTTAGTGAACGTATGACTTTCTGTGCTGTTCTTTGAATTTCCTTCTTAGAAATCAACTCCTGACGCACAATTCTTTGAAATATAAAGACATATTCAAACAAATTTCAAAAGGGGCCATATGTGCCATGCCAGAGACATGGAGCCTGATTAGAATGGGACTTGGAATCTTATTATGGTGCTGAATATAATTTAAGACACCATGTTGTTACTTGGGAGGAAGCCTTATTTATAACATCAGTACCATGCTGCATACCAGATGCCAGTGGAAAGTAAAACTATGATGAATTTAATTTGACCTTTCTCATGCCTGCAGAACGTAAATCAGATATATTTAATAAAGATCAAGTTTGCAAGAAATAGCTTTGACTTCAGACGTGTAAATGCTTCAATGAAAGAAATGAAGGCAACACTTTGTACATTTCTGACTATAGTTTAAATGAAGCAAAAATGATGAAAAATGTAATTTGGTGATGTGCAACTTTTCCTCATTAGATATATGTGGCACACTGAGTAATCCAGTAGTTTTATTGCATTTTTCATGCCATTAGATATAGGCAGGTATCCCCTCTTGTGTATATAACAAAAAAAATTGATGCCTAACTATGATAACTGCATTAAGCAGATTTTGACATTTATTTGGGGATGATTTTGTTATCAAATCTTCTTTAAAGTCTATGATCTAATTTTTAATAAGATTCTGAGACTTTTGAAATCTTTATATATGAAAAATAATGGAGCAATTCTTCCTCCAAATAAAAGCAAAATGATTGAAGTTTTCCTGGCTAGGAAAGAGGGCAAAAGTTTATTCTGAAGACAGAAATTTTCAAGATTAAAGTCAGGTTTGGCAGGAAGCCTGCTTTATTTTAATGAAAGAATGGACAGGGGCCAAACTCATTACTATTGGAATACCTAGCTGCCCCGAGCACATAAGTAAGTGTAGGAAGATACCACATGTATTTTAGCTTGTCAAGATCAGGACAGAAAGGAACAAAGTTCATTCATTCTTTCCATCATTCATTCATTCATTCATTCAAAAACCAATCCCTACCATGTACAGACTCTGGAAAAGTAAAATGAGTTAGAAGCAGATACTGTTTTCAAAGTGTTCTCATCAGATTGATTGCTACCATTTGCTTGCACCACGTCTCTTTCAAATGGCTAAATGCTGTAATTATGGAATGTGTAACATTACAAGGAGCACACTTCTGCCTACAGAGTATCAAGAATGACTCTTTAGAGAACCTGACCTGAGTCTTTGAATACAGACATGAATCCACAAGGCTGAGAAGAATGCATGTTCCAGGTAAAGGAAAAAGAATGAGCAAAGGCACAGGATTCAGAGTGAGTATGAAGGGTCTTAAGATATCACGAAATGGAGATTAAATTCTATCATAAAAGTAATGAAGAGTTTAAAAAATGGACTAAGTCAGGGGAGTTTATGCCTCGAATTGACCTCTAAGAAGGTGTATCTGATTGTGAAGTGATTGTGAAGATGGTGTACAGTGAGCAGGAGGCAGGGAGGCCTTTTAGGAGGGTCTGGAATCAAACCGGAAGGGATGAAGTTCTGCATTAGCATGTCAGTAATGGTGGTGAAGTGGGGAGATGGGTTCAAGTGATCTTTAGGAGGGTGATTCATAGCATTCCTGTCTCATTAGATAGATGGGGAATTGAGACAACATCAGATGCCACATATTAAAATAGTTGGATTTGGTATGCCTAAAGGAAACCCAGCAAGATGTCCAGGAGGCTTCAGAAATAAAAGACTGACTGATTGGGAAACACATGGTGAGAGACATAGTTTCAGAAATCATTGGCACAGTAACCCTTTGAAGCCATAAGAGTGGATGAGCTGTTCCAGAAAGTGGATACAGTAAAAGAGAGAAAAAAAAGCACACAGATGAAATAGGAGAAACATAAACATTTGGTTGAAGGAGCTGGGAAGTGTGGCTAGAAGGGGAGGCCGGTGTTGGCAGTGGAAGCAACAGCTCATAGAAGAGAAAACATTTAGAGGACCTCCCTTGTGCCAGGGAGAGTGCTAGGTGTTCTGTACATTTCTCATAATAATGCCCAGTATTTTGTTTAGTCCTCATAACTTCACGCCCGCTGTATAGATGATGAAAGTCAAACTCAGAGAGGTCAAGTAACTGTTCTTGCCCACTAAGCTATTAAGTGGTAGAAGGTGCATTCTAACCCAAGTCTGTCTAATTCCAAAAGCATGTCATCACTAGGAATAAAATTAAATGTAGTATACATTTCTGTTCTGCAGAATGTGGTAAAAATGCTGTATCTTTCCTAATAGGGCATGATTTCATGATAGGATACATTGAGCTAAAAATTGTATGGCCACATTTGTATGTTTTGAACTACGCAAATATGAAATATTTTGTAAAATATCAATATAAGCATTTTATAGACTCATCTGAAATGTAAATGCCATAATTTTTTTTAAAAAGTATGTGCTGCATAATTTCACAGCTAATTATAAGCTATGCCTACATTTTTGTGGTTCTACTTTAGTTGGTAAGTGGAAATTCCGTGTAACATCCATTGTTAGTAGCTTGCGAAAAATCCTGTTGTTAAATTAAAATTTCTGAGTTATTTTGGTGATTATTGTGCTATCATTTGAACATTCTGTTATTATAGTGTAAAATATTTTTAATGTCCTATAAAAGTGCCTTCTAAACATGAGTTAAGTGGTGGACCTTGTGCTGAAAACACGCTGGAAATCAGTAAGGCTGGAATATAAATTAGATGCAATAAAAACACTATGAAGATGGCCAAACAACTGCCACGATATGCTGCTAATTTAGTAAAAAGCGCTCTATGAAATATTAGAGATAATGTTGAATAAACAGGCAATATTAGAGCAAGTAAAGCTTTACATTTGCAAAAATTATCATATAATCAGGCATAAATAATGCAAAACTGAAAAAGAAAAGTAAAAAGAAAACACAAAAACTTGGCAAGTACAACATAGCAGAAATGTGATTCTAAAGTGAAATTTTTATAGATTAATATGCTCCTAAAATAACTTAGCCGCTTTTACCTTCACCACAAACTTGCATTTAGTGTTTTAAAATTGGTCTCGGGGGCGCCTGGGTGGCTCAGATGGTTAAGCGTCTGCCTTCGGCTCAGGTCATGATCCCAGGGTCCTGGGATCGAGTCCCGCATTGGGCTCCCTGCTCCTTGGGAGTCTGCTTCTTCCTCTGCCTCCTCTCTCTCTCTCTGTCTCTCATGAATAAATAAATAAAATCTTAAAAAAATAAATAAATAAATAAAATTGGTCTTGAAATACATGTTTTTGTGTGACCTAAATTTCCTGTGTTGTGACTATCCCATATTATAATCCACGGGGCTATGAACACAACATTGCTGGGATTTACAAAGGTGATTTGAAAGGGGAGAGGAAATTCCAACCATAAAGGACATTGCTAGGTAAGGAAGTATAATAGCAGGTAATTTGTTGAGAAGGAAAGACAAATAGGGAATGCCTGAATACCACACACCTGAGCATTGTTCAAGCGTGCCCTCCCACTTCGATGCAGAGCCTGCCCTCCATACCCTCACTGAGTTAGCAGATGATCCCGGAAATGTCAAGGAGCAGACAAGGGCTTGCCGCTGTTTCTCCTAGGCCTCCCTGCACAGCCCTTAGACTAGAGTCTTGGGAGGCAGCCATTCCTTCCAAAATGTTTGTTTCTAATGCTAGAACTTGGAGAGATTACAGAGAAGTCTTGATCCTCACTCAAGTATTCACCAGAATGCTGGGGAAACTAGAACAACTGATCCAATTACTGATCCAATTCAACCAGCATCCAGGTTTCAGCTCCTGTCAGCAGTGACAGCTTTTGGATTTGAGAACAAGTCAAGAGTTTTGGGCACCTTTAACTTGTGAACTGAGAATTATTCTGTGGTTCAGATTTCACCAACAATGTATGCACAACAAAGCAGGTACTTGGCTCTACCTGACTTGATAGCAACTGAATACTCATCTGCAATTGCATAGTTTTGCTTCCAAGAAAGTATCACCTTAACATTGTTGTGTGTATCTTAAGTTTTAAAGTCTATGGTAAGTACAAGACACTGAGCAAGTTCACAAACCTGGACAAGATCAATCAGGGATAGAAAAGGATTCTTCTACATGCAGTTTACAACTACGCTGTCTGATTTTTAAACGTCTAGGGCCACATTCTATCTTATGAGATAGAAGTTTATTATAAATCTTTCTCCCTGAAGAGATTTGGATTTTAGTTTAAAAAGAACCATCTGGAATGCCTATGTTTCCTGTTTTAAACTACCTCAAAAATAAACAAAACAAAAGTTAATTTTTACTGGGATTCAATCTGATGTTTTTCCATAACCAAATGTCTTTTAGAGTGTATTCTATTATACAGGTGCCAAAATAACAAAGAAGCTAAAATATTTTTATCTACAATAATGCAATCAATTTCTCAAACAGTATGGATCAAAAATCCATTACTCTAGCCTTGGTTACCTGAAACTGTTGAGGACAATATTACAGCTTTTTAAAAATATAGAGTATGCCATACCTCTCCCATCTCATTTTTTCTCCCAACATCTTCATCATTTTGAAAGGATCACGCTTTGAACAAGCAGCAGATGTTAATATAGAAATATAGAACATCTCAATTTTCTCACTGCTAACTCAGCTTACTGAGCCAATTTCACAATTCTCACATTCCTGAGTCCTAGGAGAAAATGCTAATTTAGATTGTTAAAATTGACACGGGTTAGGGTATAAAGGGTAATTAGCATAAAATCCTACACAAAGTGTTCTTAGCACCATTAATCAACACCCACCTAGGCATACACTCTTTTAGTCAGAGCTGATGTTTAACGAAGCTGAAAAATATCTAAAATATTCTCTTCTAGTTAAGTAATAAAAAATGCAGAGTTTGTCCTCAAATCCAGTTTTAGGGGTTTTAAGGAAAAATACCTAATGTGCAGTTCATGCATAACTTTTATACTTAAGGATTATTTAAAGCATATGAAAGTAGTCTCTTGAGGAAAACACCTCTTAAACACTTGTGTTTTTGACATATTTGTGTCAGTGCTGTCCTGTACATGTGTTGTTACTGCTGAAACAACTGATCAGTTTTCTTTTTCCTCCCTTGGTGCTTGTAAAGCCTGTTGCCTTTGGCACCTGTGTTCCCATTTTCAGGACAGAACCCTGCTGGTAATTCTGCCTCTTTCCTTTGCCAGACTCCTAATCACACACACACAAAAAATCACACAGGTCTGAATCTGCCCGTCAGTTCAGAGGTGCTCTGGGTTCCTCATATTTTGCAAGCCTACTCTATTAATTATGCCTCCTAATGATGTGAACTACTGGCGAGAAAATGGTCTTCCAGTTCGATGAATGATTCAAAGTCACATAAGTTTTCTGCTTAGTTTTCTCATTTACAAAATAAAATAATGGCAAATAACAGATATGGCAAATATAACAAAATTATATCAAAACTTCAGAGGCACAGGAATATATGTTGCTAGGAGCCGGTCCAGATATGTTCCTGGGGACATCACTGAGATCTATCTTCAGAAGTTCTATCTCAGAGACCCCAGGGAATGGAACAAGGCCGCAAACATGTTACCACTGAAGTCCATTTATTCTGCATAAGATAATGCTGCTTTGTGTAAGGCATGGTTAAACACACAGGTTAGAAGCTGACAGAACAGTCTCAGGAGCGAGATTGTTTAAAAAAAAAAAAAAATCCCACAACCAGAAGATGTGTGTTCTGATCAGTGTTGGTGCTGTGAGAACACACAGCAGGAGCACTTAACTGAAATTGGGAAAAAGGGCTAACAGGAAGGACAGGCACGACTGGCCTGGGTGAGTCACAACATGGTGTGAATGTTCCTAACATTGAGAAGGGCATGTGTGCAGATCAGGAAGAGAGTTTGGTGAATCCTAGGAGCAGAAATTTCAGTACACTTAAGGAGCAGGACCGAGGTGAAGCTGAGGTGTCAGGTGATGAGTCTCATGCACGTGGGTAAGAATCTGAAAAGCACTGGCAAGTAAATGAAGGGTATCGAGTGGGGAAGTGTACAAGCATCCTTGTATTTTAGAAAGATCAATCTGACTGCAGGATGCAGAACAGACTGGATCCTGGAGAAGATTTTAGGCAGGGGGTCAATGGGGAAGCTATTAAAGTGACTGACCCTCATGAGAAAGGCCTTCGGTAGGAGGCAGAGGAGGGCAAGTTGGAGGGTGGGGGCAAATGATAGAGAATAGCTCAGGTGTATGAGTACTATCACAGGCTAGAACAAGTGCTTTTCCTGCACTGTCTCATCAAACTCTCTCTCTCTCTCTCTCTCACACACACACACACACACACACACAAACATGAATCCCATAATACAGGTATTACTTTTCTATTTAATGTTGAGGTAATTCAAGTTTAAAGAGGAAATCAGCTCAAACTCAGGCATTCCCCAAAAGGCTAAAGCTGAGTCTGAAGCCAGGAAGTCTTGTCCAGAGCTCTATGATCTGCCCTCCGAACAAATTTAAGAGGAAGAACTGGCAGTGCTCAGTGACAGACTGGGAGAGGTGGTAGGTGGAAAAGGAGGAGGTCCAAGAGATGAGCACCTGCATCATCAGGCCGTGAGGGAGGTAGTTCACTTAGGTATTGAACGCAAGAGGAGATTCACTGTCAGGAAAGGGCAGAGAGGACTCCATTCGTGGGCACCCTGAGTCTGAGGTTCCTGCAGGATATCAAAGTGGATGGGCAGTTTGAAGGGTGGATCCATCTGGAGAAAAGGACTTGCGCTGGATGCAAGTAGGTCTTGGAGTTATTAGCAGTGTACCAGCATAGTTCGTGCGGATGAGGTCGCAGAGGAAGTCTGTGTCGGGTTAGAGGATAAGGGAGCTTGAAAAGGAGCAAAATCAGGAGGCTGTGTTGTCTGAAGAGCCAAGGAGAGTGGTGCTTTGTGATCAGGGAGGGACCGAAAGCATCTGATACCCTGGGAGGTTAATACAATATGGAAACAGAAAGGAATTCTCTGATTTTGTAACAAGAGGGCTTCTTCCTGAAAACAGAGGGCATGGTGGGCATGCCATGGGTGGGCCTACAGTGACCACGTACCTTAACTGCTACTACCCTACGGATGACACAGCTACACAACTGTACAGATGACACGATGTGGACAAGGGGCTGCTGCTGGGCTGCCTATTGCCTCCATAACCGCCAGTGCTCTCTTCATTCATGCCTGTCACTCGAGACACAGATTCCAGTGCCACCGAACTTTGGCTTAAATAGTTGGTAAGGTCACATCCCCAGCCCCTTGTGATTTAGCAAAGGGACACAAAGGCTGGATATTTATTATAAAAGTGATACCCCCCTCCTCTTTGAAGGTCTGATACCATGGCAAGGAGATATCATGGCAAGAAACTTCTTTTAATGGAGAACCTCTCCCTAGATCATTTTTTCCCCCTAAAAGCCATGACTAGCTTTTTTTTCTTTTTAGTAATTTATATTTTTCGTGCTACTTTCATTGATGTCTTCCTTTAAGATGGTCCATGGGGGTAAAACAAGCTGGCAGGAGAGAAGAGAGAAAGAGAAAAAAAAAATCATGGTATGTATAAAAACAGCCCTGGGAAATATCCCACATTTCTAATTCTTGACTTTTTCAAAATTGATTATAAAATAAATGTAATTTAAAGCACCCTTCGTGCACAAGGCTCTCAACAAATTAACAACTTATATAAACCCTGTGAGATTCAACAGTAATACTCACTTACTAAAGGGAAATGATGCATTTATATTACTTACTTCAGGTCGCATAAAATGTCAGTAACATAGTGGAGAAGGAAATCAGAAAGAAAGCTAGAATTATAATTTCCCCAATTCTGAATCTTTTGCTTTAACTCTGTTGCACAGAGGATTAACAAATTTAGTTTTCTCAGAATAGGGAAGATAAGATTCATCTTATTTCTGCTCTGTTTGAAATTATGAAACCAAATTCAGTCTCACAGAATATTATTTGGAAGCAAACCAAGCCCATTCGCTATGTAAGGAAGTCTCTCTCTGCCAGCAAATGTTCACAAGATGAATGTACAGATGAAAGACAAGCAATTTATTTTTATTTCATACTGAGAATGGCAATTTAAACTACAGTAAATTTGTCCTTTGAAGGAAATGCAAAATATAAATCAAATATCTTTATAACTTTATCAACCTATAAATAAGTAATAAAAATAGTAATCAAGCTGATTTTGCACTACAGGACAAGTGTAGCGATCACACATTTCATTGTAATGTAAGTATCAGTCCATGCGATGTACACGTACACTAAGATTCAGAAACCACATTCTAACTCCTGTTGCTGAGCGAGTAGTGCCTGGAATACCATTCCATTGCAAATGGGTCAAGACCTCGTCGCTCTCCGTGGGACATGAATGAGCGGAGATTCTGTTCTACACTGGGAACTATATAGCACATCCTTTTATCAAGAGTGTGTAAAGGTGATACTTAAAAAAAACAAAGTGCAAAGAGATGAAAATAAGAATCCTATCACTTTCAAGCTGGAAAGGGTCTTTAGAAAATATCTTATGAGATAGGTAAAACAAGTTTCCAACAGGTGGTTCCCTATTACTTACTAAGACCCCTAAGTGTCATATGTGAATTCCAGTAGAAGGAAGTAACTGTGGGAAGCACAGCACATCAAAACACGTAATCAATACAAAACTGTGGAATAACATAACATGTTCTAAGATGATAATAAAGTACAAATAAAGCACTATTTCCCAAAGTTAAGAATGCTCATGGACATCATTTGCAACTTTGAAACCTGAGAAATAAAGGAGATATAAATGTAGGGCCAGTTTTTACAATAACCAAATGAGAGGCATACCCTGAACACTGCATTTTATCACGAATCAACTAGATGTGTCTCATAGCATCTAATCTCTGAATCTTTTTGCTGTAATTAGCATAAAGGCCTTAAACTCTAATTTATTACAGTGGCATTTAAAAATACGTTTTCTCCATTTTCATTTTAGATAGGTTGTATTAGAAATATGTCCTATTTTTTAAGTGGTTGGAAAAAGAAAAAACTGTTAGCGCCTATCTGCATTCCACCCAAAAGACCTTCCTCTTTGTTTATTATCTTAATGGTTCTTTCACTAAAACTGTAACTTCCGAAGTGGAAAAGGTGTGGATGCAGGCAGTGAGAGCCATCTGCTTACTTTTGAACGTTGGTCTCCGCCCAGGAAAACAAATACCTTCTCTCAGAAGAGACTTCCATACTCTTTCTTGTTGGAAAAATGCTGCTTAATTGCTTACCCCATTTCATTTTTTTTACTCTATAATTTACACACTTTGAGTAAAGTAAGTCCCCTTTCTCTTCAGCTTCTTCATCTCCTGCTCCTCCCCTCCTTCTCCCAGTTCACCCTCTCTTCCTCCTCTTTTGACTCCTTCTCCTCTCTCTTTTCAGTGGAAAGCATGTCCCTGTTTTTCAACAGCTTACTTTGAAGACTAGAAATATGACATTGGAAACACATCATAAAATATAAAGTTTTATGCAAGCAATCCTCTGATAGTTTTGGACATTACCACGAAATGGGAACATTATGGCATTTATCTTATGACCTTAGAATTTCCATAGAGCACACAAGTCCTTCCCAATGCTCCCTCTCAATACTAGCTAATCCCATGTTCCATTCATTTGGGATATCACCATTACTTGGGTGTAGGGCCCCTAGAATTTTTCCTTGGAATTGAACATGAGGATTCACTCATCCTACTAGGCAAAAACAGTCTACCTCTTCTATGTCCACTTACTATCCAAAGAGAAATAATGAAAGGATAAAAGGGAATCCTAACAGAATTAAATGTCTGTGTCATCTACCTACTTACCTTTCTCTCTTTATTCATCCAGCCATCCATCCATCCATCCATCCATATTTTTGTATCTATTTATCTTTCTATACCTATCCATCTACCAACTTAAAAGATTTCCTGCTACACAGTTAATGAGAACTAAATATTAATAATTTATTGTTTTTTAGAAGAGTTGGTATTGTGGTTCACCTTAAACTAGTCTGAGAGGCATGTATAGATTAATCTGAATATGGATAATCAATTTATTTATTTTTTATTTTTTTTAAAGATTTTATTTATTTATTTGAGAGAGAGAATGAGAGAGAGAGAGAGAGAGCATGAGGGGGGGAGGGTCAGAGGGAGAAGCGGACTCCCCGCCCAGCAGGGAGCCCGATGTGGGACTCGATCCCGGGACTCCAGGATCATGACCTGAGCCGAAGGCAGTCGCTTCACCAACTGAGCCACCCAGGCGCCCTGGATAATCAATTTAAAAAAGATTACTTAGGCTCACTTCATTTTCCAGAGAAAAGATACTGCGAGACAATGCAGCCTTAGCCTCAGAGTCATTTGGTAACAACATTTCAGTGATGATGTAACTCTGCATTTAAAAAACACAACTTTTAACCTAGCAATTACACTTTCAAAAATGTAGTTGAAGGACATAACTATATTCATAAAAGACGGAGCTACAAGGGTACTCATTATAGGACTGTTTATAGTGGCAAAAAGTTGGACTCAAACTAAATGGCCAGCAACATGAAATGCATTTAATAAACCTTGGTAGCACTCTGCTAGAAGAATATTTAACAACATGGAAGTAGCCTCACAAGTGTATTTTAAAACAGAAAAGCAGGTTATAAGACTTCAGAGACTATGTGGTACTAAGTAAATATACATCGAATCCTGCATTCAACTTTCCCCGTTCTCCTTCCACCTGATCCTATCACTCCATTCAACAGTAATCTTTAGTCCTCCCTTTATCTGCTTTCCCAGTGGCAACGGACACGATGAACTCTTTCTTGAAAACCACTGTCTTATGTTAGCTATATAACACAACACATTCCTTCTTTATGTCTCCTAGAATTTTTAAAATTTTTATGAAGGCTTTATTGTTTAGAGCAGTTTAAGGTCCACGGCGCAATTGAGGGGTAGGTAGAGAGATTTCTCATATATCCTCAGCTTCTCCTACAAAACCTCCTGCGTTGTCAGTATCCACCCCACCCGTCGCCACAGTGGTGCATTTGCTACAACTGAAGAACTTGCACTGACACATCCTCATCACCTTAAGTCCCTGATTGGCAGTACGGTTCACTCTTGGTGTCTCCTACTGCTCTGACCGCTCGTTCTCCATGCCTTTGTCAAGCTTTCTCTGCGCCACCTAACATGAAGTACCTGACTCTCCCCAGCCATAGTACTGGGCCCTCTCATCTTCTCATCTTAGTCTCCATGTTTGGGGGCTATCTCTCATGCCCTTGGCTATAACTTCCCTCTGTGCCGAGATGACTTGTGTATTTATAGTCTTCACCCAAACTTTCATTTAAGCTTAAACCATATGCCTGACAATGTAGTCGTGGGGCTCTTGGCTATTTAAAAAGCACTTCAGACTCAACATATCTAAAATGAGATACATTATTACTCCCTGAATCACCCACTTCAAATTGGTCACCACCTGGTACACTTTCAGATTCTTATTTCTGAATGGAACTACTCTCCATTTAACTTATGCAAGACACAATAATTGTTATTCTTAATATCACCCTTACCTCCAATAACAAACATAGCACAGGTCCTGTCCATTTCCCTTCTGAAATTCTCTCAAACCAGTCAGTGACTCTGCAGCATTGTCCTTGCCTTACCCTAGGTAACAATGAAGTCTCACCTGAACTACTGTCATAGCCTATTTAATGGCCTCTCCATACTCACTCTGCCCTACCTCCAACTCATTGGTGTATATATAATCATGTCAGCCCTTCCTTGATTAGTACACTTCGGTGATTTCTAACTACACATAGGTAAAGACAAGTCACCTTGACTCATGGCTACCCTGTGTAGTAGTCTCATCTAGTACAGCATCCCCCTCTTTCTCTTCTAACTACACTGGCCTTTTATACTCTCAGGCTCACTAATTCTGCAGAACTTTTTAGAATGCTGTTCCCTCTGCCTGAAACAGCATCCCTCCTTTTTCTCCCGATGATTTGGTAAAAGTGAGCTAACTGATGCAACAAGCAACTCCCCACAATGCCGTAACATAAAAAAACAGAACAGCCATTTTGGCTGGTAGCCGTAAAGAGTAGCTAATAGACATTCTATTTTCCTACCATTTTTGGCTTTGGCTCCAACTTACCTGCATGTCCTGGGTCCCCTTCCCTATTGCTCATGTGGTCCAGTGAACCTATTTGTCTCTATTTTTCAGGCCTTACCTCTGGGTTTCCAAGCTACTGTTCCCAGTGCTTTCTCTATGATCCCAAAAAGCTAGAGTACAGATGAAATTTTCAGCCAGAACTGTGAAATCTGAGCCACCGGGTTAGGTACCGACCAAGCCCAGGCAATATAGCTCATTCCTCTTCTCAGGTGAGAGAATCTAGAAAACCCGATTCTTTCACCAGCTTGTCTTTAGCTCTCCCTGATAAGCAGCTGCCAATAGTATGTGACTTGCTTTTTTTGGCCACAAAGCAAAGAAAGCAGTACGTAGTTCAAGGCCCTAAGTTATAAAAGAAGTTTGATCAATGTCTCCAGAATGATCCTGAAATGAACAGCCTCAGACAGCTAGAAGTGTCATAAGATCCCATTAACCTGTCAATGAAATAGTAAGAACAAAAATACCCTAAGAGAAAGAAATTTACAAAGTAGTCATTGTAACAGCTAATTTGTCTGATCGCTTTTTAAAAGTATCATGGCAGTCCTTTGAGATTCTATGTATAATACACGGAAGAGAGAGGTTATTTTTCCCTGGGAACAGAGAAGTTATTTGTCCAAAATCAGAACACTAGTAAATGGGATGGCTATAGCTCCAGTCTGGATCTACCTGATTCTAACTTCTGCACCACTTTTGAACAACTACAGGCTCTGCAAGGAAGTGGCCCATCAGGCACTTATGTACTGCCCACCACATGTCCATAGTACTCAGGCATCACTCCACTGGGCCAACTTTTGAGCTCTCAGTTGTTAGGCATGAGAAATGCAGACCCTTCTGCAACCCTCATTTCTCCTGGGGTATCCCACAGGTGATCTGAGTCATAAAAATGGCCTGCCTACCAGTGTTCTCCATGTATAATGAAAACAATGGTTGGCTTATCAAGGGGCAAAAACAACAATAGCTTATGAATGGAGAATGTGATACAGTAAGACTATTAATATTCCATATTCCACACTGAATTTTCAACTTCAACCTAAAAACTAACAACTTTTATTATTGAGGGCAGTATACTAAACATATATACTTATAAATTATTTTTCTTTTATTTATTCCACCTTTATTAACCATGAGATAAGTACTGGGAGCTGTGCTAATTAAAGGATAGGCATGGTTTCTGAAACTGAAAAGTCAAAATGCGGTGGTGAAGAGAGACAAGAAAACAGTAGGACTGCAGAGTTTAATGATTAGAGTCCAAGGTGGGTTGGCAAGGTGGGCAAGGTGCAGAGAGTGTACATGCAAGCTGTGTAGGTCAGGGTTGCTGGGGATCTGACACAGAGCAGCTGTAGGAAGAGGCCAGTCATAGTAGTAGGCTCTTTGGGGATACCTAGCTAGAGTAATGCTCAATATAAAGAGAAACTAAGCTAGACTTGAAGGGTGAGTAGGAGGTACTCAGGCAAGTGAGAAAGGGTTGGTGATGAAGGATGGACTCTAAGCAGAGAAAAGACCATACAACAAAGCAGACATGGGAAACCCAGAGTATTCCAGGAACTCCACGTACTTCTGTGAAAATATTTCTATGTATTGGGAATGGTGTAAGAGATGAACCTGTATAGACAGTAAGAGGGTGTATTTTTTGGCTCCTTAGAAAACTTGCTAAGACGTTTGACCATCCTGTCGCAATTCTGAAAAATCAAATCACATTATCACAATTATGTTCGAGAAAGATCTCTTATATAGCATAAACAGGGTTTGAATAACTTCAAAACAGTCATAGTAAGTTTTCTAGAAGTAGCTACCTGAAGGCTATAAAATTTCCTGGCACTCTCCGGAATCGAAAAGACAAATGTAAAGAGGAAGATTATGAAAAATGTTAGCAATAGATATAAGAATAGAGTGGTTAAGACCCAAGCTTCTGAGTCAGAAAAAAAGTTTTTCGTTTTTTTTATTTTAATCTTGACTCAGCCAGTTAAAGCTATATAATCTTAAGATATTGCTTAATTATTTCTGAGTTTCAGTTTCCTTTTCTTCAAAAACAGTGCTACTTCAGGGACTGACTATGAAGATCAAATAAAACATCCATAAATTTTAAAGTGTATAGCAAATAGTGTATGTTTAATAATTATTTTTAAATAATTGAATATTCTTTTGGAGTAACTTTCATGCATCTATCAATTTGGATATTTGTATTCATTTGACATATTTTATTAGAAATCTAACAAAATTGCCATAATATTATGAAAACTCTTTCTTAAAAAATATTATTTCTAATCATATTAAATAATAGTATCTGGTCATTCCAATATTAATAATTGATTTTTATGTGAGCCAAAAGACTTGATTTGGTTGTCAGATGTCTTGAAATAGGAAAATGAGATTGATAAAAAGGAGTAAGTCAGTTCAATTTCAAATATTCCCTAGGGATCAGATTGATCATTAGATCATAAATTCAAACTGAAGGAAAATAATGACAAGATCAATCATATTGGACATATTGCGAGTCTGCTCAAAAACTGAAGGCATTTGAAATCCCAGTACATAAGGTTGGATGACTAATTGTGCCAAGTGTCATGTGAATGATTTTCCCAGAGGGACAAATAAGGAAATCCAAAAAATCAGTGTGCCATGAGGTTGACATTTCACGTACTGATTTCCATAGCTCCTTTTTCTCCATCTTTGCTATGTAGAAAGGAGTAGAAATGTCCTCTGACAGATGTCCACATAAGTGGAGATGGACGCACTCCCAACTGAGTTGGAGGCACCACATACTGCCATCTTGGTTTGACTCACTAGATGCCAACCATGTGCATACAATTTGGAAGAAGGGACATGGGAAGACATCTGGATAATAAGAAGCAGACATAACTCAGCTTATTAAAATTTAGTATTTTTGAAAAAAGGACACTGGTATAAAAAGCCCTCAAATCCCCAGGACGCTACTTATTAACATCCAGGTTTTATGAAAAGTTTTTAACATCCAGGTTTTATGAAAAGTTCTCATTCTGATTTGTCTCACTTTTATCCTTGACAAAAGAATGCCCTTCCCCTAAAATAGCCAACATATTTCTCAGTGACTCAATGGCTACAAGTCTCTTTGTATCTCAGAACTCCTCTGGATGTTTAATTCATTTCCTTTCACTCAGACTACTGTAAGGTAGGGACTTTTCCTCCCCCATCTATTTACTCACCCAACCCATCTACTGAATGTCATCGCAAATGAGAGTGGTGATTCTGGATGAGCATGGCAATTTGTATAGCAAAGGGAAAAATAGATGAAGGTAAAGTATTGCCTTATATATATATATATATATATCTCCCTTAATAATAGTAACACTCCCCTCTAAACCTCATTCCTACACTATTTTAAAGCCCTTGCCAGCATTTAGTGTCTGTGATGAAATGCAGATGAATCTTATCCCAATCTTTTGAGTGGCCAAAAGTCCACTTTTAGGGGGAACAAATATTTCTTTTCACCTAAAGCTGTCTTGGTTTACTGCACAGTTATTTTGCATCCTTTTCATTTTCAAAAGTATCCTGTTTTGGAAAAAAAAAAAATATATGGGTGCTTATAGTGTCTAAGTGAAAAAAAAATTGATAAAAGAAATGAGCACAGGAAAAACTCATTTTATCCTTTGTATTGCTAGCAGAAAACAACCCATCACTTAAAAAAGCAGTGAGGGAGGGTAGAGGGAAAAAAACAAACAAACAACAGTGCAAACCACAGACTCACACACATACACAGACACACACAGAGCAAGGGGACTAGGTCCTTTATCTGTATCCAGAGAAGGGAGGAGCACCCAGGAAGAAACACTGTCTGTCTCAGGAGTGGAAGAGAATCTGGCTGGTTAAACTCTACCCGATGATGGAAAAGCAGGGCAGGAGAGGCAAACTGTTTGGGGACATGTGGCTGTGGGAGGACAGGAGAGGGTGAGCAGAGCTAAGACTCCTTGACTGGACTGTAGGCAGTCATCTATTTTCTATCCATCTGCCCTTAGAATTCAGAGCCTATTTTTGCAAGAACACTGTTACACATGGCGATTAAGTTCTATAATTTCATTAGTGGAGTACTAAGCTTCAGATACATTGGGCTTAATTAGGCTTTTATGGAAAGGGAACTAGGGAATTAACCACAATGTATAACACTGTTCATTTGAGAAAATGTGTTTCCAAATACAAATACTACTCCACAAACTTCTGGTCTACCATTCCTTTGACACTTATAAATGAGAATCAGGTCTGATCAGTTTTTCTCAACTCAGGCTATATATTTATTTGAACTATTGAGGAGCTTATTTTAAAATCATACTGTTACCTGGGCTCCACACCAAGAGATTCTAATTTAATTGGCCTGGAGTGAGGCCTGGAAATTAGTATTTTTTACAACGCTCCTTACAGCAGGATTGAGAACCACTGGGCTAGCAAATGCTTCTTTGATCTGTATTTGAGTAAGTGGCTTGGGAGGGTTTTTCATTATAAAGGGGTCTTTGTTGGGGCACCTGGGTAGCTCAATCGTTAAGCATCTGCCTTCAGCTGAGGTCATGATCCCAGGGTCCTGGGATCGAGCCCCACTTCGGGCTCTCTGCTAGGTGGGAAGCCTGCTTCTCCCTCTCCCACTCCCCCTGCTTGTGTTCTCTCTCTTGCTGTCTCTCTCTCTGTCAAATAAATAGATAAAATCTAAAAAAAAAAAGGTCTTTTTTTCACAATAGGACTCACTTCCAGTTTCATTTTTCAACTGTTGAATATTCAACCTAAAATAACCTCTTTAGCTGTGCCTTTCTAAAAACACACACACACGTGTAGCATAAAAATAAATAAAACGTCTTGCCAAACATAGTTATCATTGAGTCTTTTAAAACCCTCAGGATACTGCCATAAAGGAAATAATAAATCCCAAAATACTGACAACAGAAAATTTAAGAGACTAATTCTGTATATTCGAGAGATTTCACTCCCTCTCAGTCCCACCTCCACTGGGATCCTGGCACAATGTTAGGATAAATTTGAGTCATGAACTACTCCCTGAAGGTCCTCTGAGCCAGGTTTTGCTGCTCCAGCAGAGACCAGGGTTATGGAGATACAGTTTATTAAGCTCACAAACTCTTCAAAGTTCCAAAAGGAAGGGCAGATTATAAGAGTCAGACTTTACATAAGACAGACTTAATAGTATTACCTCTTTGGTGACATCCAGGCAATTCAGGCAAGCCCTGTGGTGTCCCCTTCATCCTTAGTGTCATAAATGAGGTGACTGAACACCACTGGAGCAACCTCACAACCATGCCAGGAGGTGTTTCCTCCCCCAATCCCGGGCTCTCTTTCTGTTGCTGAGTGTTTTTCTGGTTCACTTACTTTCTCCTTCCCTACCAAACAAATGCACTAGGATATCTTCTGGAAAAAAAAAAAAAAACCTAGAAAGTAAAATTCCACGTACTGAAGATTATTGCCCCATTGACTTCCTTTCAGTAACTGTAAAAGTATGCATAGAAGTTTTTGTTGTTGTTCCCCTTTGAGATAAATTGTGAATGGTAAAGAAGAGGGAAGGGTCCTCCATCAGATTTCTTTTTCCCACATTAGATGCCCGAGATCTATGCTCATTTGGTCTCAGGCTGTGTGCGAAATGAGTGAACACACTCACTTTTCCTGTGTATATATACATATGTAAGCATATTTCATGTCTAGTTATGAAGTCTGTCTTTACCTTTATAAACTATATTTTAGCCATATTTGCAATACTTTTATATGTGCAGTGCTCTCTATTTTCAGTTCTTAATGACTGTAAATTTTACAAGTTTAGCTCTGATAACATTAGTTGGAATGCCTACTGTCTGTTTTATGTTATCTTCTTATGGGACTATCTTTGGCTTTTTGTTTTTTCTTGTTGTATTTGCAGAATTTTTTTGTACAAATGTCTTGAGTCTCTGGACAAAATGATCTTTCTTCAAAGAGGAGTAACATTTCATTCTTCTAAGTGTCTATTTTTGCAATCTCAAAATCACATTATTCTAGTTTTCTGTTTTGTAAACAGAAAACAACTAGGTCTAATTTTTATTACCCCTAAAACAGAGCCTTGTGTAGTTACTTAGTGCAGTTTTGAAGAACATAATGAACTGATATGCGTGGAATTTATTTGGTTTCAGTTAGGGAGATTATGAAGAAGAATGATCCATTTGTTGAACAAACTTCTACTAAATAACTACTATATGCCTGACAGGATTCTAGGCACTGAGGATAGACAAGTGAACGACGAGTTAAAAATAGCTGACTTCATGCAACTTACATTCAAGTGGGAATTTACAGTCTTGTAACATCTAATGATGCTCTTGAACCTGGGTCTAAAGTTTGCTTCTTAAACCAAACTTCAAATCAGTATTCATCCAAGCTAAATTTGCCTGCTTTTTTCTGTAGATACTGGGAAGAATGAGATAGAGAGTAAAGGGTTTTGTCTGAGAAACAAACTGAGGGTTCTAGAGGGGAGGGGGCGGGGGGATGGGTTAGCCTGGTGATGGGTATTAAAGAGGGCATGTTCTGCGTGGAGCACTGGGTGTTATATGCAAACAATGAATCACGGAACACTACATCAAACACTAATGATGTAATGTATGGTGATGAACATAACCTAATTAAAAAAAAAAGACTTGCTTGAAACACCAAAAAAAAAAAAAAAAACCTCGTAAAAGAAAATATATTAAAAAAAAGAAAATTTCCTAGCACTGGGAGGTTAGAATGGGTAGAAAATCAATGGGCTAAAAAAAATTCTCACTCTACAAAATTCTCTAATCCTAAGAGTTGTAGGATCAAAGTTGACTACTCAAAACTAAAAAAATATTGAAAGCCAACCCATTTTTAAGTGCATTTGCTTCGTTTTAATCTATATGCGTGCTTTCAAGAGGCCTATGGTGATAGCCTCAATGCTACATACACTGTCTTACACACTAAGTCATGATCATGATAATAGAATGGGGAAAATAAATCTTTCCAAATGGACAGCCAAGTACAGGCCTAAACAGTGAGTATAAAGAAGCCTTTGAAGGGTAAATAAATGGAAAATTAGGTGGGAAGGAGCATGCAGAGAGAAACAGTGCAATCAAGGACTAACTGAAGTAATTTTGCCTAATAACTTGAAGGGTAAGAGCTAACTACTGGCAAGGAACAGGCCAAATGCAGGTGCTGCTGGGCAGGAGGAAGATGGTGGGACCTTCAAGCTGAGGAGAACACAATGGTTTTGTATAGTTCTGAGGGAGGGTGGGAGGCGGTGATTATAAAATACAAATCCTAATGAGATATCCCAATGTGATCCTCTTTCAATGCTTTAAATTTGCTTCCACCTATAAATATCCAGTTTTTAAGATAATGACCAACAGGCCAAGAGAAACCATCCTCCCTCTCTTTCTAAGCCATGTCTGATTTACCACTCCTTATAACGACACAATACCTAGAATGGGGCATCTATAAATTCTCATATAAAATAGACTCTTTGAGTTTCCGGAGGAGAATATTAGCGATGCACGTATTTTCTTGCTTCTCTGTAGATTAAGAAGATTATACTGTAAAACATATCAGGGTTCTTGTACATGGGATTTTTGGTACAGTGAGAAAAAAATGCTACATTCTCAGTGACAAAACATCTTTCTCCCCAAATGCTTATTATCAGAGCATCCAGTGTCTTTCTAATAATGAAGACAAATGAATTCAAGTACTGCACAAATCAATCTTTTCTATGACTGGAACATAGATATGGATGGGATTATATTAGTCAAGATCTTAAAAATAAGTTTTTTTATAATGTGTAGATGAAAACTATGGCAATCTATTCAATATGAGATTTAAATGCTTTATCAATTCAGTGGAGTAGTTTCAGTCAGTAATTTGATTTAAGCTAAAATTAATTTTCATTTACTTTAAGAAAAACATGAGTTTCAAAGACTTAAATGTATGAATTTCAAATATATCTTACAGAGAAAACAATATATTAATATAAAACCTCATTAAAAACTACAACAAATTACACAGAAAAACATAAAATATAAGGAAAATAGACATATTAGACAATTACAGAAATGTTGCTCTATTAACAAGGGTGAAAATCTTTTGGAGTAGAAAGGTTTTTTTGGATTCTATATTATCTCGTATAACAGCACATTTTAACATATATTACAATTAAAACATTTTAATTTAAATATTACAGGCTTAAAAGCAAGATTCAGAAACAATAAAAGCTGCTTTTGAATACTCAAAAAATTTTAAATTTTCTATCACAAATTTAATTTTTATTCCTTGATGGCGAGAGTTAATTCTTCTTGTGTTTGAACCACCACTAAACATTTTCCATGTTGTAAATGTTTCCTAAACATAGGATGGACATATATCTTTGTGTATCTGGAATGGTCCTATAACCCTACTGTAATTATTAATGGCTCCCCCTTTCTGAAAGAGAGCAACTCCATTACAAACTATGTTGGCCAATTAACCTAAATTATACTAACTTTGTGATGTTGACAAATGTTTACAAAAACATGGGAATTATGATTTGTGTTTATCAATCTGGAAAACAGCAAATTACACATGCTTAATAGTATTACTATTAATGAGCTACCATTTATTGAGTGTTGTAATTTGTAAGCTGCCACGCTTTGTGCACATTACATCATTATGCTACATATTATTGTCCCTAATTTAAAAAGAAGGAAAGCGGAGCTTGAAAAGGGTAAGTAACTGGCCCAAGGTTATATAACTAGCAAGGAGTAGAATAGGAATTTGAAGCCAGGTCTGATTCCAAAGCCTATATTAAATGAATGACTACTGTAAATACCTATGATAATATTTATGCTAGCAATATTGCAGATGAATGCAGGCAAAGGAGAATGGGAAAATGTCATATAGCTATTTCACTTTTTTAAAGTAAAAAATTTTGGTGTGACTCTAACTGCATTAATTTCCATTTAGAGTTTCCATTTCAGCTTCATAGGCCCTTTTAGGTATATGCTGTCAGATTCAGCCATGTTCCTCCCATATCTATTTCTCCTTAGGATCAATTCTAACCTCAGGGGTTTATGCAGTGCGAAAACATCCATGGGTGTGTTGTTGAAAACAACACTGCTCGACCTCGATCCATCCTGTGTTAGCTTTCACTGAGATGTGTAATAGTTCCTTATGGTCTTTATTAGAAGTAATAGCCACAGTATCTAGGTTTACATATCCTGACATGCCCCCTGAAAGAACAGCCCATCCTTTAAAATCCTCTCTTCATAAACTTGACAACCCTCTGGATCTATGGTTCTTTTATTCTGTCTGTCTATCTATCTATCTATCTATCTATCTATCTATCTATCTATCATCTATCTTCCCCATCTTTCTGGATACTAGAAATATTTAGCTGCTCCAAAATCCACACAGATACACAGATATGACTGGGCTCCTCAATGCTTTTGTCTCTGCATCCAATAGAGTGATTAATTCCCTACAATCAGCCATGCTGTAGTGGTATAGGGCACATGTAAAAACCACCTCCCCCACCCCCACTGACTTCCAAATGGAAAGCAAATATAATCTCTTCTACTCTTAGATCTCCATATTTTAAGGAATACCTATCATCCTTCTCAGGATCCTCCTAGACCAAAAAGATGGGGGAGTAGCAGATTTCCCTTTATCATCCACAGTGGCTTCCAACTTTCTTGTTTCTCTAGCTCTTACTCCTTTTCCTCAGCATGGAGCTTCTTGTGTAGAACCCAAAAGCTCTATATTTCAGCTCTTCCCTCTTTTACTGTTGGATGTAAGTTTTTGAACCTATAAGTACAAAATTGGTCACTTTTTTGTTCTCATTTCAGTGTCCCAGATGAGAGAAAAAACAAAACAAGCAACAACAACAAAAAACCCGAAGAAACTTTGTTATACAACTGAATGAAGGGAAAAGCAAATGTTAATATACTAGTTAATACTTAAAAAGTATTACCCATCCCCCAAAGAGGCAAAGTCCTTTATATGGTTGACTATGTTTGTGAATACAAGGAATTAGTAAAAGGATTAAAGAAAAATATTAAAATAGAATAAAGCAAAAATGGAGAGAAGACAAAAAAGAGGAACAAGAAAGGTGACAAGTTGATAAGGAAAAACAGAGAACAGGATACAGGGAAAGAAGAAATAGGAGAAAAGAGGAAGCAAAAAAAAAAAAAAAGGAAGGAAAAGAACAGAGAGAAGATAAAGACACAGAAAAGAGAAATAAGAGATGAGAGAATGGGGGAAGAGAAGGAAACTTCAGCAAAGAAAAATAAGCAAAAGAAATAAAACAAAAAGAAAATACAGGGAACATTTTCAGAGGAGGAAAACATTTACTTTTGAAATTCCTAACTGGCACAAACAATCGAACATGGCAGCCTGAATCCGCTCTCCCCGTTCCTTCTGCTGCCCATAGGATGTTTCCACATTCCCAGCTTTGCAGCCCTCCACTCTAAGTATAAACAGTTGGGTAAGTGTAAATATTACAACTCTTAACCTAAACTGCTGCTACACAATAGCTAGCTACTTTCCCCCTATTTTTTAGGGTCAACTGAATCCCAGACACTTACCTAAAGGGCTTATGTACATTATCTCATTTAATCCTCACAGCAACTGTGAGGAAGACACTATTCTTTTTCCTACTTTACATATTGAGAAATTTGAGGCTTGGCGTGAATAAGCAACTTGCCAAAAATGCATAGCTAGCCAACAATGAAGCCAAAATCCAAACCAGACAATTGACGTCAGATTCTCTGACTTCTTAACTGCTTAGTTGCATTCTCTAATGTCCCAAATCATTAAAATAAACAACCTACCTACTTTTATTTTTATGTATGAAAGAGTAATATAATGTTTGATTCAGTCCATGGTTTGGGCAACTGTTATAGGCTCCTTTGGTGTTGATTCCCAGTTCAAATTTCCTTATTCTAATGGTCATAGTACTGATCAATGGAACACATGCTTATTAAAACAAATCACAGGCAGCAAACCATGTTTGGGTGTAATTAGGAGGTATTACTTTATAGTCCCGAAGGAAGTCATGTGTTTAAATCTATGCATGACCCAGCATGGCTCCACAAGAGTATCTTTAACATAATGTTGGATGGGAGTAAAGATGTTGCAGAGTCCCGAAGCTGAAATGGGACAATGATGGGAGGATAATTCTTATGCCAGGAATTACAGCTGTTCTCTATTTATCATAAAGAAAGTCACTTGAGGGATTTTAGCCACCCATCCAACATTCTTCTCAACAATGAAGAGATGAAAGAAACAGTCCTACAGATCAGGTGAAGGAAAAAAAAAAAAAAGCCTAGAAGGATTTGCAGTTTTCTCTAAGGTCAGCAGCAATGTTATGAAAACTCCCTCAAAAGTTCATGACCCACCTTCAATGTGATTTTTTGTTGTTGTGTTTCTCTATGTCTTCCAGGATGCTCCAATTTGAATGGTATGTTGTTTTCATAACCCTTAGCTCATGACATTGGCTCCTCGAGAGCTGGGATGACCAAACATTCAGTCAGGAAGTCCTAAATTTACCTTCCATGCTATCATCTTTGTCACCTTAGCAAAGTCATTCCAAGCTCTCAAAGGTTCACTTTCCCCATCCGTAAATGGGGATAATAGTAGTTATCAACTCATACTGTTCTTATGGTATTAACTAAATTTGGCATGTAAAGTACTTGATATACTCAATAGATTTCAGCAATGATAATGATAATAATAGTACTCATCGTTCTTATCCGTAGCCCCAGCATTTGTCACAGTACCTTGCACAGCCCACTCTCAACAATTGTTTGCTAAATGAATGAATCCTATGATTTAGAAGTAAATGTTATTATACGTATACATTGTTAATTAAAAATGACAAAGTACTGATATAAAAACAGAAACAATGTTCCCAACTCACATGAAGTTTCATCATTTTTGGAAAGCAAAACATTACTCTAATGATTCTTGGCTTAATGCTTCCTTCAGTGTTTTAAAAATATGAACAAAAATGAATGTGTAGATGGTGGTAGTTCCAGGAACCTACAAGTTTCCTGGTATGTATGGAAAGCTTAGAATGATTTTTCTAATAAAATTATAAGCCGATAATCAGGTCCTTGACTGATCTACTTGCATTCTGGTCAGAAAATTTTATCAAGAGCTTCTACAAAACAGCTTTGTTCTTCACCATTCCTCTTCTGACATAAATCAATGACTAGCTTAAGCTTAGTTAACTCAATGTGTTATATTGCTAATAAACATTTATACATGTATATATGTAACATTTTGAACAAACCTATTCTGTTGAACATAAGACTGAAATTATATTGCATCAGTCTACTAACACTGAGAATGAAATGACTACATAATTAAATAGCAAAAACTACTTTAACGTTAATGATGCATCAAACATTCATTTTTTTTTAAAGTAATAGAACCTTGTTTATATCTAGTTAAATGAGACAGCTACATTGACTTAAAACTATTTGGACTTTCTTGACTGATTTTGACCTCTAACAGTCTATGAAATTCCTGATTTAGATGTGAACAAAGCATAACTGAAAATTCAAAGTAAACATCTTTCCCCCCATATTCTCCCTAGGACAGCTGAATATTAGGACTATTTCCAACTGAGCTGCTTATTGCAAAATTTTAAGGCAGTTTATTTTCTCAATCTTTGTGCAATTTGTCACTCCCCAAATTAGCCTCCTTATTAATCATCTCTGCACATATTATAGTTTTTAAAAGTATACCATATTTTTGTACTCTATCTTCCATAATGCATGCAGTGTTGCATACCCACTAATATGTCATCAATATGTCATCATGACATGTCCTTCATTAGGAGTGTGTACTTACTAACTCTGATGATCAGAAAACTGAAACACAGCTTCCTCCAACATGTAACAATTTCAGCATTTGAAGATCAGTACTTTATAAAGCTAGACTTCCTCAAATTAGATGACAAAAATTATGCATTGGGAACACTGATGAAAGTGTTTTTGTTGTGTATGTTGATTTACTCTGATTCCAGTTTATCAGAAAGATTATCTTCTATACTGTCACAAAGTCTCAATAGATGAGACTATCACAAATACTTAGATTTTCATTTTTGTTCTGCTGGTGAGATAACGTCACATTATTCACTTCTTTGTTTTCAGTTATAATAATGCATGGAAATACCACAAGGTTTTCCCCCATCACCCCCTTTTCACTTTTTCCATGCAAGGCTTATTTAGTGATGATTAAGTTCTTGGAAGACAGACTATTTACAGAGTAAAGGCAGTATTGCCAAATATAGGCTGCGGTGCTTTACATCTTATAAATTTAACAGTGAACTGCTCAATCAAGAAGGAAGCATTTCATTTATGAAAGGCCATCTGCATTGCAGGCCTCTTAAATGAGCCAATCCCTCCTCCCAACCCTTTGAGGAAAAGACTCCTCCATATAGAGGTTAGTTCTTGGCTAACAAGGTCATCAAATAATGATGCTTGACTAGATTTTCTTGTAATTAAATAACTTAAATGCAAAATAACTGTGGGTCCTTATCAACTGATCAAGAGGGATAGATGGTTTCAGAGCTGTCAGTTTCAAGACTCTGGTGATGGGCTAATTTCTCTGAAGTGTTGATTTGGTTCTTTTCTCTTGTAAGAATGTATAGAATGATAACCCAGCTGTGCCCTAACCATATGTTCAGATTCACACAAAAGTCAAATCAGCTTTCTTTTTCTAAATTACTTCCTCCCTTGATGTATGGACCTTATTTATAACCTCCCTTTGTGCAGCCATAACACTATCACATAGGGCTTAGTTTCTGAAAACCATAGCGATTGCCTGAAAATTGATTTGATATCTTTTGCCCATCCCTCCCTTCAGTCCCTGAAGACATTTTAATATGAGCCATGACATTATGATGGATGAAATCTGGCATTTTACTGTAGCAATGCTACTCCCATGTGGAAAATAACAGCTTGTTCAAAAGCTGGTCTTCCAGCCAGATTTAGGATATACAGTAAGACACATTTCCAATCTTTCCCCTTTTCTTTCCTTTCAAAATATCCTTCCCAAACTCCTTTGTGTTATCAAATTCTCCAGGTGTGACAGGTTGAAGCTGGTGTGACACGATGAGAGTGATAAATATGTCACCAAAAGGCAGGGCTAATTATGAATAGGAAATAATGTAGATATTTGAACACAGAATATTTTCCCAATACAAATTCTACTCTGCAAAAATAAAAAATTTCTGCTGATTTGTGAAATAATTACACCTTTTTAAGATACATTGTAAGGCTGAGAAGAAAGTCTCTAATGCCAGTAGAACAGTTTGGGGGAAAAAAAACCCATGAGCTTATTCTTTAATAAACCATATGTTCTTATTTGTAAATTACAACTTATATTTTTTAGCTTTAATATTAACTACCACAGTGAACTCTTTTAAGGATAATAAATACAACTGTATTTACACATTTCCTAATCAAAAGGGGAAAAAAGGTACTTAAGATTCCACTAGATAGTGCAATTCCTATTACTTAGATTCAACTGTAGGTATATATCTTGGGCCTTGGTGTTTTAAATACACTGGGTTGTGGGACATCTCCAAGGATGATTAACTGCAACTGTATTTCTATTTATTCTTTGGTGTTCTGTATAGACCTATGTCCCCTACTAAAATAGAATGGTCAGGTTAAGGAAAATGCGGAAATCTGTTGTAATTAGAGCGCTAGTATTTGAATACATGTAACCAATATTTATGTCCTTCACCAACAGAATTCACTATTTATTTGAAGACCTGCAGCAAGTGGATGATTATTACAGTGAAGGAAGAAGGACGGCTGGTGGTATGTCCTGAATTCAGGAGGCCTGACTCCCCAAGTACTGCCCTCATGCCTTCAGTTCTGCTCCATCTCATCACAGGATAGCTGTGACATTCCCCACACTCTTTCATGTTTCAATGATAAAACGAGGCCATCATTGTCAACAAACATATAACCCTGTGAATTATGGAGCCATATTGATAATTTTAATGTTCATAGGGTATTGAACTGAAGGTAAAACCTAGTTCATGACACTGACATTTTGTATCAGTCCAGTTTACTCTGGGTGCATTAATTTGACTTAATTTACTCTTCAGTTTCACTTTTATTTTGTTCACTTTTTGCAACTACCTCTTTCAAATTCCTTTGACAACCTGAGAATGTCTTGCAGCTGAACGTAATATTAATTACATTTCAAAGCAAACCTTTATTCATTTGGGGACAATCTGTGAAACAGAAATCTGTGACTGAAGCTGCTGCCAAGCCAATTACTGCAAAATAACTCAAATATGCCTCGACAGATTGCATTTTTCCTATTGTTAGATTGTTTATTCCGTAGATCAAAAGTCTACATTTGCTTTAATTAAAATGAACTAACTCACATAGTTAAATATACCAACCATTCCTTGGAACCATATATGGGTTTATGTATAGACAAGAGTGCACTAATAAAAATCCTTGGATTTTTTTTAAAACTGTATAATTCTGTTTTTTTTTTTTCCTAGATGTTTCCGGGCTTACTTCATGTCAAAGCATTCTTTGTAGGAACAAACCAGGGAAGAAAGAACTAATCAGCACTGAGGACCAGAAAGCAAGGAAATTATTCAGTGCTCAAAAAAATTCACCCTAGGCACACATTGTATCACACATGCAGAAGAGATTGGTGAACTTCAACAGGTTCAATGGGATAAGCACTTGACATTCAGAGGCTTATCTGAACTTTATCTGAATGATCCAGATTTCTTAGTTCCACAATACAAGGCTGAGAATTATTATTGTTATTATTTTCTGAAGCTCCTGAAACATTGTTTATGAAGTTTTAGAAATGCCCCTCTGTTTAGGATGAAATAACATCAATGTATTGATCTACAGAAGAATACATTTTTAAATTTTAATTGTGAGATATATATGTATGTGTATATATATATATAAAAGCATTTAATAGACTGTCATTTCATATTTGTGCTTTTGCCATTCTGCCATTCAGAAGTAAAAAGTGGCTTCATAGTCCCAACTATCATCTCTTAATTTTTTTCTCACTATATTTAGATTTAAATATGTAAAGAAGCACATTTAAAGCCTATAAAGGATCTGCAAAATAAACTTATTATAAGTTGAAAGGCCCTCATTGCCTTTAACAATATCTGACAATGATTTCTGTCTTTCACTTCATGGAGTTTGGTAACATTTAAGGAGAAATCTGAGTTCGCTTTGGGAGGACAAAGAATCACAATGACACAGGCTCTGGGAAGTTTGAACTGTAAACAGGTGTGGCACCAGCCACAGGAAGGACAATGGGAAGTGTGTAAACAACACAAACTGGGCTAGAAAACCCTGAGCTCACTAGTTTCCTCCTCCCAGTACCCTTCCAGGTGCCAGGGCTCACAATTGGGTCTTTCCGTTTGCCAGTACAGTGGGTGAGAAAGGAAAGTGTTTTCAAACATACGGTGCCATGGCTCAGCACTGTTGATCAATGCAGTCCTGGAGTTCCCTGGCTGGAGCGAATTTCAATAATCTCTACTCACTTGCTACATTGTTCTGCTTCCATTTCTGTAGACTGTGACAAAGTCACTGGTCCACAGAAGGCTGGCTTTCTATCCCATTGTTCTGCTCTGGGCTTTTTCTCCCTCTGACACCACATCAGACTCAGGAATCATCTGTATCCCTATTTAGCAGGGGATGATGTGAGTTGCCCTCAAATAGAAATGGTTGATTCATCTTTCTCTCCTTCAGTTCTCTGACATACGGCTTAGTCAGCTTGGGCTGCCACAATGAAATACCAGACCGGGTGGCTTTAACAACAAAAGTTTATTCCTCACAGTTCTGGAGGCTGGGAAGTCCAAGATCAAGGTGCCAGCATGGCTGAGTTCTGGTGAGAACTCTCTTCTTCGCATGCAGACAGTCGCTTTCTTGGTGTGTCCTCATATGGCAGAGAGAAAGCTAGCTCTGGTTTCTTCTTCTTCGTATAAGGACCCTTATATGAAAGCCCTACTCTCATGACTTCATCTAAACCTAATCATTCCCCAAAGGCCTTACTTCCAAATACTATCACTTTGGGGGCTAGTGCTTCAACATAAAAATTTGGTGTGTGTTTGGGGGGGGGCACTAACATGCAGTCTACAATAAGAGCTATTTTTGTTCTGCTTCCTTCTGACCCCTCACCTCGAGCTACCTTACAGGGAATTTGCATATTTACCTTCTGACACCAAATTTATCTTTTGGATCTGTACCACACCCTCTCTCTCTCTTTGGACCTACAAAGTTGGAAGGGGGTTTAAATCACAAGTAAGCCACTTCGACTTTTGAAATCTGTAATTCAGGTCCAAGTATTTATGACCACAGGCATCGACAGAACTCTGATATTTGTGTTTCTGGTGATTAATGGATTATAAGTGATATTCAACAATACAGAATAGAATTCCAAGAATAATAAATCTATTTGGCAAAAGAAAGAATGGAACTATCAGCCAACTTGGAAATATGACAACATTTTGAATAAAATAACCCCTATTCTATAAAATTGCTAAAGAATGTGAAACATGTTTGTCTATACATAACTTTCTCCCTTCAAAATGCCTATCACTCTTCAAAAATCCATATAATCATTATAGAATCCCGGGGAAAGAATAAAAAGTTGAGAAGTTTGAATATAATCAATTTTAGCTTCAGAAAGACTAAGTCTAAAATAACGTATTTACATATATATGTGTCCGGCAGCCTTGGGCTTGCACCACTCAGGTCTCCCTTCAAGAGAGAACCTGCTGTACCAAGAGTAGTTAGCTAACAGCTTCCTGCTGCCACACCTTCAGGATCCACCCCGTGGGGTTCGGGGCCAAGGCCTCAGTCACCCCAGGCTGTCCCTAGCCAATGTCTGCACTTGGTAGGAGTACTGGAGTCAGCCATGCAGGAACTCTTCTAATGGGCAGCCTTTTTCTGGAGCTTACCATCAGCTTGGCAAGAATTTCTCAGAGTTGTGCCAGAATCCAAGGCTCTTCTTACTCCATCCTCTGTCCCTCCCTCTCTTCTTTCACACGTGTCAGACCCATATTGCCACTGGAAGGTTCCTCCTTGACCACTTCTGCTCCTTCTCTCCTTTACTCTTCACAAACGTATCCCAATGAATTCCTTACACTAACTCCCATCTCGGCATAGGTTTCCCAGAGGACCAGAATTGATGCAATGTCTGTATCCACATTATACATCCTCATTAGGTGCAAACACACACGCATGTGTTGATATGTATATACCAAATTATACACACACACACATATACACACATTTTCATGTCTATGTGTACATATGTATATAGATGTAGATGCACACACAAAAACACACTTATTTAACCCATTTCAAAAGGTAACCCGGACCTTCTCACGCAGATATGCTAAGAGTACATTAAAGACAATACGATTTTTCTTTCACTGTCTTGATAAAGATTCTTACTGATAGGCAAGAAAGCATTCTTACATATGTATTAGAGAGTATGTCATAGTGTTTATTAATGGCATGATTGCTTATACTAAGAAAGGCAAAGCCAAAGCTAAACTCAAAACTATGGCAAGACTAATATATCTATTAGTGTGTGTGTGTGTGTGTGTGTGTGTGTGTGTGTATTCCATTAAAGAATCTGGTATTCATTCTAGTAGGTATGAATTCACAGACTATATTAATTTTATAATTTTAAACTGGTATTTGTTGCTGTTATAAGGATTCAATTGTCTATGAACAATCTTTTATAAGAATGTTATCAAGGACTAAGCCCTCCCTAAAATAAGAATGGTATTTATTTTTACCCAAATAGAAGTTGACATTTATGAAATTACTTTAAGAATCTTTCAATACATTTTCCTTGAGCATTGATAAATTTCAGGCTAGTCATGGTATTTTCAGTAAATTTTATCTGATGGTATGTTGATGACTATCAACCTTTTGATTAAAAATCCATGATTTTGAAACTACATTGTGCTGAAATTCCTGAAACCAGCCAGGACATATAGCTCCAAATGAGGTATTTGGGGAACATCTTTAGATATAACGTAATTCCATATGATATTTATTTCTGTATTTTAGAGTTTACTTTAAGCCTAATTTAAAATATTTCCATAGCTTGAGGATTGATGTAAGAATCAATTTCCATGATATAATACTACATTTTTATATAAATGTAATGAATTGATACAACTTCTTAAATACATACATATTTTGTATTCTTTTCTTTCAAAATGACTCATTTACCTTTTCCTTTTTAACTTATTAAAGTCCAAATTTGTAGGACTAAAATAATTTTTATAAAATTTGATTTTGTAATCAAAGAGTACATTAAGCAGAAGAAGCCTTTTTTAAAATCTGAATTTCTCAGGGTTTTTCCAGCACTCTTGATTCAACAGTCATGACTAGAGCCTAGAAAATTCTATTAGTCTTAATCAGAAAAATGTAGTCCATATGTTGATTAGGAAATATACTTTCTGAACATCATACATTTTAAAATCAAGAAGAAAAATATATTTCATGCTATTTCACACATTTTAAGTGCCAGAAGATCTAAAAGGAACAGGTACTCTTTCAATGTCTGTTGAAGCAGAAATTAAAAATTTGAGTAAAGTATCTCTATGAAAGTAAATTTGTTATCTTTAGGTCTTTTACTGATGCTGCTATGAAAGGAAAATATTACATGTTTTCTTCTTCATTCCATTGCATTTTAATGAAAATTAGATTATGTCTACATGCTAACAAATGATAAATTACTTGAAAAGAAATAGAGTTAAAGAGATATCATGAGAACTGTCCTTCATTCCCCCTTGCCTCGCTGTTGACCTCCAGGACTTTAATGTGCTCTTAACTAGCTCTGTGAGGCAGTACGATCAGGTTGGTTGTTCAAGGGGATGAGGTGAGTTCGTACATGTAGATCATAAAACATTTGCACTTTTTTGAGAGAGAAAGAGCATTTTTTAAAAGCTGATAAAACCCTAAAACTCTCTCTCATCCTGGACTTCAAACAGTTCTTCAGAAACCAAAATATAAGAAATGTCTAAATGAAACACAGGGGTATCATCTCCCTCAAATTTCTAGTTTTTTGAAGTTATTAATAATTGTGGCAGGGCGCCTGGGTGGCTCAGTCGGTTAAGCGACTGCCTTCGGCTCAGGTCACGGTCCTGGAGTCCCGGGATTGAGTCCCGCATCGGGCTCCCTGCTCGGCGGGGAGTCTGCTTCTCCCTCTGACCTTCCCCCCTCTCATGCTCTCTCTCTCTCTCTCTCATTCTCTCTCTCAAAATAAGTGAACAAATAAAATCTTTAAAAAAAATAATTGTGGCAGCCAGTCATGGGTTAAATATTTAGAAGTTTTGGAGAAAAATGATCTCATCAGGTTCCTCATCCATGCCTGGAGAATATGCCCTCTGTAGCTAAAGACACTTAGACAAGTATCACTCATATATCTAGTGATTTGGAGAATTATCTCATGATGGTCAAGAGGACAGAGTAGAGCAGGTCAAGCAAAAATAGCTATGAATCTCTGCCTCTACCCAACATTTACTTTATTAAAGATTTTATTTATTTATTTATTTGTTTGTTTGTTTATTTATAGAGGGAGCGCAAGAGTGAGGGGAGGGGCAGAAGGGGAGAGAGAGAGAGAGAGAGAGAGAGAGAGAGAGAGATCAAGAAGACTCCACACTGTGTGCAGAGTCTGACACGGGGCTTGATCTCATGACCCTGAAATCATGCCCTGAGCTGAAATCAAGAGTCAGATGCTCAACTGACTGAGCCTCCCAGGCGCCCTACTCAATATTTAAAGAAGTGTGGATTCCTCTATCAAACATTATTTAAACACTGTTATGAACCAAATGTTTGTGTTCCCCCCAAATTCTTATGTTGAAGTTCTAACCTCCAATGGGATGGCATTTGGAGATGGGACCTTTGGGATGTAATTACAGTTAGATGAGGTCATGAAGGTGGGGTCCTTATGATGGGATTAGTGCTCTTATCAGAAGACACACCAGAGACCTTGCTTCCTCTCCTCCTCTTCTCACCATATGAGAACATAGCAGAAAGGTAGACAGGAAGAGAGCTCTCACCAGAAACCAAATAGAGGACTTCCAGCCTCTAGAACCATGAGAAGTAAGTTTCGGTGGTTGAAGCTGCCCATGCCTATGGTATTTTGTTACAGCAGCCAAAACTAAAGGGGGTAAACACTTTTTCCCTCTTTATCTGTGTATTTTTTTCCTATGATTTAAACTAAAGAAGGAAACCACATATTGTAAGTTCCAGTCATATTGTTGATAGTCCTACTGCAGTGAAACTTAAAATAATAATCAGTCTGATTTTGGAAACTTAACAGAACTCTGATTTATGTAAGCCTCTAAGAGACAGGAAAAGGAATAAAGATCAAAAGGGTGAACATGCATATTCCACATATTATGGTCTTAAAAATCTAACATCCTCATCAAGAAGGCATGCAGTTTTTAGAAGGGACCCATATGGCAAACTTGTAGAGGATGAGAAATAGCTTTGCCATCAAATCAGTTTTAATAGAATGATGGATGTTTTGGGCAGATCTTCCTCATATCCAAAGGACATTTCCTGGTAGGTCTCCTGGCTTTTGTCTATGGCTACTTTCTCCCCAAGCCTACTTCATTAAATACTTCTTTGTCTGCTAATTAAGCGCAAATGTCCTCCTGAGTTCTGTTCTTGCCAGATTCTTGCTAATTTTTTTAAAAGATTTTATTTATTTATTTGAGAGAGAGAGTGTGAGTGAGAGAGCACAAGCAGGGGCGAGTGGCATGGGGGAGGGAGGAGCAGGCTCCCCGCTTAGCAGGGTGCCTAACAACACAGGGCTCCATCCCAGGACCCCGAGATCATGACCTTAGCTGAAGGCAGATGTCTAACCGACTGAGGCACCCAGGCGCCCCAGATTCTTGCTATTTATAGCCCCCCCAACACACACACAAAATCTTAAAATGGTTAAACAGGTAAAAATATATGCTACATTCAAGGGTAATATATCATAGATTAACCTAAAACCAGGTGACTTCTACACAGATTGAAGAGATATTTTTCTCCATAGTTCTTCACCTGGAAAATCTGTATTTTTCTTATTTGTTTACATTTATTTTGCCATCATCTAAGCTATGTGAGTTCAGATTCTTTATATAAAAAAGAGTAAATATAGTAAAGACTCACTGAAGAAAGAGGTAACTGGTTGTTTTGCATGTTGTGTAGACTCTGGGTGGGGTGGATTAAGTGCAGCTAGATTCATGGCCCACACAGGCATTCAGAGCTTGGTTTCCTTCTCTGCTGGTTCCAAACTCCATGGATCAGCAAGATGGTAGCGGGAGTGCTCAGTTACACTTCGCAACTCCAAGCCCAGATAGAGAAGTTACTTGCACTGTTTGAGAGATCAGCAAAATTTTCATGATTTATAATCCCTGAAGCAATCACTCTGGCCTAGGGGCTAGGCTGCTCTCATTGATCAAGTATGAGTGACAGGATTTCCTTGGGTTCACTGGAACCACAGTGAGTAGAGGGATTCTCAAAATGAAAACCAAATGTTAGTGAAAGCAGAGCAAGAGGACATCTATTGGTTACTGAACAAATGTTTCCCAGAGCGCAATGCCTTTGGCTGCTTTTAACCCATAATTTCTTCCTAATACTCCATGAAAACAAATAACCTTTATCTTCATAAAATGTACCCATTTCTTCCACCAAGGAAGGGACGTTACTTCTCAGCAAAGTTTAAGATCTCTGAGTAATATAGAAAAGTATCTCCTGATGCACTTTGTATGCAGTGGAGGAAAGAGAAAAACTAATGCTACATTTTAGATAAGAAAAGGAGGAGGGATTTTGGCACCATGTTGCCTCTTGGTTCCTCTAGACATAAATAGCGAGAACCCACTGGCAGTAAGAGGGAATTTCTTAGCTTCTCCCAGGGTTTGCCCCAGATGCTGCTGCTTCTCAGGGGGGCATCTCCCTGGTCCATGATCCTTGTCATATATGACATAGAATGTGATTCTGGGACATGCAATGGAAGGACCCAAAATTACCTTTGATGCATTCGAGAATTCAACTGATACCATGGACAAGCAAAATCGTGATACGGAAAGAGTAACAAGAATATCAACAAGAGGGGCACCTGAGTGGCTCAGTTGGTTAAGCGTCTGCCTTTGGCTCAGGTCATGATCCCAGGGTCCTGGGATCAAGTCCCGCATCGGGCTCTTTGCTCAGTGGGGAGCCTACTTCTCCCTCTGCCTCTGCCTCTCTCTCCCTGTCTCTCATGAATAAATAAATAAAATCTTAAAAAAATAAAAAGGATATCAATAAGAGTGGTAGAATTGGTGCGGGGAGAAGAAAGAATGGAGACAAAATACTATGAGAGAAAAATGGAAGAGTAAATATTCAATCTGCAAATTATAAAGGTTTCTGAGGAACATTTGGGATGAAAGATATTCAGAAACAGTTGACACAAAATCAATAACCGAATAAATAATTAAAAGAAACTTTCCTATATTGAAAATGGTTAAGAAACAAATAAAACCTTTTATTGAGTTTGGCAAAACCAATGGGGGTAAAAAAAGATAGATACATCTATGCATACTGGAAAAAGTTTCGAATTCTAGGAATAAAGAATTGTATACCTAGGTGCCTTTCCAATATACCTGGAGAGAAGCAAAATGGAAGTCCTGCATTTCTTTGTGCACAAATGATTTCTTCCTAATCTTAAATTCTGCTTGTACATAACTGTTTGAAGTAACTTCCTTCACTGTTCCCTTTTTGGAAATTCTAGCTCAGCTTGATTCAAACAACAATGGGCATCTTTTCTGATGAGACTGTTACTCTTTGAAATCTAAAATATGGTTAGCAATAAATGTTGTGTTAGCATCTCTCTGTAAGTTAATTTGCTTGCATCCTTTTTCCAAAATCTGGAAGATGGGAGGAAATTAAATATATATACATCAACTATATCTATCTCCCTATATATATGTGTGTGTGTATGCATGTATATACAGTACGTGTATAAATGTAGTTTTACATACAATTTTAAACAAAATTACATAGAAAATTTCGGAGTTCAGATATACATAATTGGCTATATGTATGATTAAATTCTTATGAACTATGATACTACGTTAGAACTACATCAGAACAAAGATAATTCATTCAAAGGCATAAAAAAGAAGTCACCTCACTAACAAAAAACAATCTTAATAATTAAAAGCTTACTAATGTCAAAGCATATGTGCTAATTAGAGACAGCGGCATGTTATATAGATAGCACAAGAAAATTTCAGGCAGATATCTAAGGTCAAGAATCACTTCTCAATAGCATCCTACTCTACAAGGTTTAGCCCAACACTTTGCACAGTATAGGTAGGCAATACAATTATGTGCTTCTAATATGTGAGAACAGACATCTCAGGCCAGGAAACCAGCACTGGATAACCTCAATTTAAGGGAATGAGAGGTGGTGGATAGAAAGCATCCTTCCCAGGGATGCACATGTGATTTAGGGAAAAAGATAATATATATATATATATTCAAGAGCAGGTGGAAGACTCTGCTGCAACATGCAAGGGGAACCTTGATAAAACATATGTACTACTGTACTGCAGAGCTGGTAGAAAGCAAGAGCACTCTCCCAGGGCCAGAGAGCAAACAAAACAACAGCATGGGGAAGAAAAATAAACAAAATGAAAACACTGAAATGCAATAACAAAACCCAACAATATGTTGTTTGCAAGAGATAAAACTAAAATATAAGGAAACATAAATATTAAATGTAAAAGGACACAAACATAGAACAATATCAATCCAAAGTTAAGTGTGTCTTATTATCTTATTTTGAAACAAAATAAATTTAAATAATGGCAAAAGCTCATGCCAACCATTTTAAGTTTCATGAGCCTAAAATATTCTAAAAAGATACAGCAGAAACCGATATAACTATAAGAAGAAATGGACAAAACCATCATCATAGTGAGAGATTTCAACATCTTTGAAACATTATCAGTAGGTTAAGCAAACAAAGAAACAAGGATAGTATAGAAGATCTGATTTATTATTATTAGATTTATTATTAGCATGATTGACCTCATGTATATATTTATAACCCTGCATCCAATTATACATACTCCCCTAAGTAAAGGTCGATATCTTTCAAATGACTATTTACACGGACACAGAGTAAGTCAATAAATCTCAAAAGAATAGGTACATATGATGATCACACTGAAATTAAGTTGAAAATCAATAACAAAAGTAACACCTAAAAATATACAGTTAAGAATTTAAGGCCATGTAAATATATAACATGAGTAAATAATCATAAAATAAATTTTTAAAATACTTCCAACTTTAATCATAATAAAAATAGTTCAGATTGAACTTATGAAAACAAAGTCAAAACAGGATTTCAAAGGACATTTAGGGGTCTGTCTACATGGAAAGAAATGAAGGCTGAAAATGAATTAGTTATAATGTTAGTATTTCAACAGAAATGCAAAGAAAGTGAAACGAGGGGAAAATAAGAACAGAAATTAAAGAATATAAAACCAACCATACAATAGCATTAATCAAGAGAATAAATAATTGGTATTTTATAAAGACTAACAAGATAGACAAGTATCTGCTGAGATTGATAAGGAAAAAAGAAGAAGATCCAAATTTTGTCCATACAATTTTAATAGTTTTGAGATTTTTTTTTTTTTAGTTTTGAGATTTTTAAAAGCGTATAAGTTAATCGTTAGGTTTAGATGTGTACAGTAATTAGAATATTTTTGAGTATTCTGAAATAATAAAACTCCATTTTATTTTTCTAAAGGAGTAGTCATTTGTGCTAACACCATTAATTCAATGATATGCTCTATCATTGATTTGAAAATGTTACATGTATCACATTTTGAAATCTCACATACATATACATCGAACACACAAACACGTTTGTCTATATTGTAGAGTCCATTCAGTTCCATTGGGTTAATTACTCTATTTCTTCCAACACCAAATTGTTTATAGTTCTGTAATATGAGTTTTAGGGTGTCCAAAAAATAATCTGGCATAAAATGTCCTCAAGCCCACTTTATATGAGGTAGATATACATATCTAACATATATACATACACACAATATGTATTTTAATACCATATTGTTTTAATTAGTTTAAAACAAAAGTACATATGTGTTTATGTATTCCTCCTACATTTTTCTTCATCTACAAAACTGTCTTAAGCGTTACTGGCCTTTTATATTTTTTAAAATAACTTCAAAACTTTAAATACATACATGGACACTGGGGTTTTGACTGAAATCACATTCAATATATACATACTAATTTGGAAAAATGGACATATTTTGTATTATTGAATTATCCAATATATGAATATGGTCTGTTCCTTGATGATTTAAATCTTCTTTGATTTTTCTCAATAATGGTATGTAAATTTCTGTGTCAAAGTCTTCTACATATTTTGTTGTATTTTATCTTATATTTTTGGGCTCCAATTGTAAATTGCATCTTATATATTTTCATCTTCTATTTATTTATGAAATATAAAATACAAGTGATCTTTTATATTACCTGCTAAACTAACATTTTTAATAAGGGATATATTATTTCTCTGATATAATCACATCTACTTGCAAATATGAATATTTTAATATACTTTAAGATCTCTGTAATTTTTATCTTTCTGTCTTGACTTACTACAGTAACTAGATGGCCAACCCATGTTGAAAAGTAGCAATTAGAGAATACCTCCAGAAGGCTGCTACCTTGAAGTGTTTTTCTAGATCCTCTTTATCTGAATAAGGAAATTCATTCCTAATTGTAGTTTGCTAATTTTTTTAAAATCAAGAACTGATGACTCTTATTTTTTTTTAAATATTTTAAAGATTTTTATTTATTTGAGAAGAGAGAGAGAGAGCGTGAGCACAAGCTGGGGGGAGGCAGACGGAGAAGCAAACTCCCCACTGAGCTGGGAGCCCAACGTGGGGCTCGATCCCAAGACCTGGAGATCATGACCTGAGCTGAGGACAGACACTTAACCATCTGAGCCACCCAGGTGCCCCTCATGTTGAATTTTAAAAAATGCCTTTTCACCAGTTGAGATGATATGATTTTTCCTCTTTAATTTGTCAATCTTGGGAATTATGTTGAGTTTAGGATGTTGGATAAAATTCCATTTCTTAGATGAATCTGTTTGTTGATTATATAGTTCTTCTTTTAATTTGATAATACTACATTTACAATATTAAATCAAATTCAATATTGGGATTGGTCTATAACTTTTTTATTACACTTTTATCATTTTTTATTTCAGTTACCATTTCATGTTCTCTCTCTTTTTTTTTTTAAGATTTATTTATTTGAAAGAGAGAGAGTGAGAGAGCATAGTAGGAGGAGAGGCAGACGGAGAGGGAGATGAGAGGCAGATTTCCCTGCTGAGCAGAGAGCCTGATGCGGGGTTTGATCTCAGGACTCTGGGATCATGACCTGAGCCAAAGGCAGATGCTTAACCAACTGAGCCACCCAAGTGCCCCACCATTTTATGTTCTCTTGACTTTGTAAAGTTGCCACGATATTTTTTTCCTTAAGATTTTACTGATGAAAAATAATTTTACTAATGAAGGCTTCTACCTTGAAGCTCTTTTTATGGAAAGATTTTTTTATTGGAGACTGAATTTATTATCTATAACAATGTCCAGATTTTCTCCTCCTTCTTTTTTGTTTTAATAGTTGTATTTTCTAGGGGTTTTACTATTTTATTTAGTTTTTTAATTTATTGGCATAATTTGTTCATCATAACCACTTATAATTGTTTTAATTTCTCTATGATCTAGTGGACAGCCCTTTTTATTCCCTTTTTTTCAGTAACTTCTCATTTTTTATCTTAGTCATTCAAAGAGTTATCAATTATGTCAGACTTTCTATAAACCAATTTTAATTTTGCTAATCCTTTTGAGTATATTTATATTTTATTCATTTCTGATTTGTCTATTACTTTATTACCTGTACAACTTATTTCAATTTGTTGCCCACCTCTACTTTCTTAAATAGATTTTTTGGATAATTTCAGCATTTATTTTTTCTTAATATATACATTTAAGGTTGTAAATTTCCCCTATAACAAAACTTTAGTTACACTAAAGATTAACTTTAAATATCAAGTGTATTATCATTTATTTAGAAATTTTATTATTTTGATTTTATTTTTTCCTTGAATCATGAAGAGTTTAGATATATAATTTTGTTTTTGAATTTCCAGAGTTTTTTCAGTAATCTTTTTTGTGGTTAAATTCTAGCTTAATTACGGTATGATTAGAAACATACTATAAGTGTTTTAATCCATTTGAAATTTGAGATTTGCTTTGTGATGCAGCATATGATCAATTAAAAACAAATGCTTTATGTGCACTTGAATAGAATGTATATTTTGCAGATGTTGGATGGTCTACATATTTGTAGTCTTATGTTGTTAAAGCTTCTATACTACTGCTTTATTTTGTCTGTATGGTGAGCTGTACTAAAACTTATTATTATTATGAATTTATGTGTTTATCAATTTAGGGATTAATATTTGTTAAGTTTTATGCTATATTTTTAGGCATATAAAAAGCTAGAATTTTCATATATTGGCAAAATGCAATTTTCATGCTTATGAAATATTCCTCTAGCTCATGTAATGATTTTTTCCTTGAATCTTCTTCATCTGGTATTAATGTAGTTAAACCAGTGTCTTTGGTTAATGTTTGCAGAGTATAATTTTTCCATATTTTTTATTTTATTTCTCAGTTTTTGATTTTAGAGCTTTTCCAGAAACACATTACGGGTTCTGGGTTTTTATCCAGCCTGACAATCTTTATCTTTTAATTGGAGCAGTCTCTTTCATTTACAGTTAATGTAATTACTGATATATGTAGGTTTCTTTTGAAAAACTAGTTATCCCTGTTTATGTCACTCTTTGAACGGCATGTCACTTCAGATCCCTGGTTGCTCCAAGACTGTCCCTTTGTCTAGCTTTCAGTGGTTTAAATAGCATAAATAGAACTTCTAAAACCCTAACTGTGATTCATAGGTACTGCTTGATCTCTAGCTTGATTTTATTGTGTGTTAGTTTCTCTTGGTTTTCAGTCATACTGTATTGTCTTCTCACATACATTATTAGTTTTGATTGGGCATAAACATAGCATATGAGTAACTGAAGAAATATTTTTGGTCCTGGGATGTTTCTTCATAGAAAACCATACATACATTTACAATACTGGCAAGCATTTGGCGACACTGGCTATCCTATATCAACTTCATTCAATTTAGGAACTAAAATGATTTAGAGGCTTTAGTACCTCTTGAGGGCTTGTCTATTTATGGGTCATTTTTATTCCTATTACACAGCCTTTTGGTATCCCAATCCAGGTCTCCGCAGACCCTTGACACAAATTTTTGTCTCCCTATTCTATGTTGGCTGAGTTGTATCTGTCTGTGTTTTTTTCATGTGACCTCTAGGCATATGGTCTTGGGAAACGACCCTAGCAGCTGAGCTTCCAAAGCTATTCTGCCTGAGATCGTATGTACTACCCAATATAATTAATGTATTAATTTGCTGCTTACATTTGCCAGAGTTGGCTTCTGTGGCTATAACTACAAAACCTGACTGAAATCAATAAATTTCATTATCTGTCAAGGAGAGTCTTTATTTGCTACCACTTATTTTTCTAAATTATTCCGTGAAATTCTCACTTTATATTCTCTCCTGTGGATTTTCAAGTCATTTTAGTTAAGTTACAATGTAGAATTCTGACTGAAATTGTCAATTTGTGTAAGACGGGCATTTTTAACATTAGCTCTTTTAAGAATGATACTTCTTTCTAATCTTTCGGCCCCCCACTTTTTTATTTTACTCTTCAATAAAGTTTGGTGATTATCTTCTTATTAAATCCTATACTTTTATTTATGTTGATTATTTTGATTTTGATATTTATTTTGATTAAATCCTCCACTTTTTTTTTATTCTTCAATAAAGTTTGGTGATTATCTTACTAAATCCTATACTTTTATTTATTTTGATTATTTAGTTTTGATGTTATTAATCTAAGATCTTTTTCCTTCCATTTCCATTTAAAGCGTTTGTTATTACAGAAAGTCTAGACTTCTACATATTTATTAAGTATATGTAGGTGATTTATCTAAGTCTCTTACTAATTCTAACAGGTGACTCCTTGTTAGTTTTTAATTATGTATTTTGAGTTTTCCATGTCTGCAATCATTCATAGGCTTCTATCTCATTACTGATTTGAACAGACACAGTCAAGTATTTGAAATTTTATATGGTATTTCAGATATGTTTGAAAAAAAAATACCTTGGTAGGTGTCTCTTCCTATTTTACTTGAAAAACATATTAATAATGACAGCTAAGTTTTAAAATATCTAAGTATTCTGAAATTGTATGTTAACTTTTTATTGCAAAAATAAATTATAATACATTAACAAACACAACAAACTCTTTCTTAGTGTTGAAACATCTTTCATTTCTAGAATACCTCACCTAGTCATGGCATATTGGTATATTTATTGAATTTGATTTGTTCAAATTTTATTTAGAAGTTTCATCTTTATGTCTACATATAAAATGAAACATTTTTATGTAACTTTAACATAGCTACAATTTAGGTATATGATGGATTTTAAAACAAGTTGGGAAACTATTATTTGTGTTTAAAACACATAGATATATTTGTTAAGTTAAAATAGAAATCAGCTGAAAAACTCTGTTATATTTTATCTTTATTGGATTTTTCTTACTCTTCCCAATTTCTACTATAGTTTGTCTGATTTTTTCACTCTTGGGTCAATTTTGCATGTAATATTCTTTGCTGTTACTTTTAACACTTCCTGTATCTGATTATATGTCAATTTATATTCCATTTCCTGTTTATTTTGTTTTTTTTTTAAATCAGGTTTGTCAAGTGTTTTTCTATTTTATTTTCAAAGACCTAAATTTGATTTTATTATTCTACTACTTTATGTTCTTTTATTTCATCTGAATAATACTTTATTTTTCCTCTCTTTTATCTTTATACAACATTGTTTTCATGTTATAAATTTAAACTATTGTCAGTTTTTCTTTTTTTTTATAATAAAATAATGTCTGTTTCTAACATTCCTTTTAACACAGCTTTACTTCTATACTGTACATTCTGACATGGCTTAGGTTTTTAGTTAATTTTTGAATGATTTATAGTTTCATTTTTATCTTCAGTTTGATTCAAGAATTATTCATGAGGCAAAGCTGATGGTGTCATCTGAGACCCCTGCTACAGCCACAAGGATTAGTATTACTTCTGGTAACCCAACACGGAAGGGTTGCCAAGTTGAAATCTTCTCTCCAGTTTTGGCTCCTCAGACTCAGGCTTTCCAGGTGCAAAGGGAAAGGGGAGAGGGCTGGGGAGAGGGGCTGGCAATGTGGCCTTCCTCCGAACACACTTATGCCAGGTGTCTCAGGCAGCTTTGCTGTCCTTGAACAAGTTTCCCAGACAACAAAAAGCTTTCTGTGCTCTCTCTTCTGGCTAACGCAAGGCCTCTGAAGCACTCTGTTTTATTCCTGAGTCTGTTAGGCTTGTTTTATTAGTCACATTGTTTTAGCACGGAGCTGGGAGAAGTTTTGTGAAATGCATTCAGCATGTTGTCCTCAGTAATATACGTTATTTTTTTCTTGAGTATTTTTGGAAACCCTACTAATTATCACCTCTTCTACTACTGTTGTCTTAACCAAAAGCCTTATTAGCTCTGTCTTGGACTGCTGAAATTATTTCTCAGTGGGAGTATCTCCTGCTTGTATCACCCTAAAACCAATTTTTCCCTCATACTTTTAAAACACATATGTGAACTTTCTCGCCACAGCTATCAGTGGTTTGTGCTACTTACAAGAGCATCATGATGTCCGAATTCCTCAGGATGGCACACAGGCCCCTTTCAAACATGGGCAGCCTATCATAACAATATCATCTGACACTCCTCGGCTTCACTTTCTCCTCCCCCTGAATCCATTTTCACCTCTGTCCTTCACTCGTATCCCTTTGCACAGCTCAAAAGGTAAAACCTCCAAATTAGTTGCTTTTTTACCCAGGTCACTATTTAAGATTTTACTTATTCATTTACTTTAATACCAGGATCAGTTATGGCAATTGGACATTTTTTGATAATATTTTTTTAATTGGTCTGGATGATATTTCATGTCGAAGACCATGTCTAATATTTATACCAAAAAGATTATGGAAGTTTAGATAAGTTAATCACAAATATTCATTGTATTATATTATACAGAAAATTTCTGAAAGTTTTCAAATTCTAGTTTTCTATTTTGTATTTATGACTTCTTCAGGGTGGCAAAAATTTAGGGGTATAAAACACACCATAAATTATAGGCTAGAGTATAAAATAAAGAACAAGGATTGTTCTGTATCTATGAATAAAATATTTTTTAACTAAAATCACTCTGTAAAAAGCCCACCATCAAGAAAAATCAGAAGTGATCATCAGCCATTTAACGATGCAACTAAGCACAAAAGTAAACTTGTCGCTTTCACAAAAATCTAGCAAGTAGGCCTCATAAAAAGCTTGATTGGCTCCTAGCCAAGAAATTAGGCACTTATTTCCATATGGCTCCTGTTGGAAAAAAGATAAACGTGAGAGCCCAGCATCTGTGCCTTGGAGTTGCCAAGAACATCCACTGAGTGACCATTCTCTTGGCTTAAATAATACAACATACTGAAAGGGTGTAAGGAAGTAGACCAACTCCTGCATTGCCAGCAGAAGAGGTGTGGGCCAAGCTGGTATCACATACAACATAATAGCCAATTAGTTGGGTAATTTTATTTTGCCAATAAGAAGGCAACATTGTATTTGGAATACTGCAAATTCCATGCATCTCTACAGCATACTGCAATTTGAGGTAAAGGTGAAAACATCGATTTTCTGTTATTAGTTACTGTTAAGAAAGAACTGGTGATTTTAGGAGACAACGAGTTAAACATAATGGAAGAACTAGAACCACTATGATGAGCTTTTGTACAAGAGGACCAAATACGATGGCAAAGAACTGTCACTGATCTATGGGACTTCAGGATATAAGGGAACGAGTGATCTTGTGACTTTGTGTAAGCAAAATCTATTGCCTTTATGTGCATGGAGGAGGGAGGGTGAATTTTTATATGGGAGAATAATTACTTCTTGTGAAATACGTACCTAGGATAAGGTAACCTACAGAACAGAAGGCGACAGTTTTATTTTCAAGGAGCATTATCTTCATTTACCTTGTTTTACTCAGGAATCATTAAGGCAAAAGCAGAGCGTGGAGATAGAGTAGGATGCGGTGACAAGAAGTATCATATCTCGGACTCACACCAAAAGAACAATATATCTAAATTTTGAGCAGATTTGCATTTATCTATCATTATAACTGAATTATTAGAGTAGAAATGACATTGAGGAGTGATTTAGAGAAAGTTTTGCATATAATCTAGTAACAAACATTTGTGAAAGCAGGCACATTGAAAGAATCTTAAACTATTTTTCCGTTGCTGTTGGTGGTAGGTTACTCAATGTATAGCTTGTTAACTGACTCTTCCTTCAGGCTACAGTTTCCAAAGTGTGGTCCACAGAATACTGGCTCAGAGGAAGTTAATATACTCCATGAGTAAAGGGTTTTTTGCCCACAGAGGTTTTTAAATTTTTAAGACAAAGTTAAATAGAATTATTAGTGTAATACTTTGCAGAATCTTTAATATGGAAACTTTCTAAGGAGATTGAAGAGGTAGATTTTCCCAAATTTACCTGACTAGCAATTTTGTCAATGAACCTCTTATAGGAGTAATCGTCCATGAAACAAATTTTAGAAAACACAGTATTGGCACATGCTTATGGGTCCATATTGCTGAACTGTTTTCAGAAAGTTCATACAATATTTTCAATTGTTTTGTGAGAGTTTTTCTGTTTCTCAAGGAAAAACATGACTTGCAAAAGGTGTATCTAGAAAGTTAATTTTGTTGGCTAATGGAAGAAGTTTAAGTAGATATATATTAAGTATAATTGATACACTGTTATATGAGTTTCAGGTGCCCGACCTAATGATCTGACAATTCTATACAACATGCAGTACTCAACAGGATAAGTGTAGTAACCACTTTTCACCAGACATTATTACAATATTATGGACTATATTCCTAGTGCTGTACTTTTCATCTCTGTAACATTTATTTTATAACTACCCCTTTGCTCCATCTGTAGCCTGTGACTTCTAGGTTGCATAAAATTTCAAAAGAGAAACAATGTTTCCCATTTTCAAGATCAATTTTAGAATTAACATGAAAGCTTACATGAAGTCATTTAATAAAGTTCAAAATATCTAATTTCAACATCTGACTTCTCATCAGACACAATGGAGCCCAGAAAGCAGCTGCATAACCTATTTAAAGGGCTCAGTGAAAACACCTGTCAAGCAAGAATCCTGTATCCATCATAGCTATTTTTCAAAAACAAATACAAAATAAAGACATTCCCAAGGAAACAGAAACTTAGAATTTGTTGCTAGCAGATACCCCTTATAAGAAATACTAAAGTTTTAGGGGAGCCTGGGTGGCTCTGTCGGTTAAGCATCTGCCCTCGGAGCAAGTCATGATCTCAGGGTCCTGGAATCCAGCCCCGAGTTGGGCTCCCTGCTCTCCTGAGAGTCTCCTCCTCCCTCTCCCTCGTCCCCTCCCAACTGCTCGTGTGCTCGCTCGCCCTCTCTCAAATAGGTAATATCTTTAAAAAAATCTTAAAAAAAAATAAAGTGTTTAGGCTGAAAGCAAGGGACTCCAGATAGTAATTCTAATTAAAGTGGAAAAAATCAGAGATCACACCTAAAGGTAATTAGGTAATTATACAATGAAGTATTAATGCATATTTCTTCTCCTTTCTTCTCTTACCTGATTTAGAAAAGCAATTATTTCATAACAAAAATAGATAAGCATAGGGTTTTGTTTTGTTTTTAATATCCCTCCTTCCTATGGTGTGTTACGCTTCCAGAGCCACCTACCTTCTCAACTATCTCTTCTTCCTGTTCTATACGTAACTGCTTCTCATGTGGATAATTTGGTTGAATGGATACACTGAGTCAACTTTGTCACATGTCGGAAAATCAAATCAAGAAACGTCTAGATTCCATACTCGTATTAGCGACCACTTTCTCCTTTCCATTCACAACAGTAGTCAGGACAAGTTTTGTCTCTTCTTGCTTCCTCCACGTACTCACCTCTTAATTCACTTCAGTCAGCTCGGATCTCAACACCTCTGAAAGAGCTCTTTTCTTTTTTTCTTTTTTTATTTATATACTTTTATATTTATTAATTTCGATTATTATTTAATAACAAATTATTAACGATTAAATGTATATAACATACATATTTTAATCTGTATAGAATGCAGATATAGAATGTGTACATATACATGTATAGAATGTGTACATATACATATATATACATTACATATACATGTACATACAAATCACAAAAGCGTCTAATCTCATGACTAATTACTTTTTTTATTTTTTATTGTTATGTTAATCACCATACATTACAACATTAGTTTTTGATGTAGTGTTCCATGATTCATTGTCTGTGCATAACACCCAGTGCTCCATGCAGAACGTGCCCTCTTTAATACCCATCACCAGGCTAACCCATCCCCCCACCCCCATCCCCTCCAGAACCCTCTGTTTTTCAGAGTCCATCATCTCTCATGGTTCGTCTCCCCCTCCGACTTACTCCCCTTCATTCTTCCCCTCCTGCTATCTTCTTTTTTTTTCTTAACATATATTGCATTATTTGTTTCAGAAGTACAGATCTGTGATTCAACAGTCTTGCACAATTCACAGCACTCACCATAGCACATACCCTCCCCAATGTCTGTCACCCAGCCACCCCATCCCTCCCAACCCCCACCACTCCAGCAAACCTCAGTTTGTTTCCTGAGATTAAGAATTCCTCATATCAGTGAGGTCATATGATATGTGTCTTTCTCTGATTGACTTATTTCACTCAGCATAACACCCTCCAGTTCCATCCACGTCGTTGCAAATGGCAAGATCTCATTCCTTTTGATGGCTGCATAACATTCCATTGTGTATATATATCACATCTTCTTTATCCATTCATCTGTCGATGGACATCTTGGTTCTTTCCACAGTTTGGCTATTGTGGACGTTGCTGCTATAAACATTGGGGTGCACGTAGCCCATCGGATCCCTACACTTGTATCTTTGTGGTGAATACCCAGTAGTGCAATTGCTGGATCGTATGGTAGCTCTATTTTCAACTGTTTGAGGAACCTCCATATTGTTTTCCAGAGTGGCTGCACCGGCTTGCATTCCCACCAACAGTGGAGGAGGGTTCCCCTTTCTCCGCATCCCCGCCAACATCTGTCATTTCCTGACTTGTTCATTTTAGCCATTCTGACTGGTGTGAGGTGGTATCTCATTGAGGTTTTGATTTGGATTTCCCTGATGCCGAGAGATGGTGAGCACTTTTTCATGTGTCTATTGGCCAACTGGATGTCTTCTTTGGAAAAATGTGTGTTCATTTCTTCTGCCCATTTCTTGATTGGATCATTTGTTCTTTGGGTATTGAGTTTGATAAGTTCTTTATAGATTTTGGATACTAGCCTTTTATCTGATATGACATTTGCAAATATTTTCTCCCATTCCGTCGGTTGTCTTTTGGTTTTGTGGACTGTTTCTTTGGCTGTGCAAAAGCTTTTTATCTTGATGAAGTCCCAATAGTTCATTTTTGTCCTTGCTTCCCTTGCCTTTGGCGATGTTTCTAGGAAGAAGTCACTGTGGCTGAGGACGAAGAGGTTTCTGCCTGTGTTCTCTTTTAGGATTTTGATGGACTCCTGTCTCACGTTTAGGTCTTTCAACCATTTGGAGTCTATTTTTGTGTGTGGTGTAAGGAAATGGTCCAGTTTCAGTCTTCTGCATGTGGCTGTCCAATTTTCCCAACACCATTTGTTGAAGAGACTGTCTTTTTGCCATTGGACATTCTTTCCTGCTTTGTCAAAGATGAGTTGACCATAGAGTTGAGGGTCCATTTCTGGGCTCTCGATTCTGTTCCATTGATCGATGTGTCTGTTTTTGTGCCAGTACCATATTGTCTTGATGATGACAGCTTTGTAATACAGCTGGAATTCCGGAATTGTGATGCCGCCAGCTTTGCTTTTCTTTTTCAATATTCCTCTGGCTATTCGGGGTCTCTTCTGGTTCCATACAAATTTTAGGATTACTTGTTCCATTTCTTTGAAAAAAGTGGATGATATTTTGATGGGGATTGCACTGAATGTGTAGATTGCTCTAGGTAGCATTGACATATTCACAATGTTCGTTCTTCCAATCCATGAGCATGGAATGTTTTTCCATTTCCTTGTGTCTTCTTCAATTTCTTTCCTGAGTATTTTATAGTTTTCTGAGTACAGATCCTTGGCCTCTTTGGTTAAATCTATTCCTAGGTATCTTATGGTTTTGGGTGCAATTGTAAATGGGATCGACTCCTTGATTTGTCTCTTTTCTGTCTTGTTGTTGGTGTTGGTGTATAGGAATGCCACTGATTTCTGTGCATTGATTTTATATCCTGCCACTTGACTGAATTCCTGTATGAGTTCTAGCAGTTTTGGGGTGGGGTCTTTTGGGTTTTCCACATACAGTATCATATCATCTGCAAAGAGTGAGAGTTTGACTTCCTCTTTGCCGATTTGGATGCCTTTGATTTCTTTTTGTTGTCTGATTGCTGTGGCTAGGACTTCTAATACTATGTTGAATAGCAGTGGTGAGAGTGGACATCCCTGCCGCGTTCCTGACCTTAGGGGAAAAGCTCTCAGCTTTTCCCCATTGAGAATGATATTCACTGTAGGTTTCTCATCGATGGCTTTTATGATATTGAGCTATGTATCCTCTATCCCTATACTCTGAAGAGTTTTGATCAAGAAAGGATGCTGTACTTTGTCAAATGCTTTTTCTGCATCTATTGAGAGGATCATATGATTCTTGTTCTTTCTTTTGTTAATGTATTGTATTACATTGATTGATTTGCGGATGTTGAACCAAACCTGCAGCCCAGGGATAAATCCCACTTGGTCATGGTGAATAATCCTTTTAATGTACTGTTGGATCCTATTAGCTAGCATTTTGGTGAGAATTTTTGCATCCATGTTCATCAAGGATATTGGTCTGTAATTCTCCTTTTGGATGGGGTCTTTGTCTGGTTTAGGGATCAAGGTAATGGTGGCCTCAAAAAAGGAGTTTGGAAGTTTTCCTTCCATTTCTATTTTTTGGAACAGTTTCAGGAGAGTAGGCATTATTTCTTCTTGAAATGTCTGATAGAATTCCCCTGGGAAGCCATCTGGCCCTGGGCTTTTGTTTGTTGGGAGATTTTTGATGACTGCTTCCAATTTCCTTAGTGGTTAGAGGTCTGTTCAGGTTTTCTATTTCTTCCTGGTTCAATTTTGGTAGTTGATGCATCTCTAGGAATGCACCCATTTCTTTCAGGGTATCTAATTTGCTGGCATAGCGTCGCTCATAATATGTTCTTATAATTGTTTGTATTTCTTTGGTGTTGGTTGTGATCTCTCCTCTTTCATTCATGATTTTGTTGATTTGGGTCATTTCTCTTTTCTTTTTGGTAAGTCTGGCCAGGGGTTTATCAATCTTGTTAATTCTTTCAAAGAACCAGCTCCTAGTTTCGTTGATCTGTTCTACTGTTCTTTTGGTTTCTATTTTATTGATTTCTGCTCCGATCTTTATCATTTGTCTTCTCCTGCTGGGTTTAGGCTTTATTTGCTGTTTTTTCTCCAGCTCCTTTAGGTGTAGGGTTAGGTTGTGTATTTGAGACCTGAAAGAGCTCTTTTCAAGTTCTGAAGGACCAGCCGGGAAACGGTGGGCTGAGAGTCCCTCTGCCTCAGAGAAACAGGAAAGCGGGTCTGCTGCTCCCCATCGGAGACAACCCGGCCCAGAGGAAGCCCATCTCGTGAGATCTCGGGAGATACAGTGGCACCCAGGAGAACGGGGATGAGAAGCACGTGGTGCCTGTGTAGGGAGGGCTCGTAGGTGCAGTGTTTGGCTCACATCACCTATCACGCAATCGCCAGTGTTCTTGGACTCCTCGACCACCCCGCAGTCAGTCACCGAGGCACAGTGTGGGGCTTCTGGCCTCGGAGGCCTGGCCAGGTATTGGACACACACTAGCAAATGCTGTGCACAGCAGGGGCCACCTGAGGCCAGACTGGGGAGGGAACTGCACATGGCTGGCAGCGAAACTGGGGGCCCCAATACAGTGTCTGATAAAGTCCAAGGCCTGCAGCATCCAGAATGCACAGTTGCAATCTGAAATAAGGCCTGAAGAAGAGCTGAACCAGAGTCAGCCTGCTGACATCGGGTCTGTCTGCTTAGGCCGCCTTCCACTGTCCATCCATCTCCGATTCCTGGATCCATATTAACTCACACAGTAGATAGTAGGCTCCATGAAAACCGAGTCTTGCTAATCATTGTCTTCCCAGCACCTAGCAACATGGCTGCAAAGTGACAGGTTCACATCAGATTTGTTAAATCAAACAATACATGAATTTATGAATAATTATAATGTGAAAGAAGTAGTACCTTATGGATAGAAATTTGTATATTTGAAGCAAGGAAATGACACTGATGCTCCTTATCATATGGGAAGTGGCCTTTATTTTATTTTAAATGATGCATTTTTAATTTGAAAAGTAATTTTTCTCTGAGATTATAATATGTAATATTTTCAATAGTTTATTTTCACTTAGTTCAATTAAATAATTAAATTAATGTTACTAATATACATTTACTTTTAGTAATGAAATTATAATAGATGGCCAATCTTCTAGGTATGTCAAGAGGATAAATGTGGATATAAAAGACTGATACTTCTAAGTCCAGCACTAAAACTCTCGAAATCTCACCATGGTTATGAAACCAGATCTGTGTATCTCTCTACTGGGGAAAGGATGTCTGTTAGAAAAAGAAAGCAGAATGTATCTAGGAAGGAAGATGCAATTTTATTTTATTTTATTTTTTTTAATTTTTTTATTGTTATGTTAATCACCATATATTACATCATTAGTTTTTGATGCAGTGTTCCATGATTCATTGTTTGTTCATAACACCCAGTGCTCCATGCAGAACGTGCCCTCCTCAATACCCATCACCAGGCTAACCCATCCCCCCACCCCCCTACCCTCTAGAATCCTCAGTTTGTTTTTCAGAGTCCATCATCTCTCATGGTTCGTCTCCCCCTCTGACATACTCCCCTTTGGAAGGAAGATGCAATTTTAAATATATTTGAGGTGTTTTTCATTTTAAGCAAGAATTTGAGTATGAATTATATTTAATCATTAGGTTTTTTTAAAGTTTTCATTATCTAAACTGTCATGCAGTTTATCTACACAAACATACTTTGCATGATGGGTGTTGTCCTGTTGGCCAGTATCTTGAAGTTTGAGTTCAAATCTAGTGAATAATTTATATTCTAGTGATAATCTAAAATGTTAGAAATGTTCTTTTTATAGTGGGGAAAAAAAGACCAAATACATTTCAAATATAAAAACTGTAGTAAGAAACAAAACTGTTAGTTATGTTTATTATTTTTCATGAAGAAATATCACTTAGACAAAATTCAGAAAAAATGAAAAAGGCTCCTTCTGTCTTCTTTCACTGTCCCCTTTCAATTATTACAAAGGAGAGGGACAGAAATATATCTTTCAGAATGGTAAACATTAAATAGTTAAAAAAAATCTTTGACAGTGTCTATAACTATGACTTAAAATTACTTGGAAATTAAAAATTAGCATTTCTAATAGTTGTTCTAAGAATTTAAGTAATATATCATGCTAGTTGGGGAAAATAGTGTGATATTGTGCAATTTTGCAATTCTATTATATGGAATATTTAAACCAATTTTCTGAAGGCTAAGGGAATATATGTTTTAATAGTCTTCCCCATGTGGTGCATAGTAAATCAGACACATGTACTTCTACCTTTTTTTGCAGAAAATGGTATGTTTTTTCTTTTATCAGTTCATTCTCCTCTTACCCCTGGGGAATATTTCAGGTATTATGATGGGAGTCAACTGTATTGACGAGAGACTAACATAGTGATGTGGGCCAACCAGAGTTTTGTAATTCCAAGTTAAGGATAGAAATAGCCCAAGCTTTTTGAAATATTTGTACCAGAATAGCTCTTGGATGTCCTAGTGAAAAATGGCTTGTTGAAGGATCTGAGGATACCACAGAGGAGAAGGGGAAAATTGGACTGGGGGCATTTAAGAGCTTTCGTTAGGTCTGAAAATGGAAGAGATGTCATTTTAAAGAATTTTACAAGAAGTTTTGAGTATTAGCAGCATCAATTTTAAAGAAAATGCCAAGGGACTACTTCTGCAATTGAAAAACACTGTCCCTAGGCCTATTCTCAAAACTTATAGCTACATTTCATCACTTAAAAAATGATAGGAATAAATATCCTAATTATTTAATATTTATTGCATGTCTAGATACAATGTACTAAACTGCTCCCCTTTACAAATCATTTTATACTATAACTTGAACAGAGTGAAGGCACATGAAAGAATTAGCTTTCCAACTAGAAAAAGATCAATAGGAAGATTTTATAATAATTTTAAAGTTACTAAGCCCCCCGCCTCTCCCTTTGCCTGCCTGGAACGTGGCTTGCTGGCTACAGCTCACCTTGAGCAGCCGCGTTGAGTTCATGAATTAAGCTTTAATATGAAAGTCAACACTAGGGATGGTAGAGCAGAAACTTTTTGAAAGAGCCTGGTCTCTTCATCATACCAGGGCCAAACTACCATACCAGCTTCCAGAATCCAAGTCATATTGGGTTGTATGGGGGGCAATATGTAGGTGTGGGTATATTAGTTCTAGGCCTGCTACTGTGGACCCAAATGTGTCACCTCAAAATTTATATTTTGAAACCTAATGCCCAGTATGATGGTATTAGGAGATGGGGTCTATGGGGAGGTAATTACGTCATGGGTATGGGGCCTTCATAATTAGATTAGTGTTTGCATTCTCTTTCTCTCTGTGCTATATGAGGATGCAACAAGGTATCCGTCAGCAAACCAGGAAGAGGGTTCTCACCAACAACCAAATTTAGCAGCACCATGATCTTGGACTTGGCAGCCTCCAGGACTATGTGAAATAAACATCTGTTGCTTAAGCTCCCCCAGTCTGTGGTATTTCTGGTATAGTAGCCATAATGGACAAAGACAGCTATCCTAACAAAATACCACAGACCAGGTGGCCTAAACAACAGACATTTATTTTCTCATAGTTCTGGAGGCTGGAAGTCCAACCAAGATCAAGGTGTTGGCAGGTTTGGTTTCTCCCCAGGTCTCTCCCCATGGCTTTCAGAAGACCATCCTTTTGCTACCTCTTCACAGGATCTTCCCTCTGCTAATCTGCACACTCCTGGTGTCTCTCTGAATGTCATAATCATTCTTATACAGACACTAGTCACCTTGAATTAGGGACTATCCTAACAGCCCCATGTTAACTGAATTACCCTTTAAAGTCCCTGTCTCCAAATACAGTCACAATCTAAGGTACTGAGGGTTAGGGCTTCCAAAAGATACATTTTTGGGAGGCAGGGACACAATTCAGCCCCTAACAGTATGCATACATGCTCCTAATTCGTTTAAGCTACTGTTATTTTGGAGTTTTGTTCTTAGCAGCCAAGTATAATTACTAACGGACACAAAGAGTTCATAAGGCGTATTACTTATAGATGTATCGGTTACCACCCCAAAAAAACTTAAAACAGAAATAACAAAGGGCTTTCTTCTAGGGTATTAAACTGCTTGTATTGTAAGCCTTTCTGTTTGTTTAAAGTCATATGCATGTGTTATGTTGATTAAAAACTAGCAAATTAAAAAATAACTATTGCTGAAAACTATCATGAAACTTGGTAGAACCGATAAGCTGCATTTCAGATTTATTTTTAGGAAACACAGCTGAGCTAACATGTTGTCAAATATTCTCAGTTATCCTCTCTTGTGGTCAGTATACCTCTTTAGTACCTTGAAGAAAAATCAAATATATGTAATCCGATTCTGGTACAGTGGCAATGAGCTGAAAAATAGTCTGTGAAGGGCTAGCTCATACAATTAAACACAACTGTAAAAAAAAAATGCAGGCATCACAATATACCAGCAGAATGTTAAAAACAAAAATATGTAAATTTTATTATATTGGAAAATAATTTGATAATTCTTTTTGAGTATTGATTAATATATGAGTTGTTTAGTGATCATAAGGTAGTTATTATTTATAGCTTCTTTTATGTTTTTCATTTCACTATAACTGAATATCATCTTTTAATTTTACGTCTTTCCTTGATTAAATTTGACATGTTGTCTATTTTTTCTTATTAAACAGAAATTGAATTAATTGCATTATTTTTGTCTTTTACAAGTTGTTTTTTTAACTTTCATTTTTATATTATTATTTCTTTTATTATTATGATTATTTGGTAAAGTATCCTTGATGCAACATAAATGTTACTACAAAATATACTCAATTCTTTACCTGCACTCTCTCCTTGTCCTCATATGTCAGATATCCATGGTTTAAAGAGGCAATGTTGTAAATTTCTTGTTAAAATTCTCTACCACTTCTGTGGGTACAGAAACTGTGGTTTAGAGAGATTGAGAAGTTTTAATCATAATTTGTAGGTAATAAAATAAAAATTCAGAATCAGAGGTTTTGGCTCCTAAATAGAATTTAAATAGCACTTACTTTCCAGGAATTTGCAGTATAGTGAGGGAGAAAGGAAAGTATGCTAGATTGTAGTAAACATCAGTACAAAAAAAGTGCCAGGAGTAGATGGAGAGCAGGTGATTTCAGTTTAGTTGGTAGGTTGGAGAAAGGACTAGCAATGAAAACATCCAGGAGGGTGGGTAACAAGGAATTAATTGAAGTCAGGGACACCAGTACAGCCAAGCTCAAAGGTTCATAAGTAAATACCATTTTTGAACAAAAGCAAATAATTTGGTGCGGTCAAAGCATGCTGTGAAGAGTGGAGGGGAATAAAAGCAGGTGAAATGAGAAGAGTAAGCTGAAATCTTGTCATGAGTAGTAATAAATGCTTTGTTCAAGTAATGGAACTTTTTCATTTACCAAGCAATAACGTATGGAGTTGGAGTTGTTTGTTTGTTTGTTTTTTAATGAGGATGACTTGATTATACCTGAAAGACAAATATTTGTAGAGATGAATATAGTATTATTATGTTTTTAGACAGAGAAAGAGAGTGGGGAGGGGCAGAGGGAGAGAGAGAATCTTAAGCAGACTCCACACTCAATGTGGAGCCCAACTCGGGACTCGATCCCATGACACTGAGATCATGACCTGAGCTGAAATCAAGAGTCAGATGCTTAACCGACTGAGCCACCCAGGTGCCCCAAGAGATGAACATAGTATTATGGAATGTAGATTAGAGATGGGACAGACATTGTATCAAGGAGACTAGTTAGTAGAATATAATATGATACAGAGTATATGATATAGAAGTCATAAACCAGGGCCCTGGCTGGGAGAAATAGAGGTACTAGAAACATCTTCGAGGTTGTATTGACAGGACTTGCTGATTAACTGAGAGAGAAAAGAGTCCTATGTGATCCAGGGCAAAGCATTCACGGATGTCAGATATTTTTGGAGAGCAGGTTTTGGACATGTTGAGATTAAAGACCCTCATGACCTTAAGGCTGCAAAGTCCAGTAGGTAAATATGGCAGAAGGCATTGGGGCTTTAGGAATGATCATTTTACCTAAAACTGCAAACACCTTGAATCCCTCGGCCATTTTTTTCCCCAGTACAATGTGTTTTATTCACCCCAAGGCATGTTTCTCCACAGCTGAACATGTCTGAAATCGGATGTGACTTGCAATCTATGGAATCTTACAATCAAATTGTGTGTAAGATACATAAAAGAGCACTATGTCTCACAGTCAGTGTATCTTCTATTTGATGAAATGCACCATATGTTGTCCTTTTCCCAAGCTGTGAATTCTGTGAGGACAGTATTTTGCTGTTGTTGTTTTCCTTCCATTTTGTTCAGTTCTGTTTCTCCAGTGCCTAAAATGGTGTCTGGTACATAGTAGGTGCTCAGCAAATATCTACTGGATGGATAAATGATGCAGACTATTTTCATCAGTTGCAACTGAGAAAGTGGGTATTTTTGTTGCAGGAGAGATCAAATATATCAGGAAAATGAGAAGACTTGAATGCTGATAATCTTTTGACAAAGCTCAGGAATCAGGAGACCTGAAATGCTTGCTCAAGTGATAGAGCTCCCATCTGGGAGGACACTACATCTCAGGGAAGCAGCCTGAAGAGGCAGGTGGTAAAGAGAGTGATATGTAACATACCTCAATCATTTGAAATTCCTTGGGATGCCTGGGTGGCTCAGTCCATTAGGCATCTGCCTTCAGCTCAGGTCATGATCCCAGGGTCCTGGGCTTGAGTCTCGCATCAGGTTCCTTGCTCAGCTTCTCCATCTCCCTCTGCCGCTCCCCCTACTTATGCTCTCTCTCTCTCACTCTCTCTCTGACAAATAAATAAAATCTTTTAAAACAATCCTTTGGAATTCCTTTTAGAAGCCCTAAGCAACAGATTAGAAATGGTCTTTCCATTGTGTAAGAGAGATGTATGAGAAAAATTTTAGTCTAGACTTAAAGGGAAGAAGTTATTCTAATTGCAGATTTGTATAAATTATAACAGGCTAGATAGTAATTTTATTTCTGATTTATACCCTGTTAAACACATTCAGAAGCCACACACACACACACACACACACGCGCGCGCACTGAAGTTAATACATATGAGAAACAAGTTCTCACAAGTTCTACTCAAACAATTGAAAGCCTTTCTCAAGGGAACAGCAGTTTATCCTACTGCAGAAGATGTACTTAAAACCAACAATTACATGACAATTACATGGCAACATTTTGGCTCAAAAAGGGAAGAATATTCCAAGAACTAGAACTGATCATTATTGGCATTAACAGACTTAAAAAGAAATGTGTAGGCAGAGACTTTTAAAAGAGATGGTATAGGACTCGGCAAACTCTTCTCACTATAACACATTTCTGCATTGCAAAATAGGATGGTAAATTCACCCTTGCATGTGAGGGGGATGCTGTCATCATAATGCGGAAGTTGCATTGGTCCATGTGTGATTTTTCCAAGGATGTGAGTGGTATTTTCCTCCAAGTAGTGCAAAGTAAACTGAGGCCGTGGACACATCGGCCACTGAATACAGTGTTGTACAAGTCATTCATTTTCCTCTTGATCTTCCCCCTGGCTGCCTTTGGCTTTGTGGTTGGTCTTGCAGAGCTCTGTGCACAGGTCTGTGTCCACTTTTCTCTTGACTCCATAACTCAGCAGACTCAGCCTTTCTTAGGGTTTGGGCAGTCTGGTCTAACTGGTCTTCCCCCAACACTATTTTCGTGCATGCTTTTGCAAAACATCAGGGTGTTTTGGGAACACATATATCACATTATAGCTTTGGAAAGGAGGTTGGAGAGATGGACCCTAGTTTTTGTTCTAAATTGGAAATTCTATGATCAGAGAAGTACCTGCCTAACTAGACTGAATGAACACTAATTTGTGAAGACCAAAGAAATTTGGCATGACTGATCTTAATTGTTCATTTGCTAAAATCTGAAAGTTAATGTTAATATTTAACTATCAACTAATTTGAAATTTGATAATTTTTATTATTAAGTCCACTTTACAAGTGAAATCTGTCAGATTCTTTAAAACTTTACTGGGGCACCTGGGTGGCTCAGTTAAGTGTCTGCCTTTGGCTCAGGTCATGATCCCAGGGTCCTGGGATTGAGCCCTGAGATGGGCTCCCTGATCAGCCAGGGAGTCTGCTTCTCCCTCTAGACTCTCTGCTTGCCGCTCCCCCTGCTTGTGCTCTCTCTCTCTCTGTGTCAAATAAATAAAATCTTAAAAAAAAAAAAAACTTTACCAAACAACCTATGCCCTTTTCTGTAATTTTAGACTGATACTAACAGCTGTTCCAAATGTATAGGTTTTCATATAGGACATTAAGAATAGTCCTGATAATTATCTCAGAAAACCTTGTGCATTTGCTGAGGGAATGCTCTGAAAAGAGAAAGTACATACTTCAGTTCTACTTAATTAATTTATTTGAAGGACATCAGTGTTTGCTCCAATATTGGTCCTTTTTAAGTCCTGTCAATAATGCACATCCATCAGTCTGAAGACTTTGCCTTTATTGTCAATATTTCTCTTATGAGATAAAAAAAAAAAATGAAGGCAACCTAATTGCAAGTCAAATTCTCCAGATTAGCTTTCAGGTAGTACTTTACCAGTAGAATGCAACAGTTAATTTGTTTTGTGAGCCATGAACTAGGAGAATTACTCATCTGGTGATGTTGCAAATGCTGACAGCCTCTAGCACTAAATGACTTTTTTACAGACTGGAAGAATTACCTGTATTTCTTTAGGACACGCTTGTTTTCTTCTATCTTAGAACAACATAGTGAATTTCTATCCTGCCCTCCTAATATACTGATTTCCTCTAACACTCTTTTGGGAGTATTTTGCTGCTTGTGGAATCCCTGATTGATGAGAAATTATTATTCTGGTGAACAAAAAGCACTTACCATCAGAGAGGCTGCGGTCATGGCAAATCACCATTTGGCACAGGGGAGGAAGAACATGGGGCAAGAAGTTAGTTAGAGGCTTCTTCTAGTCCCCACCTTTCCACTTGCTGACTCAGGTCCTGCTCTTTTTCTCTCTGGTCTTCTGTTTGTTCTTTTGTAAAAGGAAGTGAAACTAGATTGGCAATTCTTTAACTGGGATGGCATCAAAATCAACTGTGCACCTTTCACACAAGAGACGAGTTGTTCCCCTTTTGAACTTCAGGGTCACGGTCGCTAGTGGTGAAGCCCAGTCATATGTAATTTCGTGTCGCTGGGTTCTACTGATGTGCAATGCTCGCTAAGAAACTTAGTTATTTTCAAAGGACTTCTCTAGCGTTATCATTTTATGACTCTATATTTCACATTAGCATTAGAATAATAATTAATGTATCACATGACTATAACAACATTCACAGATGTAACAGGATTTTAAAATCCAGTTGTGTCTCAATAATATGATATTATCAATACCTAAGTATAGTTACCAAAGTGAGTGTGACATAAATCCTTCAGCCAGATCAAAGATACAGAAAGGAATTTGGAAAAGGGAGAAATTTTGTAAAGTTTGTTTGTTTGTTTGGTTGGTTGGTTTGGTTTTTGTTTTGTTTTTTGTTTGTAGAGAAAGTAGCATTACAAGCAACATTTCCCTTTCCTCCCATGGGGAAGGAACTAGCTGAGCTACTTGACCAAGATAGAAAAGGCTTCAGCAAGGTGCCACCATGGTCTGAGGTGTGAGGGCAAGAAACAGGTATGCTTTGGTGGTGAGACCACCATCAGCAAGCGCTGCTTCTTTGGAATTGGCTTGCACTCCAGAACATGTCAGAGCTAAGAGGGGACCATAGTGTAGGAAGAGACAGACATTTGAAAAAGTCCACGTAAGAACTCTGTCTAAGGAGTAAAGGGATTTCAACAACAGAGTCTTATGTAGAGGGCTCTCTGGAGAACCTTAGTGGGGAGCAGCCAGCTTGGGAGACCCTCTTGCTACTGAGTGAGAATCATGGGTGAGAATACCCCACGAGAGAAAAATATGTCAGCCTCTGAGAATAGAAAACCACTAGGTCAAGTAAAAACCAGCTTCTCTCATTCTCTTCCTGCCTGGAACCTAGGCAAAGACTGACTGAGTAATTTTCTCACTGGGGAGGAGGTTTTTCTCAGGAAAGGAACTAAAGACAGATATGCCCCTTTTCAAAGGCAGGGAGCCAGCAAGGACCACCTCAGCCTGGAGAGGAAAGACTCCTCCCCCACAACATTTATAGGACCAAGATAAGAATATAAATGCAGCCCACATGTGATATTTCTAAGTATTTAAAAGTTAACACATCAAGTTAACTGTGAAAATAATGTTCTCTTGTCCTACTTTGACAAACCCTTTATAATGACAGTATAAAACAAATACATTTAAATCTATAACATTATTTTCTTGTAAGTTGTCAAAATATCAAAGATGATAGAATTAGCTCCCAGTGTCTAGGATTGGGTGTTCAGGGCTGGGCCAGCAATGTTAGGAGGTGTAATCAAAAAATAAAATGATCTGAGGCACCTGGGTGGCTCATTCAGTTGAGCATCTGACTCTTGATTTCAGCTCAGTTCATGATCTCAGGGTTGTGGGACTGAGCCCTGCATTGGGCTCTTTGCTGGGTGTGGAGCCTGCTTGAGATTCTGTCTCTGCACACCCCACCTCCCTCTCTAAAATAAAAAGATAAAAGAAAAAAATGATCTATAAATTATGTATTTTTCCATATATTTTATTGCTTTTATTTCAGAAAGTTCACGTTACAATATTTAACATTTTCACATAAACTGATCTATTGACAGCATTGCCAAATTAGACTACCTTTCTTGAATTACTTTAAATAGATTTTTTTAAATTATTACTTTAATGCAGGGAAACTTCACTTGACTGGTTGCAGCAACTCAAGGCAATGAAATTAACAAAGCAATATTTATATCAGGATGAAATTATGATAATACATGTCATATAGAATTAATTGTGATGGACCTAGTGTAATGAATTATCATTATAATGGGAAATATTATATTTTCATGTATCATATAAATTATCAGTTTTTAATCTCTTAAAGTAATACCTAGATGTATATAATATTGTGAAAGATTGGTATCACCTTTCATAAATGTAGGTCCATCTATATATATCACTTATCTATATATCATCTTTTTATCTATCAGCATATTTTAGATTATTCTGAACTGTGTATTACTGCAAAATATTTTTAAGTAACTCTTGTAAGTGACAATTTAATTCATGAATACTGCCAGAACCATCAACTGAAACATAAAAGCAAGAAAATAGACATTTATTGCTACTAGAAAATAAGACCTCAGTATGCAAAATCTATTATGTTAATACTTTCTTGAGAAGGATTTGACAAATTGATTGCTTTTTCTCTTATTGGGAAAGACAGGTTAGGTGGTTGACCTGCAATCCATTTTTCCTCCTGTTGTCAGGGCTGGAGTGGGCTGGGAGGTAGAGAAGAACAGGCAACCCAAATAAATTTTCTGGTAGACATCGTACTAATAGAAACCTGGACAATAAACCAATAGTATTTTCTAGTAAGGAGCCCTTGTCTATGACACGCTTCCAGCAGGATGATCCAATCTATACTACTTCATTTACTCAAGCATTTCTACTGCCCAGATATTCCAGCCATCTCATGTAGTGTCTGTCTATGACATCAGGAATGACACAACCCTTAAATCTTCATGACATTCACAGTTTTGTTTCAAGAACATGGGATAAGAGAGTTGAATATGTGTTTACTGTGCCCTAGATGGTATTAATCAAAGAGCGGATATTTAGGGTTATGGATTATGCTTTCCCATCCTTGAGTGCCAGGCTCCCAAGTGACAGAGGCACCCATATATTCTTAAATAAATGTTTTAGTTGGTATTTTTTGTGAAACATGGGATCCAGGGCAGGGGTTTCTCTCATCTGGATCTAAAGGTAGTATTGGAATAGGAGAGGAAGAAATCTTTACTTTAAAAGGTGATGAAGTGTTTATTAATGTTCGTGATTGATCATATTTTAATTAGTAAATCAAGCTATATTTTGTGACATAGAATTGCCATATGATACTTATTTAGTACTAAATAGAAAAACTAAGGACTTTTCCCAGTCTTGCATTCCAAAGCAAAAAAAAAAAAAAAGATTGTCACAGTCTAAATGCGAAAGTAGTATTTATTGGGAGGAATAGGTAATAAAATTGTGTTCATCATTTTCCAAAGGCTATGCACTCAACATACCAGTTGTAAAGACATAGTATTTTCCCATTTATTTATTTATTTTTAAAGATTTTATTTATTTATTTGACAGAGAGAGACACAGCGAGAGAGGGAACACAAGCAGGGGGAGTGGGAGAGGGAGAAGCAGGCTTCCTGCAGAGCAGAGAGCCCGATGCGGGGCTAGATCCCAGGACCCTGGGATCATGACCTGAGCCGAAGGCAGACGCTTAATGACTAAGCCACCCAGGCACCCCAGTATTTTCCCATTTAATAAAGAAAATGATGAGGGAAATAATCATGGAAAGTACATCTGAAGCCAGAAATAAGCTCATTGTAGTATGAAACCTGTCATCCTGGTAGAAATTAAATGAGAATCATATTGCCATCTCCTTACATTCATTGTGAGAAGCTTTGTCCAGATTCATCAGGTGAAATGTATGTAAGGGTGACTTTTTGGATGGTTTGTCTTTTAACCTTTTCAGTGCTTTGGAATCGGACACTTTTAATTATTGCAGCGGAGCTTAGACAAGATATTTCCAACACCCTCTCTGCTGTTCTAGAAATGATTAAGGAGAGAGCCTGCTGACATGGAAGATGGCCAGTGCGTTTCTGGCCAAAGCAGTGGGAAGCAGTAGGGGCTGGTGAGCAGACTGCATTCGGGGGCCCAGCTGGACTCCAGGAGATATGGAAAAGGCTTCTGAGGAGTGGCAGTAGCATGCCTTTCTTGGAGGCTTTTAAAAATCAGATGGGCACCCTTCTGTCTGAGTTGGGTAGGATGAATAAATAGAAGATTGTATTGTGTTGAGAATCTGCTATGTGCCCGCTGATAAAGACACCAAATGGACCAAGTTGATAGGACTGTTGTTTTCCTGGGTCCTGAAGTGCTTATCATCCTCTGAAATAGATACTCAATAATGAATGGGTCTTTGGTAATAAGGACATCTCTCAGTCAGATGTGGCTCTTCATTTTAGTGAGAAGTGGAGACTAAGTGTAGCTTGTGGAGCTTTTTTTCTTTGTTTGTTTTGTTTTGTTTTCTTCTATGAGTTTCCTAAATCAAATTTCTGAAGTAATGAAGCTTGTTAACATATGAAGAACCCCTTAAGAAAACCATTTTGATGTAGACTTGGTTCTCAGTTAAGGGTATTGTGGGAGAAGTTTTACTCCATTAAGTTGCAAATCCTAAACTATTATGAATCTTTCTATTGAAGGAATATGCCTAGGGCTGTGCATATCTTTTTTTCTGGACATAAAGGGATTTGCTACACAGTGTTAAATGAACCTCACAGGGAACCAGTGGAACAGCAAATATCTCTGGCAGGGAGAATGCAATCTAGTAGAGGCAACCCTGCTCAACTCCCACAGTGAATGTTTTTTGCTTTGTTATGTTTTGTTTAAAGAACCATATTTTCAAGAGCAACAGAAACTGGAACCAGAGTGAAGAACCAGGAAGCGTAATCATTAATCCTACTTCTGTTTGGGGATGAGGATGGATTATTGGATAATCTCAAGCACTTACTCTCTTATAAAGGGTTAAACAATACCTAGATCACTGATTACAAGTTACATTTTAAAATGCAACACATTGGGGCACCTGGGTGGCTCAGTCGTTAAGCGTCTGCCTTCGGCTCAGGTCATGGTCCCAGGGTCCTGGGATCGAGCCCCGCATCAGGCTACCTGCCCCGTGGGAAGCCTGCTTCTCCCTCTCCCACTCCCCCTGCTTGTGTTCCTGCTCTCACTGTGTCTCTCTCTGTCAAATAAATAAATAAAATCCTAAAAAAAATAAAAAAATAAAAATAAAATGCAACAATTGTAGTCAGTGTAGCTTTGCTGTGAATCATTTCATTCTCTAAACTTCAACTTGAAGGAAATCTAGTTTCTTTACTTCCCAGCTACTTGAGAGAACCCAACGTATGCACTCTTTGGGTAAGAAAAATACCATCCCAGCTCCCAAGTAATTGCTAAGTGAAGTTTTAAAATAGAATACATGACAGTTTTGTTGTTGTTGTTGTTGTTGTTGTTGTTGTTGTTGTTTTTGAGGGGGGAGGGGCAGAGGGAGAGAGAGAGAATCTTGAGCAGGATCCATGCCTAATGCAGAGCCTGATGCGGGGGCTCAATCTCATGACCTTGAGATCATAACCTGAACCAAGATTAAGAGTTGGATGCTCAACCAACTGAGCCACCCAGGCGCCCCTGACAGTTTTATAATATAATTAGGCACCTAAGAAGATGACAACATGAACAAAAAAAATAACAAAAATAATAGACAAGGAGACCTTTTGGAGTTCTTGATATTGAAATTTTAGACTCAGACTTTAAATTGCTGTTCTTATAGTGTTCAAAAGGATAAAAGAACAATTTTTCTTCAGAGGAAGAGTAAAAAGTATAAAAAGATATCCAAAATTCCAACTATGGTAATGAAAAATAGAATAATTAAAATGAAGTCTCAGTGGATAAGTATAAATAGGTTAGAAAAAGTCAAAGAGAAAATAAAAATCAAAACATGGATCAGAAGAAAATAAACAAAAGGCAAGACAAAAATTTGAAACAAAGAAGTTGGAGACAAAGAGTTGGAGACAAAGAAGATAGAGTCAGAAGCTCTAAAATTTGTATAACTTGAGTTCTAGAAAAAGGTGAAGAAGAAATGGTATAAAAGTAATATTTACCAAGATAAAGACTTATCAGCTTTCCAAAACTGATAAAAGACACTGTGTTACAAATTTAAGATGCTCTATGTCTTCTAGAGGAGTTACAGAAGGATGAAAGGAAGGAGTAAGAATGAAGTTTTCAACTTTATTATGTTATGTATAATAATATATTTTATTATTTTATTACATATATTATTTTATAGATCATACTATTATATATAATATATATTATATTTTTATTATATCCTAGTGAAATGCCCAAATCTAAAGATAAGGGAAATATCTTCTAAACAACCAGAGGAGGATAGATTAAAGGTAATGCAAAAGGAGGTCTTCCAGTATAGAGAATAAGAACCCATGTGGTATTTCAGATATGCCAAAAGGAATAGAGAGCAACAGAAATGGTATATATGTGCATAAGTCTAAATGAATATGACTTAAAAATACTACTAATTTCTGGGGCACCTGGGTGGCTCAGTCAGTTGAGTGTCTGACTCTGAGTTTTGGCTCAGGGTTACGAGATCGAGCCCCATGAAGGGGGGGGCCTGTGCTCAGCGGGGAGTCTGCTTGAGATTCTCCCCCCCCAAATAAATAAATCTTAAAAAAATACTACGAATTTCTTTTGGTATTTGTATCACAATGCTAAAAAATTGTAAGATCAGAAAAGGGGAAACAGGGTGGTGATAAACAGAGTCAGTGTTCTAACCTCTCACATTGAAGATAAGTTGCAGATTAAATTTAGGCTCTAATAAGTGACAAATGCATGTTGTAATCTTCTAGGTAAACACTAAAATGCATAATTTAAATAAATTAAAGTGCATAATTTCCAAGTAAGGGAAAAATGGGAAATAAATATGCTCATTTAGACAGAGGACCAGAACCAGGAGAATAATGACATTGAAGCAATGAGGCTAAATCAAGATCAAACAGGAAAAGAGAAAGATTAGATGTAATATGCCAGTAGCTATATAAAAATAAAAGGAAATACATGTCCCACACGAATGACAAAAACCATCAGAATAATTTTTTTTAAAGTCAGCTTTGTGATATTTGCAGGTTATATGTCTAAAAGTAAAGAACACATAAAGTTGAATATTAAACATGGGAAAAGATATACCATGCAAACAAAAACCAAAATTAACTGTGAATAAATTCAAATGTAAAAGGAAGAAGTAATACTAATATTATGCAAACTATTTTAGGGAGCAAAAAATCAGGAACATTCCACAATTCGTGAAGTGTGATATGAGCCTATCTCCTATATTAACAGTCAAAAATCCTAAGCAAATATCAGCAAATTAAGTCTGGCAGTATCAATCTGGTAATATGGCAGTGTGCAAAAATGGTCACAGTACTTAGCAGTAAGTCCTATCAAGAGGTATTTTTCCATCCATTGTTGACCATAAAACTTGCTTTGGCCTTTGAGACATTGACGAATATGATGCAAACAGAAGCTTAAAAACCTCTTGAGCACTGGAGCTTATTATTCCTGCAATATTATTGCTACATGAGCAAACCTGAGTTTGTATGGCAGATGATGAGTCACATATGGCCAAATCACATCTATTGCCCCATTTGACAGTTAGCTTGACTGCCAGATTTGGGAGGCCATTCAGGAACCTACAGCCCCTAGCTAAATTGAAAACTACCTGTAGACACCTGAGAGCATAGTTCAAATAAGCCGTACTCATCCTAGATGAAAACAACTCAGCACATTTGTAACCTGAACAAATGCTGCTTTAAGCTACTCTTGTTAACTGTTACGGGAATATCTGACCAAGTAGGTTTTATGCCAGAAATCCTAAGGTGTGTTAACTTAACCTCTGTTAAAATGTATTCTATTGGTAAGGGTCAAATCAAAGCAAGTGTCCTAACCATTGATTAAATTAATAAAACAATGAAACACTGAAGTTGTATCTTTTGAATTCACAAAAGAGCTTGGAAAACAGAGGTTAAGATGTCGCTCCCTTTTGGGAGTCTAGTTGACTGTCTTACATAGAGTATTGAGAGGTTGAATGTCAAAAATAGACATAGGGATGAGAAACGGAATTGTGGCATATCTCAGAAGTATGCCCCCAAACCCTGTATATCTAGCTATTACACTGTGGAGTTGACACAAATCAAATATAGAAAATGGAGTTTCTGAGATAATCATATTGCTAGTGGAATTCCTGGCCTAAAGAGAAGTAACTATTTGAAATTTGAAGCAACCTTTTAGATCCTCCAAACTCTAATGTGCTGGAAGGTAGATAAGAAATTGAGAAAACAGCTAACGCATATTCTACAAAGCTCTATTCAGATGAAGCCAAAGACCAAATAAAAATAAATAAATAAGGACCTCCGAGAGAGGAATTTGAGAGTCATAAGTGGAAATCTAAAACAGGGATCAGAATCAGATTCCGCTCAAAGAACATTACCCATTCTAAAATGTACTTTTTTTTCTCTTCAAATTAGTGATTTTATTTCCTTTGCATGCACGTACAAAAGCGAGCTCACTGGATCTCATGGTAGTTCCATTCTTAATTTTTTGAGGAATCCTCATGCTGTTCCCCGTAATGGCTGTACCTATTAACTTTTCTTGCAATTATACTTGACACACAATGTGACATTTGATTTCAGGTGTAAAACAGTGATTCAACAACTCTATACATGACGCTGTGCTCACAAGTGTAGCTGCCGTCTGTCACCATACAGAGGTGCTATTACAATCCCATTGCCTCTGCTCCCTGTACTGTACCTCTCATCCTGTGACTTACTCATTTCATAACTGAAGCTAAGGGCTATTTTTCATGTGCTTCTAAAGGGACTTAGTAATCATTTGGACCAATGGTAGATATTCAATTTCCCACTCTTTACTCACGAAGAGTTTATTACCACCATCTTATTCATGTTCCATCAATGTGTATCTGTTGTCTTTATGTTCCATGTAACTTTTTTTTTTGTGTGTGTATCCACTGGAAACATCTTTTTTCCAGCTTTGAGATATGATTGACATAAAACATTGTGTAACTTTAAGGTATACAGCCTGATAATCTGATACGTTTATATAGTGTTAAAATAATTAACACAATAGGGTTAGTTAACACTTCCATTACCTTACATAAATACCCTGTGTGTGTGTGTGTGTGTGTGTGTGTGTGTGTGTGTGTGGTGAGAACATTTGGAGTTTACTCTCTTAGTAATTTTCAAGTATATAATATAGTATTAACTATAGTCACCATGGTGTACTATAGATCCCCAAAACTTATTCATCTTATGACTGGATATTTGCACCCTTTGAGGAGCATCTATCCATTCCCCCCACACCCCGACCCCTGAGTTCCTGGCAACAACTCTACTCTCTGTTTCTATGAGTTTGGCTTTTTAGATTCCACATATAAGTGATGTTACATAGTGTTTGTATTTCTCTGTATGACTTATTTCACTTAATGTACCAACACTTAGGTTGCTTCCATATCTTGACTACTGTGAACAATGCTGTAATGGACATGGAAGTATAGATATGTCTTTGAGCTCCTAATTTCATTTCCTTTGAATACATACCCAGAAGTGAGATTTCTGTGTCATATGATAGTTTTATGGTTTTGTATGTCTGTTGGTTTGTTTTAATCTGTGAGGAACCGCAACGATGTTCTTCCATAATGGCTGCACCAATTTATACTCCCACAAACAGTGGACAAGAATTCCTTTTTCTGCATACCCTTACCAATATTTGTTATCTCTGGTATTTTTTATGATAACCATCCAACAGGTATGATATTTCATTGTGATTTTGATTTGCATTTCTGTGATGACTAGTGATAATTTTTGAGGTACCTGTTTTTTGAGGTACCTTTTCACGTACCTGTTAGCCATTTATATGTATTCTTTGAAAAAATGTCTTTTCAGTTTGAAAAAATGTATTCAGATCCTCTACCCATTTTTTATTAAGATTGTTTGTTTTGGTATTGAGTTGTATAAGTTCTTTCTATATTTTGGATATTAACCTCTTTTCAAATAAATTGTAGATAATTCCTCCCATTCCATAGGTTGTCTTTCATTTTGTTGATTTTCTCTTTTTTCTTTTTTCTTTCTTTGTGTGTGTGTATGTGTGTGTGTGTGTGTGTAGAATCTTTTTAGCTTTATGTACTTTCACTCATTTATTTTTACTTTCCTTGTCTTTCCTTTTGGTGTCAGATCCCAAAAAAATCATTGCTAAGACCAAAGAGGAGATTATGCCTATGTGTTCTAGATAGGAGTTTTACAATTTTGGGTCTTATTTTCAAGTCTTCAATTCATTTTGAGTTGACTTTTGTGTATGGTGTAAGGTAAAGTCTATTTTCATTCTTTTGCATGTGGGAATCCAATTTTCCCAGCTCCGTTTATTGAAGCTACTATTCTTTCCCCATTGAGTATATTGGATCTATTGTTAAACAGTAGTTGAACATACATGTATGGGTTTATTTCTGGGCTCTTGATTTTTCCCCCTTGGTCCATGTCTGTATTTATGGCAACACCGTGCTATTTTGATTACTATAGCTTTGTAGTATAGTTTGAAATCAGAAAGTGTGATGCCTCCAGCTTTGTCCTTCTTTCTTAGGATTGATTTGATAGTCAAAGTCTTCTGTGGTTATATACACATTTTATGATTTTTCTTCTATTTCATTGAAAGATGTCATTAGAATTTTAATAAAGATTGCATTGAATCCACAAATGGCTTTGGGTAGTACTGACACTTTAATAATATTAATTTTTACAATCCATAAACATAGATATCTTTCCATTTATTTGGGTTTTCTTCAGCTTCTTTTATAAAAGTCATAGTTTTGTTATCTTTTACCTACTTAGATTTTATTTCTAAATATTTAATTGTTTTTGATGCTATTGTGACAAGGATGGTTTTCTTCATTTCCTTTATAGATGTTTTGTTGTTAGTATATAGAAACACAACTGATTTCTAAATTCTTTTTAAGATTTTATTTATTTGAGAGAGAGCATGAGAGAGAAAGAGAGGGAGTACAAGTGGGGGGAGGCGCAGAGGGAGAGAGAGAAGTGGACTCCCCGACAAGGAGCTCGATCCTGGGATCATGACCTGAGCCGAAGAAAATTTTTTGGAAATTTTAGAAGATTTTGGAAAAGTTTCAAAAATTTTTTTCATAAAGATTTTATTTATTTATTTATTTATTTACGTATTTATTTATTTGCGAGAGAGCATGAGAGAGAAAGAGAGAGAGCACAAGCAGGGAGAGGTACAGAGGGAGAGAGAGAAGCAGACTCCCTGCTAAGCAGGGAACCTGGGATTTCTATATCCTGAAACTTCACTGAATTGGCGAATGTTCTTACAGTTTTTTGTAGTCTTCAGAGTTTTCTATATACAAGAGCATATCATCTGTAAAGAGACAATTTTATGTCTTCCTTTCTGACTTGAACGCTTTTATGTATTTTCTTTTTCTTAATTACTGTGGTGAAAATATCTAATACTATGTTGAATAGGATTGGTGAGAGTGAGAATCTGTCTTATTCTTGATCTTAGAGGAAAATCTTTCAACCTTTTACCATTGAGTATGATGTTAGCTGTGAGTTTGTTATACATGGTGTTTATTATGTTGATATACATTCTTCCTATATCCAATTTATTGAGCATTTTTATCATGAAAGGATGTTGTACTTGATTAAGTGCTTTTTCTGTACCTGTTGAGATGATCATATGGTTTTGTCTTTCACTGTATTAGTTTGGTATATCCTATTTACTGTTATGTGTATTTTCAACCATGCTTGCATCCCCGGGGTGGGTCTCACTGGATATGGTATATGATCCTTTTGATGTGCTGTAGAATTCCTTTTGCTAAGATTTTATTGAAAATTTTTGCATCGATATTCATCAGGGATGTTGGTCTATATTTTTCTTCTCTAGTAGTGTCCTTATCTGGTTTTTATATCAGGGTAATGCTCACCTCACCAAATGAGTTTTGGGGTGTTCCCTCTTTTCATTTTTTGTTTTTTTTGTTTGTTTGTTTCGGTCTATGGTATAACATAAAGGTCCAGTTTGAATAGGATTGGCAGTAATACTTTGTTAAATGTTTGGTAGAATTCACCAGGGAAACCATTAGGTCCTGGGCTTTTCTTTTTTTTGGAGAATTTTACTGATTCAGTCTTCTTTCTCATTATTGGTCTGTTCAGATATTTTTTAAATAATTTTATTTAAATTCAATTAGTTAACACATAATGTATTATTAGTTTCAGAGGTAGAGGTCAATGATTCACCAGTTGCATACAACACCCAGTGCTCATTACATCACGTGCCCTCCCTAATGTCCATCACTCAGTTACCCAATCCCTCCACCTACCTCCCCTCCAGCAACCCTCAGTTTGTTTCCTAGAGTTAAGGGTCTCTTATTGTTTGTCTCCCTCTCTGATTTCATCTTATTTTATTTTCTTGTTTCAGTCTTAGTGGGTTATGTCTCTGGAAATGTATCCATGTATCCAATGTATCTTCTAGTTTTTCCAATTCGCTGGCATATAATTGTTTATAGTAATATATTACTATTCTTGTATTTCTGTGGCACCAGGTGTAATGTCACCTCTTTCATTTTTTGTTTTATTAATTTGAACCTTCTCTTTTTTCTTAGTCTAGCTGAAGTTTTATCATTTTTTTTATCTTTTAAAAAAAACAGTTCTTGGTTTTATTGATTTTTTTCTAGTGTTTTTTGGGTCTCTGTTTCACTTATTTCTACCCAGATCTGTGTTATTTTCTTTCTTCCATTAACTTTGGGCTTGGTTAGGTGTTTACCTGATATCTTTTTTGTTAATGTAGGTAGGACACTTTCATTTTAGAACTGCTTTTGCTTTATCTCATAATTTTTGGTATATTGTGTTTCTGTTTGTATTTGTTTCAACATATTTTTTGGTTTCCCTTTTGATTTCTTTTACACACTTTTTTCAGGAACATATTGTTTAATTTGCATATATTTGTGAATTTTCCAGTTTTCCTTCCATTATTAATTTCCAGTTTCATATCATTGTAGTTGGAAAAGATACTATGTATGATTTCAGTCTTCTTAAATTTGCTAAGACTTATTTTGTGACCTATCATATGATCTATCCTGGAGAATGTTCCATGTGCACTTGAAAAGAATTTATGTTTCTCCTGCTGTTGGATGAACGCTCTTCTTTTTAGTTCTCTGGGTCAAGCAGAACCACATCCTGACCTGACATAGGAATTAATTTACATTATTCAGAACTCAAATGAACTTTGAATTCAAAGAAGGAGCTGCTTGGAACTTTTGGATTGTTTTAATTAATGTGAGTGTGGTTGTGTCCTAATTATGTGAGGTTGAACAAACCAAGAATTTGCAGAAATCAAGAACATCTCCAGTACACTTTCTTATTCTTCTTCAATATCCAGTTCACTTCTTTTCAGGAAGATTTTATTTTCTTTCTTTTGCCTTTTGAAGTCGTGCAAGGCCATGTAATTTTTTTTTTTGGTTGATGAAATGTGATTAGAACTGGCATGCATCATTTCCATGTAGAAGCCTTAAGAGCAAATGTGTCTTTGCCAATTTTTTACCTCACTCCTCACCAATGCTGCATCAGGGAACCCTCCAGATAGCAGCTGCTCTGTCATACTGGATCTTGAAAGAAGGATGATGACTCAGGTGGCAAATCAGCAGCTAGTCTGCAGTGGGCATAAAGCATGAGTGAGAAGCAATCCTGTTGACTTAGACCACTTGAGAATTCTGTTTCCTTGGCATAACTCAGGCAATATTGATTGATATGAATCTCTGTGTATGTTATCAGTAAAAAATAAAAAAAAATTGGGGAGGGAGATGGGTTAGCCTGGTGATGGGTGTTAAAGAGGGCACGTTCTGCGTGGAGCACTGGGTGTTACGCACAAACAATGAATCATGGAACACTACATCAAAAACTAATGATGTAATATATGGTGATTAACATAGCAATAAAAAATTTTAAAGGAAAAAAATTTATAATCATACCATAGAATACTACTTAACAATTAAAATAAACACACTTCCCAACAGCAAGAATAATTTTCACAAACATAACATCAAACCATATTAAAGATTACCTTCCATATAACTCAAATTCCGTGAAATTTTTAACAAGCAAAACTGGAGTATAGTGTTTTGACATGTAAGTTTATGTGGTAGGACTATAAAGAAAATATAAGAAGTGATTACTGTGGTTATCTTTAAGTGGCAGGGAACATTAAGTGATGGGGAAGGGGTGTGAAAAAGGCTTTTGGGATTCAGTATCTTGATGTGAATGTTGGTTTCAGATGTATTTGTTTAGTGATCATTTGTTGAACTGTGCATTTAAAAATAATTTGAAAAAGTGATTACTTAGACATAGAAGGTAAAGTCATATTAATTGGATTCTTACATTGTAATACCTTCTTACTCTGATAAGTCCCATTAAGAAAAGCAAGACCAAAGATGTAGATTAATTATCAGTATTAAGTTATAGACAGATAAGGAAAGGAATTCCAAGCATCTCATCTGCTTTTAAAATTACCAGTGATTTTCAAACATGTTTTGACCCTTTAATGATTGTTTTGAAGCTCTAAAATAGAAACTATAAATAAGATTAATATAAAGCCACATTCCCAGTCAGTTTCTTTTAGTATATAACCAATAATTTTAAGCTATTAAATGAAGAAAAGGTCACCATTTGTTTTACTCTATTGACTAGGAGAGATCGATAATGTGATTTTTTTTTCTTTGCAAATAACCAGTTGTCCCCCAGCAAAACTCTCAGAATATTATTTATATCTTCTTGCCATTTATATCCATTAGTTAATGAAAAACTTTGTCATGTAGGATTGTGACTGTCAGCAGGATTCTATTAAATTAACCATAAAGAAATGTTTTTCAGGGCACTAAAATAAAATGAACAAACTCTGATAACACCTTGATCAGGCCTTGTTACACAATGAAAGTCCACTTCATGAGTGATCCCCTGCTTCAGAAATGAATTCTATCACTTTGTGTTATATTCAAAGTTACCCTGTTTCTGAACATGACATATATTTCCCTTTTTAGCTTCTGGCACTAACCTGAATATATCCTGTTTATTCAGCAAGACTTATTATTGAGTCGTGGATCTACTCTACATATTCATCCTGTACATTCTTATTCCTACATCTTTGTTTATATGCATCCTACCCAAAGAACATATCCATTATTTTCTTGTTAAAAAATGACACGGTATTTTCCTCTCATTAACATTAAAAATTGGGTTATGTCAGTGCAAATTAAATGATGATTTTATTTTTAACGGTATTTATAAAAAGTATAAAAACAATAGCAGTTCATTATAGTTGATGAGCAGTGGGTTGGATCCTGTAGGATATTGTGAAAAAGTCAAAAATAACTGCAAGTCTGCTTGCTAATCACTGGAAGGATTAAGTTGTAGTAGAAACAAAACTGGATGTTTGGAGAGTGGAATGCTTGAAAGTGAGGCTGTGAAGAAGATTGCATGTTTTCACAATTAGAAAGTCTACGTAAGATCATGACAATGAGTGCCCTGATGGGGACAGAGAATAAGATTACTGAAGGAAAGTAAGTTTAGGAGTGTAAAGACTAAGTTACTGGAAGGAGAATCTCTATCAGGATTGAAAGTACCAAGAATTATGAAAGGAGGAATTTCAGAGAGAAAGAGTGACAAATACCAGGAGGTAAATCCTTTAAAGGAGAGGGGATTTTCTCAGGCCTTGGAAGACCATTATAACACAGTAACACAATGTATAGTATAATTAAGTGACATACAATTCAAAGCTGGCTTTTTTGGGAAGAGGACGAAGGGCATCCAATTCCCTTGAGGTCTGACGTAAGAAGGTGTATGGGAAAGAACATACTGCAAGGAAGTCATAGGGAAGTGAAGTATTGGAGAACATGAAGGGGTGTTCAGAGGAGAAGGTATTTGCTGCTCTGTGGCCATAAGATCCAGAAGGTGCAGTGGAAGGGTGTCAGAAGCTGAGGTGGAGTGGAAGATGGGCCAACAGAGGGTTTGAACTTAGTTTTCTATAAGTTAGCATCTGAGTGATAAGGGCTTTTCTGGGAGACCTCAGCTTCTGGTGTGACTGTGATGAGATTAGTCCAAAGGGTCTCTAGATGTATAATTGTCTGAGACTCTGCATTTTAAAGGTAGGAAAGGGTGGGGATTTTGTCAACGACTTACAAAGTTCTGGTTCTGCCAAAAGAACTTGACAAAAAGGTGCTCATACTGCAAACATGGGTTCCCTATTGACCTCTGGCAATGGAAGATTAGTCACCTAACACATTCATTCATTCATTTCACAGTGGGTTTGTTTTTGCCTTTGTTTGAGTGCTCTAGGTGCTGAGGGTACAATGGTAAGCAAAACCAGAAAATTCCTGCTATCAGTTATGGAGCTTACATTTTATTTGAGGGTGTGGTGATGGCAGTGGTTGAGATAATTAAACACTCGTATAAAAGGAAAATATATAATGATAGGCATAAAGTAAAGCAGGATAAGTGATAAACTATCAGGAATAGTTATCTAGGATAAGAGTCTTATGGCAGGGGGTGCCTCAGTGGCTCAGTTGGTTAAGCGTCTGCCTTCGGCTCAGGTCATGATCCCAAGGTCCTGGGATCGAGCTCCGCATCGGGCTCCCTGCTCAGCGGGAAGCCTGCTTGTCCCTCTCCCACTCCCCCTGCATGTGTTCCCTCTCTCGCTGTCTTGCTCTCTCTGTCAAATAAATAAATAAAATCTTTTTTTTCTTAAAGAGTCTTATAGCAGAAGAAAGTGCAAGTGCAAAAGCCCTGTGGAAAGTGCAAAAGCCCTGTGGCAAGTGCAAAAGCCCTGTGGCAGGAATGTGTTTGGCTTGTTTAAGTGAGAGTACATGAAAATGTGGCTAGAGGAGATGAGCAAGGGACAATTGATAGGCTGTGAGTCAGAAAGGAGTCAGGTTGTATGGCTCAGAATTTCTCAGTTCCAGCACTATTCACATTCTGGGGTATCCTGTGCATTTTGGATGCTTATCAGCCTCCCTCATCCCTACTCACTAGATGTCAGTAGCTCCCCTCCTCATGTTGTAACACCCACAAATGTCTCCAGGCATTGTGAAATACCCCAAGGAGGGAGGTAATAGAGTCAGATAGCCCCCAGTTGAGAACCGCTGCTTGAGGGTGTTAAAAGCATTCCTACAGAGTTTATTGGGAAACCATTGTTAGGTTTGGTGCAGATTAAGGAATAAAAGTCCCCTTTAAAGTTTTAAAAGATGACACCAATCATTGTGAGGAAAATTAATCATAGGTGGTAAACAGTGGAAACAAGTATAATGTTTAAAAAAGTGTTTAAAATTGTTCGTTTTTTTGGTAATCAAGGTGGACGGAATGGCATGTGGCTAAGGATGGTGTTAAATCATTGGTGGTGCTGTGTGAGACATGGTTGAAATGGAGATGTCTTTTGGAGTTATAGCCAGCAAGGCTTCTTGATGTCTTTGGATGTGAATACTGAGGGAAAGTACGACTTCAAGGTTTTTTGCCTCGACACTTGAGTGTCATTTACTCAGATGTGAATAACTGGGGAGGAGCAAGATGAGGATGCAGATGGAAGAATGAAGAGATCAGTTTAAAATGCCAGTGAGCATGCCAAGGAGGTAATTGCATGTAAATTTCAAGAGAGTAATGGAGCTGGAGGTAGAATTTTTCTTATCATTTCAGGTCAAATCTGTATTTGTTGGCTAGGGCAACTGTAACAAGAGTATCACAAACTGAGGGGCTTAAACAGAAATCATTTGTTTCACCATCCTGGTCTTCACGGACAGGGATGGTTCCTTTCAAGAGTTATAAGGAAGAACTTGATTCATGCTTTTCCGCTACCTTCTGGTGGTTTGCTGGCAAGCCTTGGCATTGCTTGACTTCTAAAAGCATCACCTGGATCTCTACTTTCACCTTTGCACGGTTTTCTCCTTGTGTTCTTGTCTGTGTTTGAATTGTGTCCCCCCCCCCTTTTTAAGATGTATTTATTTGAGAGAGAGAGAGAAAGAGAGCAAGATGAGTTGGGGGAAAGACAGAGGGAGAAGGAGAAAGAGAAACCTCAAGCAGACTCCCCGCCGATCATGGAGCCCCCCCGCCTCACAAGGTGGGACTCGATCCCAGGACTCCGAGAGCATGACCTGAACTGAAACCAAGAATCCACTGCCTAACCGACTGAGCCACCCGGGTCCTCCGAGTTTCCCCTTTTTATAAGGACACCAATCATTGAATTAAGGGCCCAGCCTACTCCAATATGATCTCATTGTAACTTAACTAATTATAACTACAATGGCCATACAAAGTTTAACCAACACATTTAAAAATGAGACATGTCTGCATAAAATTAGCAACTCATTTGTAGGGGTATAGAAAATTATTTCCAAATAAAGTCACATTCTGACCTCTGGAACTGTGAGGCAGTATTTTCTGTTGTGTGTGATCCTTTTTATGGGAGCCCTAGCACATGAATATAGATTTGATCTGACATGATATACTTCAAAATATGAATTTGGGGAGGGTCAAAATTCAACCCAAAACTATATGCAATATTGTAGATGATGTTTGAGGCAGTGATACTTGTTAGATTATCTGGATAATGACATAAACTATAACAGAAACAGGTTTGAGCATGGAGCCCTCTAGCATACCAAAATGTGTAGATCAGAAATAGATGTACAAAAGAAATGTCCACTATTAGAAGAAAAACAAGGGAGTGTTGGTCCAGAAACCAAGTGAAACAAGTGTCTCAGTTAAGAGCATGATCAACTGTGAGAAATACAGTAGCAATAAAATGGGGATTGAAAATCACTTGTTGGAATTACCAGGAGATAGGGCTTTAGTGAGCTGGATAAAAGCATTTGAGATAAAAGTCTGATTGAAGAGAGCTTAGGAGGGAAAATGAGATGAGATGAAGAAAGTACATACAGAAAATTCTTTGAAAGAGTTTCTGGAAATGGAAGAGCTGAGTTATAGGAATCAGTAGATAGTCAATTTTTCCTAAGTAATTTCTCTATGGATATACTAATTATGTTCTAAAATCAGATGATTACATATTTATTTTTTATTCCAGGTCATTCAATATTTTATATTCTCATGTATTCATGGAACTTCCTATTTTGTCTGAAAGGCAAATCTGATGTTAGTAATACATTATCATTGTGACCATTTAACATAATAAATTATAATATGTGAAGAATAATTACTTTAAACTATTTTAAGAAATGGCTTCAAATTATGGATGTGAAGTTTGTTATATCCTTAATAGTTTCTAATTTATTCAGCTAATATAAATTAAGCACCTTGTATGAGCCAGCCAGGTTAAAATGTTGAAGCTTTTCTTCTTATATGTAAAATTTTAAAAATTACATGAGAAAATATGCAAGTATAAATAATTACCTACTCATATTATCAAATATTTAAAAATGATTTTTGGGACTTACATTTGTATTTTAATTTGGGGATATAGGGGCACCCTATAAGATTAGCAACCATTTAGGGGGTGCAGAAAATTAGTTTACATGTCCTACACTCATGAATACAAGCAAAAGCTGGATTATGCCTGCTAATTCCTAACATCTTCTGTTTCAAGTTATTTCTAAAATCATTAGAATTAGACCAAGAGATCATTTTGCTTCTCTAGCTCACACCTGTCTCTTGAACATTAATGCAACTGAAAAAGTTATGCTCTGATATTTTCTTCTTTAATTGAAAAAAGATACACTTGGAGCATCTTGATCCCAAGTTAATACATACTGAGGAAAGGATTTAGTATCAGAAACATGGATATAAAGTTGGAATGGACTGAACTGGCTGTTCTCTAATGAACTGTGACATTTAATTCGTAATGGCAGAAATTGCAGCTTAAATCCTCTTAATCAGAATGGAACTAAATCACAAATCACTAATCATGACTTTCTTCTCGTTTCCAAAAGGATTTTTTAAAAATAATGCAAAGAAACTCACAGTGGGACACACTGGTTTGACATATCTCACGTGCTTTTATTTAGCAGGGAAGGGAGGAAGAAAAGAGAAGAAAAATTAATCCCAAGTGAACTTTAAGTCCCTATTCTTACATAAGTGGCACTTGACTTTTTATGTCTGTGCATGCATGTGTGGGAGTGTGAGTAATCAATGCTTTTTAAAAGACTCTATCAAAGGAAGCACTCTTCTAGCATCAAGTAAGTACATTCTGAGGAAACTGCCCAATCTCCAGGAAACTATTGTTTCCTGCTTTTTTTCTCCTGGTTCCTACTTATTGACCCAGCATGATGGGATTGCTAAGGTTACCAACAGAGAAGAAGGACAGCATCTCAAATACACAGGCGTTTGTCTGAGAATATGGGCGGAACACAATGAACAGGAGCTGTCTATCTGCCACAATTAGTCACACACTCACAGATAGAGAAGAAAAGCAATAGGGTTGACTTTACTGCCCTCCCCCAAGCATGGAGGGCAAGGCCCAGCAACCCTATTCCCAATTCAAGACTCTTTTCCCAACTTCACTGCATTTTTTCCCTATGGCTTCATAAGGATTGTTTGTGAATTTGAATTTTCTCAAGCAAGTAAAGTGGTGTTTTCCATTAATATAGGAAGGTAGAATTCTTGAGTCCTAAAGTTCCGTTTATATAAAACACCCCCAAAAGACAAATGTAGAGAGGCCAGATCAGTGATTGTCTACTCTGGGGTGGGGAGGTTGAGGAGAGGGACTGCAGATTGGTTCAGGGGAAATGTGTGGACTCATGGAAAAGCTCTAAATCTGGATTGCAGTAATGATTTCACAAATCTATAAATTGCATTGCACCCTCACAATGGTGGATTTTATGGCCCATGAAGTATATCTCAGTAAAGCTGTAAAAAAAAAAAATGTGTGCGTGTGTGTGTGTGTACATGGAAGGCTATAAATTTCTGCAGTTTGACAAAATTAAATATATTTAAATGCTTGTCTTTTACTGTAACTTGTGTAAAAATGTTTATGTATTTAATAAGAATAAGGTATTATCTTACTGGTGGGAACAAGTAGCAGAAATACATAAACCTGGAATGAAAATTTTTAACTAATTTTTAACTAACTTTAAAATAATACCAACTTCATTCACAAAGTGTGAAACTCATTGCAAAATGCAGTAATAACATGCTTTAGAAGATAGTATAGCCAGGCACCTTGTGCTGTCCTGAATGTTCCTCACCTTATACCACTTCATACCAATTTTAGGCAGAGCTAATTTTTCCATCTCTGTATTCTGATAGCAGTGAGCATGTGCTTTTTGCTACAATATTGATTAGTATGCATAATAGGTGTTTGTGTCTTTCTTTACCAGTCTGTATGCTTCTTAGGGCAGGGTTTATGTCTTTCTTATATTTACGTTTGTTCGCATAAATTCTTGCACAATATGTGACACAAAATATGTAAGGAATAAGTGTTCATTCGGTATGTGTTTTTATTAACAGTGGGTTTGTCTTCTCCATGGGTACAAAAAGAGGTTATATTATTATCCCTTTTCCAGTTTTTTGTACTTGAGTAAATAAAAAGCCTCAAAGGTAGACATTTCTTGGGATGCTCACTTGGTTTCCCATAAGATTGAAATAAATATTGAAAGAAAGGTTAGGAGCCCCTGGGTGACTCAGTAGGTTGGGTGTCTGCCTTTGGCTTGGGTCATGATCCCAAGGCCCTGGGATCGAGTCCCTCATCGGGCTCCCTACTCAATGGGCAGTCTGCTTCTCCCTCTGCCTGCTGCTCCCCCTGTTTGTGCACGCTTTCTCTCTCTCTCTCTGACAAATAAATACATAAATAAGGTCTTTAAAAAAAAGAAATAAAGGTTACCCTAGTACTGTGCTAATATGAAACCACTAGCCACGTGTGACTATTTTCATTTAAATTATTTTTTAAATTTAAATTAATAAATTAAAAATAAAAAATTCATTTTCTCAGTCACATTAGCTATATTTCTGGTGATCAGTAGTCACATGTAGCTAGTGGTTACCATACTGGAGAGCGCAGGTAAAGGAACTTTCATCACGGAGAGTTCTGTTGAACCATTTGTCTAGATCCTCATCTATATTGTGAAGCTGATCTGTATTAAAATTAGGTGGCTTTCAACCAGATAGGACTATCGATTCAAGCCATGCTGGGATACACACCATTGTACCAGACCACTAGGAAAGTATGGAAGGGATGACAGATGTCATATTCTGTCTTCTTTCATACTACATTCTGTCTCCACCATATATTATCAAAAAGTTCAGTAAGTACAGGATACCTCTAAAATTATTAAACCGATTCCAAATTGTGTATTAGAGAAGTTGATTTTTATCTCAAAGAAATAAAAATGAGGTTAAATAAGCTTACGTAGAGCTGCTTATGAAAAAAATAAAACATGGCTCATATTGGTGTTATATGGATAGAATAGGCATGATGAACATATTTTAAAGGAAATCTGGAAATGGATCCATTCTTCTCCTGGATAAATGTTTTCAAAACAAGAAAGGGAAAACTCTGCAAAAGAAACATGCTAAGATTCATTGAGGTCTTAAGCCCTGGAGACCATTATCATTGAAGAGACTTTAAAAACATTGATAATTACATGGCCACTTACATTTTGTAGCTATTGTTGCTAAGGATGTAAAGAAAGATAATCAGACCCTAGGCATCCAGTGACAAGCTAATTGCCTACAGAAGGAGCAAAGAAATGTTCTTGTTTTCCCTGTCCTTATTCTCTCTGGCCAGGGTCATTCCGTATTTTTCTATACCTCAGTAGAACCACCAGGTCATGACAACTCTCAGCTGCAGGGTACCAAGTGTTAAGGGAGACAAATAGATTTACTCCTTATGCCCAAAAGAATGTTTGAAGCACAAATCCTGAGCTAACTGCTGGAAAGATGAAAATACATATTGCATGTTCAAATCTAAATTAGCTAGATTCTATTCTAGGTACTCTAAATAACTGATCTCTCATCATTTTAATCATTTAGATTTTATCAGCTCCATTTTATAGATGAATAAAACTAAGGGACAGAAAGGGTAAATGACTTCCTCACAGTCTTGTGGCTAGTAAGTAGTGATATTAGGATTAGAATTTAGGTCTCTCTGATTCAAAAGCCAAAATCGCCTTCTCTCTCGACCCCTTTGAGAGAGAACCAAGAGATATTTAGACATTTCCATTTAGGGATAAGTGTGTTATTCAAAACAATTTGTAATAATTGCCATATTCATGTTAGAAACTAGAGACATTCATTCAAAGGGAATTAGTCATGGTGTGCCATTGTGAACTGCTCCCTCTGGGTCCTGCAGGTTTCCCTGAGACCATCAAAGACTTTCACTCAACCATGAAGTATGTGGCGAACAGAACCACATCCTTGGCACCCACCTCTAAATATGTCTCCCATACCCCCAATTCAGAGTAGCTTTTATTCATCCGTTCATTCATCTACTCATTTACAAAAATATATTTGATGAATATTTTGTGTCATACACTATTAGGTATTGAGATGCAATAATGAAAAAACAAACCTCCCTCCCCTCTGACTGGCTCAGACTCTAGCCAAGGCAAGGCCCAGCATCTAACCGAAGGAAGCAGAAAGAAGTCTAAATAGTGATCTCTACTGGGATTTGTTCCCTTGATAGTAAGATTGCCTTAGAATATTTGTTTTAACAAAAGACTTGCTCAGATTTTAGTATTAGCTTGGCCTCTCTTACATGTCAGAAGAGACCAAAATACAGCATCCTTACTAAACTATGTTAATAGAACCATACCTGTTAGATTTGATTCTCAGAAATGTCAGGAAATTAAACACCAGAGTTCCCACAGCAACTCTTCAATAAAACATGTTGCTTGTAAGAGGAGTCAAAGTACAATTAAGAACCATCCCTTTGCATTAGCTTCTTGTTTCTACTCTATCTCTCCCTGCTTTCAGATTTTCCACATTCTTGTAACGATTCCTTAAGAGCAGGCTTCTGGCTGTGTCTAAAATGGAGTTGGAGAAACAGTATGGAGAAAATAAAAGAATCTTTCTTGTCACGAGAACCTTTTGATAGCCTAGTAGCACATTTTTATTACAAACATGGCTTTGCAGGATCATAAACTTATATTATATAAATAAAAGAAACATTTTCACCTAAATCTTAAAAATTACTTGATCTGGGGCACCTGGGTGACTCAGTTGGTTAAGCATCTGCCTTCGGCTCAGGTTATGATCTCAGGGTCCTGGGATCCAGTTCCACCTCTGGCTGCCTGCTCAGTGGGGAGTCTGCTTCTCCCTTTTCTTCTGCCTCTCCACCTGCTCATGCTCTTTCTCTCTCAAATAAATAAATAAAATCTTTAAAAAACAAAAAATTACTTGATCTCTGAGTTTTTTCATATCCTCCAATGTCCTACATCAACTGCCTCTGCATTTGGAGCTTATCTGACATGAAGTTTGGAATATTGGACTCCAAATTCCAGAATGTTCTAATTTCTGAAATCTTTCATAGAGAAGGTCTGTAAAACTTATCAAAATAGTTCTGTGCACTCTCAAGGATTTTGAACCCCACAATATCTTTGTGAGAGTAAGAATCAGAAATGTCTCCCAATTTTACTTTTTTTTAAAAATGTTACATACAGTGACATATACTCTGTTTAGTATGCACAGTTACATTAATTTTACAAATGCAAAACTCTGTAACCACAATGACAATTAAGATGAAGACCATCAGCCCCCCAAATCCACTCATGGTTTTTTGTGTGGTTTGCAGCATACATCTTTAATTAATCACAGTTCGACTTTAAATGGTATTATACTGCCTTGCATGCAGTTTAAAACCCTTGTAACTAATTTCACTTTTTCCCCGACATCTTTTCTGATACTGTCACCATTCATTTTATTCCCCATGTGCCATTAACCAACAATGCATTGGTGTGTTGCTATTGTTTTTGCTTTAGACAGGACAATTATTTTTTAAAGAATTATGGTAAGCAAAAAGTCTACCATGTTTACCTTCATTTGAACCATTTCCTGGGTAGCCATTTCTTCATGGAGATCCAAGTTTGATACATTCTTTCTGCCATAAGAACGTCTCTTAACATTTCTTGTAGTTCGGTTCTACTGTTAACAAATTCATTTTTTTAAAGATTTTATTTATTTATTTTAGAGAGAGAAAGCACATGCACACAGGCAAGCGGGAGGTGGGGGCAAAGAGGGGGGGAGGGCAAAAGAATCTCAAGCAGGTTCCACGCCCAGCATGGAGCCCAATGTGGGGCTTGATCTCATGACCCTGGGATCACGACCTGAGCCAAAACCAAGAGTCAGCTGCTTAACCAACTGAGCCACCCAGGCACTCCTGTTAGTGAATTGTATTAGTTTTTATTTGCCTAAAATTGTCTCAATTTCTCCATTATTTTTTAAAGACATTGTTTTCTAAATAAAACAATCTGGATTGACAGATTTTTATCTTTCAGCACTTGCCTTCTGGTTCCCATAGCTTCTAACAAGAAATCGGCTGTAATTACTTTTCTTGTTGTTGTTGTTGTTCCTCTGTATGTATTTTGTCTTCTTTCTTTTCTTTTTTTTTTTTTTGGATTGTGTTCAAGATTTTCTTTTTAATTTTGCTTTTCAGTAGTTGGAATACAAGATGTCCACGGGTGTGTGTGTGTGTGTGTGTGTGTGTGTGTGTGAAAGAGAGACAGACAGACAGACAGACAGACACTACCTTGCCATGATTCTTTGAATTTTTTGGGCTGAGTTTTTATGTCTTCACTAGTTTCTAAAGATGCTTGATTATTGTCTCTTCAGATACTTCTTCCCCCTCTTTTCTTTCTTCTTCTTCTTCTTGGATTCCAATTATGTGTATTTTAGGCCATTTGATATTTTTTGCAGTTTTTCAGTTCTTTGTGCTGTTTAGATTTTTCTGATATTTTCAGCAGTTTTGTCACTCTCTCAACCTTTGGAGACTTGTAGTGGTCTGAGCAAAGGAGGATTGTCTGCATCACCTTCAAGAAGAGAGTACCTGTTTTCTCTTCCCTTCCCCCCAGCCTCTAAAGGTCTTGACCTTTGTTCTGTGGGCCATGGGATTTTCTACCCCTTCCTGAGTAGATGAAGATTTATATTTTGTAGGGGCAACAAAAATGGTTGTGGCTGTGAGCTGTTTCCACAGTGGTGTTTGCTTTCTTCTTTGAAACTTGCACAAAGTGAAGGTTTCTTTTGTGTTTGATTTTATACACCCACTTTTCCTCAGCAGCTCTAGGTGTGCTCTGTGAAGGAGAGGAACCTGTAAGTTGATGTAAATTCCCCTTGTGTCTACCGCTTCCATGTATTCTGTATTCTCATGCTTACCTTTAACAATGCATTAACAGGGGCACCTGGGTGGCTCAGTTGTTAAGAGTCTGCCTTCGGCTCAGGTCATGGTCTCAGGGTCCTGGGATCGAGCCCCACATCGGGATCCCTGCTTGGTGGGAAGCCTGCTTTTCCCTCTCCTGCTTCCCCTGCTTGTGTTCCCTCTCTCGCGGTCTCTCTCTCTCCCTCTCTGTCAAATAAATAAATAAATAAATAAAATCTTTAAAAAAAAAACAACACTGCATTAACAATTTTACCTATGTTCTCCTTGACATTTTCTACGGCAGCTGGCTTTTCTCTCAAGCTGCGAGAGCTGAGTCAGTGTCTGCATTCCATTTTCCCTTGCAAACACCTGCTTTTTCTTAGATTTCAGTGTGTTTGGTTGCCCTCTGATAATCTTCGATAATTTCAAGAACACGTATGTTTTTATAAGTTATCTGACTTTTCCTTGTTACGTTGTATGTGGTAGTCTTTCCAACTTTCTACCTCTTAGGTGATAGCTATTAGTGCTCTCTCATGACATTGTCTCTAAGTGCTGACTTGTTCGAGTTAGAGATTTTGCTTAGAAATATAACCATAAAAGTTGCAAAAATCCATATAGTCTTGGGGCTTTTCAGAATCCATTTAGATGTCACTTTTAATGCCTATAAAAGTTGTGTTATCCTATCAGCCATAAAGAATATGGAAAACATGTAGGATCACATCAAGTTCAGATATCATTAAGTATTTAAATCATTTGATTGCCAAGGGAGTTCTACTAAATTAAAGTCCTCTAATATCCTGGGTGGTTTGTAAATGTCCATGATCAGACCAGGGAACTAGGCTATGTGCTTCAGAATCTCGAAGTGTAAATTATTTTTTGAGTTATGAAGTCTCTCTATAATACACTCCAGTGGCTGCTTAGCATGTCTCACTAAGTTAAATTAAAGGAATTCACCCCAGAGTCCTTATCAAAAATGTTGTGTAATAAGTAACCTCCGTTAGTTGAGAAGAAATTTTCCTCACAAAGAAATTAAGATCCCTTGACACCAGGAAGATTTATAATTCAGTTTGGAAATATTTGGAACCAAATCCATATTTATTAATGCATATTTTAATATAAAACCAGTGTTTATTTGATAGTTTATTTACTTGTAAGGTTTAAGACAGTTCAGCATGCTAGAGTTATGGGAAGCCTTGTGATTTCAATTGAAAGTTGTTAGAAAATAATTGATTTAGATTTGTAACTTTAAGTAAAGATCTTATTAAGTTGAAATATACTATTGAACAGTTATTATAATTGGTTTGTCCATACTTACAAGTTTGATCTCATAGAGCTAAAAGTATTCCTTACGTACTTGGGAAGTTTTATCGCTCGGACCATTGAAGTACTTTAAAATGAAAGGGACTATATTAAATTTATAAATGAGATTTAATTGTAAATGGCATCTAATTAATTAAGCTTTTAAAGGGGACCAAATTTAATCAGTGGTCTCTTAAAGTATGAGAATTTGCTAATGCATAAATATAACAGCAAGATTTGCGACCAGAAATAAAACTTTAAAGAAGAATTTTTTAATATATAATGAGTAAATTATATAGTAATTTTTAAGTAAAATAGAGTAATCTTTTGGACACAAAAATAAATTATTCTATAAGACACCAAAACTCTTATATTTCCCAGCTCTAGAAAGAAGAATATTGTTAGTAACAATTAATTAACTATTAACTATTAATTAACTATATTACAAATTTGGGAGAGTTGGATATGAGCAAGTACAAGTGTTGTAATAACTGGTGACAACAGGAAAATATTAAAGTAACTCAACATTGTTGTCTTAAATTTTTGCTGTCCTATTGTCTTATTTCTTGCCTTAATGAGTGAATAAATATTAATACCTACATATTTCACCGTGTATTCCAGTGAATGCAGCTGAACTGATTTTAGGTACAGATGGTTAGGAAAGCATTGCTTTAATTTTTATTGATATTATTAAATTTGTTATACAACTTATTGTTCTTCCTCCCACAGATAATGTGAAGATAAGTGTTTGTGCAAAACAGCATACTATTCTGCAAAGTGCATGGGCCTTACAGACAGACCTGAGTTTTAATTTTTGATCTGCCCTTCATCAGGTGTATGATGTGGGCAAGTTAGTTAACTTTCTATGCCTTAGTTTCTCCGTTGCAAAAGGTGATTATTACCCCTACTTTAGAAATGTATTGGGAGGATTAAATCAGATAATATACAGAACAGCACATGGTATAAAGTTGGTATTTACTAAATTGTAGCACTTGTTCCTATTAATTTATGGTGTTTTATATTTATTGGTGCTTGATTTATACTTAACTAGACATGTGCCCTGGCCAAATTCCTTAATATATGTGTGTCCAAAAATCCTCAATGATAAAACTGAGACTATAATAATTGTTGTGTAGATAAAATGAGTTACTACACATAGAGGGTTTAGTATTGTGCTGAATATTGTAAGTATACAATATTATTTATTATTATTATAATATTTATTTATAGAGTCTTATAGATTCTTAAAGTTTTCCATAAATTTAAACATACTGCTTCACTCTCAGCATCTTAGTCTCCAGCAGAGAATCTACATATACATGGTGTATTAGTATGAGTTGTTATAATAACCCCCACATTTATAAGTGGCTTCTAAAAACACAGGTTTAATTGTTGAAAATCAGCAGCAGGCTACTTGCTACCACTCCTCTTTTAGGGATCCAGATAATGGAAATTCTATTATTTGAAACAGTATCAGTTTCCCTGGCAAACCAAAGAAAATCTATGAATCTTAAAAGAGTTTCTTATTTCTGCATTTTAGATGTCATTTCCATTGGCCAAAGCAAATTACATGCCTGCACCCAATTTCAAATGAGCAGGTAGTGCAAGCCAACCATGAATGTAGTACATTTGTGAACAACCCCAATGGCTACCACACATTGTCTCAGGGATAGCAAACATCTTTTATGTCATCTTCTGACTAAAATAGATAAATTTATAAAATTGTGTGACATCAGTAAAGCCATCATGACACTAAGCATGTTACCTTTTGTCATTGGAACCTAGAGGCCCTCTGTGTAAAATATCAAAAGTGAGTTTTGAAAAGAAAGTATTATTAGTCCTAGTATAATTTCAGATATTAAAAAGAAAGAAATGATCATCTCCTAGTCTAATCCATGTAATAGTAACCAATTTGACAATGCATACTATATCTTTGCTGATTATAAATTCATGAATGTGTTTGTTAATATGTGTGCCTGTGTGGTAAGAGTTGTCCTGAGAAGTTAATTCAAGCTATAGCACAGTGTAGGAGAAAACAGTGGTGGGTTTGCCCTCCCTTACACTGCAACTATGACAGTCCCTTCAGTCATGCACGATTCTGGCAAAAGACAGCATCTGAGAAAAGGCTAAAATTCGGATAGTTGGTTATTCTGATAGACTAACTTACTAGCTGCTAGCATAACTTGCTTTCTCTGTTAAGATCTACTATTTGATGGCTAAGTGGAAGCTAGTATTAAGTTATAAGAATGTACAGCCCTGAAATCTCCATATGAAACCATAGCAGTTCTTCACAGTTTTGGAAAGTTACACCATGCATGAAGAAGTATGCCTTCCCTTCTGCTTTAATGACAATATAAATATTGCAGCCAGAAACAATGGTTAAGAATTAAAATGAACTTAGGGATGTGAGGTGCTGGTGCCACAGAATTCATGGCTTGATAGGGCTGTTTGAAATTGTTTGGGTCCATTTTTTATACTAGTGCTTAAAAGAAAACTTGATCATTATTTGGGAATGTAGAATAAATGAAGAATTTAGGGTAGAAGTATGGGAAGGGAGTCTAGGCAATACTAGCATAGAAATGTCAAATTCTTTTTAAAACACAAGCTATGACTAAATATTCAAGTTTTCACACAAATATTAAATTTTTATGAGTCCGTGTTTTTTAGCTCACATGGCATAAATGAACTATAAGTCAAGCACATTGTTAATTCTTATCACTGATTGTTTAGCTAGAACTGACATTTTCTTTCCTCCCAACCCTAAAATTTTATTTAGTGTTTGGTCATACAGCCCTCATTTCCCAGAGTTTTCTCAAAGGATTTAAAATACATGAGATAAAAGGGATATGCTAAATTTCAGAAATTATAGATAGTGTGGATGTGGTGACAAGTTCTGCCAGAGCAAGTGGATTTCTTAGTATTAGACTTGGAAATAAGCAGATTAAATTTGACAGGGATCTGGGAATAAAATATATACATATTTATAGACTACATATATCTGTAAAGAGAAACACTTTAATATTTTAATGTAGTGCATGAATCTGAAAAGAGGAGTATCAGAAAGGATAAAGAATTAAAATGTGTTTGAAGAAGAGTCAAAGGCTATAACTGGAATCTGGATTTTACATACTTCTATTATATGTGGAGAGACTTTCATATTCTGGAGGTAGTATGCCTTTCAAGTGCATCAGTTTGTATACATCAAAATAATTTTGAATACATAATTTACAAGTGCTATAGGAACACTCCAAATTACTTTTCAGCTCCATGTTACAAAAAGTATGGGTAAACATCTGGTTTAAGAAGGTTGACTGTATTATGACATTGTAACATTATAACATTATGTTCACAATTGTAACAAACCTCATGACCATGGCAGAGACAACCTATAAAATGGGATCTAGTAAAGGTATGGGTCCAAGGGGCGCCTGGGTGGCTCAGCCGTTAAGCGTCTGCCTTCGGCTCAGGTCATGATCCCAGGGTCCTGGGATCGAGCTGCGCATCGAGCTCTCTGCTCGGCGGGAAGCCTGCTTCTCCCTCTCCCACTCCCCCTGCTTGTGTTCCCTCTCTCCCTGTGTCTCTCTGTCAAATAAATAAAATCTTTAAAAAAATAAAAAATATGGGTTCAAAAGAAAAATATAATCAGTGAAACAGCTATTCTGAAACATTTCTGAAAAACAGAAAGCAAATTAGACACTGGTAATTAAAAATACAAAGAAATAGGAACCATAGACATGAAATTACAACTCGGAACAGACAGAAAAAACTTGAGCAGAAGCTGGAGGCATTCTCCTATGAGGTTGAGCCATGGGGAGGCTGTGAATTTGGAGTTCTCAGGTATAAAAATCAAACATTAGGAAAGAGGAATGTGGTAGAAGTCAGTGTTATTAATCAGTGCACTGTAAATGAAATGGCAGAGTAATTCAGCCTCTATCAAACTTTGTGTCTGTCCCTCAGCATCTAACCAAAGTATTTACCTCCAGATTAGAACCAAATTATTATAATATCTGTAAATAAAATTATCCTTCTGGAAAGAGTTTGAACTTTTAATTAATTTGGTGGCACTCCAGAGTAATATCTTCCCTGAATTTTCCATTGGAAATTTGGTGTGTGTGTGTCAGGCCGGGGGGGGGTGTGGTGGAGGAAGGAATGACAAGCCTTCATATTTACTCTCTACTAATGCAAAACAAATAAGATTCTGCAGTCTTTATGACTTCCAATATATAGAGAGCTCAAAATCAGCCAGGTGAGACCTGGCAGGAAAAGAACTTCATGGAACATAGGGAAATCATACAAAGCACCTCCTATAAACAGTCTAATCCATTATTCTCAATCTCAGTATGTATGTCAGTATCTGACCATCAAATGGAACTAGTATATATGTAGTCAAGTGCTAACAGGTCCTGAAAGCATAAGTAAGTTTCATCAGCAAGTGGCTCAGATGCCCACAGCTCCTTCATTCACTACATCACAACCTCTCAATCTTCACCTTATGTCCTCATGGGGCGTTTTCTACAATCAAGTAACTGAGGAAGAAATCATAGGGGTCTGTTTTACAGTTTAATCTGCATGTAATAGTAGCACTATCCAAAAGTAAATGGCCACATTTTAGACTCAGTCTGGAGTGACCATGAAGAGTGTGGAAGAAAAATTCTCCCGGTCAGCTGAATTTCAAAAACTACCCTTTGAAATTCATTTTGTTCATTTTATCTGAAATGAGAAGTGACCAGAGGGTTGGAGCTACAGCAGTCCACAGAAGATAGCAAATGATTTGGCTGGGTAATCAAGGATTAGAAGAAATACAGTTGGAAAATCGTTAACAAGGAGACTTTGGGAAGACGTGTTGGATGGATGTACTCAAAAAGACACTGAGTGTGTCCCATGTGAATGTCCTATGTGAGTTTTCAGAAGAGTAGAATTTTAATAATGAGGTATACAAGATAAACAATTCTGTTTATGTCCTATTCTTTCCCAAGCCACCATTGTTCATGGTCAACGGGCTAATGAACAAATTAACCGTGGTGGCATGAATGGAAGTTAAACATAGACTCCACAACATTGACTTCCACTCAAGGCTGATTTGACCTCAGCTAATGCTGATGGGCCAACCTGATGACAGTGGAGATCCATTCTGTGCCTTGATATAGCACCATTTTCCAGGGAGATCAGCCAGTCACCAATTGACATTATTTGCACCATTCCCATCATACAAGGGAACACTGTGTTCTCATTGGAACCTTCTTTTACTCTGCATATATACATTTGCTTATCCTGTCAAGAATATCTCTCTTAACCGTCATTCTTAAACTTGTGTCTTATTCACCATCATAATATTCCTTATAGTATTGACTAAGAAAAAGAAAGTTCTTTTTTTCTAATTTAATTTAATTTTATTATGTTACTCACCATACATGACATCATTAGTTTTTGATGTAGTGTTCCACGATTCATTGTTTGTGCATAACACCCAGTGCTCCATGCAGTACGTGCCCTCTTTAATACCCATCACCAGGCTAACCCATCCCCCCACCCCGCTCCCCTCTAGAACCCTCGGTTTGTTTCTCAGAGTCCATCGTCTCTCATGGTTCGTCTCCCCCTCTGATTCCCCCCTTCATTTTTCCCTTCTCTTAATGTCCTCCCTGCTATTCCTTATGCTCCACGAATAAGTGAAACCATATGATAATTGACTTTCGCTGCTTGACTTACTTCACTGAGCATAATCTCCTCCAGTCCCATCCATGTTGAAGTAAAAGTTGAGTATTCATCCTTTCTGATGGCTGAGTAATATTCCACTGTATATGTGGACCACATCTTCTTTATCCATTCATCTGTCGAAGGGCATCTTGGTTCTTTCCACAGTTTGGCTATTGTGGACATGGCTGCTATGAACATTGGGGTGCATATGGATGGCCCTTCTTTTCACTACATCTGTGTCTTTGGGGTAAATACCCAGGAGTGCAATTGCTGGGTCAAAGGGTAGCTCTATTTTTAAATTTTTGAGGAACCTCCACACTGTTTTCCAAAGTGGCTGTACCAACTTGCATTCCCACCAACAGTGTAAGAGGGTTCCCCTTTCTCCACAACCTCTCCAACATCTGTTGTTTCTTGTCTTGTCAATTTTTGCCATTCTAACTGGTGTAAGGTGGTATCTCAACGCACAGAATGGGAGAAGATATTTGCAAATGGCACTAGAGACAAAGGGCTGATATCCAAGATCTATAAAGAACTTCTCAAACTCAACACCCAAAAAACAAATAATCAAGTCAAAAAATGGGCAGAAGACATGAATAGATACTTCTCCAAAGAAAACATACAAATGGCTAACAGACACATGAAAAAATGTTCATCATCATTAGCCATCAGGGAAATTCAAATCAAAAGAAAGTTCTTTTAAAGAAAATTAAGTCTGGCAATGAGCTTACACTTGTGGAATTTACTGGTCTCACTAGGTTCTTCATCACTTTGAAATGACTTCACTGATGGAATGGTATGATGATCTTTTGAAGATCCAGCTACAGTGCTTTCTCAGTGGCAACATCTTACAGGGTTGTAACGAGTTCATGGTCCTGGAGAATCAGGAGTTAGAAATGGAAGTGTTTCCTTTATTACTACAAGTAATCTACTAACAATTTCTTTCTTGCTGTCTCCACAAACCTGTGCTGTTATGGTGTAAAAGTCTTAGTTCTCAAGGGAGAAAGACGAGTACCAAGAGACATAGTAATAGTCCCATGTAACTGAAACCAGTGGGGTGTAGAATGGGGAACCTGGATACAGGTCTCCTCATGCTAGTGAAACCACAGAGAAAGAAGAGGGTTATTTTAATGGCTGGGGTAATTGATCCTACCTACAAGGAAGAAATTGGATTGTTGGCACACAGTGGGTGTGAGAAGGGGTAGTATCTAGTGCAAGAAGATCCCCTTGGGCACAGCTTGGTACCCCCATACTCTGTGATAAAATTTAATAGAAACGTAACAAGAAGAAGGACTTCAGAAGTGAGGGTTGGAATACCTTCAAGGAGACCTGACCACCTGGCTGCTTCCTAAAAGCACAGGGAATGTGAATGAACAGTGGAAGAAGAGTTTTAAAAACCAGTTGTGACCTTATGATCAGTTGCAGAAATGAAGACTATAATAATTCTATTTGCCTTCTTAGTTTGGTATCTAACATTTGTATATATATTATCTAGTTTTTTATATTTCTCAATGTCCCATGCCCCTATCTTTTAACATAAGGTATATTGATATTAGTTAGCCTTACATCTTGGGATTTATGTTGTAGGATATCTAAAGGACAATGTCACTTAGATACAAGATAAATCCCTCAAATCATTCTGAGGAGGGGATTAGCATGCTTTCATTTGTCTCAAGGGTAGTTGATTCATGTTCGGCAGAATTGTGACTTTTCTGTTACCTTTATTAGGAAGTTTTATTAAGATGAAGGGTACATAGATGGCATTTTGACAAGGGACAAACTCCAGTGGCATTGTACTGGGCCAGTTTACCTTAGCTAAAATTATGGGTTGTTTTTGTTTTGTTTTGTTTTGTTTCCAGAATTTCCTTCCCTCTAAGTTTCTGACATAGGTTTGGCCACAAGAAAAAATAGTATGAGATTTGGAAGGTGAAAGTGGGGCAGCATCCTGGATGGTCTGAGGGCACCATGAAATTCCTGAATGTTGTGACTCATCTCTTGCTGCTTCCATCAGGTTGGGGGGGCAACAGCCAGGCCTGCAGCTCCTCTGACCCCTGCGTATCATCTCCTGCAGCTTCCCTGAGTCCTGGGACAGGTGCACAGCTGGGCTTGGGCATCGTTATGTTTTGGATGTGGTGGGAGACAGCCATGGGTTTTGGGTTGTCTTTGTGGGTTTCATTTGTTCTCAGATGTTCCAGTTTGTCCATGCAATATTTTTCTTGCTGTCTACAAATGCATGTCCAGCTTTTCTTTCAAGCCACTGGTGCTGCTATCTTACAGCAAATTTATGGCCACTACAAATGCACAGAAATCAGCTTTCCACTTATTTCTTGAACAGTTCCCAGAATTTTGTAAGACTGACTCCCTGTGTTAATCTAAAATTCTATGTCATTGTAGTGGATTTGCTTCCATACCAAACTGTCAGTGGTATGAATAGTACAGACAAACCTTCGCCTAGCTTAAAAAGGGTGAGAAATCACACATATATAAACTAAGAAAACAATAAGAACTAGCTACTGAAACAAAGAACATTTTTTTGTCTGTTTCTTTATATTTTTTCCTGCTCTAGTCAGATATAATTGACATATAACATTCTGTAAGTTTAAGGTTGTACGACTTCTATATTGACAAATGATTACCACCATAGCATTAGCCAACATCCACATCACTTCATGTAATTATTATTTATGTGATGATAATATTTAAGATCTTCTCTCTTAGAAACTTCCAAGTGTATGATACAGTATTGCTAATACAGTCACTATGCTGTTCCTTAGATCTTTGGAACTTAGTCATCTTATAACTGGAAGTTTGTCTCCTTTGACCAACATCTTTCTCCAGCCCCCGGCAATCACCACTCTACTCTCTGTTTCTACAAGTTGGGCTTTTTCAGACTCTACATATAAATGATACCAGGCAGTATATCTTTCTCTGTCTGACATATTTTACTTAGCATCATGTGCTGAACATCCATTCATGTCATCACAAATGGCAGGATTATCTTGTTTCTTGTGGATAATGTTCCATTGAATATACCAAATGATAGAATCTGAGTGTGTTATTCATTCGTTAATGGACATTTGGGCTATTTCCTTATCTTGGCCGTTGTGAAAAATCTGTGGTTAACACGAGTTCAGATATCTCTTTGATATGCCGTTTTTGTTTTCTTTGAATGTATACCCAGAAGTAGGATTGCTAGATCATGTGTTAGTTCTACTTTCAATTTTTCAAGAGGCCTCCATGCTATTTTCTGTAGTGGCTGAACCAATTTATGTTCCCACCAGCAGGGCACAGAGTCCCTTTTCTCTACATCCTTGTCAGCATTTGTGAGTGCCATTTCCCAAATTATACATAACAATATATCATGCTCTTCCTGAGAGCAGAGGATAGGTTGAAATGCTTTTTTGTATCTTCCATAATGCTCTAAGCATACTGATTGGACATTTAAAATAGCTTTTTGTTCATTGATCAAAGGAAAATATCTTAACGGAATTGGAATCCGTGAATATGCTTATGCTCCAATCCTAACAAATGTTATGATGGTAGCCGTCAGTCTTACTGAGCCACATTTCACTCTTGGAGCTCCTAAAGCCAAAGAAAAATATTATCGGCTTTTCATAACCTGAATCTCCCTCCATTTTATGGCCTTTTTCTGGATGTCCATTGCTCTCTTCTATTGTAGGGTCACTATGAGGCTAGCTGCACAAATGTGCATTGGAATTCTGTGAACACCTTGGGCGAGGGCAAAGTAGAGGGTGATTACTTAACTTCAAAGTATTACTGATATAAAACCAATATATCTTGTGCCATGCTAGAGGATAGTACCTAAAAATACAATTGATAGCATCATCTTAGCCACAATTAAATCCTAAAAAGCACAACGTGTTTTCATTTTTAAATCCAATTGGGTATTTGCCATCATCAATCTCCCTCAATTCCACACACGAATGACCTGCTTTCAGTTATCATACACCACAGGGATGTTCTGGTCCCAGGGTAGAGGGTCTATTGGTGTACTGTAGAGAATAGATCAAGCGTTAATGTGTGACTGTAGCTGAGCTTTGCAGGAATATTGAATTCTGCAAATGGAAAAACATTTTGAAAAAGCAGTGGAAGAAATCATCAATGGCTGAAGGCAATAACCAATGACAAAGAAGCCAGTGGTTTTCCTATACTGTGTGTGTTTCTCTTTCTTTTATTTATTGTAAGATGTTATATGACAAATGATAGTATGCATTTCACGCATTTTTAATTTGGAGAGACACGTAGCAGCAGCTCCAAATAAAGGAAGCTTTCCCATCTTTTCTTTCAAGTTCCCTGGGCTGTAGCCACCTACTTTGTAGAACAGAATTCTGGTTCCATGTGTGTCTGTTTACTTTGATAGAGGCTTATCACAGGCACTGCCAGCATTGGTTTGCTGCGTGCAACATTTCCACATGTTTAGGATCATCCTGAATACTTCAGAAATATATATATATATATATATATATATATATATATATATATTCTATCATATGCTTTCATTTCAAGTAAGTACTCCAAGACTCATCAAAGAGAAAACTCGCTGGAATTGCTCAGTTCTTTACTTCCCCATTTTATTTCTGTAAAATAGTATGTTTTGTATGTTAATAATGGGAAGAATGAGAGTTTTTAGATAAATATTTTAAAGTAAAGCTTAACTCACTATTACCTTTATTTTATCTTTTTCTCCAGGTAATTCACAAGTAGGGACATACATAACAGCAACGTTACTTATAAGGGATGATGCATTTCCCTTTCTGCTGACTCAATAAATAAAACTTTATTACCACGAATCACCATTTACAACGTTATTTTTCATGTTTTGGCAGGCTATACCATGGAATTCCTTTAAATTGCAAATATTGCTAGTGCAGATTTTTTTTAAATTGGAGTATAGTTAACACTAGTAATGTAGAATTTAATAATGATTAAAATATAATAAATGATTTAAAAAATATAAATATTTATATATTTAAAAATATTTAAAAAATAATAAAATAAATGACTTAATTTATAGAAAGTTTTCATAGTTATCAGGAATAAGGTTGGAGTGTGCAGTGCTATCTCTTTCCTGAAGCCCACCATCCATGCTGGCCACACTGAACTTATTTTTCTGGGTTGATATCCGCCATCTATCCAGTAGGCAATGAGAATAGGAGCTCTATTCATGCCAGTAAAGCAAAAAATTGTAAAAGTAAGAAAATCTTCTTCACCCTGGTGCATACAAATAGTCCCTATACTATATCTATAAACTTGGGTCCTGGGATGTTCTATCATAATCTTCCTAAGGTCTTTATTTTGTTCTGGTTCTTTCATACTCTAGTCATTTGAATAAAACCCTTATCTACTTCCTTCTGATAGTTTTCCACAATAAAATCATTTTCTTATGTGACATTCATGTATTGTTACACTCTTAAAAATACAGCTTTCTTGTGTTTTCAAAAATATTATAAGCTCCTTTATGATACAGACTATTTTGAATACTTCAATTGTATATTCTGCAATTTTTATATACAGAAGTATTCAGAGAAAGCAATTGTATTTTTATATTTAATTATATAAAGTAAACATAAAGTATGTACCTATGATGATTTGTAATATATTACTTTTAGTGAGATAGGTTTTGCTTTGTCAAATAGATCTCATATTTATAAACTAAGACTGATATCATAAAAATCCATACAGATAAATGGCTAGGAATAACGTGAGTACTTATTTTTGGTCACAGTCTTCTGATGACTGTGAGCTTCTCATTAAATTATTTTCACCAGTTTTGTATATTTCCTTTATGTCCTTGAAAACACTACATTTTTTTCTATAAGCTTTCTATGTGACCTATCTACTTCTAATTTTCATTAATCATATATTAATCACATATTTTAGCCTTTGCAACCCATGTTTTATTGTAATTGATTTAATAATTAGCTACACACATGTTGTTATTCTTCTTAGGTTTGAGACAAATTAGAAAAGTAGCATTTGTTTGTATTTTATTCCCAGTTTGAAGTCTTTCCACATATTGTTATTTTATATGTTTTGGAGAATGAAGGCTATGTCTACATAGTTGTAAACATGTTAGTTTTTTTTTTTTAACATTCTCATCCCTTATCTTAAAAAAAAAGTCTTATTACATCATCAATTTACTAAACAGTGCTTCCTGTTCAAATTGAATCTCTCTTAAAACCATTTCTTGTCCATAATCCACAAAGAAACAACTTTTACTCTGTGTACTCTAGTTAACCAATTTATTTATTTATTTATTTATTTATTTATTTATTTATTTATTTTTATTATTATGTTCAATTAGCCAACATGTAGTATAGTACATCATTAGTTTTAATCCAGTTAACCAATTTAGCTATGCAGTATTGTTCAACAGAAAGTGCCAGTCTCTATATTATTATCTTGGGAACTTTCCTTAAAAGGTCAGTTTCTTAACCATATGTGCTAACATTTTAGGTTATTTGCTTCTATGATATAGCAGAATTGCCAACACCCTTACCAATCTCTCCAGGAAATCTAATGCTGCTTCTTAACCTGTCCTGTATTCTCTGACACTACCTAAGTGCTATAATACCATGTTGTCTTATGGTGTAAGGTTTTGGAGAATCCTGTTTTTTCATTGAGGTGTCTGCTTTCCAGATCTCTAGCATCTTGGCCCCTCTTCATCAGACTCTTTTCTACTTATTATTTACAACGTAATTTAGGTATCTCCTCACCTCTGTAGTCCTATGACACCATTCGTTTACCTCTCTTACAGGAGAAAATATATTTTACTGAAATTATTTTCTTCTGTATCTGTCTCTGCTTCTTGAATGCAAGCTTTTTAGGAATAGGGACTGAACTTGTTAGTTTCTGTACTCCCAGCACTTAGCAGTTGTTCAGTATATGTTTGTTGAATTGAATTACATGTTAAACATATCTCCATATTTAGTAAAACCTAAACAAAACATCACTAAGAAGGTTAGGGAACGGTCCAGAACTACAGTCATTCAGGGTGCTATGTTTCAGCAGTTCTCAAGATTATCTGAATGAAGGAGCATCTGGAACTTGCAATGATTTTTGAGAAAAATTACACAGATAATTCCATCTGCCTCCCAATTTATTACTCATTAAGCTACCCGTTGTTTTTACATTATGATCTTGGAGAAATGAGACATAAACAAGGTAAGTCCTTGAGCCCAATGATTGTCCTAACTTACTGCCTGGGGAGAGGTTCTGGGCGATAGGCAGAGGCTGACGGTTTCCCTGAGTTGAGCAAATGGAGTGTGGGGAGTCTAGAGAGGCAGAGGGAGGTAATGTTATAGGGTAGGGCACCAGAGAGGGGAAGCCCCAGAGATCTGAAGAGATTGTCTTTAGCTGAGTACTGATCTATTCTGCGTCTGAAGAGATTACTGGAGGCCAAGGACAGGAACGTCAGAAAAGGAGAATCATTAGTGGGGCCCATGTACGGCCAGGACTAGGTCATATTTCATAAGTCAGCACGAAAAATTTTCTAATTCAAGGAATATTGGTTAGAATGGTTGCAAGAGTATTGTACCAGTAGTAAGACAGCATTAAATATGTAACTGTTGTTTCTGAAGGAGAAGAGATAGAAAGGGTAGGGAAAAAAAAAGTTTGAATAAATAATGGCCAGTGATTTTCTAAATTTGATATAAACTATAAACCTAATTTTCAAGAAATTCAATGAATTTGAGGCATAAGGAACATAAAGAAATCTGCACTAAGAACCATCGTATCATGTTGCTTATGACAAGTTGCCTTAGTCCATTAGGGCTGCTATAATGAAACACTACAGTCTGGGGGATTAAAAAGCAGACATTTATTTCTCAGAGTTCTGGAGGCTGGAAGTCCAAGATCTGGTGCCTCCTGGTGAGGCCCTCTGTCTGGCCACCTACTCACTGTGTCCTCATATGGCTGAGAGTGAGAACGAGCTCTGGTCTCTTTTCCTTTTCTTGTAAGGATGCTAATACCATTATGGGGGCCCTACTCTCATGATTCCATCTAAACCTACATACCTCACAAAGGCCCCACATCTGAATACCATCATGTCAGAGCCTCAGTGTATGAATCTTGGAGAGACACAGACATTCAGTCCATAACACAAGAGTTAAGAGAAAATTTCAAGGGCAACCAGAGAGAAAAGACAGCAAACAGAGGGACAGACATAAAAATGATGGAAGACTTCTCATCCAAAATCATGCAGTCTTGAATACAGTGAAGCCACATCTTTAAAGAACTGAAAGTGGGGAGAAAAAAACCCTGTTAACTTATTCTATACCCAACAAAAATATCTTTCAACAACAAAGGCAAATAGAGATGTTTTTAGACATACAAAACCTAAAAGACACTGGCCCCAGCAGACCTGCATGAAGGAAATGTCAGAGCCCTACAAGTGCAAGAGAAGTGACACCGGGTAGGAATAGAGATCTACACAAGGAACAGATTGCCCAGGAATTGGTAACTCTATGGGTACATATTTTAAAAAGTAATTATTTTTAAAGTCCCTTTAAAATTGATTTTTTTAAAAAAATTTTATTTATTTGTCAGAGAGAGAGAGAGCACAAGCAGGGGGAGCTGCAGGCAGAGGGAGAAGCAGATTCCCTGCTGAGCAAGGAGCCCATTTCCTGACTTGATCCCAGGATCCTGGGATCATGACCTGAGCTGAAGGCAGATACCCAAGAGAGTGAGACACCCAGGTGTCCCTAAAAATTGATTTTTTAATACATGTGGTTTACAAGATGTATAGAGGTAAATTTTAAGATAATAACATCACAGAATCCGGGATGGGAACGTTGAGTCAGTACTGTTGCAAGTTTCTTCTTCTTCTTTTTTTTTTAAGATTTATTTATTTTAGAGAGAGTGAGCAGAGGGAGGGGCAGAGGGAGAAGAACAAAGGAGAGGACAAGTAGCCAACAGAGTAAGATGGTAGGTTTAAATTAAAATTTACTGCTTGTAGGTAGAAACACTTGATTAAAAGAGATTTTCAGATGGATAAAAAATTGAGACTCAAATATGTGCTGCTATAAGAAACCTTTTGTTATGAAGACACAAACAAGTTAAAAGTGAAATAATGAAAAAAATATATACTTTATAATCACAAGAAATTAGAGTCAATACATTAATATCAGACTAAGTAAATTTCAGAGCAAAGAAAAATAGGTCATTTTATACTAAGTCCTGTTCACCAAGTGGACATGAGAGTCCTAAACATCTATGCTTCTAATGACAGTCTCAGACTACATGAAGCAAGAACCATCGGAAGCAAATAGAAGAACTAGAGAGATTCACAATGATAGTTGAAGAGTTCAGTGCCTCTCCTTCAGTGATTAATAAAAAAAGGAGACAAAATCAGTAGTTAAATAGTAGTGTTGGACCAACCCTAACTTGACCTAAATGGTATTTTGAACACTCTCCTGTCAACAGCACACTATGCATTTTTCCCAAGTACACCCAGATAATTTAACAAAATAGATGCATTTGGATACACAGAGCATGACTTAAGAAATTCAAAATAATTTAAATCTTACAGAGTAGTTTATTTTATCATCCTGGGTTTAAAGAGGAAACTAATAACAGAAATATACCTGCAAAATCTTCAAGTACATGGAAGCTAAATACCACATTTCTAAATAATTCCTAGGTAAAATAAGAAAAAGGAAATGAGAAACTATTTTGAGCTGAAATCAAATGAAGTACAACTTATCAAAATTTATGAATTGCAGTTAAACAGTACTTAGAAGAAAACATATAGCACTGAAATGCTTATATTAAAAAGAATTCAACTCAAATGAATGATCTCAGCTTCCACTGTAAGAAACTAGAAAAGAAGGGCGCCTGGGTGGCTCAGGTGGTTAAGCAACTGCCTTCGGCTCAGGTCGTGATCCTGGAGTCCTGGGATCGAGTCCCATATCAGGCTCCCTGCTAAGCAGGGAGTCTGCTTCTCCCTCTGACCCTCTTCCCTCTCGTGCTCTATATCTCTCATTTTCTCTCTCTCGATAAATAAATAAAATCTTAAAAAAAAGAAACTAGAAAAGAAGAGCAAATTAAACCCCAAATAAATAAAGAAAAGGAAGTAATAATTCTAAGACTATAAATAAATAGGGAAGAGAAAACCATTAGAGGAAATCAGTGAAACCAAGAGCTGGTTTTTTTGTTTTTGTTTTTGTTTGTTTGTGTGTGTGTGTGTGTGTGTGTGTGTGTGTGTGTGTTTTCTGAGGAGATCATCAGAATCAACAAGTTTTAAGTCACACTGGTAGGGAAAAAAAGGGAAGACACAAAGTACCAATATCAATAATGAGGGAAGTGACAGCACTATAGATTTTACAAATATTAAAAAGATAAATAAATATTATGTCCGACTTTGTGTTGCCCTCCCTCTTGTCTACAGTTCTTTCCTACTAGGGCTCTAGCTTAGCTAATCTTCCTGTTCTAGTTTCTTGGACAGTCCTGTATTTATTAAATAGTATGAGTTCATAGGCAAATACCTTGCAGCAAAGAAAACTCCAGATACAAATGGCCCTCCTGCTGAATTTCACCAGACATTCAAGAAAGAAATAATAGCAAATATTAATAAACATTTTTAAAAAATTGACAGGTGGAATTGCTTCCTAAAACTCATTCCATGAGACCACACTTACTCTATCACCAAAAACAAAGGTGCTAGGTAACAGAAAACAACAAAAAGACTTTCTCATGAAATAACCGTATTTGGTGTTTTACGTCTATATCTATATATGTCTTGCTTGCTAACAAACGAACAAGAACAGGCCTTAACGTATAAAAAAAATTAAAGACAGAAATCTATAATTTTGAATAAAATTTTAAATCTTCTCTGAAAATTGGGAAGAGACTTCCAGAATCTTCCTTGCAAATGAACCTATTTTAAAGACAATTGCCCTAACCAAACACTTATTCGATTGGTTTTCAAAAAAGAAATAAGGGAAATTCCAGATGAATCATTACATTACTTTAGTAGAGCTGATGTCCAGACTTTTAGGGAAGCAGATGTTTTCAAAGTTGTGAGAAAAAAATATTTCATGGTTTTATTTCATAAATATCTGGAATAGTATGCAAAAGGAGTGTTTAAAAAGGGAATACTAATTTAAAAAGGCATCTATTCTGATTATAGAACCACAAATGAGTCCTGTGAAGCATATGAAATGATATATGGAAAGATTCATCTATGACACTTTCAATGAGATGTAGTTTTTAAAAAGACATATTTAAAAAATTAAAGTGGTAGCAAAATGAATTAAACAAAAATGCTGCAAAGCCATGAGTAAAGTGTCAGTATACCTAAAGGCAGACTGACTTGTAACTCACTAAAAATCCAAAAGAAAGTAGAAAAATGGTCTTATGAAATCCAGGTGCAGAGTATGAATCTAATTGACTAAGTGGTAGACTCGCCACTGAGGTGGGTAGAGAGTAAAGTTAAGGACTCACAAATGCATTCCTGCTCACGAAGCTCCTCATCACTCCTAGAAAGGAAAACAAAGACAAAAACAAATTCATACAGTGACTCAGAAGGCCATTCCTGCCCTCCCTCTTGCCTACAGTTTCTTTCCTACTAGGGCTCTAGCTTCACTAGCCTTCCTGTTTTCTCAATGGGACATTCTGCATCCCAACCCAGGCTCTCAGAAGAGGATGTTTCCTTGATCCTACTGTTCTCTTCTCCTCCTCATTCCCTAATCAATTCTTGCACATCCTTCATATCCCAACTTAAAGGTGACTTGCTCCCTTAGAGCAGGTTACCACTGTTCTATAATCCTGTTTAACTGTGACTTTCTTTCATTCCATTTATAGTGCTGATACAAATTTTTCTTCATCTCCTCTACTGAACTGGGAACTCCTTGAATGATGGATTGGGTCTCTACCCATTATTTCTGTATTTTTTTTAAAAGATTTTATTTATTTATTTGAGAGAGAGAGAGACAATTTGAGCAGGGGGAGAGGCAGAGGGAGAAGCAGACTCCCAACTGAGCAGGGGCCCCGGTGTGGGGGATCGATCCCAGGACCCTGAGATCATGACCTGAGCCGAAGGCAGACACTTAACCAACTGAGCCACCTAGGCGGCCCTGTTTTGTTTTGTTTTTAAATATTTTAATTATTTGTCAGAGAGAGAGAGAGTGTGAGAGGAAGCAGGGGGAGAGGCAGGCTCCCCACTGAGCAAGGAGCCCGATGCAGGACTTGATCCCAGGACCCTGAGATCATGACCTGAGCTGAAGGCAGACGCCTAACGACTGAGCCACCCAGGTGCCCTGTGTCTGTACTCTTGATCTTAGACATGGCACAAAGTAGGAATTACAAACTATTTGAGATGTTAATAAATAACAAAGAAAGGGGAGAATCAAACTGTAAATATAATAAACTAGAGTGAATAAAATAAACCCAAAAATGAAAGATGAAACCCCAAAATAGATAGAGGCAGTAAGAAAACTATAACTTGGGTCCTCTTGCTTGGAAAACATTTTAAGGCATTGAAAGAGTTGTCAGGGGAGTGGTTGGTGGAGGGAAAGACTTGCTCTTCCCTGCAGATAAACCTACCTACTTTGTCTGTTGTATGCTACTGTCTGCTTTCTTTTTGCAGTGTCCTTTGCACTTCTGCACAGCTAGGACATGGCTTGCACATATTCAATAAAAGATAATGTCATGAGTAGATAAATGGACGAGTGGCAGTGGTAGAGGTCCTCCTCATGGTCATGGATGCTACCCAATCTAAGAAAGAGCTTTACGTGAAGGAATGATGCCATCAGGATATGCAGCATTGCGGGAGTCTAAAGTCCAACTGGAGACATTTTGTTGACATCCTTGACTTTCCCTAGTGTCATTGGCTGTATTTCTCTGCTGGCAATGATATTTAGCTCTAAGCGTGGGGTAGAACTACTAGCATAGAAAACATCTAGCTTGTTATAACAAAAGATAAAGGTTCTGTAACCACAGCTATTCTGGTCATCACAAGTTACACATATACTGTAACCTTGCTGCTTCAGTGGTTGTTGAAGGTCTGTCTATAGCTTAAATCTGAAACTTAGGATTTTGGAAAAAAATCCAAACAGTTTGATTTGTTAGCTTTCTGATATAATTTTATTGGCAAATAGCTGCTGTGACCTAAGCCATCATATTTATAATAAGTAATAGACTGTATCTTTATATATAATTTTAACTGTATTGTTAACATATGATATAAATAATGTAAATACAAATACAATTAATATAATATATAATTACATATATAATAGTATAAATATGATTAAAATAGAATTTAGTTATATATTATTTTAATTAACAATTATTTTCTTTATTTAAATTTTATTTTATTTTATTGTGTTATGTTAGTCACCATACAATACATCATTAGTTTTTGATGTAGTGTTCCATGATTCATTGTTTGCGTATAACACCCAGTGCTCCAGGCAGTACATGCCCCCCTTAATACCCATCACTGGGCTAACCCATCCCCCCACACCCCTCCCCTCTAAAACCCTCCCTTTGTTTCTCAGAGTTCATAGTCTCTCATGGTTCATCTCCCCTTCTGATTCCCCCCTGCTTCATTTTTCCCTTCCTTCTCCTAATGTCCTCCCTGCTATTCCTTATGTTCCACAAATAAGTGAAACCATATGATAATTAACTTTCTCTGCTTGACTTATTTCACTTAGCATAATCTCCTCCAGTGCCATCCATGTTGATGTAAAAGTTAGGTATTCATCCTTTCTGATGGCTGAGTAATATTCCATTGTATATGTGGACCACATCTTCTTTATCTACTCATCTGTTGAAGGGCATCTTGGTTTTTTCCACATTTTGGCTACTGCGGACATGGCTGCTATGAACATTGGGGTGCATATGGCCCTTCTTTTCACTACATCTGTGTCTTTGGGGTAAATACCCAGGAGTGCAATTGCTGGGTCATAGGTTAGCTCTATTTTTAATTTTTTGAGGAACCTCCACATTGTTTTTCAAAACGGCTGTACCAACTTGCATTCCCACCAACAGTGTAAGAGGGTTCCCTTTTCTCCACAACCTCTTCAACATCTGTTGTTTCTTGCCTTGTCAATTTTTGCCATTCTAACTGGTGTAAGGTGGTATCTCAATGTGGTTTTGATTTGAATTTCCCTGATGGCTAATGATGATGAACATTTTTTCATGTGTCAGCCATTTCTATGTCTTCTTCGGAGAAGTGTCTATTCAAGTCTTGTGCCCATTTTTTGACTTGATTATTTGTTTTTTGGGGGTTGAGTTTGAGAAGTTCTTTATAGATCTTGGAAATCAGTGCTTTGTCTGTAGTGTCATTTGCAAATATCTTCTCCTATTCTGTGGGTTGCCTCTTTGTTTTGTTGACTATTTCCTTTGCTGTGCAGAAGTTTTTATCTTGATGAAGTCCCAAAAGTTCATTTCCCCTTTTGTTTCACTTGCCTTTGGAGATATATCTTGAAAGAAGTTGCTGTGGCTGATGTTGAAGAGGTTACTGCCTATGTTCTCCTCTAGGATTTTGGTGGATTCCTGTCTCACATTGAGGTCTTTCATCCATTTTGAATTTATCTTTGTGTAAGGTGTTAGAGAATGGTCGAGTTTCATTCTTCTGTATATAGCTGTCCAATTTTCCCAGCACCATTTATTGAAGAGACTGTCTTTTTTCCATTGCATATTTTTTCCTGCTTTGTTGAAGATTATTTGACCATAGAGTTGAGGGTCCATATCTGGGCTCTCTATTTGGTTCCATTGGTCTATATGTCTGTTTTTTGTGCCAGTACTATGCTGTCTTAGTGATCACTGCTTTGTAATATAGCTTGAAATTGGGCAACATGATGCCACCAGCTTTGTTTTTCTTTTTCAACATTTCTTTGGCGATTCGGGGTCTTTTCTGATTCCATACAAATTTCAGGATTATTTGTTCTAGCACTTTGAAAAAAGTCTTTGGAATTTTGACCGGGATGGCATTGAAAGTATAGATTGCTCTGGGTAGAACAGACATTTTAACAATGTTTATTCTTCTGATCCATGAGCATGGAATGCTTTTTCATCTTTTTGTGTCTTCTTCAATTTCTTTCATGAGTGTTCTGTAGTTCCTGGAGTATAGATCCTTTACCTCTTTGGTTAGGTTTATTCTGAGGTATCTTATGGTTTTTGATGCTATTGTAAATGGAATCATTTCTCTACTTTCTCTTTCTACAGTTGCATTGTTAGTGTATAAGAAAGCAACTGATTTATGTGCATTGATTTTGTAACCTGCCACATTACTGAACTGCTGTATGAGTTCTAGTAATTTGGGGGTGGAGTCTTTTAGATTTTCCACATGAAGTATCATGTCATCTGCGAAGAGAGAGATTTTGACTTCTTCTTTGCCAATTTGAATACATTTTATTTCTTTTTGTTGTCTGATTGCTGCTGCTAGGACTTCTAGTACTGTGTTGAACAGTAGTGGCGAGAGTGGGCATCCTTATCGTGTTCCTGATCTTAAGGGAAAGGCTCTCAGCTTTTCCCCATTGAGGATGATATTCGCTGTGGGTTTTTCATAGATGGATTTTATGAACTTGAGGAATGTTCCCTCTATTCCTATAGTCTGAAGGGTTTTATCAAGAAAGGATGCTGTATTTTGTCAAAAGCTTTTTCTGCATCAATTGAGAGGACCACATAGTTCTTCTCTCTCCTCTTATTAATGCATTCTATCACATTGATTGATTTGGGAATGTTGAACCACTCTTGCATCCCGGGGATAAATCCCACTTGATTGTGGTGGATGATCCTTTTAATATACTGTGGGATTCTATTAGCTAGGATTTTGTTGAGAATTTTGAAATCCATATTCATCAGGGATATCGCTCTGAAATTCTCCTTTTTGATGGGGTCTTAGCCTGGTTTGGGGATTAAGGTAATGCTGGCCTCATAGAATGAGTCTGGAAGCTTTCCTTCTGTTTCTATTTTTTTAAACAGCTTCAGGAGAATAGGTATTAATTATTCTTTGAATGTTTGGTAGAATTCCCCAGGGAATCCATCAGGCCCTGGACTCTTGTTTTTTTGGGAGGTTTTTGATCACTGCTTCAGTCTCGTTACTGGTAATTGGCCTATTCAGGTTGTGAGTTTCTTCCTGTTTCAGTCTTGGCAGTTTATAGGTTTCCAGGAAGGCATCCATTTCTTCCAGGTTGCTTAATTTATTGGCATATAGTTGTTGATGATAATTTCTAGTAATTGTTTCTATTCCCTTGGTGGTAGTCGTGATCGCTCCCCTTTCATTCATAATTTTATTAATTTGGGTCCTTTCTCTTTTCTTTTGGATAAGTCTGGCCAGTTGTTTATCTATATTATTAATTCTTTCAAAGAACCAGCTTCTAATTTAATTGATCTAATCTACTGTGTTTCTGGTTTCTAATTCATTGATCTCTGCTCTAATATTAATTTATTTCTCTTCTAATGCATGGCTTAGGCATCATTTGTTGCTTTTTCTCTAGTTCTTTAAGGTGTAAAGTTAGTTGGTGAATTCAAGATTTTTCTATTTTTTTGAGTGAGGCTTGGATGGCTATGTATTTCCTCCTTAGGACCGCCTTTGCAGTATCCCAGAGATTTTGGACTGATGTGTTTTCATTCTCTTTGGTTTCCATGAATTGTTTAAGTTATTCTCTGATTTCTTGGTTGACCCAAACATTATTGAGCAGAGTGGTCTTTAGTTTCAAAGTGTTTGAGTTTCTTCCAAATTTTTTCTTGTGAATGAGTTCCAGTTTTAAGGCATTATGGTCTGAGAAGATGAAGGGAATAATCTCAATCTTTTGGTATCGGTTGAGGCCTGATTTGTGACGCAGTATGTGGTCTATTCTAGAGAGAGTTCCATATGTGCTTGAAAAGAATGAATATTCTGTTGTTTTAGGGTGGAATGTTCTGTATATATCTATGAGGTCCATCTGGTCCAGTGTGTCATTCAAAGCTCTTGTCTCTTTGTTGATTTTCTGCTTAGATGATCTGTCTGTTGCTGAGAGTGGAGTATTGAGGTTTCCTACAATTAATGCATTGTTATCAATATGACTCTTTGTTTTGGTTAATTGTTGGCTTATGTAGATAGCTGCTCCCATGTTGGGGGCATAGATATTTACAGTTGTTAGATCTTCTTGTTGGATAGACCCTTTAAGAATGATAAAGTGTCCTTCTGTGTCTCTAATTACAGTCTTTAACTTAAAATCTAATTTGTCTGCTATAAGAATTGCTACCCCAGCTTTCTTTTGAGGTCCGTTGGCCTGGAAGATGGATCTCCATCCCTTCACTTTCAGTCTGGATCTATCTTTAGATTCAAAATGAGTCTCTTGTAGACAGCATATGGATGGGTCCTGTCTTTTCATCCAGTCTGCAACTCTGTGCCTTTTTATGGGAGCATTAGGCCGTTCATGTTGAGAGTGATTTTTGAAAGATAGGAATGCATTGTCCTCATGTTGCCTGTGAAGACCTTGTTTTTTATAAACTGTCTCTATAAATTTCTGTATTTCACTCTTGGGGTCTTTCTCCTTCTATAGAACCCCCCTTAATATTTCTTGCAGAGCCGGCTTAGTGGTCACATACTCTTTCAATTTCTGCTTGTCTTGGAAGCTCTGCATCACTCCATCCATTCTAAATGACAGCCTTGCCGGATAAAGTGTTTTTGGCTGCATGTTCTTCTCTTTCAGTACCCTGAAGATGTCTTGCCAGCCCTTTCTGGCTGGCCAGGTCTCTGTGGACAGGTCTGACATTATTCTGATGTTCCTTCCTCTGTATGAAAAGAATCTCTTCCCTCTAACTGCCCTTAATATGATTTCCTTGGTTCTATGATTTGAGGGTTTTATCATTACATGCCAGGGCATTGGCCTGTTTTCCTTGATCTTTGGATCTTGGAGCAGAGGCTCCTCTCTACCTCTGTAGAGGTATGTTTGTTTCATTCCCCAGATTAGGGAAATTCTCAGCTAGGAATGTTTGTTTCATTCCCCAGATTAGGGAAGTTCTCAGCTACGATTTGCTCAAATATATCTTCTAGTCCTCTCTCTCTCTCTCCACCTCCTCAGGGATCCCAATAATTCTGACATTGGAACATTACATGGTGTCACTTATTTCTCTGATTCTATTTTCATGGATTGAGTTGTTTTTCCCTGGCTTCCCCTTTTTCCTCCTTCTCTATTAATTGTTCTTCTAGATCACTAATTCGTTTTTCTGCCTCACTTACCGTAACTGTTAGATTATGTAGATTAGTTTGGATCTCACTGATAGCATTTTTAAGTTCTTCTAGTTCAGCTTTCATGTCTGCCCTTAGAGACTCTGTGTTGCCCTTAACCGATTTTTCCATTCTAGCTATTGTCTTGACAATTGCTACCCTAAATTCCGTCTCTGCATCTTGGTTATATCTGTATCCATTTGTAAATCTGTGGCAGAAGTCACAGTCTCTGAGTCTTTCCTATTTTGGAGGTTCCTCCTCCTAGTCATTCTGTTGAGTGGTGGTTGAGGGAATGTACAGATTCCAAATTATTGACCACCACCCAAGCAAGATTCACCTGTTTTCTAGGGACCTTAGAGTTGCCAGCTTCTTGTTCTCCCAGCCTGTCTTCTGGGGGAGTGGCCTGCCGTGCTGTTACTCAGTCAACCCTGTTTGGGCAGAGTTGCCCTGCCCCCTGTGGCAGGAGATGGGTTCAGTGAAAACCAGTTTTTGGGGCCTTTAGTTTTCTGGTGGCTTTCCCTGGTGGCTTTCTGCATCTCTTCTGAGAGTCAGAGCAAAAGAGATCTTTTCCAACCCTCCGCCTCAGAGCAAAGAGATCGCAGTCTGTTCTTCAGTGAGCTCTCCAGGCCACACTATCTCTGTTTCTGTCCATGCTGCTATAAACTGCAGTGTCCTGGGTTGTGCACCCCTCAATAGTGCTCCCAGTCCTCGCCTCCAGGCCAGGCATGTCTCTGCCCTTTGTGCTTCTAAAACTGCCAGCCATCCCCAGTTCGCTCCCATGGTCCCACTACTCTGGGTTTCGTCCAGGGGGCTGCCCTAAAGTCCTTTTCCCATTGCTCCTGTTATGCGAGTCTGTGCCCTATCCCCAGTGTGGGAAGCTTTTGCTCACTGGCCGTGTAGGATCCCCACGGGCTCCCTCCCCCTTCCACTTATCTTCCGATATGTGCCTGTGGAATCATGGCTCCCCACTTCAGACTTTGAAACCAACCACCTGCGATATTCTGTTTGTAGAGATCCAGATCTATCTTCTTACATCTCAGGCTGATTTCGTAGGTGTTCAGAGTGGTCTGGTAGATATCCAGCTCAATTCTGGGACCGGTTTGTAATAGGGTCCCCTACTCCTCCACCATCTTTTTTTCAACCACAGATACTGTAACCTTGCTTCTTCAGGGGTTGTTGAAGGTCTGTCTGTAGCTTAAGTCTGAAACTTAAGGGAAAAAAAATCCAGTTTGTTTTGTTAGCTTTCTGATATAATTTTATTGGCTAATAACTTTTATGACCCAAGCCATCATATTTATAATAATAGACTGTATCTTTATGTATAATTTTAATTGCATTATATTAACATATAATATAAATAATGCAAATATAATTACAATTTATTTAATATATAATTATAATAGTATAAATATGATTAAAATAGAATTTAATTATATAATATATTCTGATTAACAATTATTTCCATATTTGTTATTTAAATTTGTTGAAAATGATGTCATTTCCTATTTATATTTTAGAGTCAGTATTGCATTGGGGGAACTTACAATTATAGGTTTGTAGAAACAATACAGTATGAAGAAACAATATATATATTTTTATTTACCCGATCGTGCCATTTTATAAAGTGTGTGGGCTTCATTTATGGAGAAGTTTACTTTCATTGAACCATTTCTTCTTTGTTAGTAGAAAGCCCACAGTTTCAGATGCTTCTCTTCATTATCTTTGGCCAAATAATGAGTCATCTTAAGCACAAGTACAACTGATACAAAGACCCCATGAGTTATTTACATTTTGTGGACAGATGAAATAGCCTTCCTCCTGGTTTTTATTTTATCTGGCAACATGCCTGGGATGATAGGCTCTACATAGAAGTAAGAGATATGTTTTATTTCCTGCTTTTTCCATACTATATATTAGGAACCCAAAGTAGAAACTTTATGGAAACACCAACAACTAAGCTGACATAAACCACAGTGACTTATATAAAAGCATCTCCTGCACAGATGAACTGCTCTTGAATACAGAAGACTGATTTCAATTCCAGACAGTCAGGATGGGAATTGTATCTGTGATAATAATGGCACAAGGCAGACAGAAGCTATTTTTAAAAGAACTGCCTGGAGGCCAGAGGGTTACTCCCGAGAGGGGGACGAAAAATCAGCATTTCCGTCTTCAGTTTTGAGTGTGGAGCTCTGATTTTCCAGCCTGCAAACAGTAAAAGCTAAACCTATGCATATTAGTAAAAATGTGCTGCAGAGAATAGCAGGGGGAAAATGCAGCCAAACTGTTCTCCATAGTGCATCATCTATAAATCTGTGGTTAACATCTGAACAGCTTCGTGTGGCAAGGAGAAAACCCCTTACATACAAAGAGAACTTGTAACTAATTATGCTCAGTCTGTTGCATTGTTACCAGTCATTGCTTCTGAACAATGCATGCTCCTAACAACTATCCAAGTCATACATAATGCATTGTATATTGGAAAACACATACCCAAACTAGTCATATTAAGTCCACAACTCAAAATATAAACCCTTGGCTTATTCACATCCCTCTACTTCTGACATTAGTGTTCCAATTTTATTCATTTATTTGCAGACACAGGCTTCTCTGTTGATCCTCAGAAGTAAAGATCCTTTCTCCAAGCAATAAAAACAAACAAAAAAGCAAAACAAAAAACAAAAAACAAAAAACAAAAATACTTTACCCTGAACTAAACTTCTCTTCTTCCAAATAAGTTTGATGGGAGGTAAGCTCATTACTCTATGAATGATCCCTTTCCTTCTCAAAGCTCACATCAAATAGCAAGAAACATCTGTGAACAGAGAGGAGAATAATTAGGGATCTAGGGAGAATTTCATAAACATAGCACAACATTCAGCCTATGCATCTCAGAGACTTAGGGAACTGTTCATTCAGTAGAGTAATATCCTTTATTCAGTGTCATCCTTTCCTCTCTTTCTGGAGAAATCACTGCTGTTAAAATGCTTAATCTCTTTTGAAATAGACATATTGAAGCCAGCATCAGAGTTAAAAGTGAAGATTGATAGTGCCTGTCAGAAAAATGAGGCATTTAAAAGTCAGGCATTGAACAGGGTTACTTTGTGTGTGGCTCTGTTGTTCTGGGGGCTGGATGTGGTAGAATAACCGCAACCTCTTCTAAATCTGCAGCTGAGTTTTCTGTGCTGTTTTCACTCTTTAACAATTGAAAAGAACTTTGGGTTTGTTTAAATCAGAGCGTATAATAGTAATAAACGTTTGTTGAGTACCTACATTTTCAGCTGTAAACACAACCTAAACAAGCATGCATCAAACATATTAACTATTTGCTTTAAAAATCATATTATCTACTAGTCACTGGCCTATTTTGGCCATCATTACCCTTACAAATAGACTTCTTGAAAGAAGGTTTCCATTCGGTTATTCCAATTACTTCTCACTCATTCTTCAGTCTACTACAGTTGAGTTTCTGTGTCCCAAACTAAAATCCAAATGATCAATTTGTCAAATACAACTGATGTTCTTAGATCCTGATAGGTATAAAATTGCACAAGGACTACACAATTCGGGAGTGTTTTCCCTTCACATTCTCACTCCTCTTGCCATGTCTGACTTAAACACTCTCAGTCCATTGGTAGCTATCTTCCCATTCCTCTGACTGCCCATTTATATAAGATTCTACATAACACGGGTAGACAAACTGCTTTCCATCCTTGGCCTTCTAATACCTTAAGGTCTCCAGCACATCTGTTGTAGGGGGGTCTATTTCATTCCTTCTAATGACTGTGGTGTGGATGCTGCATGAGGTATATAATCTCCCTTTTGCTGATGAACATTGAAGTTATTAACACTTCATCATTTTTTTATTGTTATGTTAATCACCATACATGACATCATTAGTTTTGGATGTAGTGTTCCATGATTCATTGTTTGTGCATAACACCCAGTGCTCCACGCAGAACGTGCCCTCTTTAATACCCATCACCAGGCCAACACATCCCCCCACCCCACTCCCCTCCAGAACCCTCAGTTTGTTTTTCAGAGTCCATTGACTCTCATGGTTCGTCTCCCCCTCCGACTTACTCCCCTTCATTCTTCCCCTCCTGCTATCTTCTTTTTCTTTTTTCTTAACATATGTTGCATTGTTCCAGAAGTCCAGATCTGTGATTCAACAGTCTTGCACAATTCACAGCGCTCACCATAGCACATACCCTCCCCAATGTCTATCACCCAGCCACCACATCCCTCCCACCCCCCACCACTCCAGCAAACCTCAGTTTGTTTCCTGAGATTAAGAATTCCTCATATCAGTGAGGTCATATGATACATGTCTTTCTCTGATTGACTTATTTCACTCAGCATAACACACTCCAGTTCCATCCATGTCGTTGCAAATGGCAATATCTCATTCCTTTTGATGGCTGCATAATATTCCATTGTGTATATATACCACATCTTCTTTAACCATTCATCTGTCGATGGACATCTTGGCTCTTTCCACAGTTTGGCTATTGTGCACATTGCTGCTATAAACATCGGGGTGCACGTACCCCTTCGGATCCCTACATTTGTATCTTTGGGGTAAATACCCAGTAGTGCAATTGCTGGATCGTATGGTAGCTCTATTTTCAACTGTGTGAGGAGCCTCCATACTGTTTTCCAGAGTGGTTGCGCCAGCTTGCATTCCCACCAACAGTGTAGGAGGGTTCCCTTTTCTCCGCATCCCTGCCAACATCTGTTGTTTCCTGATTTGTTCATTTTAGCCATTCTGACTGGTGTGAGGTGGTATCTCATGGACGTTTTGATTTGGAATTCCCTGATGCCAAGCGATGTTGAGTACTTTTTCATGTGTTTGTTGGCCATTTGGATGTCTTCTTTGGAAAAATGTCTGTTCATGTCTTCTGCCCATTTCTTGATTGGATTATTTGTTCTTTGGGTGTTGAGTTTGAAAAGTTCTTTATAGATATTGGATACTAGCCCTTTATCTGATATGTCATTTACAAATATTTTCTCCCATTTTGTCGGTTGTCTTTTGGTTTTGTGGACTGTTTCTTTTGCTGTGCAAAAGCTTTTTATCTTGATGCAATCCCAATAGTTCATTTTTGCCCTGGCTTCCCTTGCCTTTGGCGATGTTTCTAGGAAGAAGTTGCTGCGGCTGACGTTGAAGAGGTTGCTACCTGTGTTCTCCTTTAGGATTTTGATGGACTCCTGTCTCACGTTTAGGTCTTTCAACCATTTGGAGTCTATTTTTGTGTGTGGTGTAAGGAAATGGTCCAGTTTCATTCTTCTGCATGTGGCTGTCCAATTTTCCCAACACCATTTGTTGAAGAGACTGTCTTTTTTCCATTGGACATTCTTTCCTGCTTTGTCAAAATGAGTTGACCATAGAGTTGAGGGTCCATTTCTGGGTTCTCAATTCTGTTCCATTGATTGATGTGTCTGTTTTTGTGCCAGTACCATACTGTCTGGATGATGACAGCTTTGTAATAGAGCTGGAAGTCCGGAATTGTGATGCCGCCAGCTTTGCTTTTCTTTTTCAGTATTCCTCTGGCTATTCGGGGTCTCTTCTGGTTCCATACAAATTTTAGGATTATTTGTTCCATTTCTTTGAAAAAAGTGGATGGTATTTTGATGGGGATTGCATTGAATGTGTAGATTGCTCTAGGTAGCATTGACATCTTCACAATGTTGGTTCTCCCAATCCATGAGCATGGAACATTTTTCCATTTCTTTGTGTCTTCTTCAATTTCTTTCATGAGTATTTTATAGTTTTCTGAGTACATATCCTTTGCCTCTTTGGTTAAATTTATTCCTAGGTATCTTATGACTTTGGGTGCAATTGTAAATGGGATTGACTCCTTGATTTGTCTCTTTTCTGGCTTGTTGTTGGTGTATAGGAATGCCACTGATTTCTGTGCATTGATTTTATAACCTGCTACTTTACTGAATTCCTGTATGAGTTCTAGCAGTTTTGGGGTAGGGTCTTTTGGGTTTTCCACATACAGTATCATATCATCTGCAAAGAGTGAGAGTTTGACTTCCTCTATGCTGATTTGGATGCCTTTGATTTCTTTTTGTTGTCTGATTGCTGTGGCTAGGATTTCTAATACTATGTTGAATAGCAGTGGTGAGACTGGACATCCCTGCCGCGTTCCTGACCTTAGGGGAAAAGCTCTCCGCTTTTCCCCATTGAGAATGATATTCGCTGTAGGTTTCTCATAGATGGCTTTTATGATATTGAGGTATGTATCCTCTATCCCTATACTCTGAAGAGTTTTGATCAAGAAAGGATGCTGTACTTTGTCAAATGCTTTTTCTGCTTCTATTGAGAGGATCATATGATTCTTGTTCTTTCTTTTGTTAATTTATTGTATCACGTTGATTGGTTTGCAGATGTTGAGCCATCCTTGCAGCCCAGGGATAAATCCCACTTGGTCGTGGTGAATAATCCTTTTAATTGTCTGTTGGATCCTATTAGCTAGTATTTTGGTAAGAATTTTTGCATCCATGTTCATCAAGGATATTGGTCTGTAATTTTCCTTTTTGATGGGGTCTTTGTCTGGTTTGGGGATCAAGGTAATGCTAGCCTCATAAAATGAGTTTGGAAGTTTTCCTTCCATTTCTATTTTTTGGAACAGTTTCAGGAGAGTAGGCATTAATTCTTCTTTGAATGGCTGATAGAATTCCCCTGGGAAGCCATCTGGCTCTGGGCTTTTGTTTGTTGGGAGATTTTTGATGACTGCTTCAATTTCCTTTGTGGTTAGAGGTCTGTTCAGGTTTTCTATTTCTTCCTGGTTCGATTTTGGTAGTTGATACATCTCTAAGATGAACCCATTTCTCCCAGGTTATCTAATTTGCTGGCATAGAGTTGCTCATAATAGGTTCTTATAATTGTTTGTATTTCTTTGGTGTTGGTTGTGATCTCTCCTCTTTCCTTCATGATTTTGTTGATTTGGGTCATTTCTCTTTCCTTTTGGATAAGTCTGCCCAGGGTTTTATCAATCTTGTTAATTCTTTCCAAGAACCAGCTCCTAGTTTTGTTGAAATGTTCTACTGTTCTTTTGGTTTCTAGTTCATTGATTTCTGCCCTGATCTTTATTATTTCTCTTCTCCTGCTGGGTTTAGGCTTTATTTGCTGTTCTTTCTCCAGCTCCTTAGGTGTAGGGTTAGGTTGGGTATTTGAGACCTTTCTTGTTTCTTGAGAAAGGCTTGTATTGCTATATACTTTCCTCTCAGGACTGCCTTTGCTGTGTCCCAAAGATTTTGAACAGTTGTGTTTTCCTTTTCATTGGTTTCCATGAATTTTTTTAATTCTTCTTTAATTTCTTGGTTGACCCATTCATTCTTTACTAGGATGCTCTTTAGCCTCCATGTATTTGAGTTCTTTCCGACTTTCCTCTTTTGATTGAGTTCTAGTTTCATAGCATCGTGGTCTGAAAATATGCAGGGAATAATCCCAGTCTTTGGTACTGGTTGAGACCTCATTTGTGACCTAGGATGTGATCAATTCTGGAGAATGTTCCATGGGCACTAGAGAAGAATGTGTATTCTGTTGCTTTGGGATGGAATGTTCTGAATATGTCTGTGAAGTCCATTTGGTCCAGTGTGTCATTTAAAATCTTTATTTCCTTGTTGATCGTTTGCTTAGATGATCTGTCCATTTCAGTCAGGGGGGTGTTAAAATCCCCCACTATTATTGTATTGTTGTCAATGTGTTTCTTCGCTTTTGTTATTAATTGCCTTATATAATTGGCTGCTCCCATGTTAGGGGCATAGATATTTACAATGGTTAGATCTTCTGGTTGGATAGACCCGTTAAGTAAGATATAGTGTCCTTTGTCATCTCTTATTACAGTCTTTGGCTTAAAATCTAATTTGTCTGATATAAGGATTGCCACCCCAGCTCTCTTTTGGTGTCCATTAGCATGGTAAATGGTTTTCCACCCCCTCACTTTCAATCTGGGGGTGTCTTTGGGTCTAAAATAAGTCTCTTGCAGACAGCATATCGATGGGTCTTGTTTTTTAATCCAATCTGATAGCCTGTGTCTTTTGATTGGGGTATTTAGCCCATTTACATTCAGGGTAACTATTGAAAGCTATGAATTTAGTGCCATTGTATTGCCTGTAAGGTGACTGTGACTGTATATTGTCTCTGTTCCTTTCTGATCTATGCTGCTTTTAGGCTCTCTCTTTGCTTAGAAGACCCTTTTCAATATTTCTTGGAGGGCTGGTTTTGTGTTTGCAAATTCCTTTAGTTTTTGTTTGTCCTGGAAGCTTTTTATCTCTCCTTCAATTTTCAATGAGAGCCTAGCTGGATATAGTATTCTTGGCTGCATATTTTTCTCGTTTAGTGCTCTGAAGATATCATGCCAGTCCTTTCTGGCCTGCCAGGTCTCTGTGGATAGGTCTGTTGCCAATCTAATATTTCTACCATTGTAGGTTACGTATCTCTTCTCCCGAGCTGCTTTCAGGATTTTCTCTTTGTCTCGGAGACTCATAAGCTTTACTATTAGATTTACTATATGACCTGTTTTTATTGATTTTGAGAGGGGTTCTCTGTGCCTCCTGGATTTTGATGCCTGTTTCCTCCTCACATTAGGGAAGTTCTCAACTATTATTTGCTCAAATATACCTTCTTCCCCTCTCTCTCTTTCCTCTTCTTCTGGGATCCCAATTATTCTAATGTTGTTTTGTCTTATCGTATCACTTATCTCTCGAATTCTGCCCTCGTGATCCTGTAGTTGTTTCTCTCTCTTTTTCTCAGCCTCTTTATTTTCCATCATTTGGTCTTCTATATCACTGATTCTCTCTTCTGCCTCATTTATCCTAGCAGTTAGTGCCCCCATTTTTGATTGCACCTCATCAATAGCCTTTTTGATTTCAACTTGGTTAGATTTTAGTTCTTTTATTTCTCCAGAATGGGTTTCTCTAATAACTTCCATGGTTTTTACAAGCCCAGCTAGTATCTTTAAAGTCATGATTCTGAACTCTAGGTCTGACATCATACTAATGTCCGTATTGAGTAGGTCTCTGGCAGACGGTACTACCTCTTGTTCTTTTTGCTGAGGTGATTTTTTTCGTCTTGTCATTTTGTCCAGAGGAGAATAGATGAATGAGAGAACAAAATGCTAACAGGTTAACAATGTCCCCAGCAAATATACTCTATACAAATCAGAAAAGACCTGAAACCAGGGGAAAAGAAAGGGAAAGAAAGAGGAAAAAAATGATAAAAACAAAAACAGAACAATACAAAAAAAGCAAAATATGATCAAATATGATCAGGCTAGTGCATAGATCAGTGCCACACACTAGATTTTGGGCATATTTTGGTCTGTTAGAAAAAAGCGCCTCTTAAAATTTTAAAGGAAGAAAGACATATATGTACAAAATAAGGGTTGATACAATGAAGTGATGGAAGATGACTGTAAAGATGAAAATTATAAAAGATCTTATAAAAGGAATTGATAAGATAAGTTGTTTGAAAAAAGAAAGAAGAAGATTTAAAAAGAAAAAAAGGGAGAGAATGTGATCAGGCAGGAGACTAGAACAAAGCCATACACTAGTGATATAGGGTATATTTTGATCTGTTAGAAGAAACTGTATCTCAAAATTTTAAAGAGAGAACAGTTTATATATATATGCCAAAAATAAGAGTAACTACTATGAAGGGATAAAATATGACTCTATAAATGAAAAATAAAAAATGTGTTTTTTAAAAAGTGATTGATAATATGTTGGTTGAAAAAGAGAAAAATAAATAATTAAAAAAAAACAGTAAAAAAAATTAAGTTTGATGAACTAATGAATCATGGTAAAAAAA